>NC_059415.1:1547500-2245000 GCF_905220565.1 Melitaea cinxia
GCACACTGAATTCATCAAGTGTATGTTAGTGAAATGCACACATTGTAACTACGTTTAAGCTAAAGTTAAATTACACAAGCAAAAAAAAAATTATATTGTAATTACAATATGTACGAGTGAATACTTCATACAGTATTTATTTAAAACAATACCAAAATACTGACCAAATTAGTTTTAATAAAAAGCAGATCAATAAACACTAATTGTCCCGTCGTAATCAATCCCATGTTAACGCTATCCACACAGACTTCTCAAGAGCCTTTTTAAAGCACATCATAATACATTTTATCAGAATAACTATACAGGTATAAAATGAGCCATACTCTTTGTACGACTGACTTAAATTGTACTAATACTAGACAGTAGACAAATGATAGTACGTAATTGTAAAAAAATGTTTTTGATTTGACTCATACAAGTCATTTCATGGGGTTTCTCAAGGATCAAACTTGGGTCCGTGACTTTTTAAAGCTTTCATAAGTGATGTATAAGTAACGTAAATCGAAAGAAAACCAAGGTTATGTTAGTGGATCGAGCCGGAAACCTATCAAAAGCTACTCTCAACATTCCAAGAGTTGACACCGTCGATCACTACATTTACTTAGGCGCCCAAATCTGCAATGAAGGCAGTTATGTCCCCGAAATAAGAAGGCGTATTGGGATGGCAAAAGATGTTATGACGCGTCTGAACAACATTTGGAAGAAAATAAGAATCGGTATCAGATTAAACACTGTCAAAATTTTCTCTTTGTAGATGAGTTCAAACCTATATATCCAATTAAAAGCAGTATAGACTCTGCATTAATTCAAATAGTATTTGAACGCTTAACATACACAGTGCCTTAAAGGTTTAACATTTAGATGAAAAGTAATTATTTTCTCTCAAGATTTGGCAAACATCAAAACTGAAGAATCATATTACAGTAGTACTTTACGAGTATACAACTTCACTCACCTTAGAAGTAGACCATGCAGGTATCGGTCGTTCTGGAGGTTCTTCATCTTCATCGGAATTTAAATACTGGAACCCATCCATCATGTATACTGGCTCAGGGGCAGGTACATTTTTCAACGGTGTCAAAACTGAAATAAAAATAAGATAAAAAAAACTGTAAGCCAAGATTTCAACTATGTGTATTTTATGATCACGAAATTATAGATATATTTGTTATTTTTTAGTATTGTTACTAAATATACTATGTACCTATATCTATTGAAAAAAAAAAAGAAAAATCGATATATTGATAATAAAACACTTACTCTTATCTCCATCAATCCTCTGTTTCATTTTCTGTCTCTCCATAAACTCCTTTTGTCTCCTCTCGATTTCCTTTGCCATTAAAGCTGCTTCCTTCTTCATACTGTAATAAATTGTTAAAAAACATAAAATTATATAAAAATTTATTACAAAATTGCAAATTTTGGATCGACCATAATTTATTACAAGAATTTTTAGCTACAAAAAAAAAAACTTGAAACTTTTAGAGTACAAATTATTAAAATAGTCACCCAGACTAATGGTACGAAGAAATTCTATATATATTTTTTTTAAATTTCTTAAATTTCTTACAATTGAATCGTTTAGACATATTTTCGTTACACTAAAGCCGGTTCAATGATTTATTTGCGCAATGCGCGCCTAGTCTCATGAAACCAACACTCACGCCTCTGCCTCCTCCAACTGCTTCTTCCTCGCAGCCTCTGCTCTCTTCTGCTCGTCTGCGAGTCTCTGTTGTCTCGCTTGCTCTTCAGCTTTCCGCCTCTCTTCCGTTTCCGCTACTTTACGGGCTAGCTCCTGTTTTTTCTGTTATTTGAAATTTAATTGCGTTACTAAATAATTTTCTCAGATGCTCAGAAATTCTGTTCCATTATTATCTTACTGTAGGAGAGGAGGCATAGAAAGACAAATAAATTTTTGTTTGAATTTTCTAAGTTAGTATTAGTAGTGAAACATTTGATTGCGACATCTATCATATTGATTCCAATAGCAGCGCCTTCAAAGGAATATTGAGGGAACAGAATGAAATACCTTGTTCGAAATTTAGAAGCATTCCGACTGAGAAAGGGTTCTTTTAACCTTACATAAGATAACAGATAAATAATACTCCGCTCAAGTAGTTTTGTGTTACTGCGGCGAGTGAGGCAGCCCGAGCTCGCCAACACGCTTACATAACTCCTGGTGTTAAGGCCATAGAATACGGTCTCCGTTTACCGTCGTGCAGACAACACACTTGTATGCCAGCATAATGGTATTAACATCCACGCTCAGCACCCGCTTGGTATACACCAAGTAAATACGTGCACGTGTGGGTACGTGCATGTGCGTGTTTATACATTGACGGACGTGTGTACGTGTGTATGTGTGTGTGTACTTGTGTGTGTTTATGTACGTATGTGTGTGTATGTACGTACGTGTGTGTATGTACGTGTGTGTATGTACGTGTCTGTATGTACGTGTGTGTATGTACGTGTGTGTACGTACGTGTGTGTATGTACGTGTGTGTACGTACGTGTGTGTATGTGCGTGTGTGTGCGTGCGCGTGTACCCGCTCGGCCTCCCGCAGCCGCTCCAGCTTGCCGAGGTCGGCGTGCGCCTGCTTCTCCCGCCGCTCCTTCGTGTGTGTGTATGTGCGTGTGTGTACGTGCGCGTGTACCCGCTCGGCCTCCCGCAGCCGCTCCAGCTTGCCGAGGTCGGCGTGCGCCTGCTTCTCCCGCCGCTCCTTCGTGTGTGTGTATGTGCGTGTGTGTACGTGCGCGTGTACCCGCTCGGCCTCCCGCAGCCGCTCCAGCTTGCCGAGGTCGGCGTGCGCCTGCTTCTCCCGCCGCTCCTTCGTGTGTGTGTATGTGCGTGTGTGTACGTGCGCGTGTACCCGCTCGGCCTCCCGCAGCCGCTCCAGCTTGCCGAGGTCGGCGTGCGCCTGCTTCTCCCGCCGCTCCTTCGTGTGTGTGTATGTGCGTGTGTGTGTACGTGCGCGTGTACCCGCTCGGCCTCCCGCAGCCGCTCCAGCTTGCCGAGGTCGGCGTGCGCCTGCTTCTCCCGCCGCTCCTTCGTGTGTGTGTATGTGCGTGTGTGTGTACGTGCGCGTGTACCCGCTCGGCCTCCCGCAGCCGCTCCAGCTTGCCGAGGTCGGCGTGCGCCTGCTTCTCCCGCCGCTCCTTCGTGTGTGTGTATGTGCGTGTGTGTGTACGTGCGCGTGTACCCGCTCGGCCTCCCGCAGCCGCTCCAGCTTGCCGAGGTCGGCGTGCGCCTGCTTCTCCCGCCGCTCCTTCGTGTGTGTGTATGTGCGTGTGTGTACGTGCGCGTGTACCCGCTCGGCCTCCCGCAGCCGCTCCAGCTTGCCGAGGTCGGCGTGCGCCTGCTTCTCCCGCCGCTCCTTCGTGTGTGTGTATGTGCGTGTGTGTGTACGTGCGCGTGTACCCGCTCGGCCTCCCGCAGCCGCTCCAGCTTGCCGAGGTCGGCGTGCGCCTGCTTCTCCCGCCGCTCCTTCGTGTGTGTGTATGTGCGTGTGTGTACGTACGTGTGTGTATGTACGTGTGTGTACGTACGTGTGTGTATGTGCGTGTGTGTGCGTGCGCGTGTACCCGCTCGGCCTCCCGCAGCCGCTCCAGCTTGCCGAGGTCGGCGTGCGCCTGCTTCTCCCGCCGCTCCTTCGTGTGTGTGTATGTGCGTGTGTGTGTACGTGCGCGTGTACCCGCTCGGCCTCCCGCAGCCGCTCCAGCTTGCCGAGGTCGGCGTGCGCCTGCTTCTCCCGCCGCTCCTTCGTGTGTGTGTATGTGCGTGTGTGTACGTGCGCGTGTACCCGCTCGGCCTCCCGCAGCCGCTCCAGCTTGCCGAGGTCGGCGTGCGCCTGCTTCTCCCGCCGCTCCTTCGTGTGTGTGTATGTGCGTGTGTGTGTACGTGCGCGTGTACCCGCTCGGCCTCCCGCAGCCGCTCCAGCTTGCCGAGGTCGGCGTGCGCCTGCTTCTCCCGCCGCTCCTTCGTGTGTGTGTATGTGCGTGTGTGTACGTGCGCGTGTACCCGCTCGGCCTCCCGCAGCCGCTCCAGCTTGCCGAGGTCGGCGTGCGCCTGCTTCTCCCGCCGCTCCTTCGTGTGTGTGTATGTGCGTGTGTGTGTATGTGCGTGTGTGTGTACGTGCGCGTGTACCCGCTCGGCCTCCCGCAGCCGCTCCAGCTTGCCGAGGTCGGCGTGCGCCTGCTTCTCCCGCCGCTCCTTCGTGTGTGTGTATGTGCGTGTGTGTACGTGCGCGTGTACCCGCTCGGCCTCCCGCAGCCGCTCCAGCTTGCCGAGGTCGGCGTGCGCCTGCTTCTCCCGCCGCTCCTTCGTGTGTGTGTATGTGCGTGTGTGTGTATGTGCGTGTGTGTGTACGTGCGCGTGTACCCGCTCGGCCTCCCGCAGCCGCTCCAGCTTGCCGAGGTCGGCGTGCGCCTGCTTCTCCCGCCGCTCCTTCGTGTGTGTGTATGTGCGTGTGTGTGTATGTGCGCGTGTACCCGCTCGGCCTCCCGCAGCCGCTCCAGCTTGCCGAGGTCGGCGTGCGCCTGCTTCTCCCGCCGCTCCTTCGTGTGTGTGTATGTGCGTGTGTGTACGTGCGCGTGTACCCGCTCGGCCTCCCGCAGCCGCTCCAGCTTGCCGAGGTCGGCGTGCGCCTGCTTCTCCCGCCGCTCCTGCGTGTGTGTGTATGTGCGTGTGTGTGTACGTGCGCGTGTACCCGCTCGGCCTCCCGCAGCCGCTCCAGCTTGCCGAGGTCGGCGTGCGCCTGCTTCTCCCGCCGCTCCTTCGTGTGTGTGTATGTGCGTGTGTGTACGTGCGCGTGTACCCGCTCGGCCTCCCGCAGCCGCTCCAGCTTGCCGAGGTCGGCGTGCGCCTGCTTCTCCCGCCGCTCCTTCGTGTGTGTGTATGTGCGTGTGTGTACGTGCGCGTGTACCCGCTCGGCCTCCCGCAGCCGCTCCAGCTTGCCGAGGTCGGCGTGCGCCTGCTTCTCCCGCCGCTCCTTCGTGTGTGTGTATGTGCGTGTGTGTGTACGTGCGCGTGTACCCGCTCGGCCTCCCGCAGCCGCTCCAGCTTGCCGAGGTCGGCGTGCGCCTGCTTCTCCCGCCGCTCCTTCGTGTGTGTGTATGTGCGTGTGTGTACGTGCGCGTGTACCCGCTCGGCCTCCCGCAGCCGCTCCAGCTTGCCGAGGTCGGCGTGCGCCTGCTTCTCCCGCCGCTCCTTCGTGTGTGTGTATGTGCGTGTGTGTACGTGCGCGTGTACCCGCTCGGCCTCCCGCAGCCGCTCCAGCTTGCCGAGGTCGGCGTGCGCCTGCTTCTCCCGCCGCTCCTTCGTGTGTGTGTATGTGCGTGTGTGTGTACGTGCGCGTGTACCCGCTCGGCCTCCCGCAGCCGCTCCAGCTTGCCGAGGTCGGCGTGCGCCTGCTTCTCCCGCCGCTCCTTCGTGTGTGTGTATGTGCGTGTGTGTACGTGCGCGTGTACCCGCTCGGCCTCCCGCAGCCGCTCCAGCTTGCCGAGGTCGGCGTGCGCCTGCTTCTCCCGCCGCTCCTTCGTGTGTGTGTATGTGCGTGTGTGTACGTGCGCGTGTACCCGCTCGGCCTCCCGCAGCCGCTCCAGCTTGCCGAGGTCGGCGTGCGCCTGCTTCTCCCGCCGCTCCTTCGTGTGTGTGTATGTGCGTGTGTGTGTATGTGCGTGTGTGTGTACGTGCGCGTGTACCCGCTCGGCCTCCCGCAGCCGCTCCAGCTTGCCGAGGTCGGCGTGCGCCTGCTTCTCCCGCCGCTCCTTCGTGTGTGTGTATGTGCGTGTGTGTACGTGCGCGTGTACCCGCTCGGCCTCCCGCAGCCGCTCCAGCTTGCCGAGGTCGGCGTGCGCCTGCTTCTCCCGCCGCTCCTTCGCCGCCGCCTCCAACAACGCTTTCCTCTCTCTCTCCGCAGCGCTACGCGCAGCCGCAGCGGCCGCCATCTTTTCTTCTCGCCTCCTTTAAAAACATACATACATATTTATTATGATTACGTACCCTTTAATAACAATCAAATCACAACTGCCTGTCATACTTTTCGGCGAATTTTTGAAATAATCGGCAGCACAGAGATTGGACGATAATTGCTCGGGTCATTTAAAACCCCAGACTTGGCTAACTTTTACAAATTTTAGGGAAGCAGGAAAATGACCTTCATCGAGGAGTGTTTTAAAACAATTGCTTAGATTTTGAGCTACTAGACTGCAAAAGGCATTTGATATGTTTGGTGCTAATGCCATCTATACCGGAGCTGGTATTATTGTCAAGATTATTAATAATTTTTATGACTTGATGCTTTTTTCAGGATGCCTTTTTTCATATGAGTCCATGGTGAAAATTTGTTTAACTTTTGTCTAAATTGTGAGATGGCGTTGAATAAATTGAGCTATTATGAAATTTTGTCAGCAACTCGTTTACTACTTTAATGCCAATTGAGGAAAAATAATTATTAAATATTTAACATACTCGTAGCCATTCTCTGTTGTTTGGCTACGGCAGTAAAGAATATAGCCATACCCTCTCTTCCTGTGGCTGTCGTAAGAGGCGACTAAGGGATAATACAGTTTCACTACCACCTTGGAACTTAAAAAGCCGATCGATGGCTGGATAACCACTCAACTGCTGGTCTTGAAATACACAGGCCAAAGACGAGCAGCAGCGGCTTCGGTGCGACAAAGCTAGCCCTGTGGTCATAGACCGACCTGCCCAGCGTGGTGACTATGGGCAAAACACATGAGTTCACGCCATTTTTGGCACAAACTTCTATAAGCTACGGTAATCTCTTACCATCAAGTGAGCCGTACGCTTGTTTGCCGACCTAGTGACATAACAAAAAAAAATGCCCAGCAGTAGGACGTTACAGGCTCAATGCATGCAAGAAAAATCTCTTCAATAACTCACTTTTTCTGCAACTCTCTCTTAGCCTCTAGAAGAGCTTCCTTCTTACTTCTGGGGTCTTCTTTCTCCATCTTCTGATTCTCTTCTGCCTCTCTGGCTTTATTGATAGCGCTCAGTTTAGAAGTGGATGATGGTATAAAGGATTTTCCAGGGATCACTCGTGCCTTAGTAGCTGAGCTTGATACCTGAAAAATTAAAGAATATTTATTTCTGTGCCAAAGAGTTATTAGACACAGTTATTGACTTCCTCAATTAAGCACAGAAAGAATCTGAGCCAGATGGATTCGCTCTTCCGTTAAAAACTATCTTGTAACATAAAACGCTAAATAACAAAATTTTAATGTGTGTTTGTGTTTGCACAATGTATGTGAGAATGATGATAACTAAAAGTTAAATATTACATTTATAAGGGTATTTGTAAAGGAATAAGTTAATTAAATGGAATACTGTCTATTATACTAAAAAAGTAGAGAGTATAATCTGCCACCACGGTTTACTATAGTCTGATGAATAGAAGATATACAAATAAACCTTGTTACCTTGCCCTGGTAGATTGTATATTAAGACAATGTAAACTTTAAAATAGGATAAGTATTTTTTTTACGTTGAACGTTATTCCCACTGTGCTATTTTGTAATATCTACGATTTTATTTTTGTGTTACCCACACATTAGGAATTCTAAACATTTTTGAATACGGTTCGCTTAAACCGAATATAAAAATCATCATATCAAAAATTTCGCTCTAGCGGGTACATCATTCCATAGCTAATTGGCTAGAGCGCCGACACGGTCAGTCGCAGACGCGGGTTCGAACCCCGCTGGAGCGGTCAATTTTTGATATGATATTCAAAAATGTTATCCACACTATCTAAGCCCTATTTGAAGGACTGCAGTTAGCAGTTGAACATCAAATATGTCTTAATTTGATACACATGAATTTTAAACCAATTTAGCACTTGAAATATACGAGGTTCTGGTAGAGTTGTCATAAATTATGACACCTCATACGGATAGACTGTACTATGATGATCAGTAACTAATAAACCTAATGTGCAGATATTGCTCTACTGAAAATACTTATAGTTTATTTCAAACGTTTTTCTTTGTTCTAGGGGTTTTTGGTTAGTAATAGGTTTTAAGCTGTTACAGTAAAATGTTATAATTAATTTATAAATTAAATCTTACTTGTGGTGCTTTTCCATTGAAGATCATGCAGTTCATCTTACTCAATGTTTCAGCGGAGAGTATTGCTTTGGACACTTTGTCTGGGGGTGTTTGTTCGGAACTTTCCTCCTGAAATAAGGAAAATTTTTGTTCATCTGTGCTTTTGAAATAAAAAAATTTTACGCACACTTGATTTGGGGAATAAGCTGGTGAAATCGTAACGAGAGCGTTACGAAAAGTGTGATCGGGCGAGGCAAACGGAGCAATAGAGAGAGGTGCCAGCAAATATTTTCTTTCTCTCTTTCTGTCATAGCCAGTACGTACTATACGTTTCGTATATCTAAGACACAGTGCAGGCCTACTGTGCGAAAGTTTTATTTCAGTCGTGTTGTCACTAAACCTTTATGAAATTTAGGTTTTTATGGGTTTTCTTCTTTCTTTTGTAGGAAGGGTTCTTGAAAAGTCTCATAAATAGATAAAATGGGATATATTCATTTTAGTGAAAAAAAAGATCAATCAAAAGTGGTCTGAAAGCTCTACTTGAATACTTTAACTGAGGTAGGGCACAGCAGGAATTTCCTGCTCAAAATATGGAGCAGCACGACTGGGGTAGTACCTCGACCTTACAGAAGACCACAGCTAAATAATAGTGTTTCAAGCAGTATTGTGTTCCTGTTGGTGAGTAAGGTGACCAGAGCTCCTGGGGGGATTGGGGATTGGGTCGGCAACGCGCTTGCGATGCTTCTGGTGTTGCAGGTGTCTATAAGCTACGGTAATCTCTTACCATCAGGTAAGCCGGACGCTTGTTTGCCGACCTAGTGATATAAAAAAAAAACAGTAATTTTATATTTCAAGTTCTGCAGTGTTGCACGTAGAGCCGTTCAGTTTTTGTACCTTTTTGTATTTTTATTGCAATATACGATATATTCAAAATACAGTCCTCTTATTAACCAGCGTTTGGGTACCCAGTTTTCCCCAACCACCACGGCGCAGGGCGCTGGTCCCGACGAATACTTTATCTAAAAAAAAAAATTAAACCAAACCGCACCTAGCTTTACCCAGCCTAGGATTTGATTTCAAATATTGATAAATAAAAATTTACTTTTAGCATTTCTGAAATATAAGGCATATTATATACCTTTTTAGCCATTGCTCTTGTTTTAGTTCTGGTCACTCTAGTGGCCATTTCTTCGAACTGCTGGACTTTTGCTTTAACAGCTGACCTGTAAATAAATAATGTTTACTGTAACAACATATATAAATATCCTCTGAGACTGGCAAAAGATTAGACACGCTTGACTTGAGGGGTAAGCTGGTGAATATGTGATGAGAGCGTTACGAAAAGTGTGTTCGGGAGAGGCGAACGAAAGTTAAGGGGGAGATATAAGTTAGTGAAGATAAAAACGTTTCATATATTACTGTACAAATAAAAAAGTTTTACTTCAGTCGTGTGGTCTAAAGCACTCTTGTCTTTTTTTAATTGTGGTGCAATATACAATATTTAAATTAAGTGTATAAATATAAATTTGACAAGAATATCATAGGTAAGACTTTTAAGTAAGTTTTAGTCTATTTCTGTAACTATACATCCATTTAATATAATAAAAAGTACATATAACAGCCAGCCTAAAAGACAAGCTAACAATCTTGACGTCTCCTACCTTATGTATTATATAAAGGTTATATAAACGTATGTTAAAGGTTATATAAACATTTTTAATATATCAAAAATACCGCCCGTTCCAGCGTGGATCGATCCCGCGCCCCCGAATCACCGTGTCTGACACGGTATTCTTGATATGATATCAAAAATGTTTATATTTTCCAACAAATTAAAGGCTATATATACTTACGTGGGTTGTGGTGGCGAAGGATTCGAGGTAGGAGTGTGTTCGATGCTATCGTTGTCATCGGTCAATAGAGAATTGTCTTGTGTTATATTTGCTGTTTTTGGATCTGAAACATCAATGTTATTATTATTACATAGTTGATAAAGATGTGTGGACTTAGTGACGCTGTATTTCATGCAAGATATTACGAATTTTGTCCTAAAACACAGTTTATATATTATTTTTCAAAAGAGTAACTGTGGAGTTTCTTGCCGATTCTTCTCTGCAGTATTTACATTCCGAATCGATGGTAGCTTTACTTTTAAAAACTAATAATCACTTTATAATTTTAATTTGCAAATGACGATTCGAAGTTGCTTTTGCAGCCTATTTGAATAGAGCTATTATTGGTTTTGATTTAAAGATTGAGAGATTTAAAACAATTTCTTATATTTAAGTAATAATTAATTTTTGTGTGTTATGATACTTAGTATTAGCTAATGGTGGAAGTTTTATTGATTTCAATTGTTGTAATTAGATACAAGATAATAATGTAATATAAAATTTATATTAATGTATGAATCCAAGGCCGTAGCTAGGTGGGGCAAGTTGGGACATTTGCCCTACCCTGACTCGAAGCCGATTAATATTTTATATTATTTATTTCTATAATAGAACTAGTTGAAGCGCGCGTTGCTACGCTTTTTGTTAATTTTTTTGGTCGTACCAACTCAGGAACCTTTGTGGGGTCATGCACAACACTTGGCTGAAGATCATGGACATGATCAAATGCATAGTTTACGATTCTATAAACGACAAACATTCATTTTTATATATATAGATATAAGGTAATTTACCTTATCTCTATATATATAAAAAGATATATAAAAAGGAACTATGAGGTAGATTTAGCCAAAACCTATGCAAGCTATTATTGCAGAATTGTAGATAGTGGCGGTAAATGAAAAGTTACAGTAAATAAAAGAATTTATCTTTCGATTACGTATCGAGTATTAATTACATTTGCTTTTGCCCCACCTTTCCAAAATTCTGGGTACCCCTATGTATATATGCCAAATAATAAAAAATTTAAAAAGGGGTTGACGATATATTTTAAAATAGAAAATAATAATAATAATGATAAACTACATCAACAATCAAAATGATGATCCCGAATCTCTGTCTCAATTAAAATTTAATAACTAAAATTAAGTGATAAATTATAAATACCTTTATCGATTACAACTGTAGCATCCATTATAGCATTTGTTTGTGGTTTGTCCAAAACTACTGTCTGGTTGCACGTCTCTAATACAACTGTTTCATTCATTTGACGCTGTAATAAAAACTTTCATTAGAAAATTTGATTATTTATTATCAATGACTGGTTTAGTATAGAGTTACAGATGGTATTATCTGAAGGATTATAGGCCATAAAAGATCATACTATGACTCATTAGAGCTGAAGTTCAAAACGGGAAAGAATGTTAAGAAAAACGAAATATCCCAAGAGGCTAATTGATATATCACGTATATTTATTATTTTCATAGAACAGCGATCGAAATTTATCATTAAAACACAGTTATTTTATTTTTAAAGAGCAACTGCATTGTTTCTTGATTCTCCTCTGTAGAATCTACATTACGATCCGTGGTAGCTATAATTTTAACAATAACTAAAATTTTAATTTGTAGGATGATGATTCGATAATTCTTTGATGCCTATTTGAATAGAGCTATTTTGGTAACTCGAAATGGACGAATTCGATTGTAATTAATACTTTTAAAATAATAACTTACAATGTTTTTAGGCGTAATCGGAGCGTGGTTGTACAATCCGTTGGGTAAAACAACAGTTTTATCCATATCATTCGATATTTCCGTTGAATTTGTCGTCAGACATATCACCTTTGTTTTATCCAAATCCGTATTACACCCATCTTTATCTTTTCCTTCATCTGTATCATTTTCTTTTACTTTATTTTGAATTGTTTTAGTGTCTGTTTTAGATTTCGTATCATTTTTCTTAATGATAAGTACCGGTGAATGGACCTCTGGTACCGATATTCTCTCTTCTTTCGGAGATATAACTAATGTTTCCTGTGTTTGTTCAACTTTTTCCATTTCTTTTTCTTTTTCACTTAAAATAATTAATATTAATTTTGTTAATGTTTTTTAAATTAAAATAATTTTTTACTTATTAATTAATATGATTATTTACAAAGCGTTTATGCCAAAAAGCTAAAAAGGTTCAGACAGAATATGAATTACAAGCTTGAAGAATTAAATTAAGTTTTTGTTATACAATTTAATTTCTTCATAAAAATAATTTAACAATAAGCATAATAAAAATAAAATAATACATACTATAAAAACATAATTCATAATGTTAGGATATTTAAATTTAAACACTTGCTGTGCCTTAGTAGGGTTCTTATTTGAATATAAAACTGTATACACAACAAGAATAGTCAACATCTTTACCATTATACCATAAAATTTTATAAAATACACAAAAATTTCAGACTGGCAGATGTGTGATATATATAAGATATACTTACGCCGCTTTTTGAGCTCTTCGAGTCCGTTTCGGTCTTTGTTTTTCAGCTGGCGAAGCTGAAATTATAACAAAATATCACTAATATTGTAATAATTTTATGTAACTGATTCTGACTGACTGACTCTTGGACTTCTGTGCCCCAGAAATTCTCACCACCGCGAGTAGACTGGTAGAGATCTCTTCTAGAGATAAGTTTGCCCTTGCCAACTTCCTTTGTATATATAATTTTTACTTGTTTCTTTTTTTTTTGTGCAATAAAGAATATATAATGTTTAATTGTTTTACGTTAATTCGTCAGCGTTTAATGAAAAGAGTGTGTTCTAACCACACGACCGAAGTAAAACTTCTTTAGCTCCATCTAACTTATATCTCGCTCTCAAGCTCCGTTCGCCTCGCCCGATCACATTTTTCGTAACGCTCTCGTCACAAATTCACCAGCTCACTCCCCAAATCAAGTGTAAAGAAGTTTTACTTCGATAAAACTGTTTTATGAAATACATTATTTTATTAACGTATTTTGTTTTTAATAAACATTACATATACGATACCTGCTTCAGTTACCGTTGCAGTTTGGTTGTCTTTGTCACTCACTGTCGGCTCTGCTGCCTATAAATAGACATAAAAGAAATTAACAAAGCTATCTAAAATAGGCTACTTACGGTAGTGAAAAATAAATTATAAGTTGATAAAAATTAAAATTTATGTAGAAATACACTTAAATATTCTGATTTGAAATAAAAGCACATTATTGTTTTACGCTTCAGCCTGTAATATCCCACTACTGGGCATAGGCCTCTTTCCCCATGTAGGAGAAGGATCAGATCTTAATCCACCACGCTGCTCCAATGCGGGTTGGCGGATATATTCCCTACTATGAATAACGATCGCTATCAGGTGTACATGATAACAACCACATTAGTGTTTTATTATATTAAAATTAAAAGTCGTATATTTTAATCTGTATATCACGTGACCTAAAACAGGACTCGCCTTGGTATGACGTCATACGGACAAAAACAAAGTTCTGTCAGTGCTGTAAACAGATAGGATCTATCAAATTTAACTTCAAGGAGTAATAGTTATGCTCTTTCTTTAGTGCATTTCATTTGTACCTATTTATTTATTAAAATACAAAATGGTTTTGTATAAGCAGATAGTACGAATCGGCCAAAAATTTATTCAATGATGGTTGCAAATTTTTTTGCATGTAACCCAGACTTCTGTTCTGCCAAATTTCGGAATGTTAAAACATCTTTGTAAGTATTACTTGTTCTATTATAGTGTTTTTTTTTATGTTGGGATACCTAATTTGAATAATGAATTTTTAATGCTAGTATTTGTACAGCTAGACACTACACACCAACGATGGTTATTGTAATTCATTATTTTACACAAAAACACCAAATATTTGTAGCTGTTAACGTTGAATGACAAAGAGTATATGTTTAAGGTCCTGAACTTTTGACGTATTGAACGAGTTCGGTCTTACATACGTCATACACGACTATTGTGACCTCGACCTTACAAAAGACCACAGCTAAATAATATTGCTTTCAAGCAGTATTGTGTTCCTGTTGGTGAGTAAGGTGACCAGAGCTCCTGGGGGGATTGGGGATTGGGTCGGCAACGCGCTTGTGACGCTTCTGGTGTTGCAGGCGTCTATAAGCTACGGTAATCGCTTACCGTCAGGTGAGCCGTACGCTTGTTTGCCGACCTAGTGACATAAGAAAAAAAGAAAAAATGTCTGAATGTAAAGTCGAAATCCAAATAAGGGCAGTAATCTATTAAGATCTAAGAGCCTGTTTCACCAGTTGTGAATAACGCTATTTGACAAATGACGATAGCCAACATAAAAGTTTTGGACGTTTTATTCTTTTTCACTATCAAATTCCACCGTACTTTTGAAATATTTTTACCCTCAAACATAATTTTAAGCCATGTATTATATGAATTGAATTTAAATGGTCCTAATGGCCTATTCCATATCCTGCTGTTAAAGTCTATTCGTGACTTATTTGCACGATAATCTTCATCCACAACTGGTAACTAACTGGTGGCCCTAAGCCTTTTTTTCGTATGATAAAGAGGTCTATAGTGAGTTCAACGAGCCGAGATACCAAATGTAAATAAACCAAATGCGAGGTCATTCAACTATGCAGGGTTTTGTAACCTTTTTTTTACTTAAACAAATTTTTAATATAATATTTTGATAATTATTGAATTAAATATAATTACTTATATATGATTTGATACTTCTTAAATAATAATTATCGAAATAAAAAAAATCACCCCGAGCTCTTCAGGACACGGAATGAAATAAAAATTAATAATACAAAATCAAAGGGCCGTCCGCGGTCCGATTGTTTTTAAGGCCAGTTAAAATATCGTTCGACCTTGCAGAGAGACGTGCAGCAGATAGCAAACAAAAAAGAAAGAGATAGAGTATATTTTGTTTGTTCCGTCGTCGCTACGAAAAAATGATGGGCTTTGTTGTATTTTTTCATTTGGTATTTCTTCTCGTTGAACTTTAGGAATGAGCTGTTTATATTTTGTTTTAATTTAATTAGTAATAGTAGGTACCATTCAAAAATTACATTACACGAATTTTACAATTATTTGATCCCTCACTTGTACTCGTCACAGCTTGTCACATTTATGAGACCTTTATAGATGATATCACAAAATTTTAGACCCAGGTGGGCCTTGTTAATCAATGTCACAGTCGTGGACCCCTCCTTAAGGTGTGACGTAATTTATGGACGGCCCCTAATATAAATTAAAATAATTTACCTTTTTAGCTCTAGTACGCTTCGGTCTAGTTTCAGCGGGCTGAGAATCTTCGCTGTCTGTTTGTTTTGTTGTTGCTCTAGCACTGGCTCTGGTAGATCTGTTCGACACTGAAATAAAATATTTGTACTTAGTTACTTTGTATAAGAGACTAGTTCTAGTTAGTGATCTGACCGACATAAGCTATAAGCAAGTGGAAATTTACAACTCACAATACATCTAATACAGAATAGAAAACTAAAAGGCTGATAACATATATTGAAGAGTTAAAAGAGTAACAAACAAATATAATAAATAAAATAAACGCCTCACACTTAGGTTTTTACCGAGTGTCAAGCACAAACGCTCAGACCAGGGTATACGTCTATATGGTCAATATAAATGTCCGCCATGTTTTTTTTTTATAGAATGATAGGCTTGCGTTTGAGCACTATTTCACCTGATGATAAGTGAAAATGCGGTCTAAAATGGAGCACGCTTATCTAGAAGTAACCTATTCGCTCGCGACTTAAAGATCCCCAGGTTATAATTTTCTGGAAACATGTGCGAGGATGGAACCAATAACTGTCAGGTTACACTTTCATACCTAATTTCACTGAACGGATTTTAGCCAAATTGTGTACAGAGATAGAGTAGACATTGGGACAGGTCATAGCCTATCTTTTATTGAGAGAAAAATACTTGAAGGGATTGAAGTAGGTGATGAAAATTTAAATACAATTTACTATCAATGAACCTCAGACAACGCCCAAAGACACGACTCACTGGCATCAGTTAGTATATAATAAAACTAAACATGCCCTGCGGTTTTAGCCACGTTAATTTTGCAGCATACTAAAATATTATATAGCCTAACCTCCTCAGTAATGACAAAACGATTTTTTCTATTATGTAATGAGTGTGTCACAGGAGTAATCGTAATGTCACATCCACAGTAATTATTTAACGTGTCTTGTAAGATAGCGTCTCGGACCACTACTTAATTGTTATAATACAATTGTTCTTTAATCCAATTTCATTAATAACATTCTTTGTACCAAGAACATTATTTTATTTCATTGCGTATTGCTGACCAACACAATACAAATTTGAACCAAAAATAATAATAGAAATAAAAATAAAAATGTTTAAACAAACAAACTAATCATACCACGTGCGGGCTGTGTGTCTGTCTGTTTCCTTGTCCTCGTAGTTCGACGTCGACCAGTCTCTTCCGGTTCTGCAATTTCCTCAGTTTTCTCCTTATGAAGCATTTTACGAGGTTCTAGAAAAGTTAGATAAACATTACATACAAATAGATATAATATACATAATAAATTCACACACAAATCGTTCTGCAGACTTGACAGTTGATTGTAAAACATCAAGTTGTTACAATACTCACAACACAAACACTCAGACATAACAGACATTAAAACGGATGCGTTTTAGACCACAAGACTGAAGTAAAACTTCTTTAGCTCCATCTAACTTATATCTCCCTCTCAAGTTCCGTTTACTTCACCCAATCACACTTTTCGTAACGCCCACGTCACGCATTCACCAGCTTACTCCCCAAGTCAAGCGTTCGTAAAGAAGTTTTACTTCAAAAAAACGAGTGTGCTTTGGAACACAAGACTAAAGTAAAGCTTCTTTAGCTCAATCTAACTTAAATCTTCCTCTCAACTTTCGTTCGCCTCACCCGATCACACATTTCGTAACGCTCTCGTCACGCATTCACCAGTTATTAGTTTAAACAACTCACTGGGCACAGGAGCCATGGGGGGTGGCATTGCCATCTCATCTTTATCTGATTCTTGTTTAACTTCAACATTCAACGGCAGACTTTCCATGTCCATAGGCTCCGGCGGTAGAGATATTTTCTCTTGCTTTACTGAAAGAGAAGTATACACATTTATATTAAACGAGTGGCCGTGGTATTAAACAGATGGCGCCACTACTCTTAATTTCCAAGTTGTAGGGTTGGAAAAGCCCTTATATCTTTAAAAACACGTCCTTTAGGTTAAAACGGAAACTTTCTTGTTCGAAGGGGGATAAAGGGCTATCACACTATATAAGTCCCCTTATCGTGCCGGGACTCCTTTTTAAGTTTTATATGGTACGGAATGATATGAAGCAAAAACTTTGTATGAAAATTCCACTGACGGAGGAGTATGATATTTCACACACTTATAATTTATATAGAAGAGTGCAGAATGCTAATATTTTTATTTTTACATTTGTTACTGTAATAAAGTTATTAAATTTTATGTATTTATACAGCAGTAGCTAACTTATATTTTAGAGTTAAAGCGACATAATTTTAGTTATTCAAATTAGTTCAAAAAATATTTTAAAATTTAAGTTATTAAATTTCGCGCCTTTACTACGTATGCTACAGCTGCAGAACCTATTGTTACGGCGGACGATAACGTCGAGAACATTCTAGAAGGTGTGAGAAAGAAAATATTCTTAAACTTTCTCGAATATCCTAGAGCCTAGCTCTCTGAATATATAAGAGCTCGGTGTCGCCCACCAGAGTTAGTTCGATTTGAACAGCGAATCAAACGATTTCGAAACGAAAAGAAGTTATTTAAAAAAAAAATTAGGGATTGGAAATTTCTGTTAAATAGCCGTGCGAAGCCCGGGCGGGAAGCTAGTATTAATAAATAGATTTATTGTGATTTATACTACTAGACCATTTTCTTTGCCCTAAGGTTGCCTGGAAGAGATTGCTTATTAGCGATAAGGCCACCCTTTGTACCTAATCATATATCATTAAAATCATTCTTTCTTTGTTATTATTTGTTATTGGTGTACAATAAAGTATATTATTATTATTATTACCTTGCACTACAGGAATTGGTTCAGTATTTTCCTTATCATCCTCTTTCCCACGACGTTTGCTTCGACCAGATTTATCCATTGAATTTTCACGACGAAGTTTTTGATTTAAGTTTACGTTCACCTAAAGAATGAAAAATTAATAATGTCATTATTGTATAATACCACTGTAATGTTAACACGTATCTTCTTTTAATGGCTAATCTTATAAACTAAAGTCTATCCATCTTTATAAACAAAAATTAACAGTTGTTATAAGCGGATTCTACTTTATATATATAGAGTAGAATCCATATAATAAATATATATGTATATATAATATATATATTTTAATTCATAATTGTAAATTTTAAATTATTAATTTATAGTATAATTATTGTTCTTATATATTATGGCACAAAATATGTAAGTACTTGTTGTTGTTAACTTGTTTTGTAATTTATTTTTTTTAAAATGTAAAAAATCAATATCAATTAATCTAGAATGATGTACACATCGGTAATTGGTATCTGTAATTAAAAAAAAAAAATTCAAACCTGTTTACTGATAATGCTCTGTGCTTTAACGGAAGCATTTCTCTTCTGTCGTTTGTCTTGCTCAGGGCTTTCCATACCATCGACTTCATTTTTGCTACGTTTCTTTGAGCCTCTACGTTCTGTACTCTCAGTTGACGTACGATCGTTGTTTGATTTGACGCTACCATTGCCTGATTCTTCGGATGTTTTGGCTGACTCATCTTAAATATTGAATTAGACATTTATTTGTTAAAATTAAAATTTATATCAGCTGTAATATTGCATATATTTTGTATATTCAGTCAGCTAATGAGTCAATTCAAGTAATGTGCAAAAACAAAAGTTTTTCAGAATTTATTGCTGGCACATGTTTAGTAGTTAAACTGTTAAGTAAATTATCAATCAATATAAGAATATTCACCTATTGTTTCTTTGAAATCCCTTACTTAAAAAACTGTACGAGCGGTGGTTATGACCATCTTACTAGGCATTAGTTTTTATTGTACGATATAAGTAATTAAAATGAGTCTTTATAGTGTACTTTATTTTACCATTCCTTCTAGTGCATTCGGGTCAAAATAGGAACTAAGTATATATGAAATTCCTCAGGTTTTATCATAACGAGATTCTATTGTATATCAACAAATATATGATAAATAAATAATAAATCTGATATATCAAATTCTCATGTCACAATGTTAGTTAAAATACTCCTCTGAAACGGCTGAACCGATATCGTAGGTCTGAGGATCAGCCAACGTCTATTTTTCATACCCTTAAGTTATAAGGGGGCTAAAATAAGATGGTTACTAACATATATGGCAGAATAACCTTTGTAAGGTCAGCTAGTAATAAATAAATATTTAAAACACACACACACACACACACGGTCTGTTCCTAAAGTAAGCAACTGAATGCCTGTGTTATAGGTAGGGTTGCCAACTGTTGAAAGGACTAACGCGGGAGACTTTGGGGAAAGAAAAACTCAATTAATTTTTAAATTTATATTTATTTTGCTTTCTAGCAGCATCTAATATTTTACGGTTTTTCATTACAAAATCGTAAAAGTTTTTACATGTAAAATCGAAGTTTGTGAGTACTTGTAATTCTGCTTTTATTAAAGAAATACTCATTCGGTTTCTTTCCTTGCTCCATGCTTGTTCCATTATGCTGAATATACGTTTGCAAGAAGCATTAGAGACAGGAATGGAAAGAACAAACGTGACCATTTATTATCAATTCAGAACAAGGATTTCTATCTTTCGATATAGTAAAGAAGTCAACCCAGCGTAGGATGCGTATAATTTTTAGAAAAACCGGAAAAATTATTCTTCCCCGGGAGGTCGGGAGATTAACTATTATTTCCGGAGTCTCCCGGGCGATCCGGGAGGGTTGGGAACCCTAGTTATAGGTAACAGCCAACTGGTATAAATATGAGAAGATTATTGAACAATTTTTACTAAAGTAACTTTGATATAACTTAAATTTGTTTACATTGAATATTACAATGTGTGTTATGATTAATATAACATGATTAAATAATAAAAAAAAACGAATGAATTTGTGCGCTTTAAAGAAATTTACTTAAACGTATGTAGATACTTATACTATAAATGGAGGAACTTTTAGTAATAATTTCGAAGCTAAACATTTGAATAAAATTTATCAGATGCTTCTACTGAAAATTGAAACATCATGTTAAACCAAGGTTATAGAAATGTAAATTCTTTAATCATAATTGTAAGTTAAGTACTTGTGGAGGCCTATGTCCAGTAGTGGACTGCGAAAGGCTGATGTGATGATGTGATAATGATGAATTGTAAGTTTGTTAAATAATAAATATGTGCCAATGTGTGTATGTTGTAGACAGAGGTCTAATTGTGGAATAATAGATAAGATTGGGTTTTCTATGAAGTTATAACTTAAGATTAGACAAACAATACGTACCATCGTCTTCATTAATACTTTGTAAGGTTGTCATAGCGTGTTTATCCTTTTGGGACTTATCCCGCATTCCGGCTTTACCATTTTGAAACTCCTCTTCAAACTTATCAAAACACAAGAACGCGGCCTGTGAACGAATTTATAACATACACTTAGAAACTAATCACACTTTAAATATCTATGAGCACTGAATATTTAAATTAATATAAGATAAATCAGGCGGAAATTTAATTTGTAACTGTTGGATTTATGTTCCACGTTATGTGTTGTAACTCTACCTTAAGGTCATCATTGAAGTTCTTTGTGAAAGCATTCGATATTTCACAGATTTTTGGTAGCAATTCATTAAAAATGGACATAATTGGAAAAGGAACTTCACTTTCATAAAAGTTTCTTAAATTTGACAAACGCTCTAAAACACTACACAATCGAAAACCGTTTGAAATTGAAAAACATTGTTGCCAACACAATTCAAATTACAACGTAACGCAATGAGGCCGGTTTTCGTTGCGTTCACAGTTCACACATTCGTAAGAAAAATGTTTTAATAATATTTTATTTCAATTAAAAATATAATTGTTACTAAATATTAATAATTTTAATAGTTCTTTTTTTAGTGCGAATTATGTTCATACTTGTGTATGTTCATACATGAATTTAGTGTGCAAATTTTATTTTATATATATATGAATTTTGTAATAGTTACAAGATATTTCAATAGATGTCACTTTATAAAGATTCTTAACTAATAATATAAAATTACAATTTTGTTATATTAAAAAAAACAGTGAAATATCAACTTTTTGTTTTCGCTTATAATGGATTTGAATGTAGTTATTAGCATAAAAAAGAAATATGTTGTCGAAATGAAATCTTAATTGTACGTGATTGCAACATTTTTCAATAATAAGTACTCATTTTAGTAATTTTCTACTGTATAGCTTGTAACTTACGTAAGAATTTATGTATCCAACTAATTAGTACAAAATGAATATCAAATATAATTATTTTACATATAATACAAGATACAATTAATAAAACTATTTTATATTAAGAACGTGAGACTGTTTTGTAAGCAGTGTGAGTAGTATAATATTTATCTTATATTCAACGTCACTTATTTGATTATTATTTTAAGCTGCTGATGAAAAAAATTACCCGTGATTTAGTCTAGTGACAGTAAAATAATAATTGCTTTATATAATTAATGGAAATAAAGTCTGTTCGCGTTAAGAAAATATTCACTAAACGATGTCATTAAAAGGAAGTTCTTATTATTCTTATTGAGGGTTGAGGTTGAGGTGGCCCTTTAGAGCTCACTCCAAGGCAATAGAGAGCTCTTGGTGCTCATGAGCGCTTTATAATCGAAGGAGGCCGCAGCACGTGTGGCCAACCGTTGGGGCGCCGGGCGTCGCGGTGCATCTTAACGCGATCCCGTGGCGTCCCACTAGGACGTTAAGGGCGCCGCTGGTTTTTAGCGGGTATTCCGGACCTTCAGACCTGTGTTCTAATACACTATGACAATAAGCTTGATGCTATTATATTTAAATATTATATAATAAATAAAAATTAATACAATACCTATTATTATTATTCATGTAATAATAGATCAATGTATATATTTATTATTTATAGACCAAGTGCATTAACCCAACACCAAAAAGCAATCAAGTAGCAATAATTGCTGAAACTATGAGACGTAAAATGAAGAATGATCCTACGTTTTTACTGTTTATAACGCTCTATTGGTCGTAAAACTCTATGAAATTTTTATTACAGATCTTAAAATTGCTTTGCCGTCGAAGAAATTACGATTGTAGACGGCATAAGTAAGCGAAAATGAAAACAACAACTACGTACAAAGTAAGTACCTATACAGAGTTATTGATAGACATTAATATTCTGGAACTAACTGTGTCCTCGACTTCGTCCGCGTCCAATTTTAATCCCTACTACATCAACTATCTGGCACTGAAAGTGCCGTCAAAATCGTTCCAGCCGTTTCAGAGATTAGTTGGAACAAAGAGACAGACATACAGACAAAAACTGTAAAAAATGCTATTTTGGTATATGTACCGTGTATAACTACATATGCATTTAGTAAGTAGGTTATTTTAATATTACAAACAGACACTCAAATTTTGTTTCTTTGTATTGATTAATTAACATTACAATAATAGGTATCACATAATAAAAGATAGAGTTTAAAGTAGCTATATACTTAACAGTAGTAGAATATAACGAAAAATAAACTCCCGCAAACGACAAAAAAACCGACTTCACTTACATCGAAACGTAATACAACGTAGGTAGACGTAAAAAAAGTCAAGAAGATACGTGTTATCAAAGATTATTCGAAAGTAATCATCAAATCTTTTTCTCTAGCCAGCTACGTTTCGTATATCTAAGACACAGTACAGGCCTATTGTGCAGAAGTTTTACTTCAGTCGTGTGATCTAAAGCACACTCGTTTTTTTAAAAGTAAAACTTCGTTACGCATGTTTGACTTGAGAGTAAGCTGGTGAATACGTGAGAGCGTTACGAAAAGTGTGATCGGGCGAGGAGAACGGAAGTTGAGAGGGAGATATACGTTAGTGAAGATAAAAACGTTTCGTATAGTTTTATTTCATTTAAGAGGTTAAGGTCAATTACTATATTTATAATACTACTCCACGACAGTACTACTAATAAAATGTATTTTATTTATTAATTATGACAGTAAAAATAAATAAATAAAGAACAATAACATTGGGTATATAGAAAAAAACCGAAACAAAATCAAACAGCGTAAAAAGTTAAAAAAAAAATGCAACTGTCATTCCAATGGTAAAGCGAGACGCCATTTTGTAATTTTTATACAATTTAAAATGTCGCGACAAATCAAATGACATAAAAGCAATCGTAAGTGTTTACTGCGACAGAGTTTTATCGTGGCTGTATTTGCTAGGGGTGTAGAACCGTTGACAGTTCGGTATGCGAGGTCGCTGTTCCGAAATAAAATGCAATAAACGGCAAGGCTGGCAGAAAATCTATAAAGAAATGATAAGTACAGTTAGCGACTTTGTTTTGATCCAAAAATGTATTATTATTAATTTTTAGTATAGAAAGTAAGATAATAATAGAGAAATTCTTTTTTGAGCTGTGCTTATCTGACAAGGGATGCTTAGCACCCAGGATTGAAGGATAACTCGAAAGTAACTCGAAAGGATCGAAGAGGTAAACGAGGGTTAAATAATGCATTAAATTGTATTACTTTGCATAACGTTGACTTTCAATCTTTTTTTTCTAACTGTCAGATAGTGTACCGGTTACTTAAATTTAAATTACATTTGTTACATTACTCGTATATGTAGGTATGTGATGTACAGTAGGGTTTGAGATATATGAATGTATTTAAACCACACGACTAGAAGTAAAACTTTCTATTTTCATTAACTTATATATCTCTCTCAACTTCCGTTCACTTCGCCCAATCACACTTTTCGTAACGCTCTCGTTATGCATTCATCATCTTAGTCCCCGAGTCCAGCGTGCGTTAAGAAGTATTATTTCAAAAGTATCATGATAACCTGACAATCCATGTTTTCATTTTACCAATTAATATAGTTCCCGCTATTTCGATTCAAATGAATTAATTGATTCATTCGATATCACGATTCTAGGTTTATTTAAAATTACATTTCAAGATCTACTAGTATTTAAAAATTACTACAGATTTTCATTAAAGTAAAGGTTTTTTTTGTTTGTTTTTGGTCACACCGGAATTGACCACTAAAAGGAATCAGGGTTTTTTGGACGGAAGTACAACTTCAGTTCCAAAAGACGTATGTAGTAATTCCTTTTATTCCTTTCGATTTTTATTATTCGATTTAAAAGTATTGTAATTTGCGAATCAATTGCATTTGGTAAGCATTAAAGTTCAGCGCCTTGAATCATAAAAACCAACATTGTCGAGTTTTGACGAGCGAAGTAAGTTCCTTTCTTTAGTTGCGTAACTTTGGAACGGTATGTGTTTCGTTCCACGAAAAACTATTATACATACTACTCGATCGCAGAATTAAACCCATCGTTACCCCATACAAACACCTAAAAAATGCTTATGTATTCGATACATCAGAAAACGTAGTGGCCTATACAGGTGCAAGAACTGGTCAACTTCAATGAATAATCATCAAATAATCATGGCCTCTGATTTTGGAATTTTGAGTTATTTTTAATCTGCTGTGCTGTATAATAAAGTATGATAAGTGATAAAATTTATGTTGTAAAACCTTCTTTAGAGTTAGGATTGAGTGTAAAACGTTGGTAGCCTTATGTTATTCGCTATATTTTGTCTAGTTATTATTATTGTTTAATGACCAAGATGCAAACAGCTCAAGTTGGAGTGCACTCCACCATGATTGCTATAATTGCAATCGATTTGTTACCGCCTATTGATGACTTCTGCTTTTTAGCTTGGACGGTTGCCATTAGGTCTTGTTCGAAATGTGGGTTAACCTCGATTTAAGCTGTATAAAAATGCTGCTTATGTCGCTTGATCTGTCAAAATTATGCAAGATTACCTATCAATGTATTGATAAAAATATGTACCGTTTGGCGCTTTTTGTAACTAATTGGTAGAAATATAGATTAACGCGAAAAGTCTGGCGTATATACCATGCCTATTTTTGAATCCATATTATAAATAAAGATTAGGCACTTATATAAAGATTCGTCAAAAATTATGCAAGAATTATTTATCAGTGGAATAACGTAGGTACTGTTTTGTAATTGGTCAAATTATGGGTTAAATCTAAAGCCATAAGCTCACATACTAAGGTATATTTCGGATAACTTAATCCGTTAAAAATAATGCAAAATTATCAAAGAAAAATAAAATAAATAAATAAACTGTACTTACCTACTGTAAATTTCTCATAGTTATGCACAATATAGTTTTAAAAAGTAGGACGACAGTTCGATATGCAAGAATGTTCACTACGGGTTTGTAAGTATACAATAAATATACATAAAGTCGCGTTGGCGCAACGGTCACAGCCATGGATTGTGCCTGTTGCGCTGGCGGTTGCGGTTTCGATCCCCGCACATGACAAACATTTGTATTGGTCATACAGGTGTTTGCCATGGTCTGAGCGTTTGTGCAGTCCTTGTGAGTCTCCCCACCGTGCCTCGGAGAGCACGTTAAGCCGTCGTTCCCGGTTGTTATCATGTACACCTGATCGCGATCGTTAGGTACTCATAGTAGTAGTACTCATAGTAGTAGTACTCATGGTATATATATTCCCTATATCCGCCAAGCGCATTGGAGCAGCGTGGTGGATTAAGCTCTGATCCTTCTCCTGCATGGGGAAAGAGGCCTGCCCAACAGTGGGATATTACAGGCTGAAGCGTTATACATACTTAAGTCTTAAAATTTGTTCAACGACACGTAGCTTGATTAAATTTTATAAATAGGAAATATTTGGTAATTCTTACATCACTAGTTTAAATTTGAACTTATTTGGTTAAGATGCACAACTTTCACTCTTTGACCATAATACAGAAGTATGTACCTACCTACATATACAATAAGACAAAACATATTTACAATTTCCTTATTTAAGTGATTATTAATAATTCAAAAACCATATCATTATCATACGAGTAAATTGACAAATCGTAATTATCCTAAGCACATATACTACCTATAATTAAAAACATTTTCTTCTTGGTAATATTTTATAATCCAAATAATATTAAGTCGAGTGTACCGAGGCGTCACGGGGTCGTCCTACTATCGAGGCACTGCAAGATTCCGTCTAATAAACTGTTGCTTGACAACCATAATAACATTTAACATACAATACCTATGTAACAATATTTATATTCATACTAGCTGATCCGGCAAACGTTGTTTTGCCATATATGTTATAAATCCCCTTAATCACCCCTCCCTTATAACTTAGGGTATGAAAAATAGATGTTGGCCGATTCTCAGACCTACCCGATTTGCACATAAAATTTTATAAAAATCGATCCAGCCATTTTGGAGGAGTATGGTAATTAACTTTGTGACACGAGAATTTTATATATAAGATTTCAAATTAGTCTATATGTTTTTAATGTGTTAGCTTGGTGTAATAATATACTCGAAAATTTTACATAAATAATTTGATAAATTAAGTATATAAGATAGATTAGATAGAGAGGTAAGATAAGATTGAAGTAAATTATTCTTGTCTGAGTAATATTCCACCCATTAGAAAACTCATATACCTATAAACGAAAATAAATGTAACAGAACTTTTGTTGTTGATCCACGTCACATCTTTATGATTTGATTAATGACACCTTAAGTACGGCCAAATACATCAAATAGTTAAGACACATGAGAACTAAAGAAGTTAGCTTAAGCTACACGTTTCCTCGTAACTTATTTATGAAAAAAAAAAAACGGTTGTAACATAGACCTTTTTCTTTTTTTGTTGCTAATTAAAAAGGTTAAAGCTACAGTGTCTATTTTTGTCAGGCTAATATAACATCGTCCTTAAAAATTCTAAAAATATACAAGAACAGGCCACAGTACATTTAATAATAACTAAGATATATGTAATAATCTTTTACGTGCTTAAAAAAAAAGCACAAAGTTTCCACTTTTATGATACGTTGTAAATAGTAGTACATACAAATACATAGGTATAATCGATCTCGACTATACCCCGGCGTCACGCGGTCGCGTTTTTATTGAACGAGCTCCGAAGCGATGCCAAACATTTAAGATTGTAAGCGAAAGACTGCTGAATAGATTTCTAATTTGAATTTTTAAGATACTGCATAAAGAACAGTGATACAGACGGGTTGTGACTCTGTGACTGTCATTATTACAAAATAAAGTTTTTTTTAATACTTTATATTAAAAATAAAAAAAAATCAATAATTTTTAAGCCAATATACGAGTATGTATATCACTATAATATATTATTTAAAGTTTTTACGTAAGCATTATACCTACGACGTTTTTATTCGAGTTAAAAACGGAAATATCATTGCTATTTATAAGAACTAAGTAGTCATTACGTATCCATATTTTGCACATCATATAAGTTTTTCTTAAAGAAACAAATACTGAAATATAATTTAACAAATAAAAAAAAATTAAGAGAATAAATCTGTATTTATATCAAATAAACATAAAATATTCCAATAATTTGTTAAAAATGCAATTGTATATATGTACTTTTTTATTAAAAATAATGTTATAATATGATATATGTCTTCTCAGCACCAGTATGAGCGCAACGAAACGCGGAATTTCTTCATAAAGGATACCATGGTGATGTGACGCTAAACATCGATATGTGCCTAAATCGAGTTGATAAAAATGCAATATTAACATCGATTTTAAAGAAGTATTGTTAAAAGAGATAACTTCTCGTCTTATTGCTTCCACTGGTGGCAAGAGGACTGGTGCATTGTTTGCTCAGAAAATCGGCAAAGCGATTCAACGGTGAAACGCTGCCAGCATTCTTGGCACCACTCCACGCGGCCATAATTTATACAGTAACTATCTGTAAATAATTAGTTCTTAAGTTGTGAATTGTGAATATATATTATATTGTAAAATTTCGGAATGACAAAAAGTTTACATTAACATTTAATTATGCCTATGCATATGCATTATAATGCCATTTTTACAAAACAATTTTTTTTTATAATGTAAAAATAAACCAAATTTAAAAAGTTATTAGTATCAACGTACTTGTTAGAAATACATAGTTTTTATGACAACCTTACAATACTAAAATAAGAACAATAAATAAACGTCTCATATGCGACATTCAGGTAAAGTAGTCAAACAAGAATTAAGTGACAATAATTGTGTTAGCAGGCAAACGAAAAAAAAACCGACTTCGATTATATCGACAAGTAATACAATGTAGGTAGACGAAAAATTAGTCAAGTAAATACGCATTATAAAAGATTACTCCAAAAGTTGTAATCAAATCTCGATGAAATTTAAATATGACCACATGATAAACATCGGTTCGGATTAAATTGAAAATTATCAAAATCGGTACACCCAGTAACAAGTTATGCGGATTTTCGAGTTTCCCTCGATTTCTCTGTGATCCCATCATCGGATCCTGGTTTTCTTATCATGGTAACACACCAGGGATATCTCCTTTCCAACAAAAAAAGTATTATCAAAATCGGTTCATAAACAAAGTTATCCCGGAACATACATTAAAAAAAAACAAATACGGTCCAATTGAGTAAAATCCTCCTTTTTTGAAGTCGGTTAAAAATAAGGAGATCCGAAAGACTCTTTTTATAGAGTCATTTTCATATTTTTATTTTGATTGCCAAGCCTTGTATTATATGATATAAAGGGGTCTGGAATTTAATATTCGAGTATATTACAGAGGATTACTATCATATAATATTTTTATTTTCTAAGGTCTTCGCAGTTAACAAAAAAAAATATAGTTTTTTTTTTGTAACTATTATATTATATCAAACTTATATACCAAACTTATCATACTCTCTGTTTATAACTAGTTGACTCATACGATTTGTTTTTGTTCTTTGATTAATTTTAAATGTAATAAGTGCATCTTATAAATAATTATTTAAATAGGCTATGAAATGTCAAGCTATAACTAAAATATTATTACTAAGCCATAACTAAAATACTGGTACTACTCGTATACCTAAATTAAAATGTGTCATCTTTATTAATTAAATGTACTTATCATCGACAACATTAAATAGAAAATTTTCACATCACTATACCCAGTATAAGAATGAATCTCATAAATAAAATATAGGTCGTGACACATGACTGTTCTCAGGTAGTGCATAGCGGACCAAATATACAACTAGGTTATTTTCAACTATGTATGTGTCCTGTGAGTAATGTTGGATCAAAGGTTGGCGATTGTGTGACAATGTTGGAGCAAATGCTTAAAATAATTTTGAATATTATAATATGATAAAACTGTAAAAGGTCAAATTCTTGATGATGAGATATTGTTATATTCCGGAATTTTTGTTGGGTATTCTATATTTGACTGAAGGAGAAAACGTATTTTATTTTAATTTGTGTTTGTCTGTCCATGTTCATGTTTTGGTCAGGAATCGTGCCAAAAAAACTGAATGAATGTCGGACATGATTTAAGTTCACGTTACATGGACTCTGGATAATTTTTATTCAGAAAAAAAAAATGTTTATCAGAGTGTGAATGTAATTTACCTCCATTTAATCTCTTTTGTGAGATAGAACACAGAGTTTTATTGGGGTGGCAGACGGTAGGAAACATATGGAGTTGGATGGATAGTGATATGGGGCAACCCAACTAGCACACTGGCATACCTTGTCTTTACAGAAGATCACAACTAAATAACACTTCTATTAAGTAGCATTGTTTTCTTGTGGTGAGTAAGGTGGCCAAAACTCATGAGCAGGATTCTTGATTTCATAGGCCTATACATATGGGTTACGATGAGCGCTCACCACCAAGTGGACCATACGCTTGTTTGTTACCCTAGTAAGATAAAGAAGTGTGTGTGGGTACTTATGTATGCACGTAAGAAGTTATACTTCATTGGCCAGCTAAATCCACGTTGCTAATTTCTTCTTCGTTGACTAGCTAGCTTTAGGCTGTCGGTTTTTTTGACGGTGTGCGCGCGTAGCGCGAAAATTTACCCTCTTCATTTTTCCCTAACGTGCCAAAAGTACCCATGACGTTAAAAATGAAAAGTATATATCTAACTTCAGAGTTTAAGTAGTTATATATATAGTATACAATAACAGTAACAGGCTGCGAACAATCGTTATCGAATATGTTTGACCATGACCACCCGAAACAAAATTTCCGTTCAATTGTATAATTCCACATATAAATCAAATAGAAATAACTTAAAAAAACTATATATTGTTTATTGTAAACGCTTTCAAGAAACGAAAAGGTCGACTAACATAAATTTCTCACGAAAAGTTCGCTTGGAAATCTCCGAGCACGCGATACTTTCGTGTTCCGGCCCTTTAAATCCGGATCGTATCAGCACTAACTTTAAGATACCCTTTTTGGTGTAAGTGGACTTAGTTTCCACTTAGATTCGATAATACAAGTTGCTAAGAATGTCAGAATAGCTATGGACCGTTGTCAACTAGGCCGTGATTCTGATGCCCTTTTTGTTGTGGACAATATTGATGAGAATTTATATGTCTGTTTTTTTTTACGATATTTTTGTTGCACGGCATAAAGAGTTATAACCGAACACCGGTTTGCCGGTAGCTGATAGAGTACTACCGGGCCTTTAAAGCATGTTTCACCTTAATAACATCCTTTAGTTACAATAAAATAAAATTGTTGATTTTACAGGTTGTAACCGGTAAAATCTAAAATTTAATTGATATATTTAATAAATATTTATTAACACTTTGATATGAAACAGCAAAGCATATAAGACAGTTTTATCTATTGAAAATTTAATCTGATAGGTAATTGAGGTACCAAAAAGTATCAATAATAACAATAATCATATATTTTTAACCGACTTCAAAAAAAGAGGAGGTTACTCAATATATACAGTCAGACCGTATAATGTATTTCATAAATGATAATTCTTTTTTTGTTGGAAAGGAGATATCCTAAGCATAGTACCATGCTAAGAAAACCAGGATCTGATGATGGGATCCCAGAGAAATCGAGGTAAACCTTCGAAAATCCGCATAATTGTTTACTGGGTTTACCGATTTTGATGATTTTTAATTTAATCGAAAGCCGATGTATATCATGTGGTCACATTTAAATTTCATCCAGATCTGATTACAACTTTTGGAGTAATCTTTGATAATGCGTATTTACTTGAATATTTTTTTGTCTACCCACGTTGTATTACTTGTCGATGTAACTGAAATCGGTTTTTTTTTCGTTTGCCAGCAAACACAATTATTGCGCGCGTTGCTACTAAAACTTTTTGGGCTCATCCACAATGCTTTACTGAAGATCATGTCATGATCAAATGCATATTTTACGATTCTATAAAGAACATACAGACAAACATTCATTTTTATATATATAGACTGAGAAAAATTTCTTTACGGGCTTAAAGCACTATAGAAAATCCATAAAACTAGGTGAGAAAAATAATTCCAAATGTGAGCCTTAATATCACCTTCACATCTCTATACCGAAAATGCCAGCAAGTATTAGAATACTTATTACTCAAAGGCAAGTAACAAAATACTATTTCTAATAATAATTAATTTTTTTTTAACATTCACATTTTGTTTTATGGATATTTATCATATTATTATCTCACTTAAGTCTATCGCAGTCCACTGCTGGACATACGCCTCCACAAGTTCGTTAGACACTTAGACACACACGGGAAGAGAGGGGGTGGCTATATTCTTTACTGTCGTAACTACATAGCATATTATTATCTATTAAATTATTATTAGACAGAATAAATTTGAAAAAAGAAATGAAAACAACTAGTCAAACATTGAAAAATGTAAACAATAACTTATAAAAAAAAAACAAAATTCACACAGAACGCAACCTTTTAAAAATAAACACGAATTGTTTAACCTTTTTTAATTTTCATAATGAAAGGAATGTGGTATTTTTTAGATAAGCTGGACCCTGTTCCAAACAATTAAATCCACCCGCTTATAACTGACAACTCCATGTACGGTCAGTAAAAATTGAGCTCATTTAATTTTTATATATATATTTATTTTTAATTAGCATTAATTACCATGCATCACCTACACTTATCAATGGTTATTAAAAATCAGAAAAAAACAGGAATCAGGAACAGTTTTAGATTAATAAAGTAGTAAGTATGTGGACATAGCAGAAATTTCCTGTTCAAAATATAGAGCAGCCTGACTGGGGTAGTACCTCGACCTTACAGAAAATGACAGCTAAGTAATACTGCTTTCAACAGTGTTGTGTTCTTTTTGGTGAGTAAGGTGACCAGAACTTCCGGGGGGAGGGGGTTGGGGATTGAGTCGGCAACGCGCTTGCGATGCTTCTGGTGTTGTTGCAGCTAAGGTAATCGCTTACCATGAGGTGAGCCGTACGCTTGTTTGCCGACCTAGTCGTACATATAAAAAAATAAATGTCTCCATTAATAAACAAATCCTCAACATAAGAATTGCAATTACAGTCACATACAATAATATAAAACAATAATAATTCAAACAATACTCATATATTTATTCGTGTCAAAAATTTATGAGAAAGGCTTAAAAAAAGAGAAAAGGAAATGTATCTTTTGTAATTTAATTTAGACTATTTTTTTTAAATTTTATTTAAGCTAGCACATTATATCATTACAGCATATAGAGTCCACTGCTGGACATAGGCCTCCACAAGCTTACGCCAAAAGTAACGTGAACTCATGTGTTTTGCCCATGCCACTGGGCAGGCGGGTTGGTGACCGCAGGCCTGGCTTTGTCGCACCGAAGACGCTGCTGCCCGTCTTCGGCCTGTGTATTTCAAAGCCAGCAGTTGGGCGGTTATCCCGGCCACCCGTCGGCTTTTTAAGTTCCAAGATGGTAGCGGAACTACGTTAGCCCTTAGTCGCCTCTTACGACACCCACGGGAAGAGAGGAGCTATATTCTTTAGTACTGTAGCCACACAGCACATTATATATAGCATAATAATTAACAAAATCATAATAATTTACCTTAGTATTCTTCAATAAAAATTATGAAAATGAACTATTCAATATACATTATATAAAATTATAAGGGAAGATTTGTTTTTGACGCCAGTACATTAAGAGGAATTAATTTCGTATGTAAAAAGTAAAACATCCAAGGATTAAGCGGCCGATTTAAGAAGGCGTCAAAAATCCACCTTCCGAAAAGATTTTAGGGACAGACTGTTTGGTTGATACATAATACTTATTTAATTAGGTGTATAATCTTAGAACATTCCGGAGCTTTCTGCTTAATCCCAAACTATGTTTAATTTGTTTTTGTTAGTGACATTGTGGATATTGGTGTTAATGTAAATTATTATTTTATAGGTTTTATTTTAGTCTGTTTTTAGGATAAGATAGTTATATATAATTTTCAGTACAATTAAAGTTTCTTATGTCTTGTGTGTGTGTTTGCGTGTGCGCGTCTGTTTTTGTGAGTGGTGTATGTTGTATGGTCAAGAGAATGATTTGCAGACATATAGAATGTTCGACTCGTAGCTACGTTCCTTCAAATGTAGGGTGCTGAAGATCACGTTCCAAGTGACAAAAAAATACCAATCCCTTTTTAAACTTTACTTTGTCTTAATATACGAGCTACTCAAGCAACGTACTTCTGCATAACCATCCGATGCTATTTTTATTAGCTCTTTTTACGCAAAACGTGATATATTATACTTACAGAACCTCCCATTTGAACGAATGCAGTTCAGAGTTCGCAGAGTCGAACACCTTATTTAATAAATAGAACCAGTAAGGCACTCGTTACTTGTATCGAGGCTACTAAAATATACAAACCTCTCTGCCGCTGACATTGAGATGAACACGGCTGCTCTGTCATCCGTTAAGCTTAAGATGTTTCCCTCTATAATTATGCCGCCTTGCTCCACTGCTATCGTGTTATTCAAATCACGTCTGTGAGTTTGGAACTGAAATGTCATAATTTAACTAGCCAACCCGTGCAGTTTTACCCGTGATTATGTTAATGATTTGTCGCATCAAAGGCGGTTGTACTATAGCTAATGTAGCCATAATATATAAATAGCTTAGAGTACTGACTTTATTTTGTAATCGATAATAAAATAAAGAAGAAAAAAACACAAAGATGTTGACACAATATTTAAAATACAAACAAAACTAAAAAAATAAATAAATAAACGAATTCGAGTAATGTAGCCGAAAAAGATTTGATAAAATGATTTGTGAAACAATGTTTTTCCAAAGTAACGACAGATTAAAAAAATGTAATTACAGCCTAACTTTGTTGCGTGGCTTAAGAGGTAAAACGGCAGAGTTAAAACAAACACGTACGCACTTTATACAACTATTACTTTATTAATAACTGGCAGCGTTTCCACTTATTTCAATGCTAACACAAGAATAATTACACAAATAAACAATCGGAGCATTTATACCCTCTTTATTTGGCGGTTAAACGTAATGTCACTCACAACCGGAAGATCGTTAACGAACCGTGTAGCCTTTGGCTTAGCTTCACTTGGCTATGGCGTGGCGTCATAAGGCTCGGCTAGACAATATGGTGTGGCGTTACACATGTCTAAAAATTGCGTCAATATGTTTATGACTGCTGTATAAGAATAATAATGAATCGCTAAAGTGACCAATTCTAACAGCCATCTTTTAAGGTTTACTAATTTTAATAGTAGAGTGTTGATGATCCAGATTAACACACATTATGAAATTTCCGTAGCATCTTTTAGTATATTATTTATCGCGAGGTATATGGAGAGTAGACTTGACCTAAGGTTCGGCATCCTAAGTCTACTTGACAAAAATCACGAAATCATATAAGCTTCGGTCGTCCTTAGCTGCGTATCATATCTTCTAACAATGATCCTGTGGGTAGAAAAATCTGAATTTATCGCTCAAGTGTTTGACTATATGAGTATGTAAATAATTAATTCATCGTCAACATTTAAAACTATCTTACTATTTAATTTATTTCTGTAATTTAATAGTATTAATAAAAATGCACTATTATGTATATTTTAAGAAAAAAACTGGAACCGATGACAATAAAACTTGATACATAAGATACCTCAATGTCAGTAATAACACAAATACCTGAAAAATAGGCACAATCAAACAAAAAAAAAGAACTTTCAATAACAATAAGTATATAACATTGCTTAACTTTTAGTATTAACATTGCGAGAAAAGTAAATAGTTCTGGTTCTTTTTTATTTTCGAAATTCAAAAAGTAATGTATTAAAAATAAAACAAATAATTTGTTCGGATTATTAATCCTTCATCCGCTTTATAGAGACGTTACTCGGACAGCTGTGGGGATTGACAAATTTCTCACACCAATATTGTATGTTTCCATTGTAACGGACCATCGTTTCAATTATTAGTCCATAAGAATCGAAAATTATTTACTTAGCACAAACGTACTTGTAAATTAGTATGGTTTGTCTGAAATCATCTATGTATGAGGTTTCAACACTTCTTAAGTTGCGCTGCTACAAATTTGAGCAGGATATTTCCTGATAAGTCTTGTCTCAATGACACCTCAATAGTTTATCTAAAATTCCTCTATATAGGATTTAGCTACAGGTTGTAGGGTAGGTGTGGTTGTAAGGTACTTGGAAGCCTGCTAAGATATTTATTACGAGACATATCTATGACAAATTGGTACAGACTTTTCGGAGATGTAGAATGCGAACAAACGTCGATATTTCATTATCCCAAGCGTTTAAACAAATTCCATACACAAAAAGAGAATTGAGTCGTAGTTACCGGATTATTATCGCACCGCCTACGCTCACATCACACTATATTGATTTAATATTGATTTATTTCGTTTCAATTTTAAACTTTTCATAAGTTGGTGTTTCATAATATTTTACGTTAGTCAAAGCAACTGTTACCTGTACATATAAAAATTTCGTGTCACGATGTATGTTAGCGATAAACTTCGAAACTACTGAAACAATTTTTATCAAATTTTGTAAGCATCCGTAATATGGTCCAACTTGGGGGGTAGGGTTGTTTTTATTTCAGTTATTGATCTCAATATTTGTTATCGCAAATAAAATGATTATTATACGACTTTAGTGTGTATTTATCGGTTACTTCTATAAAATCCTAATAGATGGCGGTTTGGCATCTATGTTGCACAGATATTCGGTAGATGGCGCCGTATTTCTATTACTAGATTGTACATAGATGACGCGTTTGAATATAGAATTCACATATTATATTTTAATAAATTATAATTAATGAGCTACAGCAACGCGTGGCTGGGTTAGTTAGTACACATATATATAATTAATATCAAAATTAAGTTTAATGTAAGTTAAAATTAATAGTTAAGTGAAATTGGTAAAAGAAACTTTTATTCCACTGAAGAAGCTGTATTATCTAGAACGTAGTAAGCTTAAAATATCACGACATAAACTAAGAGTGGACTTGGCTATATGTACGAATATGAAGCGGGTAAAACAGAGTAGGGCAAAAGTCTAGTATAAACCCACCTACGGTTATAACGTGTGAATTTATCTTCATGTTATTAAAAAAGTTTGTCACGTACGCCGGCCGGAATCCGGCTTACAGCTGTCAAACTTAAATCGATTGCGAGAACTTTTGTATCCTGACGCGATTGTGTATTAATTAAATTTTATTTTATTTTTATTATAGACTTTATTGATACTTTTTTTTTTTTTTTTTTTTTTTTCTTCTTTTTTATGGGCTATAATTACTTTTTTTGATGGAGTCAAACGAGCACAGATAATTTCGTCAATGTGAGTAGAAAACCTGCTAAACATTTTAATTGTAATGTTTCGTCACAAAGGTAACATTTGTGAATTGATGTTTGTGTAAAGAATTTTTGAATTACTTTCATGTAGAGTAAAACCGGGATAGATGCCTCACTTTTTGAAATAGCCACCTAATTTTAAAAATATGATTTTCATACGAATAATTTTTATTAATGTAGCTAGCTCAATTCTTTATGTTGAATTATGTCTATTTTTTTTCAACCTAGCAAATGCAGATTAAGCAGAAATTAGCTTTTCGTGAACACTTTTTTTTTTTTTTTTTTTTTTTTTTTTTTTTTTTTTTTTTTTTTTTTTTTTTTTTTTTTTTTTGAGGATAGATGCCTACCTATATGGATAGTTGCCTCACCATAAAAATAGTGAGTAGGATAGATGCCCTTTAAACCGTGTAAACGAAAAACCAAATGTTAGGTTAGGCTACTCCTAAAACGGAGATCCTCGCCGAAGCATATCATTTTGTGGCGGCGAGGAGATCCACCGGGGGGAGTCTCCTACGTGGGAGGAGCTCACACGCATGCAGAGGCTGGCGCAGGTCACCCTGTTGCAGCGGTGGACGGAGGACTTGGCTTCGCCAGTCCCCGGGCAGTGGACGGTGGACGCAGTGAAGCCGGTCCTCCGGAAGTGGGTGAGGCGGCGGTTCGGGCCGCTGACCTTCCGTCTGGTGCAGGTGCTTTCCAGACATGGGTGCTTCGGTAAGTACCTGCACCAAATCGCGAGACGGGAGGCGACTCCAGGCTGCCACGAGTGTGGAGCGCCAGAAGATACGGCGCTCCACACGCTGGAGGCGTGCGCCACTTGGGAACCGCAGCGGCGCACGCTTTCAGCGGTTCTCGGACGGGATCTCTCGCTGCCGAGTGTCGTAAAGGCCATGCTTGACAGCGAGAGATCGTGGCAGGCGGTGGTCTCCTTCTGCGAAGAGGTAATGACGCAGAAGGAGACCGCGGAGCGGGCCAGAGAGGAAGATGCCTCTGCTGGCCCGCTCCGACGCAGACGTACGGGGGCAAGGAGAAGGCGGTTTGCCCACCTCCTCCCCCCCTCGTAATAGTGGGGTCGGCGGCCGATAGTCGGGGGACTTCGGCCGGCCGGACGACACGACCCCATACGTCTGAGGGGTGGCCTTGTTGTGAGCGAGGCCACCCCACCATCATGCCGGGTCCCGGAAGCTTTGTCCGGGCCTACCGCTGAGGCGAGGTGGCGAATGCTAGCGCGACCCCTCTCGCCCCACCCAGGCGGATGACTGCTAACACGTGGTGGTTTTTAGTCAGTAGGAGTCTGACATAACCCTCTGGCGCCCCCGCGCTGGAGGGTATCCATGATGGATTTTCCCCACATAAAAAAAAAAAGGCTACTCCTAAAACATCGATTGTCTTCAAGAAACATGGGCCATAGCAATGAAAAAAATTTGTGTTTTTTATATCTTTTAATTGTTATAATTAGAATATAATTTTGATATCACACAGATTACTATATATATATATATATATATATATATATATATATATATATATATATATATATATATAAATTTAATTAAATTTTACAAGCATTTATTCAACAAAAGTATAAATTCTTAATTGTTGGTCTAAAATATTCATATCAAGTGTCAACATGCACATTGCACAATCATACTTTCTCATCGAAAGCTGACTGTAAGTTTTCTATAGTCCAAGAACATATTCGAGCTCGCATTTCTTCCTTTCTTTTATATTTTCGTGGCATAGTTCTGCTAGAATTAGTAAAACATCCAAACATAAATATACGTAAATACATAAAAAAATATAACAGACACAAAAAAAAATTATACATATAAACTTACTCTGTATATGGTGAATGAAGGGATAGATGCGCCTAAGGGCACCTATACCTCAAAAAATCAGGGAAACTATCCTTTGTGATTGGAATAGATGCCCACATATTTTTTAAATAAATTATAAACAAAACAGCATCTATTTACAACTATATGCAGACTCAATGACCCAGTATATAGACGTGATAAAAAATATAACGGAATTTATTACTACTTATAAAATTATACAACCTTAAATACTAACCTTTAAAACTTTGACGTGTTTGTAAGTTTCGCCACGGAGAAAATTACACACTCGATCCAAACGCGTCCTTGCCACACGAATATCTGTGGATATCTGAGGTACGGGGTGACTTCGACTCCTATTTATGCGATTAATTTTTATTTGTGAGTTCGGGATATTAGGTTTTTAGAACATGAGGCATCTATCCCACTGCGGCATTTCTCCCGGTTTTACCATATACGCATTCAGCTTTTCTCACTAGCTTACTCGACAGACGTTGTCTCTGTCTCGCATTCAGCCTGTAACATCCCACCGTTGGGCATAGGCCTATTTCTTCATGTAGAGGATTGGAGCTTAATCCACCTTGCTGCTCCACTGCGTGTTGGCAGATGACAACTAACGGGATGATAAATGGGGTGGATAATAATCGGGACCGACAGCTTAACGTGTTCTCCGAGGCTCGATTATCATGTACGGTACACTATTTTTGCATAAAAAGTAGTACACGGTATAAACATGCAATTTTTTCGTATTCAAACCCTCTAGAATTTCAACCCTCAAAGTTTAATTGTTTTTATATATTGTCTTACTTAAAGTCAGACATATTGGTAATTATACTTATGATTACTGTAATATTTCTATGACTTTAAAGTTCAGACTACAGTGTAGTGATTATGTCACGTTTCAGAGAAATATCGTGTGATTGTTCAACTTAAATTAACTAGTATTTGTACGCTTTGAAGTCTAGTATATAGGTAATGTATGTTTACTTGATAAATGCTGCTACTTTGCCTGTGCTGTCTATCTCTCTGTTGAATAAATGTTAAATTCGTATTATAATTAGAATAGTTTTAAAAACTTAAAATAACTAACCCAATTTTTTTAGTAAAAAAAAGTTTGGACTCGTTCAAGAAATCTTCCTAATTAACATATAGTTGGCTAACTAATACTGGTTTTATTAGTTATTTAGTATATAATTTAGTACATATTCAATATTTTATATATTCTTAAAATTGAAATCTATGTAAGTTTTTAAACGTTCACGATCACTTAAGCCATTATTATGCCTTGAAATGGAGACTTTAGAGAATAACGGATAATAATCAAAAAAATTTTTAACACCATTTTTGTTATAATTTTAAGTTTCCAATATTTCGGTATCCTGTCAAGCGCCATCGTCACGAGTACACTTACTCTTACAAAATAAATATCTACAACATACGCAACCGTTCATCTGTTCCTAAAGTAAGCAACTTAATGCTTGTGTTATAGGTAACAGCTGACTGGTATAGCTACATTTTTTAGGTACTGAACCAGGATCTAACCAACTAGCTGAGCGCTTGCGATTGTCGAATAGAATCCATTTTTCGCCACAAGTAACAATGCGATTCAAATGCCTTCGTTTGTGTGTCTGTTGAGCAGTGCAAGGCACATCTCGACGCGTATTTCGCGCTGGCGTTTATTCAATTCGTGAGGCACCAATTTGCCGAGCTTCTTTACCTTGACAATTTGACGCAAATGGACCAATATTGTTTTAGTGCTAACTTCAAAAGCTGCTGCTAATTCAGCTGTAGTTTTAGGATCATCAGCCTCCACAATCGCCTTTAATTCGTCATTGTCGACCAACATTTTCCACTGACCACGTGGTTCTTTTCTTAGGTCAAAATTTCCGGAACGAAAGCGATCAAACCAATAACGGGTGGTACGATCGTTAGTAGTGTTTGCACCTGATTATGAGTGATTACCGTAAACTTTGGACTTCGGCAGTAGAAGCATCAAAAGCGTGTTGCCGACTCTACGCTATCAGTACAATGTATTCTCAGGATTTCTTTCGCTCACCATAGGAACACAAGACTTTTTGAGAACAGTATTATTTAGCTGTCTCTGATATTCTTAAATGTTGAAGGACTTCCCCAGTCAAGGATTTCCCAGGGCAAGTATCCCAAGGGTTCGATTGAGATACTCGTATTTCCGATGACCGTTGGAGCAGACGGGTCCTGGAATGGAGACCGTATCTTGGCAAACGCAGTGTGGGACGTCCTCCGGCACGTTGGATCGACGATCTACGTAAGATTACCGGTGTAGGCTGGATAAGGATTGCGGAAGACTGGGATGTCTGGCGCGAACTTGGGGAGGCCTATGTCCAGTACTGGACTGCAATAGGCTGAACTGAGCTAAACTCGTATTTCCTGCTGCACACTACCTTACGTTACGTTCTAACAAAAGTCATTTACTCACATTTAATCTAAAATTAAAACAAAAATCGTTTAATAATGAATAATTTAAGAAAACAGACCGAAAAGCACATCATAACCGATAAATAAATTCCGTTCTATCTAGGTCGCTGGTAATGGCCGCCCGATGGCAATCTTCAACTTATAATGATAGGGGAAACTTTGTATTTGTCATTCGAGCAAAATCGATATATTAAATTGTATATCTAAATATAAATAGCCTGAATAATGATATTGTAACCTTGTTATATAAGAAGCCAGCGTGTTTTTTTTGTATTTTACTCTTTAAGAAACGATAAGGCGCATGAGAAAATATGAGGGGTAAAATAGTGTGAAACAACGTTGAGTAATTACGCTCAGAGTCACGCTTTACAGCGTTTTTGTTGTTTATATAAGATATAGGAATGATATATATATATATATATATATATATATATATATATATATATATATATATATATATATATATATATATATATAGTTAAAAACAAGTCATTAGACATCTTTGCAGATAACTTAGCTGTATTTAAAAAGAAACTATTAAAGTCATTTGATTCCTCAAATCAAGTTATGTAGCACTAATATTAACTTATCTTAATTTATAATAGTAATAGTTATGTATTTAATTCTTTATTTTGTATGTATTTTTTTTTTAATTTAAATCCTATATGTTTAAAATCTTTTGATGCTGATGACTCAATTGTCTAAAGCGCATGCTGTAACTACCTTTAAGAGGAATTATATGTATATACTTAATACCTTTGCATATATCTAATTGTAAATTTTTTAAACATGCAATTCTGTTGGTGGTTCTAAATAAATAAATAAATAAATAAATATATATATAGCTTGGTTGGCAAACAAGCGTACGGCTCACCTGATGGTAAACGATTACCATAGCTTATAAACTTCTGCAACACTAGAAGCAACGCAAGCGCGTTGTCGACTCTACCCCCAATTCCCCCCAGGAGCTCTGGTTACTTTAATCACCACAGGAACACAACACTGCTTGAAAACAGTATTATTCAGTTGTAAGGTCAATGTTCTACCGCAGTCGGGCTGCTCCATATTTTGAGCAGGAAATTTCCTGTTGTGCCCTACCTCAGTTACTAGTTACGATATCAGCCTTTGCAGTACTAATGCGAATAGCAAGCGTAAATTTTTTTTCGATTTTAAAATTTTATTGTATTAACTAATTATTATTCAATAAATTAAACAGAACATTATAATATCAAACCATCACGGCGGAAGCTCAGTCGCAAGTCGGAAATACACGCTCTTTCTTATATTTTTATTTTAAATCAAATCATATTTAGAATAGAGATATCATGAATAAAAATGTAGCTATAAAAACTTCGTCGACAGTTTTTTTTTAATTTACGTGTATTAAATAATCTGCAGTTGAGCTGCTGTGTGAATTAATTTCACTGAGAAAAGGGCTTAGCTCGGCTTTCGTTTACAGGTTATTACGTTATGTTAGGCTTCTAATAATATAAAGAGAAATAGAAATAAAGCCCGAATGATTCAGTTATTACTGCAACCTATAACTCGGTCATTGTTAAAATACGTTGTTAAGATTACTGTAGGAGGCTGGGGTAAAAAATATAGAAATTGTGTTTATATCAAGAAGATTCTTTAATGAAACACTGACTGTCATAGGAATGATTTTAAAGGCTTTAACAACAGTAGAAAATGGCTATATATATATATATATATATATATATATATATATATAATAATCTCTTATCAAATAATTCATTTGGTCAAGTGTTTAATTCTCAATTTACAAAAGCAACAGATAATTCAATAACTACATACTATATATTTATATGTATAAACAGATTAGACTGTTTTTTTCGTTATGCATGTGACCTCAGATTTTTTTACTGGGTGGACCGATTTCGATGATTTTTTTTCTAATCAAAAGGTAGTGTGTGCCATGTGGTCCCATTTAAATTTAATTGAGATTCGACTACTACTTTTCAACTTCGTCGAAGCTAGTCGAACGTCGAGCTACTTTTTATTACCGCATAACTTTTTACTCGGTGTACCGATTTTGATAATTCTTATTTTAATCGAAAACAGTAGTTTGTCTTATGGTCTCGTTTAAATTTAGTCGAGATCTGATGACGATTTTTTCGTCTATTTATTTTGTATTACTTGTCGATGTAATTGAAGTCGTTTTTTTTTCGTTTTCGAGCAAACTATTAATATTCATAATCAACTCAGATGAAGGCGGTAGTAACGCGTGTGTTAAGCGCTGCATATACAAAGTAACTTTTGTTTGCCAAAAAAAGTTGTCCAGTTGTAATTTCTGGTTGCTGTAACTTTAAACAAACAAAATTTGATATTGGAACTACAAAGTTATAAATACGTTGTAGCTGGTTGCCAGTTGCCGAAACTCAATACCCATTAGCATCTCATAAATACAAAATTTTAAATATAATTCAGTATTAATAACTTTTAACAATGAAATCCTACTAGCATTATAAATTCGAATGTTTTTCGGGTTGGTTGGATATTTGTTACACTTCCATGCAAAACCAATGGACTGATTGTAATGATTTTTTTGTATGTAGATAGCTGTAGCGTATCCCCAGCTGTTCTAAATCTTATTCCAGAATAGCACATGACTATTTTGTATCCCGAAATTCCCACGGGATCGAAAATTAGGTGGGAAAAACCGCGAGTCGTAGCGACTATTTAAAAAAAAGACCTCAAAATTCGGAATATTTAAATAAATCGCGATTTGGACTTCCGTTGAGAATTCAATAGTTTTTAATATGGATTTTATTTTTACTCGTTTTTAAAACAAGTGTAAGTCAGTCGTGTGAGATAACATAAAGCTACGTGTTTGAATTCGTGACATGATTTTTGTGTGAATAGCTGATGATGTGGAAGAACTTCAACAATAGTGTTAGTTAAGTTGATTTGTAAAAACTGTTCTTGGCAAAATTTTGCTGATTTTATTTTATTTTTTTACGCTGGGAAATGCATTTACGCACTGGCCCCGCCTCCATAAGGCGACGGGAGTGTAGGGCTTAATAACTCTATTAATCTTGCCACCTGTATGCAGCAAAGGATACTCGTTCCTAGCTTTAATATTGGCAAAAACAGTTTAAAAATAGGAACTTTCTGGCTGACTAATTTGTTCGTACCATTTTAGTGGCAAACAAGCGTAAAGTACGCCTTTTTTAACGCTGGAAAATGCATTTACGCACTGACCCCGCCGCCGAGCTGGGCAGCGGGAGTGTGGGGCTCCCGGTGGTGTGTGCAATGCCGGACTAGCGACTGGCGTCTAGGGAGGGAGGCGGCTGTCATGCGCCAGCCTCCGACGCCCGGTCCTTTTGTGGCAGAGGGGAAGGTCGGTAGTGTCCTCCCTCACCCGCTCCGCTGCCTCCTTCTGCGCCATTACCCGCTCACAGTATGCGAGGACGGCGTCCCAACACCTCTCGCTGCCGGCCATGGCAGAGATCACGGCCGGCAGCGAAAGGTTCGGCCCTACTACGCTTCGGAGCTCTTCGCGCTCCTCCGCCTACGCCGGACACTCCTCCAACGCGTGTTGCGCCGACTCGTCGGGACAATCCTGGCAGTGGTGGCAACGAGGAGAGGGCTCCCTCCCGGCGACCCGACACAAGTACCCGCCGAAGTAGCCGTGCCCCGAGCGGATCTGCGTGGCGCGGAAGGTTAGGATGCCATGCCCTCTATCCAACCACTGCCGAGGAACCGGCCGAACCGCGTCGATCGTCCGGTGCCCGGCACTCGGACTCTCGAGCCTCACCATCCACTCCGCGATCGCGGCATCCCGCTCTCGCCTAAGGTGTTCAGCCAGACGTGGTGCTGGACTGAGGGTCCCGGACGCCAGACTCCGACGCCGCCGGTATGACGACGCCAGAGAGACCGCGTCCAGGTCCCAGGGCAGGACTCCAGCCAGCACGCACGCTGCCTCTCCCGAGATCGTACGGTACCCGCGTACGACCCTGATCGCCATCACCCTCTGCGCGCGCCGCAGCAGGGCGATGTTTTCGCGATCCAGGGCGACGGACCAGACGGGGGCACCGTACATTCCCATCGCTCTCACGACGCCGGTGTAGAGCCGGCGGCAGCTCACACCGAGACCGCCGATGTTTGGCAAAAGCCACGAGAGCGAGGCTCCCACCTTCAGCAAGCGCGGGACGAGCCGCGCGAAGTGCGCCTGTAAAGTAAGCCTGGTGCAACACAACATAGGCTGTCTCCTAGTCTAGTTTTCTACAGTATCCTAATAAAATATTACGAATAGTTACAATTTTATTTCAAATTGTTTTGATTGGGAATACTTTTAAAATATGTACCTGATCAGATTAAAAGATTTTAGTCTGCACAATAAATAAAAAAAGCCTTTCTGCATTCGTATGCTACGAACTATTTGCATGTTAAATTATCATATAGATTGAAACAGATTTTACGTAAATGCAACTAAAAACAATGTTGCAGTATAAACATTTTTTTCATAATGGCTATTGTAAAAATGACGTTTGCATCACAATTCTGAATCAAAAAATAAATCATTATTCAATTATCAGCTTAGACTTTGAATGGTCTATTTACATTTAATAGGGTTGTATTCTTAACGTTTGGGTCTGTAATGTGAGTTCACAGACAGAATTCTTATATTAGTTTCACTATGTGATTCTATATGTATAAATATGCACATAAGTATTTTTGATGTAAAACTTCTTCAAGCACGCTTGACTTGGTGAGTAAGTTGGTGAATGTGGAGGAGAGTGTTACGAAGAGTGTGATTGGACGAAGCGAACGGAAGTTGAGAGGATATAAGTTAGATGGATCTAGAGAAGTTTTACATTATCGTGTGGACTAACACACAATCGTTTTTTTTTTTTTTAATTTAATAACCTTATTACTAATAATAATATTTAAATTTAAAAGTAATATTTACTTTGAATAGTAAGAACTGTTCTCGTATTATTTTGTATTGACAATCGTTGTTTTTGATTACTTTACTAATAACACAATATCGAAACGAAATTAATGTTGCAATTACGTGAGTAATTAAAGTCAACTTTGAAGTAACTTTGACGGCTTTTCGATATGTAACGTGGGATGGTAGTGATGTGTTATTTATCATATAACGCGAATAGACTGTTGATGTCAAAACCCATTCTTGTTTAATTGTTGACTGAGTTTCAATATATGTACAGTAAGTTATATAGATTTTAATTAAATTTTGCACAGATAAGAAAATTTCTCTAACTTAATTATTATATTCACGAAAAAAAAAAGAATGTGACAAGCAGCTCACCAGGTCTACTAGTTTATACATATGTAAATCAACAAAAATGAATCACTGATCGTACTAAGCGCATAACTTTCGAAAGACTGCACGAAATTAGATTTTTTTTTTGTTTTTATTTTTGTTAAGACAAGAATTGTAAAAGAAAAATTAAAAAAAATTATAGTACCGACATAAATCACAATTATATTGAACCTTTTTACTTAATTACGATTTATCAGAGACAGCACCATAAAACTATTTCGTCCTTTAATTAATTCTCATTCCCATACAAATGAAGATGTTCTTATCAACGAACGAGGCTGAATGACGTCCACCACTAAATTTGTTCCAAATACATCGTAAAACTCATTGGAATGTAAATATTTAAATTTTTAAGTAAAATTTTACTAAAGTGGCCGTACTGCTTCGAGCTTTTGATATGGTATGGTGGGAGTTGCTAGCGTTGAGCGGGAATTTAAAATCGTGAATTTCGAAATCATGTTTTTTGTGCTTCTTTATTTTATGTTTTTGTACAGTTATTTTTTTGCGTTGCACTTATATATACATAGGTATAAATAATTTTAATTAAAATGTTCGAAATTTAAATTCTATCCTATTTTTTGTGTAATTTTGTAGCTCTTATTTCCTTCTTATATTACATCACTATTCAACTTGTAACATCCCACTGCTGGGCATAAGTTTTCTTTTCCGTGTAGGAGAAGGATTGGTCCTTAATCCACCACTGCCGGTTGGCGCATTATATACTTATATTCTATATTATATACTTTGAAATACCTTTAGATATGCTATCGTATGAGACAACTTTGGAACACTGTTAGCGCATTGCATGCAAAATCATGAAAAGCTAGTGTAAACTTTTACATAATTGTATTTACGAATCAAGATTATAAGTTAAATCGAGTTTGGCCTTAGTATAATTAAAAAACTAAAAAAAAATCTTGGAAATTATTCGATTAAAAATAAAATGCACGCATACCAGTAATAAAGGAACAATAATGGAACTTTTGTAAGTTAAAGTTAACATCACATTTATATTGAAGGTTTTAAGTAAGAATTAGCATTTTGTGAATACGTGATATTATTATATCTAGCTAACTTGGCGGACTTTGCACCGATTTCTTATCATCAATATACCTATTTTTTTTTTTAATTTTCCTTTTTACAAACTTTGTCCTGACAAAAAAAAACATAAAAGAGAAGAATTATCCTATTCCGTGCAATGTTTCGGAAGTTTTGCATGTATGTACATATAATATATATATATATATATATATATATATATTTCAATATGAATCGCTGAAATATATATATATATATTTCAGCGATGAATTCTTTACATATACTATATATCTATTGTAGATAGTTTAATCCGTACTACTAAATAGAAATACAGATATGGAAAAAGCTAAAAAGTTTACAACCGCTTACTCCTGGACCTTACACCACACTATCTAAGGTGAACCGAATGATCGCTCCGTCCGTATAAATAAATAAAATAAAAAACGTTTCTGATCCAATTTCATTACCGGACTATTTTACGAGCACAGTCCTTACGATTATACAGACAGATTTCAAATGTTGGTTTGATATTTATTTATAAAACTAGCTGCCCAGATAGACTTCGTTCTGCCAATAATTTTTAGTAAATTCTTTTTTAATTTTTTTTTTCATTATTTAAACCTTCCGTGGGCACATACAAAAAATAAATTAGCTGAATTGATAGAGGCATTCTCGAGTTATGCGCTTAGCAACATTCATTTTTATTTATATAGATAAATTTAAATTAGGAACTTTTAAGATTTCTTACATATATTGTATTAATGAATGTCTTATAAATACTTACAACGCAAAATTACTCTACTTACACTAAGTTCTAGTAACCCGTAGAAGACAATTTAGGTTATACCATTTTTTTAATAATTTTTTTTGAGGCAGGAATGTTCGTGTTAAATTATTTTAATTTTGATTTTTTGATTTTTTTTTCTTATTCCTTTCTTTAAAATTATACTGTTTTGTTTTAGAATTTAATGAATAAATAATTGCTGCTTATGTAAGCTATATAAATAATAATATTATTATTAATTTCATTAATTATAGTTTCGATACTCTGGGATAAATGTGTCTCAGATGGGAAAAATACTTATCTACCTATGAATTGTTTTTTTTTCCTCCTTATTTCAAATAAATCTTATTATATTTTATCAAACATCTTGAGACTGTTACTTCGTAGTTCCTGTGAAGCATTTTCGTTTGATGAAAACTTAAAATCTTCAGCAGAAAATAAATAGCGTTATTCGAATTGACAAATTCCTGTCCAAGGTTTTCGGAATTTTGTAATAGATTCAGTAAACAAAGGTAGGCTCAAAGATTTTAATTTATTTGTTTAATTTCAGAAGTGCTTGTAAAGATGCCGATGATTGAAATATTTTAAATTATTGTGAATGAATGTCTGTTGAAATATCATTTATCAAATTTTCAATTATCAAATTCTTTTTTGAGTATATTTTTAATTGATACCTTTTCAAATCTTGTGTACACATTTTATTATTTTATCAATACAGGTTTTTTTTATTTACATATATCCTTTTTATTATATATATCTACATTAAAGAAATAAAAATGGTTTTTGGGAAATTTAATCTATTTCTATTGGGAAATTTAATAATATTAATGCTATATTGACGTAAAAATGAAAATAATAAAAATTGTCAACTAATTAATTTATTTTATGCATATTTTACTAAAAGTTATCTTAAAAAATTCTTTTTTTAAGCTTACGTGCAATAATTAAGTTCGTAGAGTAATCGTAATAAATAGTAAATTTTAAAACAGCAAACAAAATGACCAGTCTGTACTTTGATGACTCACTAAGGTTGTTAAAGTACAAAGAAAATACGTCAAAATGTATATAGAAATGGATTTCATTTGATTAGTAACGCTGTATTTCATGCAAAATATTACCAAACTTGAATAAAAACACAGTTTATATATATATTTTTTTTAAAGTGTAACTGCGGAGTTTCTCGCATGTACTTCTCTGCAAAATTTGCATTACGAACCGGTGGTAGCTTCACTTATAAAAATAATTGAAATTTTAATTTGTAAAATGACGATTCGAAGGTGATTTTGAGGCCCATTTGAATAAATATACTTTTGATTTGATTTGATTCAACAGCCGTTATATCTAAAGTATTTGAATTTAACGCCAAATAATATTCTCTAGTATTAGTCTCATGTATTTCAATTGAAGACTAAAGCCTTCGAGTAACGTGTCCTGTCTGTGTTGACTTATAGTGTTGGCTGAGACGCGGATTGACGAAGGAACTAGTCCAAAAGTTTAAGTCACTCAACGTTCTATGCAACGGGCTATGCTTAGGGTCTCTCTAGGAGATATAATTCTCAGTAAAGATACTATCCATGAGAGAACAAAAGTAACCGACATAGCCTGTAGAATAAGCAATTTGAAGTGGCAGTGGGGTCACCTGTGTCGCAGGAGCGATGGCTACTAGAGCAGACGTATTCTGGGTTGGGGTGCTATTTGGCAATATAACATGAGCAAAGAATTGTGACCCAGATAACAGATTTTTTTTTCTTTTTTGATAGATTGAAAAAAATGCTTATAAAATATGTACGATTGAAATTCCTAGACATCTTTAGCCATCAACCCACCCAACACGTGTGCATTGTAGATTATAAATGACGGACTTCTGGATAAAAGAGTTTTTTATTTATAAGGATATGTTCTCAATCCATCCTTTTTGATTAAAACGTGTTTATTTTATTTAGCCCCAAAGTTTAATGACTTTAAATAAAAACTTGACCTTAGAATTTTTTTCGTATCAAAGCGGTCTTGGCACATAATTTTCACGTTACTTTACCTAATAAGATTAATTTCAAGAGCCATCGTCGTCCAAAATTTCCTGTCTCTTTATTACGGCCAATAATAATACTTCACGGTCATATGCGACTCGAATAAAATGTTCCTGCAGTTTCTCGGGCAAACCTTGCTTATGAAAATTACTGCAGCGTTACGTGGTTTGAATAATTTAAAATTATTTCAAGTGTATGAAATATTTTATAACACCTCATATAAGATATTTAGCAATTAGCTTTTATTAATAAACGTTTTGATAATCTAATTTCAATAAATAATGCGCTGATTATATCTTAATCAGATTTACTTAATCTTTTAAAACTATTATATAAATATGAGAATTTTATACGTCGGTAGCCCGCTTGCGATACTTCTGGTGTTGCAGGCATCTGTAAGCAACGGTAATCGCTTACCATCAGGTGGACACTAAGCTTGGTAGTAAATACAGTGGAGGGGGAACGTAAACTAATTTGTTACCATAGTGGTACAAAAATAATTGGCCATAGTTCATATAGCGGTAGCTTAACGCTATGGTTAGCTTGACTAAAATCTGACAGAAAATTAATATATAGTTGCTACAGCTAATGACAAATAAACCAACCTCTGGCCCAACTGACCCTTCTTTTCCTCTAAATTTTCTTTTGAGTTCTTCTAGTCAATAGTATATTAAGGCTCATCTGAAGCCTACAGTCTTCACATGCCACAGTAATTCATATTACATGACCCCTAGCTCTTTTATGACCAATTACCATGATACAAAGTTTAATAGTAGATAAAATATGGAAAGCAACAAAGAATTTAGATCATTCTTACGTGATATCGTTATAAAGCTTTATTGTGAGTGGGATGATTTGTTGGAACAAATAAAAACAGTATTGACGTGGAAAATTATTGACCTGTAATATCGATAATAGATGAGTTAATAGATGGTATGGGCATAATAGTAATAAAAAAATAAATATGTACATAAATATATTTGCCATACTCACACGGTCATCTGTTCATAAATCAAGTAACTTAATGACTTTGTTATAGATAACGCCCGACTGTCCTAGCTACTTCTATCCGACTCCAGACCAGACCTGACTTCACACTTCTGTAACAGAAAGCAGGGCCAATGTTCAAGGTAGGGCCAATGCTGAAAGCAGGGCCAATGCTGAAAGCAAGGCCAATGCCGAAAGCAGGTCAGATAAATAGCGCTATTTATACTACGGCCTAGTCAAATATATAAAGATCAGTTCTATAAACTAGTTCTTTCACAAGTAAATTAATATTACAAAAAATGACAACAAATGTTTCCTCATCTGCACCAATGCTTTTACAGATTGCCGATGTACAACCGCAGACGATTCGACAGTAAATAGGCAATTTAACTAAAAAATCTTACGACTATCAAAGAAATTCCTCAATTTTACAACTTTACTACAGATGCCTTGCAGAGCTTTGGCGGATATGAATCACGACTTGGGTAATTTCATATGACTCATAGAAAAGCCTCAACGAATTATGAGCCGGTGAAATATTACGAACAAAAAGCAAGTTATACTGAATGATAGAGTTTGAAGAGAATAGAGAAGGCGTTCGTGGTTCCATGATTGGAGTATCTTAGTTATGTCAATTTTATGATCTTTCATTTTGTAATTCCTATGACCTTTCTATTTACTAGATAAGTAAATATAAATAATCCTTTGTCCATTATTAAGCATCAGTTTTTTAGAATGTTATTACAGTTCAAACGCCTTACAGTCAATGATTCCAGAAATATTACGCAGGAGAATCGCTAGATAACGTGAAACATTTTCATGATCTGTAAACAATTATCACGGATGAGGATTGAAATTTGATAGTTCATGCAACACAAAGTATCTGTGACTTACTTCCTAAGAAATCCTTCAAAATGTGGATACCGTAAATATTAAAATTTTGATTGCAATAACAAAGCTATCATCATCATCATTTCAGTCTATCGCAGTCCACTGCTGGACATAGGCCTCCCCAAGTTCGCGCCAGACATCCCGGTCTTCCGCAATCCTCATCCAGCCTACACCAGCAATCTTACGTAGATCGTCGGTCCAACGGGCCGGAGGACGTCCCACACTGCGTTTGCCAAGACGCGGTCTCCACTCCAGGACCCGTCTACTACAACGGCCATCGGTCCTGCGACACAGATGACCAGCCCACTGCCACTTCAACTTGCTAATTCTGTGGGCTACCTCGGTTACTTTCGTTCTCTAACAAAGCTAATAAGGAAAGAAAGAAAGAAATGTCTACGATAAGAATAAAGCTTCTTATTATAACGATGGTATTTATCAAAAAATAACATATATTTTACAGATACCATTACCAAATGGAAATTCTAAGAAATATGTATTCAATTACTAATGGCATGTGGCTGAATAAGTAAATCTTTCGAGTAATAGAAAAGCCCTTTTGTTAAAAAAGTGCTCTTGCGGAATTTCGAGCACAGACCAAAGATATTTGAATAATTGATATAATGTGATCTTTACCCATCTGCTTAGGCATAAAAATTAAACAATTATTTCCTTTAGTATGTTTAATTAGTGTATGTGTAATTATCTTGTTTAGTACACACAAATCGTGGAAAAGTAGGCCGAAAAACTGCCTGGCCAGGCTATATTATATTCGGCGACTGCTATTTAAACCAGACTTTTAGCCCTATGTCATCGTATTCGCAATAAAACAGCACTCATTTTAATGTAAGATTTAAAGTAATCATAACAATATATATAGTATATACCTGTTTATACCTGCCAACCAGTAGTATACCAGAAAAATAATAGAAAATCCAATGTTTGAATTTTCTAGAGGTTTCAAACTGTCTATAGATATTAAATTTATTTTTTTAAACTCGTAAAAATATATATATTTTTTCAATTTTGAATGAAATACAGCTTAGCCGGCAAACAAGCGTACGGCTCACCAGATGGTAAGCGATTACCGTAGCTTATATGAAGCACCAGAAGCATCGCAAGCGCCAGTCGGGCTACTCCATATTTTGAGCAGGAAATTTTCTACTGTGCCCACCTCTGTTATTTTACTGAGTCACCAAATAACTAATAGTATTGGTAAGTCGGCAACTTATGTGCAATTTTACCAACACTTCCACGTTTATCAGATAAGTGAAGAAAATTACTTCACTTACCAATATCAAAGTGCTAATTTTCTTTAAAGGGTCAATATAGAATAGTGGATAGTATTTTTTGTTCTGGCTGTTATCTCTAAAAATAAATCGCAGAAATGTATGTTTGCACATAACTTCCGAATGATTACACCAAACTAGAATATTCTCTTTTTGTCGTTTTTTATTTTCAGGACAAGGTTTGTATAAAAGAAAATTTTAATAATCTCCTTCATGTATTTTTCATTCTACATATCATTTGTAATGGCCATGCAGATGTTTGCCGTGGTCTGGTTTGTGCAGGCTTTGTAGGTCTCACCGCCGTGCCTCGGAGAGCACGTTAAGCTATCGGTACCGGTTGTTATTATGTACACCTGATAGCGATCGTTACTCATAGTAGGGAATATATCCGCCAACCCGCGTTGGAGCAGCGTGGTATCCACCAAAGCTCTATACTCCATAAGCTCTGATCATTCTCCTACATAGGAAAAGAGGCCTATGTCCAGCAGTGGGATATAGAGGCTGAAGCGTATCATTTGCTATATCATATGTACTGCCTTGCTACTATTGGAAGCATACAGAACAGACTAAGCAGAAAATTAAAAAAGGTTCATATATTCACGAAAAAATGGCACTACGAATTTCGCCAGGTTAGTTGGTAGTTAATATTCAATACAGATTGTAGACCACAGAATTGCGTGCCACGGCAACTGTCAAACCGCAAACGTACTGGATTCCGTAGTTAATTGTTTAAGGATTAAAAATTAACGCCAGGCTAGCTTCGTATATGGTTTTAATATGCTACTATTTTTAATATTGGTTATTAATATGTGGACGACGAATTTATGTTTTTTTTAAATTCGCTTTTTTTTAATTTTTTTTGGTCGTACCAACTCAGAAACCTTTATGGACTTTGTGGGCACAACATTTTGCTGAAGATCATGACATGATAAAATGTATAGTTTACGATTCTATAAAGGATATACAGTCAAACATTCATTTATATATATATAGATAGAATTATTATAAATGTCAGTGTACATCTGTCTCGTCTTGATGAAAGTGTGTACATTTACAGTGTCTGAAGGACAATTTGAACAGATCGTTCTAATTTACTATGATGTAAGTGGCCAAGAGACGCGGTTAAAAGTGACAGCAATGAATCACTATTTTCCTAGAGCAAACACAGGTTCTTAATTATTTCGGGAAACAGTAGAAATTGAAATTATTTCATCCACCGAATTTCGTTTTAAAAAACTGTGTTAGATCCTGCGGGAAACAGTACAACGTTACAATCGCTACACTCATATATATAAATACATTATAATCCAGAATATTTTACTACGGATGACCTGATGTTTGAAAAGCAACATTTACAGACGCCCGAAATGAAATTAATTTCTCTATTTGATTTAGACGAACTCGGCCGTTATAATACCTACAACTAACAATATAATTGTTTTAACATTGTAAAGGTATGTTTCACTGTGGTATTAGAATTAATTCCTTTAGAATAAGTTCTTATTATTCGACGTTCTTGCTCGAAGAGTTTTGATAAATTATTATTCCACAGCTATTTATTACTTTATAATAAGGTTATTTAATTATATGTGTATGCATTTAGGTCCGTATTTTGTACAATTATTAGTATATAGATGTCTGTATATAAGTTCATAATAGGTAGTCGAGAGTACCAACTACACCACGGCACTTATTTTTCCTTTCTTTACTTGTAATGTGTAGAATAATTGTGTTTGCAGGCAAACGAAGAAAAACTGACTTCAATTATATCGACAAGTAATACAACGTAAGTAGACGAAAAAATAGTCAAGTAAATACGCATTATCAAAGATTATTCCATAGGTTGTTAAGAACATAGACATCGGCTTTAGATTAAATTAAAAATCATCAAAATCGCTACACCTAGTAAAAGTTATGCAGATTTTCGAGAGATTCCTTCGATTTTTCTGGGATCCCATCATCAGATCCTGATTTTCTTATCATGGTACCAAACTAAGGATATCTTCTTTCCAACAAAAAAAGAATTATCAAAATCGGTTCATAAACGACAGAGTTATCCCCGAACATACATAATATATATATATATATATATATATATATATATATATATATATATATATATATATATATACACATAGGGTCGAATTGAGTAACCTTCTCCTTTTTTTGAAGTCGGTTAATAAATGTTAATAGCTAATGGCAAGTTTGGTATTCTATCTTTCTCTGAATTTATTTACTAGAGATACAATTTTAACGTTTAAATCATACATATTGTCTCAACGATCTATCGCTGGCAGGCAAAACCAGAGATAGATTATTGAAAATAGCCATAAGTCGCTCATTGTAGTACATAATCTATAACAAAGTTTAATGTGTATTAGCGATGTACAGCAAAGCTTAAATAAACTAATATAATAGACTGAAAAAGTACATCCTGACTACGCCTTGGCGCAGGAATCACAGCAGCGGGAAATAGGACATGGCAATTTTTTGTATGGGCAATATATTGATTGTTTTTTTTTATGTCTTGTTGTCTTGGCGGTTGTGCTGGTAACATTTTTTTTTGCCAATTACCTATTTTCCTGTTTTACAACTTTACATTCAATAAATGTATATCAATTTTTTTAGATACGAATCAATCATAGCTTTTAGACTTAATTGAAATGTACCTTAATTAGTTAAATTTTATAAATAACTAACTGACTCCGCTAACGTTGTTTTGCTATATATGTTATTGACCCCCCTTAACCTCCCCCCCTTATAACTTAGAGGTATGAAAAATAGATATTGGCCGATTCTCAGACCTACCCGATATGCACACAAAATTTCATAAAAATCGGTCAAGCCGTTTCGGAGGAGTATTGTAACTAACATTATGACACGAAAATTTTATATATAAGATATACTTTAATAAATAAAAGTTAAAAGGACTAATTTTGTTGGATTGGAATTGGATTTATTACGATATAATTAAGGATGGTATTATACTGAAAATATACAGATCGGTCCTGGGTCGTCTCTTTGTTGACTTGGGCTTCTTTGAAGTTCTTATGTACTATAAGCATCCATGTGATTCGGGATCTTCCTCCTCCTTTAGTTTCGATATCTGGCACTTTTCTGGTCATGAGGTAGAATGGTCGCCTCATAACCTGTCCGTACCACTGAACTTAAATTGATAGTTTTAGATATTAGTATAGTAAATACCATTTGTATATAATTAACGAGTAATCAACAGTGGATGTGGAACAATTCGTTAAATAAAAACCCAGTCACTAAAACATTATTCCGCTCCGACCGCAGAGTAATTTAAAATTTTATTAAAAACGAATTAAACTTTCGCGAACACTCAAATACGTTTTAAAGACAGACTGATTTAAATACTTGCTTTTATAAATTTTTTCTTTTAAAAAATTGTATATTTAACAGACAACTTTATTGTATTTAGCAATAATCATTAACGCATTATGTATACCTATTAATATATTTGTAATTATAAAAGTCCGTCAGACACTTTAAATAAAATAAAATAAAATAAAATAAAAGTAATTATACAAACTAGTGGTCGCCCAGTGGTCGAAATTCGTCAATAATTAAAAATTTAAATTAAAAAAAAACCACAAAAATAATGAAAATAAGGTACAAAGCTTTTGCTTTACATATTAATATGAAGGCAATTGTATCTTGTCTTATTTTTCTTGATTTTCTCCACTGTACATCAGAGAAAATAGAAAAACGTTGCTCTAATTATCGTAAATAACAAATAACGAAGATTACTCTTGGAAATTATCCATCAACTCGCTGATGAAAAGAGTCTGAAACTTTTATCCATATAGAATGGATTCGCCAAGATAGTGGTAGATATTAGATTATCTATAGGTTATTGAAAAACTCGCTAATTAGAAAGTGGAGAATTAATCTCTAACTCTTACTCATATCTCTTACTCATCTCGAGTCTTCTTTTTTTATCTTCTTCGTCATTGTCTTGTAAGACAGGATGTCAATAGGACAGTCAAGTTGTCTCTATATAATACATTTTTTTTCTGTTTGGATACTTAATAGTTAATTATTTATTTTTAAGAGATCTAAAGACAATTGATGCAGGATGGATACAAGCGAGAATCATTAAAGGAACTGCATAATATGTAGAGCAGATAGCAGTAGTTAATGCACATAATTGTGTTTGCTCGCAAACGAAAAAAAACCGACTTCAATTACATCGACGACTAATACAACGTAGATCGACGAAAAAATAGTCAAGTAAGTACGCGTTATCAAAGATTACTCAAAAATAAGTTATCAGATCTCAATAAAATTTATATGTGACTACATGACAAACATCAACTTTTGATTAAATTAAAAATTATTAAAATCGGTACACCCAGTAAAGAGTTACTGCGGATTTTCAAGAGTTTCCCTTGATTTCTCTGGGATCCCATCATCAGATCTTGGTTTTCTTATTAGGGTACTAAACTAGGGATATCTCCTTTCCAACAAAAAAGAATTATCATAATTGGTACATCCAGTAGAAAGTTATGCGGTATAATACAGCGAAGGTCGACGAAAAAAGCGTCAAGTAAAAACGCATTATTAGATATAACTCGAAAAGTAGTTGTTAGATCTCAAATAAATTTAAATGGAACCAATTAACACACACCACCTTTCGACTAAAAAAAATTGTCGAAATCGGTCCACACGGTCAAAAGTTCTGATGTAACATACATAAAAAAAAATACAGTCGAATTGAGAACTTCCTCATTTTTTGGAAGTCGGTTAAAAATACGATTTAGCCAGTATTATCCCACTGCTAGGTATAGACTTCTTTTTCGTGTAGGACTTGTAGTATCCTATTTAGTATATCCATCCAAGCTGCTTGACGCTGTTCCACTGCAGGTTCACGGATGTATTCACTACAATGAGAAACCTTCGCTATCAGTTGTGTATGATACTAACCGGGACCGAGAGCCTAACATATTCTCTGAGGCACGATGGGGAGACCCAATAACAGATAACCAGACCGATATTATAAATAAAAATATCCACCCCGAGCAAAAATCTAATCCGCGTCCGCCGGTGTAGCACACACAGCACACGAACCATTACAACAAAACGGTCGTCAAAAGTGGCACAAAATATGTTTACAACTAAATTTAAACATAAAAATATATAATGATACTTTCTTAAATAAATAATAACCATCATGGCCTTTTACAGATCGCGCTACAAGAACATTTCGGTGAAATATCATGACATTAAAAAGTCATAAAAATCCGTAATCAATACGACGTAGATAAAAATCGTATCGACTTACTGAAGACATGAAACTCAATGTTAAAAACGTAAAATCGAGCGATTCGCTTATTAACCTTTGAACTAAACTAAAAATATATAGTGAAGAACATTTCTGTCTGTCAATCTGTCGCTTCGTTAACTAGTACAAGCAGTGGTATGATAAATTATAAACCTACAAGTAGGTACATAAAATTGTTCCGCGATAAAAGTGTTCCGTACCTAAAGTTTGCCGTACCGAAAGGGTGCTGTACCGAAAGCGTGCCGCGTGAATAGCATAATAATAATAATAATATATTCTTTATTGTACACCAAAATATAAACAAACAGTAGTGATTACAACAAAAAGATGTACAAAGGCGATCTTATCGCTGAAGAGCGATTTCTTCCAGATAACCTTTGGGGACAGGACATGATATAGTAGTGACGGATAGGAAGTGTACAATATCCTTAAGGATGAATAAAAAAATAGTGCATACCCTACCTACAGCGTGTTACACCGGAAATATGTAGAGCAACCTTAAGGCTTTAAACGTAGATTTTTTTTTAAACTGAAAATCATTCTTTATCTTCGCTTCAACCTGTAATATCCCACAGTTGGGCATAGGCCTTCCTCATGTAGAACAAGGATTGGAGTTTAATCCACCACGCTGCTCCAGTGCGGGCTGGCGGATACTTTATCTTATAGGTTTGAATAATGGCACAACTATCGCGAGTAACGTCGCGGGTATTAGATAGTTAGTTTAGTTAAGTAAAGTAAGTTTGTTTTCAAATGTTGTTGTAGGTGGTATTATGTAATTGTGGGTCTAACTAGTTTTTACTATAACTTTCTTAATAATGGCATATAGACAGTTACGCTTCGAACCTATTCCTACAATTAGGAGCCAATTTAGTATATAGGTAGTTGAAGATTTAATGTGACACTTGGAATTTTTTTATAGACTTCCAAAAAAAGAGGAGGTTCTCAAATCGACTGTATTTTTTTATGTATGGGACATCAGAACTTTTGACTGGGTATACCTATCTCGACAAAATTGTTTTTAATCGAAAGGTGGTGTGTGTCGTTTGGTCCCATTTAAATTTATTTGAGATCTAACAACTACTTTTCGAGTTATATCTAATAATGCGTTTTTACGCTTTTTTCGTCGACCTACGTTGTATTATACCACATAACTTTTTACTGGATGTACCGATTTTGATAATTCTTTTTTTGTTAGAAAGGAGATATTCCTTTTTTTATACCCTGATAAGGAAACCAAGATTTGATGATGGAATCCCAGAGAAATCGAGGGAAACGCGCGAAAATCCGCATAATTTTTTTTTATCCACCACGAAGCTTTACTGCAGATTGGCGGATATATATTTCCTACTAAGAGTAACGATCAATATTCGGTGTTTATGATAGTAACTGGGATTGACGACTTAGCTTATACCAGAACAGACGCGTAGACAAAAAAAAAAGCTATACAAATACAAATATTCACCAAGTAACCGCTGGTGTTTAGGCACCTACATGGCACACGTACTATACCAGAGCGATCGTCAAGTCATAGGTCATAATAAATGAATATTTTCCTTTATTTTGTCCTCATGTGTAGCGTTTACGTAAAAAAATAATTCATCGACCTCGACAGTGGTAATGACTTGAGGGATGGTACTCTTATATTCGAAGCTAAAAATAAGTACTACGTGTTAGGATATTCATATTGCATGTATGTGTAAATGGTTTTGTTAGCATATTTTAGTTTGACGACTGATTGGCCGATTAGTCGGATGTTTCTTGGTCTTGGCGTTCGTACCGGCTTCCTATTTCCGGTCGTTGAGTGTACGATTTTTATTTGATTCCTATTTATGTACTTAAATAGTCTTAATATTTTGGGTACACTTCAGCCTATCACAGTCCACTGTTTGACATACATCTCCCCAATTTTGCGCCAAACATCCCTGTTTTCCGTAATCCTCATCCAGCCACTACGGGTAATCTTACGTAGACCGCCGGTCCACCATGTCCATATTTTGTGTAGTATGATATAAATTAACAAAAAACAATAAAACATTATACTACTATAAACACATTATACATTATTATAAACGAAACACTTGGTCCATGGAGTAACAGCTCAAAATAATTTCTTAAAGACGACTCCATCTCTCATAACCTCAAGTCACGAATGCAAGCAGGTTTGTACTAAGCAGTTTATTTTTTTTTAATTCGTAAATAAATGCTTCATGCTAACCAGCCGGAAACTCCAGAATTAAATCTTGTGTCGCGTGTCTAAAAACAGACACAACAACAAACACCCATACCTAGATAAACATTTTTTATACTGAGAAGATGACAAACAAGCGCAGTGGGTAGTTCACCTGATTATAAGCGGTTACCATAGCCTATGACGTCTGCAACACCTAAAGCACCGCAAGCGTATCGCCGACTCTAACGGTAACTCCACTCAGGAGTACTAGCCACGTTACTCACCAGAGGAATACAAAACTACTCTGAAGTATTATTTAGGTGTGTTATTCTGTAAAGTTGAGGTACCTCCCCAAACGCCAGAATTTGAGCAGGAAACCACAAAAAAATGTCTGTTTTGGTATCTGGTCCTGTGTCTCCACGTCATGCCTGGAGAGTACGTTAAGCTGTCGGTCCTCACTATTTGGTACTTTTTCCTACCCTACATAAAGAGCATTTGTTTGCCCAGCAGTTTGACAGTTCAGTTCAGTTAAAACTCTTTACAAATTTTGTAGTGTCACGTTTTTCTTTTCTATTTACCATAATATTATGGCAGCTCAATCAAACTTATTAAGTAAAAAGATTCCGGAATAATCTGGAAACAAATAAGACCCTATATAAATAAACAAGGGCGCAATCAACGCCTCGCAGTAAACCTACCGGTCCGGAGGGAAATATTGCATTTTCGCAACGAGCTAATAAGGAAGGAATTAGAAGGAACAAGCGAATTTACGAAATTACGAAAGTTACTATCACACTGACGTTCTGAAGCTTCGACATTTGTAGATCTCAAAAAAAAAAGGTCGAAATATAAAACCTCTTTACACAAGTAAGATTTAAAAACACTTTCGAATCGTAATTTTTTTAAATTATAATTATTATATTGTTAACTGAGGTAAAAGCACAGCAAGAAAATTCCTGCTTAAAATATGAACCAGCCCGACTGGGGCAGTATCTCAACCTTACAGAATATCACAGCTAAATAATACTGTTTTCAAGCAGTGTTGTGTTCCTGTTGGTGAATAAGGTGACCAGAGCTCCTGGGGGAGTTGGGGATAGGGTCGACAAAGCACCAGCGCACATAAGCTACGGTAATCGCTTACCATCAGGTGAGCCATACGTTTGTTTGCCGACCTAATTGTACAAAAAAAAAAGAAAAAATATATTTTAATCTTTAAAAAAAATATTATAAAACTCCTGAATGGAAAGAAGCCTAGCATTCGATCGCTACAGGCTGAATCAATCAAAATATGAAGCTACCACAGAATTCAAAAGCCGTACAGTAAATGACTCTATAAGATAATAAAAATAAGCATCTTTTAGTTTTAAATCTGTGTATATATTTCGGTTTTGTATACAAGCAGGGTAAACTAAAGATCTATTTGACCTTAAGCGGTAGCTGTGGTCTATGGACACCTGCAAAACTAGGAGTACAAACAAATGCAAAGACAAATGCTGCCATCACAGCGCATCCCAAGGTGCTCTGGTTATCATACAAACTTTGAGTAAGAGATTTTCTGCTGTGCTGGATCTCAGTAATTATGTTTTTTTTTACAAGTAATTAAATATAATATTTAATATTAATTTGTTACAACAATTAACAAATTAAGCACAAAATATAAATAAAAAGGTTTTAGTTATCTTAGGTATAGGTATCTACTTTACATATAATTTTTGCATTCTGTAACATCATAGGCAACTAGGTGACTGACAGGTGACTAGCCCGTTGGCGCAGTTTGTAGTGACCCTGCTTTCTGCTCCGATGGTTGTGGGTTCGATTCCCACCCCGAGTCTGGGTGTAATATAAATATTTATTTATATATTTATATATGTATTATTTATAAGTATGTTTATCGAAAAAAAAATATACGTAGCTGTATACCAGTCGGCTGTAACCTATAACACAAGCATTAAGTTGCTTACTTTAGGAACAGACGACCGTGTGTGTATTGTGTAAATATTTATAAATATTTATAGGCAAAGGCCAATTATTCATATAGGAGAAGGATTGGAGCTTAATCCACTATGTTGCTCTACTGCGGGTTGGCGGATATGTTCCCTACTATTAGTAATGATTATCAGGTTTTTATGATTGCAACCGGGATTTACGGCTTAGCGTGCTCTGCAACTCACGGCGGTGAGACCCACAAGGACAAACATCTAAACTGGAACGAAATATTTGTACAAATATAAATATCCATCCCGAGCGGGAATCGAATTCGCGAACCGTCGGTGCTTTAGGCGACTACTCGCACCACTACACCAGAGCGGTTGTTATATAGTTTTTATTTATTTACAATTTGACATACATGTTATGTATATGTACATTAGTTATAAAAATACAAACATTTTTAAAACATCTCTTAAAATATAATGTGTTGCTCTATTATACACATAACACATCATGATGTAGGTATTCTGTACAACATATTATGCCAGGGTACATATGAAGCGTGCCTTACAAAGAAACAATATGTCCGTCAGAACGTACTTTGACGGATGAGTTAATTTATATGCAGGAATTATTGTGCGTATTATCTGCTTGTCGTTTATGTTATCCTGGTGATTGTTTCTAAAGAGGCTATAATGGGAAATTGTTTTATTTTTCACGATTTTAGACTAATTCAAAGGTAAAATTTTATTTTTTGTTTTGTTTTGTATATAATTTTTTAGTCATTATTTAATGTTTTTGATGTTTCGACGGTTTGTTTCATATATAGGTACTATAAGCCTATCAAGAAGTTATAACCACTAAGCTATACATTTTATTTGACTGTTAACTACTGCGTTTGATTTCCAACATACAAATGATAACATAATATTGCACATCTCTGATTACCAATCAAGTAAACACGTGTAAACAGAACAATTAATTTAATCGATTCGAATAAAAATCTTATTTTATATTCTAACTGGTTTGTTAAGGAAATTGAAACTGTTAAGGCCATCCGTAATATAACTTTATGAATTGGTTGAGCAATGGAAGTATTAGACTTTTTTATTCTCAAACTAGCTTTCCCAGCCACGCGTTGATGGGCTCAATAAATATAATAAATTGAATCAAAATTGATCAAACATATTAGCATAAAATCAATGAATTAAGCATGAAAAAATGTGTAAATTCTATATTCAAACCCGCCATCTATAATCTAGAAATAGAAATACGGCACCATCTATCGGATATCTGTGCAACTTAGATGTCAAATCGCTATCTATTATGATTAATATTATCTATTAGATTATCTTTATAAAAGTAACCAATAAATACACACTAGTCGTATAAATAAACATTCATTTTTAATTTGCAATAACAAATATTGAGATAAAAACTATTCTATCTCCCAAGGACTAAATTAAAATTGATTAAATACAAAATTTCATAAAAACTGGTTCAGTAGTTTCGGAATTTATCGCTAACATACATCGTGACACGAAATTTTTATATATATAGATAATAATACCTTTTGTCTCTATGTTGTAAAGGTTTGGAGTTTTTAACCGACTCCCAAAAAAGGAGGAGGTTCTCAATTTGATTGTACTTTTTTTTATGTATGTTACATCAAAACCTTTGATTGGGTGGACTCATTTCGATGAGTTTTATTTTAATTGAAAGGTGTTGGTGTCATGTAGTCTCATTTAAATTTAATTTATATCTGGCAAAGACTTTTAGAGTTATCTAATAATGTGTATTTAGTGGACAATTTTTTCGTCGACCTACGTTGTATTAGTCCATAGCTTCTCACTAGGTTTAACGATTTTGATGATTCTTACTTTAATCGAAAGTCAATGCTTGTCATGTAGTTTTCTTTCAATTTGATCGAGATCTACTTACTAATTTTTAAGTAATCTTTGATAACGCGTTTTTTGTATTATCTCCTCATAACTTTTTACTGGGTGCACCGATTTTGATGTTTCTTCAGTTTTGATGTTTTGCCAGACTTCGTTGTGTCAAAATTTAATAGTAAAAAAAATTAGCTTAGCAACATTCATTTTTATTTATATACTTAAATATATAATACGATTAATTTATAGAAGTTGTCTGTTTTATCACATAGTTAGTTATCTGTGGATTTAAATGACTTTTTTATTAGCTTGATAATCTGTTATTACAATAAAAAATACATGATGAATAAATACATAACAAAAATAATAAAAACATATTACGCGCTTCAGCCTGTAATATCCCACTGCCGAGCATAGGCCTCTTTCCCCATGTAGGAGAAGGATCAGAGCTTAAAGCACAACGCTGCTACAATGCGGGTTGGCGGATATATTCCGTGCATGAGTAACGATCGCTATCACGTGTACATGATACCAACCAGGACCGGATAAGGACGAAAAAATTAGAAGTAGTATAAAAAAGTTAACCCACAGATAATCTAACAATAGATACTTATAACAGGTAATTATAAAGTTTTAAGTCATAATGTCTCTTAAATGTTAATTTTAAGTTAACTTTTAGTCCTGAAAGTTTTTCATGATAATATTTGTGTGTTAATTTTATTGTACTATTACAATGTAACCGTTTATGATTGCAATACAAAAAAAAAACTATGCAAATGCAATATAATGCAAATATTTATACGACACAAATAAAACCTCTTTTTCGGCGAAAAAATTAAAAAAAAACCTCAAAATTGATATGTCACACTCCCCGATATTATCAAGACATGCGATCTAAATTTGAATCAAATTTTTTTGAATTTTACATAAGAACAGATAAACGCAATGCGACGTATGTCATTTCGTAGTATTACTACCATGCGCAAACGGCAATCGGCGTTGAGACGTCTTGCCGGGCGGACGTTTTGTACCGTGTGATAGCCGTAGTGACTACGTTTACGTGACAAAAGTGTTAAAGTATTTACGAGTGAAGTGATTTAGTGTTTGTGATTTTAAAAAGGATTTTTGTTCGAAAGGTGTTACATAAGGTAATTTTTTAAATTGTATTTTATGTTATACACTAATCTACTCTTTATTCTTTACTTAATAAGTTTATTAATTAAAGTAAACGATTTAATAAATTGTATCTGTATTTAATATTAAGTTTGCAGTCTTTTACACATGATTGTAATTATTTAAAAAGAAAAAAAAAATGATTATTAAAAAAAATGATATTTATTAATTTGCTACACTTAGTATTTATTTCAGTAAATATTAAAAAAAAAGTGTTTATATCATCAACCAATTTTGAAGCTGGCTGTTTGTAAATGTATTTTTTTTTAATAAAAATTTTAGTTAAACATATACAAAAAGTCTTCAGTCTACATTTTAGGTCCTGCTACTGCCTAGTTAATTGCTCCTACGGTAGCACCGTGACCTCTTTAAATTCTAGACTAATTTGCTAGACATTTTGTGTACCGAAAATTGTTTATGCATGGTTCCATTAAATTTTAAAAATATGTTAAAGGATTTATGTAGCATCAAGTTGTCAAAGTTCTAATAAAAAAAAACATGTTTTAATTTATTAGTTTAAGATAAATAATAAATTAAAACAAAAAGTTAATGAACGATTTTGATTCGATCTTTGAACATTTTGAAAATATATTGAATTTTTGTTTCAAATATCATTTGGGTATTATTACGGGTTAATATCATAAACACCTGATAGCGACCGTTCTTACTTACATAGTAGGGAATGTATCCGCCTACACGCAGTAGAGCAGTGTGGTGGATTAAGCTCCGATACTTATATATGGAGAAAGAGGCCTATGCCCAGCAGTGGGATGTTACAAGCTAAATCAATCAATTAATAAATCATAATACCGTTATAAATATCATATAAAACCGTTTATTAGCTATTTTAGCTAAATTGTATAAAACACCTTGTCAATAAAATTGTTTTTACTTAGAATAGTCATTAATAAGAAAGTAGACTTCGTTAAAGTTGAGTTAATCGCGTGTTACCGACTTGGCGGAGTAATAAGTACGACTTATACAAAAAAAAAAAAAATGCATGGCTTGAATATTGTTTCAGTAATTTAAAGGTTAAATAAATACACAATAATTGTGTTTGGTCTCACAGAAAAAAAAAACGATTTTAATTTACATCGAAACATACAATACAAAATGTATTATAATAGGGGTAATTTGAAAACTATTCGTCAGATCTCAAATTTAAAGGGGACGATGGAAAACGATAAGCGCCAGCTCTTGAATAAACAAAAAATATTATAATCGATGCACAAGTAAAATATATCAGGTAACATTAAACAAACTACTGAACCAACTACTGCTAACCTGCTCAAAACCCCGAGCAGCCCGACTGGGGTAGTGCCTCGACATTACAGAAGATCAGAGCTAAATAATATTGCTTTCAAGCATTGTTGTGTTCCTGTGGTGAGTAAGGTGACGAGAGCTCCTGGATGGGGATTGGGGGTAGGCTCGGCAACGCGCTTACGGTGCTTCTGGTATTGCAGTCGTCTATAAGCTACGGTAAACTCTTACCATCAGGTGAATAATAATAATAATAATAAAAATATTCTTTATTGTACACTATTAAAAGACACAAACAAAAGTAGTACAATTAGAGGAAGATGTACAAAGGCGGTCTTATCGCTAAAAGAGCGATTTCTTCCAGACAACCTTTGGGTATAGGACAGGGCATAGAAAAGCGGTTAGGAATTGTACAAATAATTGTTATAGAAATTAGAAATAAATTACAATAGGTGAACCGTAGGCTTGTTTACGGAACTAGTTGTGTAAAAAATAATCGTCGAATTGAGACGCTCCTGCATTTGAAGTCTCAGTGTCAGGCTGTTTCGTAAGTAGAGAACTTTTTATATAATTTCCAAATAGTACTTTTGTACAGTTTTTGAGTAGGTTATCATTTCGACTGTACTTTTAAAAGGGCTTCTCGTGTGACACATTAAAATTTGAGCGAGATCTAATGCGCAGTAGAGATATTCCTAATAATGTTTACTTTTCAATGTTAATTGAAGGCTGTTTTCCTTTTTTGAAAACAAACATAGTTCTCATAAAGACACGGTTTTAATAACTCTTTTTAATCGACTTAAAAAGGAGATGCTTCTCAATTCGACTGTATATTTTTTGTGAGTGCTACCTCATTACTTTTTACTGAGTGAATCGATTTCGATGATTCTTGTTTTAAACGAAAGCTGGTGCTTGTAATGTGATCCCGTTTAAATTTGTTCGAGATATGAAGAGTACTTTTTGAGTTATCGCCAATAATGCTTCAATATGACCATTTTTTCGTCTCCCTTCGATGTTATTATTGGTCGATGTAATTGAAATCAGTTTTTTTTCGTTTGCTAGCAACAATATTAATCCATCACTAGCAATACCCGTGCGAATAATTCGCACTAAGACATACATTATTAAAAAAATTACCGACCGTCAATCATATTGACTTCGTTTCAAGATTAAAGCCGTCATATATATAATTTTAATAATTAATTAATTTATAAAACAAAAGCAATAATATTTTTTTGTTGTGGATGCCGGTAAAACAAGCAATTATTTAAAAAAAAAATGATATATAATTTATGTAGAGTAATTGTGAGGTTTTTTTTTCTAAACAGGGAGGCATACATCTTAATAACCTTAGTGTATTATCTTCTAATATATAAAATTCTCGTGTCACAGTTTTCGTTGCCATACTCCTCCGAAACGGCTTGACCGATTTTGATGAAATTTTTTGTGCTTATCCGGTATCTATGAGAATCGGCCAACATCTATTTTTCATCCCCCTAAATGTTAGGGGTAGTCCACCCCTAAATTTTTTTTTTAAACAAAATTTTTAATTTCTATTTTTTTATGATACAACATTAAAAAATACATACAACCCTAAATTTTCAACCCTCTACCATCAACCCCTATTTTTAATAGCGTTTAGCGGCAAGACAACGATTGCCGGGTCAGCTAGTAATATATATGATTACTTCAACATAGTAAAGTGATAACGCCACGCAAACTAATTTTCCTGCTACGTATCTCACTGAAATATACTTTCGTGTTAACACATATTAGCGGGGCTGGTTAAGCAGTTTTAAGAATTCGTATTAATGTCTGCTAATTACCGAGCACGAGACTTCTACCGTCAACAAAGCTTTGTACTGTATCCGTAGGGGTGAGATGAGTCATTAGGGTGTAACTGTGTGTAACGAGTGTGTATATTGCTTACTCGCAAAAGATCTTGAGACTATAGCGCCATGATGATTAAAAAAAAAACTTGATACGTTGAGATTTATGAATAATTGCGTATGTACATCACAACTTGTATTCTGTTGGAATTATAATTTGAACGCAAAAAATGTTTCAATATTGTAATATCGTTTTATTTATTTTAATTTCAAAAAAGGAGGGAGATGTCAGCTTCGAGAAGAAAAAGAAGAAAGATTTCTAGATCTTCTAGCTTTTGATTAATAAATAGCTATATTGCAGCGTGTTCAGTTAGTTACTGGAAGAATAAAAATAATCTATATATATAAATCTCGTATCACGATGTTGATGGTGGTACGAAGTTCGCCAACTCAGCTAGTATAATATATATTATGTATGTGTTCACTATCTTTTGACACATCTAAACCTTTCACAAACTTTGTTTTGCCCGTTGGTGCAATTTGTAATGGCCCTTTCTTTTGCTTTCTGCTCCGCGAGTCGTGGGTTCGATTCCCGTCTGAGTCTGGGTGTAGTTATATATGTATTATTTCTATATACATTAACCTAGCTACAGCCGAACAGACCTTGTGTGAATGTTGTGAGATATATTTATTTATTTATTTAATGTTATCTGTGAACGCAGACAGATGAGTCTTAACATTGCACGAGGACGCAGATAAATTATTATTATTATAGTAACTCAAATATTTAAAGTACGATAATTTGTAGCCGGGAGGGTCTGGCGTACTTAGTGGTGTGTCGCTTCAGTCTCTAATATCTCACTACTGGGCATAGGCTTCTTTTCCCATGTAGGAGATGGATCAGAGCTTAATCCACCACGCTGCTCCAATGCGAAAAAAAATATATTCAGTATAATATCGGGGAAAAAAAGATAATTATGGTAAAAATCGTGTCCGCGTGAATTGATGATAAGAATCATAGCAACATCTCCTATTCACTTATAAAACAGTTTAATAAATATTTTGTAATCCTGTAATAAATGTATAACGATTAAAGCCTATGGGTAACGAACTTCATTGGTAAGAAAATTGTGTACAAGAAATGGCACACGGGCTAATAAGAGCTAGTGGGCGTTGATTCTTAGTAATAATTGTGTTTGCTTGCAAATAAAAAAAAACCGACTTGTGCATCGACCTCGACCATCGACCAGTAATACAATGTAGATAATATAAACGCAACGCAAAGTTAGTTATAAGACCTCTTTCAAATTTAAATGGGACCACAAGACAAGCAATAACAGACAGCACGGGAAACCGGTAAAAAGATCGGTCCATCCAGTATAAAGTTGTTAGGTAGCACACATAAAAAATACAGTCGAACTGAGAACCTCCTCTTGTGAAGTCGGTTAAAAAGAGTTATTAAAAACCTGTATTTATACAGTTAACAGTCTACTTAAAATACCATTGACCAGTAAACATTAATGACTCTAGAATTACGCATTAGATCTCGCTGAAATTTTCATTGGTGAGATTCACATGAGATGATGAGCACCTTTAGAAAATAAAATCGAAATGAGAACCTCCTCCTTCAAACCCGAAGCCGGTTAAAAATACCACATAATTAATGTATTTATGATTTGTTTGTAATGTAAGTAATTGACACCCAATGTTATGATATTTGCTAACTTAACAAGCCAAAACAACAATTTTTCCTCCGGTAATGAGACAAGTTTATTTCAATCATTATGTTCAGTTGTATCAACTAACTTTTATAAGAGGAGGAGGTTATCAATTCGACTGTGTTTTTTCTTCGTTTTTCAATCTATATTTGAAAGAAAAAATTGACATTACGTTTGTACGAAATGTGTCAAAATTTTATAAAATAAGATATTTTTTTTTTTTTTTTTTTTTTTATATCACTAGTTCGGCAAACAAGCGTACGGCTCACCTGATGGTAAGCGATTACCGTAGCTTATAGACGCCTGCAACACCAGAAGTATCGCAAGCGCGTTGCCGACCCAATCCCCAATCCCCCCAGGAGCAGGACGAGATATCAGAGAATATAGATAATTGAAACCTTTGTTAATAGTAAGTGACGTTAGAAATAATTATTATGACATTGTAACCATGTATTTAAACTATAATATGATTGAAAAAATATTTATTTATTATATTTTTACTTTTTATGAAATAAAAATTAATTGCAATTGTTGATTATTTAGACTATTATAATATCTAATAGATGGAATGCTTAGGTCGTTAAAAGAACGAATACGAGCTGGGGTTAGTTGAAGTCTTCCTTTAAAAGCTTTTTTGTATTCTCTTGCAATCTTGCATACTTCCAAAATTATTCTAAGATTTCATTATTACATAATTTTTCGAAGATTAACGTAACACATTTAAGTTCTATTATTTCTTCTAAATAAAGTTATAGTTCAATTGTGATGTGTTTACAGATTGTACAGTGAGTACTTAACGCTTAGAAAATTCAATTTAACTGTTATTAGAGTTACAATCTAGAATTCTAGAATATTAAACTTCTTGCTCATTCATAGATGGCGTTAGTTGTTTTGAGTACATACAAATAATATTGTTTGAGTTAAATCTACTTAAACGACGGTTGTTAAATTTAGTTCGGAAAGTTTTTTTTACTCTAAATAAGACAAAAATCTTAGAAAAAATATATCTAAGGAGAATAATGAATATTTACGTTATTTCTATTACAACAAAAGAACCAAAAACTTCAGTCAAAATCCAAAGCTAGTATAATGATATGTAAATAAATTCAGCATACAGAAACTAGTTACGGGTTAGAGTCGTTTAAATAAACAAAAATAGTACCAGACATACGTACATCGAGTGCGTTCGCTGAGACGGGGGCGTCCGATAAGATCGTCGCTTAATTATCTCTGTGGTAAACCAAAAATTCGAATTTGTTTGGATACGTTCTGAATAAAAGTACCCTAGATATAAGGGGTAAATATAAACGAGAGATATTGATAAAATCACATTTACTATGTAACATTTCTAAGCTAGGTATATACAAAAAAAAAAAAAAAAAAAACTTTATTCAAACAGGCCCCAAGGGCACTTTCGAATCGTCATTTTCCAAATTTAAATTTTAAAGTGATTATTATTTTTGTACAAGTAAAGCTACTACCGATTCGGAATATAGATTCTACAGAGAAGAATCGGCAAGACCTTCGCAATTACTCTTTTGAAAATAATATATAAACTGTGTTTTAGTACAAAATTAGTAATATCTTGCGTGAAATACATTTTTTTTGACATAGAACGAGATAGATTTATGTGACGATAACGTTGTTGTGACGTCACTTTTAGTAGACTACACGTACAATTTGATTTTACTTGTTTTAAATTTCAGAATCCTGTATGTAAACACAGGTATCTACGAGGGTATAGGGGTAATATTTGTTTGTCAAAAGTGTTATAAATAATGTAGCTAATATAAATGATTTTGTTTATAGCGTACGGCCTACCTGATCGTAAACGGTTTACCTCAGCCTGTCGACACCTGCAACACCATAAGCATCGAAAGCGCGTTGCCGACGCTACCCTCGACACTCCCCAGAAGCTTTCGATACCTTACTCACTACAGAAACTCAACACCGCTTGAGAGCAATATTATTTAGCTGTGATCTTCTGTGAGGTCGAGGTACTACCCCAGTCGGTTTCTCCAGATTTTGAGCAGGTTATTTCATGCTGTATCCTATTTGAGTTAATTGAAAGAGTTTTGTTACTTTTTCTTTTACTTTCAATGCACTCTTCTAAAAACTAGTATCCGTAAATGTATTAACTATTAGCTGCCCGAACAGACTTCGTTCTCTCAAAAGTTAAAAGGAATTTTTATTTTTATTTTTTATTTTTATCTTTTATTATTTAAACCTTCCGTGGGCCTTAAGGAACATACAAAAAAATAAATTAGCCGAACCGGTCGAGCCATTCTCGAGTTATGCGCTTAGCAATATTCATTTTTATTTATATTATTAGAACAGAATAGAAGAGAAGTGTCAATTGTTGGAACTACGCAGGTGTAGTTTGTCATGACATTGTAAATTGTCCGTTTTCATTTTTGTCAACGGTCACCCTAGCTCGAGGAAATTCCTTCCCTTGTCATTATAATTGATTGGTTTGTCTTTACAGGAAATGTACATTTTCTATTACGTCTTTTTACTTAACAATGTTGAATTTTCTGTTTGTCTTACTTTATTAATTTCCCTCGGAATTTGACGTATTGTTTCTTTAAGGAAAACTTTTTAAATTACCATTTCAGGAATTTATTATGAAATATGTCGTTTAATTATTCGTTGGATTACATAAGTGGATTCTTTTGATCCTTTTTGTGAAATATGTAGTGATAAATCTTAATTTTTTATTTATTTATTAATCTTAAGGTTGTAGTTTACTAATTGAGGAGAAACAGGTCCTAATGGCCTATTTCTACCTCACGCTGTCAAAGAGTATTTGTAACTTATTTACAGGATAAACTTAATCCGTAACTGGTGAAACCGGCCCTCAATATCAGTGCCGTAAAATTATATCACTTTAATCATTTTGTTATGGTAAGCATCCGATAGTGATTGTTGTTCTCCCTTTACTGTCTTATAGGAGAAATTGACTTTTCTCAAAAATGGTACGTTTTTGAAAAATTTATCTCTTGCTAACAAGCATATTTTAACTGCACTTTTAATTAAAATATTGGTTCTCAAACGCCATCTTTTGAAATCTATAGAAAATCGTCTATACAGTACCGTCTCCGTTTTCCTGCTCAACTAACCGACATAAGTACAATAGCATAAAGTTATATGAGATATAACTTCTTAATTTATATAATGATAAATTGAAAAAAGAATATGCTAGAAGTAAAAATTCGGTAGGAAATTCGTGGGGTCTGCTAGTATATTGTAGGTGTTTGGAACTATAAATGAATTTAATTTTACTAAAACAGTATCAACTTGGAGCATTTGAACAACGAAATGGCAAATAGCCAACGTTCTTTGATATACAGACTAAATGAACTAATATATTTATAATTCATTTATGTATTGTCGGATCCGGTTTCCGGTCAAACTAGATTGTGCTAGATCAAACCGGTTTACACTACGCGTGTTCGGATATAGTAGTCAAGCCTATAATCTGTCAACTTTGGCTTAAATAGTTTTGGCTTGATTAAATCATAGGCTGACATAAGGTCAAATTATTATTTCTTTTTTATTCCTAAAAGCTAATTAAAAATGTAGCAAAGATATTTTTATTACTTTTGAAATAAATATAAAATTTCATTAATTAATAATATAAAAATTTTGTAAGTTAATGACACATTTTTTGCTATTCTGCGGTTTTGAATAATAAAAATAATTAGAGACTTTTTATCAGGCCGTTGAAAAATTTTTACGAACTTTAATAATTTTTATTAAGATATTTGGTTGTAGGCATTTTAATAAAAACAGATATGTCTAAAACTAGCAGAGACCTGCGATTTCTTTTGATGTCGCGACTATACTGGTTATTGTTTTGCTTAAAATAACTAACGCTTGTTACCTTATAGCCTTTATTATACATAATATGAAATATTAACTTCATCCCGCGGTTTCACCTGCATTAATTTAAGAGAAAAAGCTACTAAGACATTATATGTAAGCCTTCCTCGGGAAATGTACTCTATAACGCCGTAATAATATTTCAGTTCGAGCCAAAAGTTCTTGAGATCCCTGACAAACACATGACAAACATTTGTATTGGCCATATACTATAAACACCTGTTGACCGTGGTCTGGGTACTTGTGCAGTCCTTGTGGGTCCCTCCACCGTGCCTCGGAGAGCACGTTATGCCGTCTGTCCCGGTTGTTATCATGTACACCTGATGGCGATCGTTACTCATAGTAGGGAATGTATCCGCCAACCCGCATTGGAGCACCGTGGTGGCTCCTTCTCCTACATGGGAAAATATATAAAATTACAAATAATAAAATATGTACAAAAAGTCAATTAAAGAAAAAGAAATGTAAAAGATGAAACCGCTAAACAAACTTAGTACAGAAACGATTAATATTATTTCGAGAGCCTCGCAACAGATTAAAAATTCCTGAGCAAAAGAACGCGATTACGAACCGCATGCCGAAATTAAAAAAAAAGTATTTACAATTCTTTATTTCTGACACACACATACCTACATCGAACCTTTTTCTTTCATTTCTGATATGCAATACAGCTGACAACCATTATAAATAAATAAATCCCTACTGACTGGCCCGTTGGCGTAGTTGTCAGTGAGTCTGTTTTCTGCGATCCCACAACCCTCAGGGGTTCTTGCTCCGAGTCCAGCTTTATATATTAAATAATATACGCTGGTCCCTTGCCACCGTCAACGCGCTAAGTCTTCTTGACCGACTGGTATTGCAAGAGACGATGGCAAGAGACCGGACGGTATGAGTTTGATTCCATGGAAGATGGGCCGGGTGCTGGTATGGGATGCAAACTGTTCAGAGACCCTTCCCATCTACATGGAACCAACAACAGAGTTGGTGCGGCTTGTGAAGCGGCTGAAAAAACTAAAGCATACAATTAGGATCTAGGCTCCGAATATGATTTTGTCCCTTTCGGTGTCGAGACCCTTGGTCCGTGGGGTCCTAGCGCTATAAGACTTTTTAAGGAAATATCAAAAAGTTTATTCGACGTCACAGGAGACCGAAGAGCTGGCAGCTACTTCGGACAAAGAATTAGTCTAGCTATTCAAAGGGAGAACGCTGCCAGTATCTTCGGAAACTTCCCTAAAGGGACTCTTTTTAATAATATTTTTTAGTTATTATACTATGTATATATATACTTAAGGTTTTTTAGTTTAATGTAATTTATCTTATTTTTATTATAATATCTATAGTTTGTATAATAAATATATTTCGATGCAGTTATTTTTATATGTAACAATTATTATATTAATATTAAAAATTAGGCTATTTATGAAAACTGTGTATCTACTCGTAAATCAGCCGGCTCTTATCTAAAAACAGGTTCCTTAGGAAGAAATGGCGATGTCTATATGTTAATAATTGTGCTTTCTCGCAAACGAAAAAAAAAACTTTAATTATATTGACAATTAATATGACGTAAGTAAACGAAAAAGTAGTCAAGTAAATTCACGTTATCACATATTACTCAAAAAGTACTCATGAAATGTCAATCAAATTTAAATGGGACAAGACAAGCACCACTTTCGATTAAAACAAGAATTATAAAAATCAGTATAACCAATGAAAAGTTATGCGGTATAATACAACTTATATTAATGAAAAATAATTATATATTAATGAAATTCAGCATAGTTTGTATCCGCGATTAACATTGAAGATAATCTTCAATTTTGCAGAATGATTGAATTTTTATCAGACTGCTAAAATCGTAGTGTAACTCGACCAAAATACTATGTATAGTTTAATAACATTGATTATGCGCCCATATTATTATTTTATAAGTATTGTTTAGAATAATAAGATTTTGTTTCATATTTTCAAAGTTGATATTATCAGACTTTTGTCTCGAGAACTTAGCATTTACGCAAAAGGAATGTATTAAAATATATTCTATTGCACTGCTATTTGAATCAGTTGCTTATATTGTTCTAGACTAGATGATACTTGCAATTTTTAACTGAGGTAGGGCACAGAAGGAATTTTCTGCTCAAAATATGGAGCAGCCCGACTAGAGTAGTACAGAAAATCACAGCTTAATTATACTATTTTCAAGCAGTGTTGTGTTCCTGTTGGTGAGTAACGGGACCAGAGCTCCTGGGGGGAATTAGGGATAGGGTCGACAACGCGCTTGCGAGGCTTCTGGTGTTGCAGACGTCTATAAGTTACGGTAATCGCTTACCATCAGACGAGCCGTACGCTTATTTGACGACCTAGCTGTATTTTAAAAAAATCTGCTTTGAGTGTTGTATTTACATTGACAATTATATGCCGACGAAATAACTCAAAGTATTGGAAACAATGACGTACTTTGCTATACACAAAATTTACTAGCTTATGGACGCCAGCAACACCAGGACCATTTGTCAGCGCGACGCGCGACGACCCGACATCGACCCTCCCCAGGTGCTCTGGTCACCTCACTCACCACAGGAACACAACAGTGCTTGAGACCAGTGTTATGTAGTTGTGATCTTCTGTAAGGTCGAGGTGCTTCCCCAGTTAAACTATTCAAAATTTTGGGCTAGATATTTTCTACAATATACTTCAACAAATGTTTATTAATTGCCTTTGTAAAACACAAAAACACACTGTAATCAATAAATCGCACATTTTTCAACTTTAAATCTTTATATTTATTTAAGACTAGCTGACCCGACAGACGTTGTCCTGTCTTAATCATGAATATTGGATTCGAAATTTAATTGGTATAATTAATTAAAGAAAAATATGGAAAAAAGGTTACATTAAAAAAGTTTATATTGTTCAAAGCGCTAGATTCAAAATAATTTTATATCGTGGTTAAGTTTTCTTAAATTTTCTAATTTTCCGCTCAATTTTCTTAATTTTTTCTTTCATAAGATCCTTCTCCTGACAATAAAAAATACAGCAAAAAAGAATTTTTTTTAGAAAACTAAATGGGAATCAAACTTTTTTTTTTTACTTTTTTTAAAGACAATCTGAAAATTTTGTCTTTTTGAATGCATCAATATTACATTTGATACAATTTAAAAATAATTTTGGGTTAATAGTTTAAGGATGCTGATTATGAAACAATGCAGTACAAGGCTTTCAGCTTAGCACTTCAGCGCTTTAAACACGGAGTACAATAACACAGTAGCTACAGCGACGTTCTAACGCGACGCTAAGTACGCATCCAGCTCTGCGAAAGCTTAATGGTAATAAAGAGAGAAGTAAATACAATATAATGTTAAGTTACTTTTTAAATATAATAATTGTGTTTGCTAGACAAGTAATACAACGTAAGTAGACGAAAAAAAAAATTAACAAACGCACTAGTCGCCACTACGACTTTCGAAGGTTCCAATCGATTTCTCTGGAGTGCCATCATAAGAACCTGGTTTCTTTATAATGGTATACCCCTTGGGATATCTCCTTTCCAACAAAAATATAATCAGCAAAATCGGTTCATAAACGATGAGGTTATTTGTAAACACACATAATATATATATACGGTCGAATTGAGAATCCCCCTTTCCTTTTGTTAAGTCGGCTAAAAACTGAACGCAACAGTAACATCTGAGTCCTTCTAATTATTGCTAACATTATAGGGCGAAAAAAAAATTGTTGATGGTATTTGAACGGGAGAAAACGGAACAGACAAAATCGTGTAGTCGTCTTGGGCGAAGTCGTTGTAATATTGCAAGTATGTGAATGGAGTGGTCCACCTTAGAGTGGATACAGGCGCGTAGCCTTAAATTAAACTACATATAATACAAGCCAGGCATTTTTAGACTACATACATAATATCAGTCAAATAGGAGCAATTTAAGTTCAACTATCACAACTATCTATCTTGTAACTAAAGTACTACACTCAGTAAAATATTTTTTATTTTATTAGAAATTTAAGATGGTTCAAATAGAAACGATTTAGTAAAAAATTGTGTTACATATATTTATGCATAGTATGACGAGAACCAAGATATCTTCTCTTAGACTTTGGCAAGGCTGGGAGAGTTAGCGTGCCAAAATACTGATTAATTGCAAGTCGCATTGAGATAAATATGCTAGACGTTTAGTCTAAGATACAAACTATGTGTAGACACGATCTTAACCCATCTGTTTAATGGATATAACATATTTTATATCTGCTGGCTCGCTTTAGCCTGTAATTTGCCACTGCTGGGCTTAGGCCTCTATCTCCATGTAGGAGAAGGATCAGAGCTTAATATGATAAGAGGATACCTGCTATAGTATGTTAAAAGTAAATCGCGATAGGTTGGCTAAAAAAATCCTGTACAGGTTATACTAAATCCAAAATTGAAATTTTTTGTTTTTATTCAAAATGCACTTACGAGTTCAAAAAATAATAATAATGCCAACCGACAGTATGAAGAAGCCTGTAGAAAATGTATATGTTTCAGTCAACTCTTGCGATTTTTCTATTTATATAATACTAGCTTTTATCCGCGGCTTCGCTCGCATTGAATTTTTTTGTAATAAAAAGTATCCTATGTTACTTCTAATACCTCCAAGAATATGCGTACAAAGTTTCATGATGATGATGATTGGTTAAGTAGTTTTCGCGTGAAAGCGTAGCAAACAAACTTATATTCACATTTATAATATTAGTAGAGATAGTAGGGATACTAAAATAAATATATAAAATAATTTTCACCTATTAAATAGGCGGGTCTAGTTCGTCTCTTGTTCGGATGTCCTACTATTTGTACATGTATCCTAATTTGGGGACGTTTAGGCGCACCGGTCACAGAAAATTGCTAACGCAATAGCACTTACGTGCTCGATCTTAGTTCATGATAATATTTTTATGATTCTTCTGTAGTGTATTTTTACATTCTACTGGGAGCCGTTGAGTGTAATTTGCTTATTTCAATAAATTAACTTAGTAATTAAACATATGTGTTTTATTATGATTGAGATTCGCGTAAACATTAGAAAAAAATATAATAATCAGAATTATGTATGACCTTTTTTGAAGTTACCTCCTTGATAAACTCGTGGAATGAAAAAAAAAGTGTGTATCATCTCCGACGCACAACTGGAGTTTACTCCTTCAGATCGACTGTCTAAATAGACACAAAAAGGCTTACTAGTCTAAGAAAAATATTAATACCATATCAAATGGTAAATAATAAACGAATAAAATAACCCATCAAGGTTTCGATAGATGGCGTTACGAGAAACGTAACTAGGTAATTCGTTGAGTAGATTTTTCTCCTCATATTTTTTTCGAACCGGGGGGGGAGAGCTTATATAAAAATCGATTCTCAGGGAGTAAACGCTCAGTGACGCGAACAATCAGTGAACTTGTTAAAAATATTTCATCTATCAATTTCATTTCTATGATACTCATTGCTTTATTAACATTTTTCCACACAAATCTGTAGAGTAAAATATCTGAGGTTTTTCATTAAGAGCATACACTATACATCCTCTGAATTCCGAATGTTATTGTGTTGCGTTACAATAGAAACGTAGCTGTCCGCACATGTCCACACTCGTCCATCCCGCCTCTTTGTGAACTATTGATAAAGTCTGATTGTTGACAGCTCGTGCTTGTTTGTAGGCGTATATACGTTTATGTATATACTTGTCAGTGTGTGTGTGTGTGTGTGTGTATATTTCTTAATTATTCAATATTATTCGCATTTAAATTTTGTATTTATTGCCATAAAATTAAGAAAATATTAGAACTCTAAAAGTGTCAAAAATAATCTGTGATCGAATTAGATACGGAATTGTTATAACTCAGATGTTATGAATGTTTGTATAAGCTATACATGCGTTTAATGTGCGTTTAGTGTCTGGTCGTTTGTGTTGTATTCTTATAGACCTATGGCAAATGTATTTTTTAATTTTAGGTCATTGTGTACTAGGCAATCTTCCTAATGTAAAAAAGGATGGTTGTAGGTGTGCGAAAGGGGATGTTGAGTTACGTGTCAGCCCGTGATATCCCACTGCTGGGCATAGGCCTCTTTCCCGTTGTAGGAGAAGCATCAAAGCTTAATCCACCACGCTGCTCTAATGCGTTGTGGTTTACGGATAGATTCCCTACTATGAGTAACGATCGCTATCAGGTGTAAATGATAAAAACCGGGACCAACAGCTTAACGTGCTCGTTGTTGAGATAAGGACAGTAAAATATGTAGCAATTAGTATGAAAAATACAGGCATTGATTTCATACATACATACATATTGACACAAATACGTAATTAATATTTAACATATGTTACAAGACGTGAGTAAACACTTCTCAACCACGTTTCTGATACAGGAGTTAAAGTTAGGAACACCTTCCTAGGACGTTTATGTATTACCATGTTTTAACTAAGAACGGAGCCTTGAAAAAATTTCAGACAAGTGAATGTAAACTTAAAACTTATTATAATTCTTGAATCAGATTGGATTCCATTCAAGCAATTTAATTTTACATGGATATTTATCGTGCATTTTCGCACACATTTGCTCACCTTAATAAAAGATCACGACCAAAATGAACGATGTAAGGTTATCAATTAAAGTGTAAATCATAGCGCTCGAGAGGCGCCTCACGCATTGTGTCTTGAATACGAAATGATAGTGTAATTTTCTTAATGTTTATTCTATGAGTACATCACCTTATCATGTTAGAAAGGCTTTCATTCAATCTTATGATAAAGATAATTATAAAAGTAATGGTTACAGTAACTAAATAATAATTTTGATTGAATAAATATGTTTAACATCCACACTTGGTCTGTTCTTAAGGTATATTAATGTCTGGTCTTCAGGAAATAGTTGATTGACATACAAATTTATAAAACATGTAAAATGATTGATACAGCCGGTAACATTCCATTGCTGGGCAAAAGCGTTTTTCTCCGTAAAAAAGGTGATTGTGGATTAAGCTCCAGACCTTCTGAAGTAAAACTTCTTTATGCACCCTTGACTTGGGGAGTAAGCTGACGAATGCGTGACTAGCATTACGAAAAGTGTGAACGGACGAGGCGAACGGATGTTGAGAGGGAGAGGTGAGAATTGATGAGTTAGATGGAGCTAAATAAGTTTTACTTTAGTCGTGTGGTCTAAAGCACACTGTTTTTTTTTTCTATCAAGCATATATCTTTAAAAAAAGGACTAAAAACATGTAAAAAATATTACGCGTTAGAATTTTCTTGTAGAAACAGATTAATACTTTATAATAATATAAAAAAAATCAAACTGATAATCGCATATTTGCACAGTAAAATAGAATCATTCTGCATTTTGTTACAATTATTGTTACTGTAGCTTCCTTAGATATTTGTGTCTGTACCTTGAATAAAGCGGTATATGTTAATACACCTTGTTAAGAGTAGCCAGCGTTGCAAATTCCCTTCTAATTACAGACATTCTTCTAGAGAAAGATTAAGTTTTTAAAATCTCTTGCCTGAAGTAGAATGTATCAAATATTTTCCATATACTGTGAGAAATAATACTGGACATAACTTTTTTTTATTGCAGATATTTTTTAAAGAGTTATAAAAATACTGTTCCTATAACAGATATGACGTTAAATTTTCCTAAAAGTGATGGCTTTGTTTTTGAAAAGCTATCTATTTTTTTATAAAAACTTTTCCATCTTCATTCTCCATTCTCGATCCACTTATTTGGCATTCCTAAGTCTTAAATTTGCCAACCAGGAAAAAAGATTCCCCTCTTTCGTTACATTCCTCTAAGCAATGTGCTGACGATATGTGGCAATTTATTGTACTCATGGTAGGAAATAGAGGCAGAGATTGTGCCCCATTACGTGTCACAACTTTGTTATGTATGTGATGTACTTAGTGATTTATAAAATGTGTTATGCTCATTTAAATCTCCCGAATTACGGGCATAAGTACGTTGACGCAGTTGTCATATGTTTTTTTATACTATAATTTTTTTTATACAACGGTCACCAAACAAGCGTGTGTCTCACCTAGTTAATGGTAAGCGATTACCTTAGCTTATAGACGCCTTCAACACCAGAAGCATAGCAAGCGGGTTGCCGACCCTACCCCCAATTATTACCACAGGAGCTCTGGTCACCTTACTCACCAGCAAGAACACAACATTGCTTGAAAAGAGTATTATTTAGCTGTGATCTTTTGTAAGATCGAGGTACTGCCACAGTCGGGCTGCTCCATATTTTGAGCAGGGAATTTCCTGTTGTGCTCTACCTCAGTTAGCTGTACCCTTACTCAGGGGAAAAGTACACGATTATGCGGTCCGTTTACTAGAAGGCTATAAGCATTGCAAGCAGCTTGCCGACCCGATTAACGCCCTCTGCTCTGCAGCTGCGTAACATTTACATGTAATTACATACTAGCGACATTTATTAACATTCACACACATACATGATCAAATTATGTTAGTGACATCTATCGGCACAGTTAGGAACTTTGATCAATATTACAATCAATTTTGTTTTGACGGGTAGGATCTTCAATTAGAAAATTATTAATTTATGGAATTATTATTATGTTTATGGAATTATTTATAAAATTGCGTTGTGCATCTCTACAGATTCTATTGCATCGGTTCCGTAGCTTTTTTATTAAATTTCGACTTGGATGTGTTGCGTTTAACCATAACTGCCTTAATGTGTTTGGTTAACCATAGTGCAGGGAGATTTTTAAGTTTAATTGGACGTAAAGGGGCATGAATATCGAATAATTGTGTTAGAAGAGAATTAAAAATATTAAGTTTATCACTTACGGCTGGAGCGATTATAACACTATTCCAGTAAATGCCGCTTAAGTCACGCTGAAAAGTCTCAATATTAAAGTTCTTAAAACGTCTTCGCATCACAACTGTTGGTTTTGATTTGGGTGCACGAATTTTATAGGATAAGAATACTAAGTCATGATACGAAAAACTATTTACTGTTATTATTGTTATTGAAAGAACTTCGTAATAGATATTTCTGTTACATTCTGTTTGAGTTAAATATTGTATTCGTTTAATAATATTAATAATTATACGTATTTGCACACCAAATAGTATAAAGTAAAAAGTCAGCTCAAATATTTTGACTGGAGAACGAAATTAACAGATAATACAGAGATTATACAAACATAACTGACTTGCAACAAGCGTACGTTGCGGTAATTAATAAGAGTAAGTTCTGCTAACGAGCAGCTGGGTTCTTTGCTGTGATTTCGTTTGTTATATCTTGAAAATCCTTTTCGTTTGACGCAACAAAATTATGTTATACCTCCTGAATACTTGTATTTGGAATAAGTATTTTTGGAACGAAGTTTACGGCAGGCTTGACATTTGGCTGGGCGACCGAACTGAAAAAAATGTGATACTAAAACCGTAAGAAAAATATATAACGGAAGTGACGTAATATCAGTCACACGACTGTATAATATCACGTTTGTAAAACTAATATTATTACTAGTAATTTTTTTTTAAATTATGTAATTTTATACTGTCGACAAAAATAAATAAAGACATATGTTTTTTTATTTCACTTGATAGTTTGAATTTAATAAATATTATTATTTTGTTTGATTTTTTTTTTAATTTACGGTATTTGTTAATTTCTATTATATATTCGTTCTGTCTGAAAAAGAAAACTTAGAAAGGAATAATGTATTCATTTTATCCGACTCCAAAAATGAGGAGGTTCAATTCGACTGTATCTTTTTTTATGTACTTTAGAACTTTTGACTGGGTGACCGATTTCGATGATTTTTATTTGAATCGAAAGGTGGTGTATGTCACTCTGTCCTATTTTAATATATTTGTGATCTAACGAGTACTTTTCGAGCTATATCTAATAATGCGTATTTGCTTGATAATTTTTTCGTCGAATACTTTGTATTATACCGCATCATTTTTCACTGGGTATACTGATTTCGATGATTCTTGTTTTAATCAAAAACCGATACTTGTATTGTGGTACCATTTAAATTTGATCGAGATCTGATAATTACTTTTTGAGTTTTTGAGTTCACAATTTTTTCGTCTACCTATGTTGTGTTACTTGTCGATGTAATTTACAGTACTTTTTTTTGTTTAATACCAAACGTATTTATTAAATGTTCATTATATGAAAAATTATGCTGTGTGGTTACGCATGGTGTGTGGTTATGGCGTTAAGTAATATAGCCACCCCCACTCTTCCCGTGGGTGTCGTAAGAGGCGATTAAGGGATAGCACAGTTCCACTACTACCTTGGAACTTAAAAAGCCGATCTATGGCGGGATAACCATCAAACTATGACTTACGAAATACACAGGCCGAAGACGGGCAGCAGTGTCTTCGGTGCAACAAAGCCAGCGCTGCGGTCACCAACCCACCTGCCCAGCGTGATGACTATGGGCAAAACACATGAGTTTACGCCATTTTTAGCGTGAATTTGTGGAGGCTATGTCCAGTAGTGGACTAATAAAGGCTGATGTGATGATGATGTGATATGTGAAAAAGAGAAAAGATAAGAAGAATAAATATATATATATTTTTTAATACATTGTTCACACTAAATATTATAAAAAGTCAACGTAAAATCGCGAGGCAACTTTAGGTTTACTAGTTATATATTCCATACTCCCTGTATGAAATATATAACGTTGCCTGAGGCATTTGCGATTATGTTTCTCGAGAGATTTATATAGCGGCATTGTTTTGTAAAGAGTATTACATTTTAATCATAATACATTACAAGTCCAGATTAAAAAGAATACAGCTACTGGCTTCTAACTTTAAAATAAGAGAAAATAATTCTGACTTTATTTATTCTAGACTTATAGAACCAATTGACATCGAGATAATGGGTGTTTTAAATGTAGGTTTATGTTGTTTTATTTTTCATCTATTAATATATTATCTTTATAAATTTTTCATTTGCTCAGTGGTAAAGATTGGTTGGTGGAAACTTCGTTAGTATACCTTCTAGAATATTCTTGAAGAAACAAAACATTTGTAGTAGAGCAGTATGGTGGCTCAAGCAAAATGTCTTTTATTTTCATAGAAGACTCACCTCTATATTTAATATGTGTATGAATAGTTATTTGGATTTAATATATGAATTAGTTATTTGGAGTTTTTAGGTTTTTGTTTTTTACATTTATATAAATTTAAAATAAATAAAATAATTACTACTTAGATGGAACTGTTCTTAACCACGCCGTGGCAACTTGTAAATAAAACAACACCCAGCAAATTATTGTAAACATTAATTTTTAAAATCTGTATTAGTGTATGTTTTGTAAGTTGTCCTAAAAATAAATAAATAAATAAATAAATATGTAACCTATAACAATGCATTGTTTTGAGAAGAATATAGGCACAGCATTTATAGAAACACACGATTTTAGTACCAATAGGATGGTAGGTATAGTAATCAAGCGTCTGATGGTAAGCGGTTACCGTAGCCTACGTATACCTGCAGCGCCACGAGCGTCACAAGCGCGCTGTCGACGCATTTTAGCATTTATATTCCCTTGAGATTATTTCGACCCATGGACTATAACAAGATATATTATAGACTATAAATAAACAAAAAATTATGCTCATTTGTTTTTCTTTTTACGTTTACTCTGTTTTAATCAACTTAATTTAGCATATGTTATACGTGTAGTTAAAAAAAATGTATGAAATGGTGATAAGGTATTCCTAATAAGATAGTAAATAACGTGTATTTTCCTTGTTCGTATGGTATCTATACAGTTGTGATAAATCAAGTTTATTGCGCGGCGCCACTAGCGCTGATATATTCGTGGCGATAACATTTGTGTTATGTAAATATACGGACGGGGTCATCTCCTATGATATATTTTCATATTTTAATCTTAATATTATAAAGTTAGAGATTATGTTTATAAGGTAAAGATACGAATTATTTATAAATGCGTGATCATAATTATATTGATTGAGAATTACGTGACGAGTAATTTTGGCTTTGTTGACGGCTCCTCTCAGTAGAAGCTACATTACCAATCTGTTGCAGTTTTTAACTATAATCAATTATGATTGTAATATAATAAATATAAAGTTACTTATGACGAAATTTAAAGGTTCTCTTACAGGTAATTTAAAGGTACTTTTGACGAAAATTTGGATCGTTTTTGACTCTGTCAAAATTTCAAGGTTATATTTTATTTACGAATATGAAATGGAAGAATTTGATGACATGAACTACTGAATAGTTATTAGTAAAATTATACGAAAACATTTTAATCATTAAAATTATCTTATGATTATTAGGAGATAAAACAAACCATTAATAACAAGATTTGCATTTTAAACGTATGTAATACAATCTCTAAAACTTGCGTATTTTTATTACTTTATTTTAATACTAGCTGTGCCCGCGACTTCGTCCGTGTGAAATTTAATAAAATAGTTATTGTTCTGTTCGCAGCGTTATAAAATAAATAAATTTCTAAAATAAAAGTAGACTAAATTACTCTTTACTATATCAGCTATCTGCCAGTGAAAGTCCCGTCAAAATCGGTCCAGTCATTTCAGAGATTAGCCGCAACAAACAGACAGACAGACAGACAAAAATTGTAAAAAATGTTATTTTGTTATATGTATCGTATATACATATGCATTTTGTAAAAAGGGGCCATTTTAATATTACAAACAGACACTCCAATTTTATTTATTTGTATAGATAAAAAATTTACGATTACAAATGTTTAGCCTAGAAAAAAGTATTTGTGTAGTAACAAATATTCTTTCGAACAGAAATCAAACTTCTGGCTATCCATTTTGCACACCACAATATTACTGTTATAGTTGTTATAGTAGTGTTATAGTTGTACGGTTTGTATTTACCTCTAGGGCAGCAAACAAGCATACCCTGACCTATGCCTGCAAAACTATTAGCAGCATTGAAAGCGCGTTGTTGATGCCACCCAGTCCCCTCCCCGGGAGCTCTGATCACCTTAGATCCGGGACCCTCCAATTAAAGCGGCTGAAGGCTCCCGCAGGGGTTTTGGTCGGTAGTGCACCCCCAAGCGCTGAAGCCGACAAACGGTCTAGGAATGCCTACCCGGGCATCCTGGATATCACCCATAAATGGGTTACCCTGCGATAACAAAAAAAAAACCTTACTCACCAGAGGAACACAATACTGTTTATAAACAGTATTATGTAGCTGTAGTCTTCTATAAGTTTAAGGTACTTCCCCAGTTGGGTTGCTCAAATTTTAAACAAGATATTACCTGCTGTACCGTAACTCAATAAAAGTTCTTATTTTTGCGATATTTTCAAATTAATTGATAGAAATAATGAAATAAAAACATTCAAATATTGCAGGGATCGAATTTTTGTATTTCATGTTATTGTAGTTTTAATACTCGTAATAATAATAAACGGAAGACAATAAACGGATAGTGTTACACTTTCCGTGTTAAGGGTTGGTTGATGTTCGTCTGTTTACTCAGTCCTTTGCACCGTCTGACTGTGTGATGAATAGATCTTCGTAACTAATTGCATTCTATAGTAACACTGGAAACGGCAAGGTTTGACTATAACTTTTACTATGAACAGTAGTGTAGTGTAATGTGATAGCAAAGTTAAGACTATCAAATTCTTACTACTTCTGTAAGGGGTTTTTCTCCTTTGAAGAAGAGTTAAGAGCTTAATTTGATACGTTACTCTACTACTGGTTAGCGATTAGAAATGTCTCCAAATTTTTTCGAAAACATTCAGATTTTTTCAAGCTGTTCTCTTGCAGTACCATCAAAAAATTAATAACGTGTCATCCCAGATAACGTGTAATCTAAATTCACGTTTTCTATCCGCTAGGATACACGAGTACCTACTAGTTGAGGTGAATACTGTACGAGTTTAAATATTAATAAAAGCTACTATCGCGTTATTCGAGAGAATTTCCTAACTGTCAAAGAGTGGTAAGCGATCAAATTAGTAGAATACTGACACAAATACAACATACACAAATATAATTGTATACAGTTATGAGAACTTCAATTTGCAATTAAATGGTGGTGTATTAAGTCTTGTGGTACTCAAGCTGCGTGGTTACGGTATTAAAGGATGTAGCTACCCCCTCTCTTCCCGTGGGTGTCGTAAGAGGTGACTAAGGGATAGCACAGTTCCACTACCACCTTGGAACTTAAAAGCCGACCGATGGCGGGATAACCATCCAACTGCTGGCTTTGAAATACACAGGCCGAAGACGGGTAGCAACGGTCACCAACCCACCTGCCCAGCGTGGTGACTATGGGTAAAACACATGAGGTCACGCCATTTTTGGCGCGAATTTGTGGAGGCCTATGTCTAGCAGTTGACTGCGATTAGTCTGAAATTATGATTATTAAGTCTTATGTCGACACACTTATAGCTTGTTTTATTGTGCGTGAAAATATTAGTCACTTCAGCCTGTAATATCCCACTACTGGGCATAGGCCTATTTTCACTGTAGGAAAAGGATCAGACCTTAATCCACCACGCTCGTTATCGTAACGATCGTTATCAGGTGTACATGATAACAATCGGGACCGACGGCTTCACGTGCTCTTCGAGGCACGACGGGGAGACCCCCAAGGACTGCACAAACACCCAGACCACGGCAAACATCTGTATGGTAAACAAATGTTTTTCATGTGCGTGGATCGAACCCGCAGTCGCCAACGTGGCGCAACGCGCGTCAATAGTAGTGTATGAGTTAAAAGTAACTTTTTTTATCCCTCGCATCTGACCACCCAAAATTTATTACTCACGTTATTAATAAATGACCTCTAAAGAGATTTTCGATTATTATCAGCGCTCTAAATTATAAGGTGTTGAAGATTAAATTGAATTTATCGTAAACTGGTTTTTTGAAGGTAATTTTTTAAAAGCTTTTTTGTGGGTACTCGTAAAATTGTAGCGGTTAACAATTTAATGGTCTCTCAAAGTTTATACCTATCAGAGGACAACGGAATCGTAGCCTTCATTTTTTATTTATGGGATAAAGTTGGGGTCATTTTGGGTTAATTGTGAGCGTTTCTCAATTATAGAATACCTATAAAATGTTTTTGTTTTTTTTTTTCAAATGTCATGAGTTATTATGGTGTGTTTTTTAAATTTGAATGAATGAATGAATGGAATAAGTCACATTCGTATATTTTTCTTAGTGCACCTGTTATTGTTTAAATGTCTGCAAAATGTTACGATTATATCAAAGTATAAATCACCATTCTCTAATTAATTATTTTATTGAATTATATAATTAGTTCTTTTTATTCGCCACGTTTAATTTACTTTAAAACATGTGCTAATTATTATGTAAAACACTCATGTAATATGTCGGAGACAACCTAATTAAATGTTTTATTTTATTGCTGTTAATCTACTTTTGAGACTTCACAGTTTAACCAATATGTATGGTGATAGTTTTCTTCGAGACACATCCAGTATTTTGTTTCGCCGTCGAGATTGTTGGCGTGCCAAGACACAATTAAACAGGACGCAGCGTCGTTAGCATGTATTTTAACGTGAGCGCCGTACAAACGATGCATTAGCGGGTTTTAAAATTAAACTCTAATTAATTGTTGCCGTCGTTGCTCCGAGTTTGGCCCTGTTTGTTCGGAAACTAAAATTGCTAATATCCGGTTTTGTAGGTTAATTGTTGTTCGTTTAACGTTTTATTTGTATAATACTGGTTGGATAATTTATTTGAAATTAGATATAACAAACTTATCATATCTTTGTCAGCCTCTATCCTTTTATACGTGTAGAAGTGTTGACTTATTTTATTAGCCAACTGTAATTTAGTACTATTACTACTATACATTGATATTTAAGCTATCAGTTTTTTTTTTAAATTACAATATGTATAATCAAAAGACAAGGCCTTACTTCAGCAAAGTAAATCAAATTTTCATGCGATGAAAAAAAAATTAAAATGTTTACTGGTTGGATTCAGATTATAGTTGAGATGGATTGTTCTAGAATATATTCTTCTTAATTTGCTGAAATAAGACAAGAAGTCGGCGACACGTTTCGATTGGAGACGGTTATTCTAAAAAATGTCACTTAGTAAAACAATCACGTGCGGAGTGGAAACTTTGTGGAAATCTCGGTTGAGCTTCTACGGAACGTTTTAGCGTATATTCTTCTATGAGAGAGAACTTGGTGCATTTTAAGAAAGGATTATTGTTACCTTATTTTTAACGTAAATGTGACGAATTTTCGATTTTAGATTTGAATGACGATTTCTGAAATTTTACGTTTACCGATTTCCTTTTATTTGAATGATTGACCGGTGTATTGTGTGTGTGAGGGGTAATTGAAAGAGTGGTGAAAAATCTTGGTGTGTTCAATATTTGTTATTGTAATATTGTTAGGACAATTGGTTAAGTTGGTCGCTATATGAAATAGAATAGTGATTAAGATAGATGTGAGAAGTAACAACCGCTCTGGTGTAGTGTGTGTGCCTAAACACTGACGGTTTGCGGGTTCGATTCCCGGTGATGGATATTTGTATTTGTACAAATATCTGTTTCCGGTTTGGATGTCTGTCCTTGTGGGTCTCCCTACGTTGCATCGGAGAGCACGTTAAGCTGTCGGTACCGGTTATTATAGATATCGCTACTCAAAGTAGTGGATTATACTCCAATCCTTCTCCTACATGGAAAAAGAGGCCTATGCCCAGCAGTGGGATTTTACAGGCTGAATTGTGATCGCGAGAGACTTGTATCAGCCAAATCTTAATATCGACATATTATGCTTTAAATAAAAAAGCTTGACTAGTAATTGATACTAAGATTGATTCTACTCGACTAATATTACAGATTTTTACAGTAAAGTACTTACTTTACTTTACTATGTATCATCCAGCTAATATCTCCAAGTTAGAATGTCTTTTCGACGCTACTAAAATATTTTATTTAAGAATTTATATCAAACCAAAGAGTGTAAGATGCAAGAGATACTTTGATTTTAAGATTTTGCAATAATAAGAATATAACTCTTTATTGTACATCAAAATAAGGAACATAACAAGAAAAAAGACGGACCCTCCTCCCGTGACCATGGTTCTGTAAAGTATCCGAAACGTCCGACATCTAAAAAACTTAATAAACCGCGATAAAATCCGAAAAAGTTCTTTCATTATAATGAGTGAAATTCGCTCAAACACAAGAAAACAATATAAGAAAAAAGAAATTAAAATTAAATATAAAAGGCGGCTTTATCGCTAAAGAGCGATCTCTAAAATAAAATATAATAAAATAAAATATAATAAAATAAAATGTAATAATAAAAAATACAAACTATATCAAATATAATAGCAGTGACAAATATCAAGTTTGGAGAACAAATCTCAACAAGACTAATAACGTGTGATTAGTAAAAACCACACGCAAGGAAACTTCGAGAGAAAATTTTAAAGGAAATTCAGAGGGATTCTGTGTATGGCTCACGTATTTTAGTATTTTAGCTTTGTTTGTTTTGTCTTATGTTTCGGAATAGGATATATTGATTTACAATAATTGTGTTTACTGGCAAACGAAAAAAAAAAAACCGTCTTCAATTACATCGACAAGTAATACAACGTAGGTAGACGAAAAATTGGTCAAGTATATACGCATTATCAAAGATTACTCCAAAAGTTGTAATTAGATCTCGATGAAATTTAAATGAGACCACATGATAAACATCGGCTTTCGATTAAAAATCATCAAAATCGGTGCACCCAGTAAAAAGTTGTGCGGATTTTTGAGGGCTTCCTTCGAGTTTTCAGGGTACCCATCATCAGATCCTGGTTTCCTTATCATGGTACCACACTAGGAATATCTCCTTTCGAACAAAAAATAAATTATCAAAATCGGTTCGTAAACGACGAAGTTATCCCTGAACATACATTATAAATAAATAAAAATGTTATTTGGCAAAAAAATTGATATAGAAATTATGGCGCCTACTTACTGGACACAAGTAGAGTGAAGACGGTTAGTAATTTAATGGATATCAGTAATAATGTATACGTAATACAAATGAGTCAATCAATTTCATTTGCTTAATTTATTTGAACAACAAGACAGATTATTTGATGTTTCTTCGGGTTTGCTGAAATCAGAACGCTTATAAAACAAACTAACAGAATCATCTATGTTATTAGTACGCAAATGTATCTAAATTATATCGATTTTTATCGTTTTTTGACGATCATTTGAAATTTATGGTGCTACTTCATAAACGCAGTCCACTGGTCATAGACATAGGACTCTCCAAGTTCACGTTAAAGATCACGGTTTTTTACAATCCTCATGCAGACCCCAATAGCAATCTTACCACTATTGCCGGTCTAGGGGGTTGGAAGGGGTCCCACACTGCATTTTTTCAACATAAAATTTGTCCGTACCGTTATATTTAATTTTGTGTTATTCTATTTTTATGATTAATTTTGTACCATCAAAATCGCAAATCCATCGCATTTAACTGAAAAAAAATACAAATAAAATAAATATACTAATAAAATAAATATATTAATAAAATAAATATACTAATAAAATAAATATACTAATAAAATAAATATATTAATAAAATAAATATACTAATAAAATAAATATACTAATAAAATAAATTACTAATTAACAATTGTTACCTAAATAATCAAGTTAGCGAGACTAAAAACGAACTTTAGTAATTCAATTCCGTCGAATATATTTAAAATGTTAAACGCAAACTTTATACGAATCTGTAACAATTTGAAAATAACTTCGCTCACGTATTCGCACGTGTCCATTACACGAAAACATGAGATCCAACTTACTCGTAACAAAATGCTACTCATCATCATATTAATTAAGGTAAGGCGCAGTTGGAAACACTGCTCTGATGTAGTGGTGTGAAAAAACACAGGAACTCGGGTGTTCGATTCCCGCTTTGAGTAGATTATTTGAATTTGTACAAATATTTGTATCCGGTCGTGTTGTCTGTCCTTGTGGGTCTCCCCACCATGCTTTAAAGGTCACGTAAGTCGGTTGCGGTTGTTATCTCAGACACCTGATAACTATCAATACTTATAATAGTGATAGGGATATATCTGCCAACCTGCAATGGAGCAGCATCATGGTTTAAACTCAACCCTTGTCCCACATTTAGAAAGAAGCCTACGCCCAGCAATGGCATGTCACAGGCTGAACCAATCAATCAATCAATCAATCACATTTATCGAAAATACTTTGGAGTATTAATAAGGGCAAATGTGTCAACGCACTAAAGTATCAGTTACATTTGCGTGACGCCACAATCGTCACGCTATGATGTCACGCTAAGTCGATTAGGGTATTAATAGATGACCCGCGCGTTTTTACTTGCGTTGAATTTTTATTCCCGTCGAGATTGATTTGACATTTATTATTGACGTTAATTACTCTAGGTATATTGAAGTTAAGCTTCTGTACGCACGCTTGACTTGAGGAGTAAGCTGGTGAATGCGTGACGGTACGAAAAGTGTGATCGGGCGAGGCTGGTGGAAGTTGAGACCGAGATACGAGTTAGTGAACATAGAAAGAGAAGGAGTTACGTTTTGTATATTACTGTAAGAACAACTAAAGAAGTTTTACTTAAGTTGTGTAGTCTAAAGCACACTCGTTTTATTACCACGACAAAAAGTAAGCGGATTACACCAAATTTTCAACTTCAAAAATTTTGTGTATTTCATATATTTCAATTGAGTCTTTTAAGTTTTATTTTTTAAGCACTTGGTCTTTTAATACAGAGTTGTTATCAGTCAACCTGTCATACTACGGAATATATCCACCAATCCGCATTGGAGCAGCGTCGTGGATTATGCTTTGATCCTTCTCCTACATGGGGAAAGAGGCCTTTGCTCAGCAGTGGGATGTTATGTGGATGGCTGAATAATAAATCGTAATCGTGATAGATTTGCTGAATTTTTTAGAAATGGCGGTTTTTTTAGTTATATCTGTATATTTATATTCAATAAATAAGTGATGTATATAATTTAACTCAGACAAAATTAGAGCTTTCACTACAATGGAAACAATTTCTAATGTTGTTTTTGAAGTTTTGAGATTTGTTTAAGTGTTGTGTTGAAGAAAGTTCAGCTCTAAGCTTTTGCGGTTGTTGGGGTTGTGTGAAAATGAGTGTGTTGAATGTGGTAATTATAAATGGATATTTAAGTGGAGGAAGAGTATGAAGGGTTACTATATACATAATTATACGTTACATTAATATAACGATTTATTTTCTGCTCCAAATATGGAGCACCCCAACTGCGGTAGTACCTCGACCTTACAGAAGATCACAGCTAAATAATATTGTTTTTAAGCAGTATTGTGTTGCTTTTGGTTAGTAAGGCGACCTAAGCTCCTGAGGGGAATAGGAGATAGAGTCGGCAACTCGCTTGCGATGCTTCTGGTGTTGCAGACGTCTATAAGCGCCGACCATCAGGCGAGCCGTAAGCTTGTTTGCCGACGTACTTATATTAAGTAAAAATGTATTTTTTGTTTGTTTCGTTGTTGTCATTAGTGTCCAACATGTGGTCGGTGATAAGTACAGCAAAACCGCGTAGGTAATCCTACTTTAACCATAAACAGCAACATTAGGAACCGGTCTTTCTTCTTTCTTTTTAATCTTCTTGGTTGGTCTGGGTATTTGTGCAGTCCTTGTGGGTGTCCCCACCGTGACTCGGAGAGCACGTTATGCCGTCGGTCCCGGTTGTTATCATGTACACCTGATAGCGATCGTTACTCGTAGTAGGGAATATATCCGCCAACCCGCATTGGAGCAGCGTGGTGGATTAAGCTCTGATCCTTCTCCTACATGGGGAAAGTATGCCCAGTAGTGGGATATTACAGGCTGAAGCGATTAGGAACTACAGCAATTGGGGCCGTAGGAACTGTTAGGTCCGATCATTATAATATCATTTTTTTGGATAAGTTTTGTGTTTATTATTTTTGTAGTATTTCTTTTTTGTGCGGTATTTTACGAAATTATGTAATGTATGCAATAAAATGTAATGTAGCGAACCCAATTTTCAGCATTGAATATTTTGTTAAATGTAATTTTTTTTTTATATGTACCTTATTATTCTACGAATTTTCATCACTAAAAATGAAACAATCACTAAAAGTAAGTGTCCAGTTTAAATTCTGCATCGTAATAATATAGCCTACGTGAAACCATGTGAACAGTTTGATAAAAAAAAAAATGAGTGTAAATCTTAATACCATTATAAAAAAATATGTACCTCCATTTTTCATACGGAATTTTTCGTCTTAGGAAAGCTTATACATTAAATTAATTACGCAACAAATTTCGCTAACGTTCCTACGGTATTCTGTAACGTGTATTTATGTACTTATTCGGAAGACCCTTGATTACATTCGAAATTGTACCATAGAAGCTTTGAAATATGGCTCAAAGTTGATGAAAAAAATTAATTAAGTTAAATTGAAAAATTTGTCACAAGAAAAACCTTAAACTCTTGATTTCATCTTCGAGATATAAATGCGATTTTTATATAGACTCTATTTCGTTAACGATAAGATGCATTTTTGTTTAAGTTATTTTTATATGTGCAATCAAAATTCATATACAAAAATTTACATGTTAAGGTGATATTCGAGTGGAAATAAATAACTTTATAGTTTTGAAAGACTTGTTCGTTCGGATTTCTAGTTTGACACGAAATTATTGCATTCAATTAAGATAATCGATGTTCTATCGTTACTCTCTTTAAGATATTAATCTTAATAAGTTATAAAAAACTTGATATTTCTTTGGCAATCATAAATATGAAGATTTAACGAGCGTTTTTTTGTTTGTTTTAGAATTAATAAATTATTTATTCTATGTTTAAAATAATACTGATTGATAAAATTCTGCATGTTAATGGTATTCATTAGGATCTTTTTTTTTAAAGAAAAAAAAAAAAACTGTAATTACCTAATACTAAAGATGAACGTTCTTTTTTGGTCGCGATTAAAATATAGACTAATGTCGCCAAAAGTACTGATAAATTGAAATGAAACTGAACACGATTTAAAATAAAAGGCACTACCCGAGTAGAATTTTTTTCGTGTTCCTTAGAAGGACCGGACCGGGACCGGACCTGATCTAGACCGGATAAGGTATGTAACGCAGAAGATTTGTCTGGACCTGATCAGGATGAGATGAGATTTCCTGATTGGGTCCAGATCAGGAAATCTCATCTCATCCTGATCAGCCGGTTCGGTCTGGTTCTTTTAAAAAAACACGAATGTATATTCTTGAAAAAATGATTTAATAAAAAAAAAGCGAATTGATGTTATAAATATGTTACTTAACATATTTATTATAATATTTCCGTTTTTTTTCCCAATGTATTATTTATTTATGTTTTTACTTTAAATATCAATTATTTTTATTTATTTTTAAACTATTAATTAACTATTGTTATTAATTCAATTTTACTAACTTCTAATGATTAACTACTTCTTACTGCTTACGACTACTCCACTGTGTAGAAATGGATTCCCTGCTAGACTGTCCTGATAACTGTATATATACTAAGTGCGCTTAAAAACATCGATAGCGCGATTCAGGCTCAGTTCACGCAATTTCTTTCAGGCTATCCTGATTTGGACCGGATCGGGTCCTAATCCAGTATGCCTTACCATACTTGATTATTTTTTACATTAGGCTTTCCGGATCTGGACCGGACCGGCTCCTGATCCAGTATGCCTTACCATACTTGATTATATTTTTACATCAGGCTGTCCTTATCTGGACCGGACCGGGTCCTGATCCAGTATGCCTTACCATACTTGATTATATTTTACATCAAACTATCCTTGTCTGGACCAGACCTGGTCCTGATAGAGCATGCCGGATCTGGTCCTGATAGAGCATGCCGTATCTGGCATGCCTCATTCTATCCTGATCCGGTCCAGATACATGATCTGGTTGAGCCTGAACTTTTTTCTAGTCGGGTGCTAGGACAGCGAATACTTTTTATTCACTACCGCCTTTTCCAATTATTTCTCTCTATTTTGGTTAAAAAGGAGACATTTTGTAGTGAAGATATGTCATATTTTGATTGTGTAATTAGTTGTTCCACTTCTATCGCTGTTGTTGTTGTTGTATACTCATCATACGTTCTCATTTTTACGGTTTATTCCGCTACAAATCAACAACGAGCTTATTCTATTTCTTCTGTCGACCTGCTTGGGGATATGCTCTCGCAATTATAGTACTTTTTTAGGTACCATCCAATATAACAGAATTTCCCACTGTACAACATATGTATATGTCATAAATTATATATATATTTTTTTCGTTTTATACTGATGCAAACCAACAACGACCGCTGCTACTATTTCATCTCTCCAGCTACTTGAATATTTGCTGTTTCAATTCTGCTGGAATTTCCAGGTGCCATTAATTATGTACTGTGGGGCTACGGTACTAAAGAATATAGCCACCCCCTTTTCACCCCCGGCCCACGGGAAGCCGTGGGTGTCGTAAGAGGCGACTAAGGGATAACACAGTTCCACTACCACCTTGGAACTTAAAAAGCCGACCGGTGGCGGGATAACCATCCAACTGCTGGCTTTGAAATACACAGGCCGAAGACGGGCAGCAGCGTCTTCGGTGCGACAAAGCCAGCTCTGCGGTCACCAACCCACCTGCCCAGCGTAGTGACTATGGGCAAGACACGTGAGTTCACGTTATTTTTGGCGTAAACTTGTGGAGGCCTATGTCCAGCAGTGGACTGTATAGGCTGTAATGATGATGATGATTAATTATGTAAAAAAAATAATTAAAAATTAGAAATTTAAATGTGAAATTTTGTATTTGTTGCGGTATTAAATTATTTCCATAACCTTTCAGTCGTTATAAAATCAGTTTAAAAATCCACAAAGGCGATGTAAATCCGGTAAGCCGGAATAGCGCACAGCGTTAAGATACCGTCGTTTATATTTTATACGCGTTTAAAATTCATACTCGGTGTCATGTCGAAAGTTGACTTTGCTACCCTTTTTGAGGTTTTCGATAGGGATTCGTTCACAGCGACGGTGCGACTTCGTGATAGCGACTAATACAAAAAACAAATATATAGGTCGAATTGAGTAACCTCCTTCTTTTTCGGAGTCGGTTAAAAAATTGAAATGAATAAATATCTAATAACGTACACACACGGTCGTCTGTTCCTATAGTAAGCAACTTAATGCTTGTGTTACAGGTTACAACCGACTGTTATAGTCAAAAAGAATGATAAATATACATAGAAATAATACATATATAAATACAAATATTAGACCCAGACTCAGGCGGTAATTGAACCCGCAACTCGCGGAACAGAAACTCGCGGCAAGGCAAAACAAATTGCGCCAATGGGTGAGTCAAAATAAAACGATAAGGATATAAAGTTTTTTACTGAATGATAGTATGATTTGCGTTTGATAACAAAACAATTAATTTGTTGAAATGTTACATAAAAAAAAAACATCGTTCGTCGCTCAGATGAGAAACTCCTCTTTTTTTAGAAGTCTGTTAAAAATCGGCGCTTTTCACAATTATTCCATTGTTTGCCACTCTATACTCATAGATTGATAGTACGTGTATTGTGCAAGCTATCTTCCATTGTAATTATTTGAGGTTTCTGAAGTCTGTATTTCAGAATATTGAATAACACAGTTTCTGCAACAGATGTCAGAATTCAGAGAAATAGTATCGAATACAATTTAATTAGTAAATCTGCTTCGTTGTTAAATTGAGATGAAATTTTAAACAGTTTTGATTGACACAATGAAATTGTATGTTGTAATTTAAAACTAAAAATAGTAATTTTTAACGGCTTGCAGTTTTCTAATTGCTGCTCGTGTATTAAATAATATATATTTTTTATACATTTAATCTATAAAAATAAATAAATTTGGAGTGTCTGTTTGTAATATTAAAATAACTGCTTTTTACTAAATACATATGAATACATATGAAGCACGGTACATATATATACCAAAATATCATTTTTTTACAATTTTTGCCTGTCTGTCTGTCTGTCTATTTGTTCCGGCTAATCTCTGAAATGGCTGGACCGATTTTGACTGGACTTTCACTGGCAGAGATAGCTGATGTAAGAAAGAGTAACGTAGACTACTTTTATTTTAAAAATTTATTTATTTTGTAACTCTGTAAATTGAGCAATTTTTTTAATTCCATGCAGACGAAGTCGCGGGCACAACTAGTAAGTAAGTAAATCACAATTGTATACAGCTATTTTTAATCTACAACTTTTCAATTCATTTTTCTTTCTGAACTTTACTAAGAAAGAAACTAACTTAACTAAACTTTTCAATTCATTATTCTCTTTTCACCGATTCGGAATATAAATTTTGCTTATAATATTCAGTGAGAAACTCAACGCTAATCCTTTTAAAAACCGTCAATAGACGTAAACCGTAAATCACTGTAAACTACTCAATTATTATGAATCCAGTAATACATTATTCATAAAATCAATAACAAATATGTGCGAGACATTAAAAATACGCATTTTGTTAAATCGTCAAAAAAAATCTGTTGTCCGAAAGCAGTGCATGTGAACACGGACTAGCCCAGCCCTTTCGTTGGCTTAATAAATTTATGAAATAATCCGGGACTCTTCCCGCTTTCCGGGACGCTGCAATTAAAACGGCACGACTTCGCTTTTGTTATTTTTGCATTTGACTTTGTGAATTTCCAGTTCTTTTTAATGAATAGACAAGTGTTTACGGTTTGACTTTTAGCTGCATATTTAAGTTAAATAAGGTAATTTTAAGGAGTTGGTTCTGAGTTTATATGTTATTTTATTAGGGGCCCGTTTCACCGGGTGTGGATTATTTGACTGATAATGGTAGCACATAGATAAAATTTTATGATGTATTTTTGCTTTTGCACCATTGTGTTCTAATGTATTTATGGGATATTTCTATTTTATCTTTTCTATAAAATTCTAATGTTACAATGTTAGTTACAATACTGTGTATTTGTGTCCATATCGGGTAGGTCTGAGAATCGGCCAACATCTATTTTTTATACAGCTACGTTATAAGGAGGGGGGGGGGGGGTGAGGGGTTAATAATGTTATTATTAATAATAATAATAATATTCTTTATTGCACGCCATTAAAAGATACAAAAAAAGTAGTACAATTAGAGGAAGATGTATAAAGGCGGTCTTATAGCTAAAAGAGCGATTTCTTTCAGACAACCTTTGGGTATAGGACAGCGCATAGAAAAGCTGTTAGGAAGTGTACAAATAAATTTTATAGACATTAGAGTACATCACAATAGAGTATAAAATTAATGATTATAATATTAATTAATGTCATTAATTAATATTGCAAAACGAAGTGTGCAGAGAACCGGGCCCTAAGGCGCCTGCCTGCACATTGCCCAGTTGCTCGCCATTGTATTTAGACTTAAATATTTTGTTATTTTCTTTAGTGTCAGCTTTGAATAGTGAATCTATGTGACAATAATGCTTTTAATTTTTGCGGAGTTTGTGACACCTTTTGTCTTTTGATTTAAAGCAATTATATTAATTATTTTAACTTTAAGGCTTTTTGAAATAAAACAAGTTTATTTTCCATTACTTACATAGGACGTGATGTATTTTAAAATCGAATACAAAACAAAAATAATCAGCTGTGACAATCCAGATTTGAAACTGCGACCATCTGGATTCAATTCATTATTCACATGTTCTATTAACTGGACAAGCTCTGCTCTGAGGTATATAAAATAAAATCAATAGATTGACTGTACCTACATGTTTATTTTCGAAGAAAACGAAAATAATAAAAGTAACATCATTAAAACTTTACCCCAAATTATCTCTAATAATGGGTATCAGTTAACGTCAGAAATAATTTCATTTATAATATTATCGAAATATTTTTTAACTAAGAACGAATATTCCGAAAAATAATCGACCTTATATCCGTGATCTCGATAATTATGTCAGATAAGAGTAATGGAACTTGTTCGAACAAGATTCACTCTACGCTACATTAAGCCGAAAATCAATTTGGACCTGGCATATTGTCGAGAAGAGAACGGGTACTTATTAAAAAGGTTCTTAATTGACATTTACAGAGCTCAATTTTTTAATTTTTGCGTTAATTTTATTATCACTGAATTTTTTTGTAAGGATGAAATCGCCATTTAAAGGGACATGTTCTGGTAAAATTGCTACGAATCTGTAAATATGATTTCGCCGAAGTGTACGTATAGTATGTAGGCGTATAACTTATGCACCAAACACCATATGAACCAAATTGAAGTTTTTTTTGTACGTGCGTTATAGTCAGATCATGATTTGTATTACAGAAAACAGTATATATATTCACAAAAAAATTTGGCGCTACGAAGTTCCCTGGGTCTCACAAATAAGATTAAAATATTAAGTATTTCTAGTAACACTTTTCCTTGAAATTAAAAATAATCCTTAAGCAAAAGCATATTTGAATCGTTATTTCAAAGCAAAGTAAATGTTCACTTTTTAGCAATAACGTAAGTATGCTATATTCTCTATGTAATAGCTTTAATTTGATAAACAATAAAGCCTATTATTAGTATTATTTTTCGAATATTGCATTAAAAAAAAAGGCCGCGTTGGCGCAACGGTGTAACCGTTGTGCCATGCCATGGATTGTACCTGTTGCGCTGGCGGTTGCGGGTTCGATCCCAACACACGACAAACATTTGTATTGGCCATACAGGTGTTTGCCGTGGTCTGGGTGTTTGTGCAGTCCTTGTGGGTCTCCCCACCGTGCCTCGGAGAGCATGTTAAGCCGTCGGTCCCGGTTGTTATCATGTACACCTGATAGCGCTCGTTACTCATAGTAGGGAATATATCCGCCAACAGCATTGGAGCAGCGTGGTGGATTAATCTCTGATTCTTTTCCTACATGGAGAAAGAGGCCTATGCCCAGTAGTGAGATATTACAGGCTGAAGCATTAAAAAAACAATAACTAAAGACAGTCACAATAAATTATAAAACATACGACCAATATCTTGATCGCAGCTGTAATTAAAGTATATTTCCATATAATTTAACTAAAATTCTATTTAAACGAATATTAAATACATAAAGGTCCTCATTATTAACGTTAATATTAAATATTCCACCCCGAACACCGCCGATTGTCCCTGCCAGCAAGAATTCACTTAATACTCTTTGGGTCTACAATTGAATATAATATTTGCCTCCCTTGTTAATAAGCTTGGGGTTGTACATGTTTTTAAGCTACATAATGCTATGAACAGTCAAATTACGGCTGGAACTACTACTACTACTTCGGCCTGTTGCAGTCCACTACTGGACATAGGCCCCAAGTTATAGCCAAACAGTTGGTTTTTGCGCAATCCTCAAAGAGTCTAATAATAATAATAAAATGTTTATCATACACCTGAAAGGAAAACTGAAATTAAAAAAAAAAACAAGGGAAAGTAATAATAAATGAGTTAGGATAGTGATGGAGTTGGTGATTACTTAATATTTTAATCGATAAAAAGTTTATTACTAATTAAATTTATTTAGAAACTAGATTGGTTTATGTTTTAATATCGTTTTTTATTAAACGATTAATAAATAAATAAACAAACGCTTCACACTCAACGGCCCCCAGTAGGATTTTCTCCTGTGTCGGGGGTCCGGAAACACACAATACACAAGCACTAACGCTCAGATCACGACAAACATCTGTATGGCCAATACAAATGATTGTCATGTGCGGGGATCGAGCCCGCAACCGCTAGCGCAACAACCAGCGATGTGACCGCTGCGGTAACGTATTGTTAAAGTGTTATTGTTTGTATAATTGTTTGTTTCCAGAAAAAAAGTATAATTAAATAATAAAATGATAGTATTTAACTGTTTACTGTAGGTTTAGCTAAATTGAGATAAAATAAACCTTAGTAATTTTTAAATAATTCTCGTTGTATTTCCTTATTCAATTCAAGTATGTGTCGATTTTGAATCGATATCAGCATCGCAAAGCAAACTTACAACCACACCCGTCCTAACATTAGCATCCGCAATATTTATAGGAATAGTTCTACTTTAGTACGAAGGACTGTCGATCCCTATTCTGTAACGCTACGTAGGTTCAGTATTTGAAAACTAAAAGTACATCCTATTTAGTAATCTCGCTTTGTTTCGCAGATATGACAGAAGCTTTTAGAGTTGTTTTTGTACCGTGATAGAATTGCTTTGCTAACACAGGTGTGTCCGATATATAAAACTACGGTCGCATATATGACTGAGTTGATTTCAAAAAATCTTATTGTTTAGATTGCAAAGAAGTGATCGGTTAAAACTCCAGTTCGCAAGAAAGTATGTTTAATTTAGATTCTTCTTAAATTATGAATTGTAAATGTGGAAATAAATAAAAAAAAATGCATTTTTTTCTTTTAAAAATCGATTCTTCATTGATGATAATAATAGGTGTTAATAATATAAAAACTTTTTTTTATTAGATTCCATATTATTAATTAGTCATGTATTGATTTTCGTCAAGCTGATTATAGTTATGCTTAACGATTGAGAGTATTTAATGAAATATAGCGTATATTATTACTGTTATATTAATAATTAATATTCTTAATTAAATATTTGAATAGATCTTAAAAATCATTAGTGTATTGTGTTTTTTTGTCTACAAACAAAATCTGGGCTCGTAGTTGCCCATGCTTTTTTTCTAACATTTTATAGCTTATCTGCAAGCGGTTTTTATATATTAGCACTTAAGACCAGCAGTCCTCAAACTGTAGTGTAATGTATTGTTAGGAATTGCAAGCTTCGCACTTCATTTAATCCTACAGGATTACTTAAATAAACGCTTAACAATCGACTCCTACGCGTCGTCAAAATAGAAGTGGGTGATGAGGAGTAAGCGGGTAAGGTTTACTCCTCATCACATAATCGTTCAAGTTCAACATGATTTAAATAGTTCTACCACAATATTCTTACTATTTACGCCTCCAAAACTTGTTATATTGTATTTAAAACTAAAAATAATTTAATTGCACCCCATTATCCACTAACTATTGATAACTGTCCAATTGAGCAGAAAATCTGAGAAAAATACTTAAGTTTGCGAGTAGACAATTATTTAAATATAAATAAACTAGTTAACCCCCCAACTTCGTCCGCGTGGAATTTAACAAAATAGTTGATTTTCAGTTCGCAGAGTTATAAAATAAATAAATTTTTAAAATAAAAGTAGCTTAAGTTACTCATCAAAACAGCTAACTGCCAGTGAAACTCCCGTCAAAATCAGTCCAGCCGCTTTAGAGATTAGTAGACACCCAGATGCAGTGTGTATTATAAGTAAAAATAATTTGATCTACTTATTTAAACATTGTTGCCGAAATATTTTTTATTAATATAATTTAATGTGTATTACTCGTGCTCTGTCAAGCTATATATCAAGTGAACGGTAAACCTAATAAGGGATGACTGGAGGATTACCCTCGTACTATAAAAGGGTAGATATTTTTGGGAAGACGGTTTAATTCTATTTTATGGCGTATAATATTTTATTGATACCGTCACAGAATTGTATTTGTCACATTATGTTATTAGTGTGGATTTTGGGAATTATAAAAATAATTATTATATAACGAAAGACTTCTCTACTGTTTTCTACTTACTTAATTTATTCTTTTATATAAAAGAACTAGCTGGCCTGGCGAACTTCGTATCACCTTATTTTTTTCTGAAATATAATAATAACATAATATATCAAAATAAAATATAGCCTATCTTTTAAGTTGGATCAAACTGCACACTGTGTGCAAATTTGACTAAAATCGGTTAAGTAGTTTAGGAGTCCATTGAGGACAAACATTGTGACACGAGATTTATATATATTAAGATAATAATGTGTATTAAAGTGGTTGCAAAACAAAAAAAAAAAACGATAAAAAACCTCCTGGAAACACACAGAATTATTTTTGATTACATACTCAAATATTGTAATCTATCGTACATTTTTTATTTTTAAGATATTATGATTTGTAATTAATTTTAATATTTATTAATAGAATAGGGAATTACGTTATTACATGAGATATCATATGTATATGTGATACTTAGCTGCACCCTGCGCGCGTTGCTACGCATTTTTTTGGTCGTACCAACTTAGAAACCTTTGGGGATCATGCACAACACCTTGCTGAAGGTCATGATACAGACAGACATACAGACAAACATTCATTTTATACATATAGTTATAATATTTACACAAAGACATACTTTAAAATATTTGGACATATAATGTATATGAAATATTTAAAAATATTTGAATTAAGAAACTTCTCCTGTTAGAAGTAAGCTAAAAACTAACCGACTTTATTAAATATTAATTTAGTATACAAATTTTAACTTATAAATAGAATTCAATTTTCTACAAGAATTTTATTATTATCGTAGAACAACTGCTATGTTATCGCGTGGAAAGCTCACAGCTATTTTTGTACAAGCATGCTAAGTACAAAATTTTCATTATACAATATCACGTAAGAAATACATTTATTTTATCGCAATATCAATTAGAACTATTGAACCTTTGACTAGTTTTGATGACATTACGTCAAAGTTATTTGAAGGTTTTACCGTTTGTTCTCGACAAGAACTCGAAATACACTTTAAAACAAAATGATTTTACGAATGTTTGCAAAAATAGTTGTTTTCGGTGGTTAAGATTAGAAATGGATACGGTTAAAGGGAGGATCTTTGTATACTAGATTCTATCTAGACCGTATAACGTCATTGATTGTGACACGCATTCCACAAAACTATAGGACAAAGACTTATTTACTGGGCATACTAGGCGAGTCTCTTAATATTTAGTGTGTATAATAATAATACGAAAACCATTGTCCGTAAGTGCATAGGGTTCGCATTATTTTAAAGTATCCTCTGGTAAGTTATAGGTGACTCTGATAACGTGTAGGAGCAAGGTATACTTGTATGGAGTTGGTATTCTGATCCCGTTCACTTACTTACCTTTTTTATCCTATTTGAGCGAAATGTGGCTTAGCTGTAGATCAAACTTTTGTCTATAAATAATTATAACAATATGTAACTTAATAAGACATATACAGAATGTGAAACAGTTATAATGTCGAAGATTTTATGGTCTACAGTAATGGCTATTTCATGTCACCACAAACAAAAGTTTCAACATCCATTCCGGTTAATCTACCAGATAATAACCAAATAAAAGGAGACTTATTTAAACCATACCACTATACAAATTAGGTAAATAACCACGACGCAAAACATGTCAATTTATAATATATAGAGATATAATATAGTAGTGATATTCAAATTTAAGAACAATAATACAATAAAAACATTCATTCGACTATCAAAATAGCAATTTAACTGTAATGTAAAAGAAACTCAGACCTCAAAGTATCTCAATTTACCCTCAAAAGACAAAACTCAAACGCGTATTATTAAACTTTACACAACCTTCATTTCACCTTCAACTTATATTTAGGTCGGAATAAATGTTCGTTGAAAAAAAAAAATGAAACGATATTCTTAACGAAAAATAAAATAGGTATTCCTTCGTGAAAATATTGTTATTTATTTTTTCAAACAAGCAAGTGATTTTTATTGAATCTAAATTCATATTTCCGTCGAACAGTATTTGAAGTTTATGAATTTTGAATTTACCTTTAGTTTTGTAACGTGGAAAATATCTTAGCTTTAGCTTTTCGTCTTTTAAATATTTGATATTTCTTTTACAATATTATCTGTCTCTTGATTTTATTTATTCTAGTCAAATAATACGCATTATTGGAATTTTTGTATTATTATCTTTATGAAGTGTCTTTTGATATTTTATAAACAATGTATAAAGCTATTTAAGTTTCATATGAATTAATTTTATCAATAGTTTAATAAAAATTAGAGACGTTGGCGAAACAATATAAAGTTTAACTTTTTGAAGTCAGAATCAGTGAGTGGTAGTTTAGGTCGGGAATCAAAATGATATTTAGTCATTTCTTTAAAGACAAGACAAAGCATATGAAATGGTGTAAGAGCTTTACGTATATATGTTTTGACGAATACATATGTTAAAAATCAACAATTTGTTTTATTATTTTTTGCTTCTACGGACTTCATTTCGATATTATTTGTCCTGTTATGATAATAATTTTGTTTTTGAGCGACGTTTTTAGGGCTAAGATAAATAGTATTGTCGAACACCTGTATACGTTTCTAAGATTCAACCAAGACTCGTAAGCGACTTTAGTGAATAATGAACAAATGGTATAGAACGTTCCCAAGGGCCGTGATTACAGGACAAATTACGAGTTAGTCACAAGTTTAATTTGACACGAGTACTTATTGACCGCAGCGTTGATTTTATAGTGCGGGAACTCTGAACTTGTATCCTTAGAGGATTTCGTCTCATCGATTAGTATAGATGTTTGTATGAGTTTGTGTGAATTTATTCGACTAAGTATTATAATTGAGGCATAGCTGGAAATATCTTCTTCAAAATCTGGAGTAGCTTGAATAGGGAAGTGCGTTAACCTTACAGAAGAGCACAGCTAAATATTACTGCTTAGTTAGTGTTGTGATTGTGTTTCTGTGGTGATTAAGGTGGCCTGAGCTCCTGGGCAGGTTCGGGAATACAGTCGGCGAACGGGCTTGTAATACATCGGTGTACTCGCTTACCTTCAGGCGGACGGAAAGCTAGTTTGCTACTCCAGTAATATGTAAAAAAGTACTTTAATATTACACTAAAAGTATCACATCTGTTAAGTTTGGGAATATTTCAGCCAGCTTTAAAATCAATATTATTCTGATGGCATGTTGGTGCAGTAATCATAGAAAGTGGTTGTCATAGGTTTAGCATTACAAACGTTTATATAATCTGAGTATTTGTGCTTGTGTCGTGCGAGTATTCCGGAGATCCGATACAGGATTCTAAATCTAATAAGAGCTATTGAGTTTCAAGCGTGTTTGTAATAGTGCTCTGGTCGACGTTTAAATCAATCTTAATGTTTGTAACAGACTAAATCTACAAAATCGATACAACAGCAGGACCAAACATAGCAGCTAACATATGTGGCGTAAAATATATAATAATTTAAGTAAATAGTTTTGACATGCCTGTGAGAGATAAGATGATTCAGTACTCGTAAATAGGTCATAATTTTAAACGAAATAAAGCGGAATCAAATACCGAGCCGTATCTAAAACTTTTTTTGTACTGAATTCGTTTATTAAATAAAACGCAAAAAAAAACTGTGTGCTAAGAAAGAATTTCTAAGATATGTGAATCAGAGATAATAATAAAAAAGATATTTATGAACTGTTTTTGCATATCTTCTATGATTTGTTTTAATTTGCTAAATTGTGTGAGAGAAGTCTAATATGTTGATAGGTCAAGACGTATATTACCTCATTTTAAAGGTGTTTCAATTCCCGAAGTATCCACTAGATTAGAACATACGCTAGTAAAAGTGCGCTAGCAGAGTTAGTAATATACATATGTATGTCGAAGACACCGTTATTCTAACTATTGTCACACATCATGTGGGTGAATATTTGGATAATCAAGTAATGAAACTAAATCGGCAATGCCATTATCTTCTTTTTAATGATTTCCGAAATTTCTTTTTAAACGTGTAACGCGTCGACGTCTTGTTATTCTGACCTTCCTTTTGAATTCCGCGATAGTGCTGCCAATCTCTGGACGCCGCGCCAAACTTCCTTATTCGTTCCTTATTTATGACTGTCACCGGCATATAAATTATAAAAAAATAACTATATGCAATTAAGCTTATTATTTTAATAGTTAAACATAACTATTTACACAATACAAAGACTATTTCATCTTGAAATATCAACCAGACCAGGATTAACGCAAATAGAACTGGTCTTACGACTAGTATTGAAGTAAATGATCACAAACGCTACAATGAACCGTGTTTCTAGCGTCTGAACGCAGGATAAAGCCGTGATGTCTCTCGCTAAATAGATGGATTATAGTTGTTTTAAACTTTAGAAGTCAACGTTTTAGCAAACTCCTAGGTCAACTTGTTAGTGAAAATTTGTTAGTTAACAATGTATATATCCTTCTTAATCTTGACAGATTAAAATGACTAATTAAAATTTGTATAGTTAATAAAAAAAAAAAATGAATGAACACGGAATAATAAAATCAAAATATAGATTAAGCACCGAACCGTCTTCTACTTATATTATGTTCTTAGTTATAGAATACTTATATGTATGTCCGCGTATAATTTCGCCGTTTATGAACCGATTTTGATAAATATTAAAACATAATATGAAAAACAAAACTAAACAACTAAAATAAGAAAAATATTTTTAAACAATATTTACAAAACTAATTTTATTTTTAACTGACTTCAAAAAAGGATGAGGTTCTCAATGCGACTGTATTTTTTAGCCGACGTCAAAAAAGGAGGAGGTTACTCAATTCGACTCGGATAACTTCGTCGTTTATGAACCGATTTTGATAGTTCTTTTTTGTTGTAAAGGAAATATCCCAAGGGTAGTACCATGATAAGGAACCTAAGATCTGATGTTGGCATCCTAGAGAAATTGAGGGGAACCTTCAAAAATCGTAGTGACGACTAGAGCGTTTATTAATTTTTTCTTCTACCTACGTTGTATTTCTTGTCGATGTAATTGAAATCGATTTTTTTCGTTTGCTAGCAAACACAAATTAATAAAAATTATGTGTACATAAATTCCTAGCGAATTACAATATAGTTTTTTTTTACCATAACTTTTTTGTAGCAGTTCTTTTAAAAATCATTTAATTTTTAAAAATCAGATATAAAATATTTGTATTATTTTATAATACTTTATCTGTTTTTAAGTATCTTATTTAGTAAAACAATTAATTGTTATATTTAGTGTAGTGTTTTTGTATTTGTCTTAAATTTGCAAGAAATAAAAGGATTTTATTGTATTTAAAAATATACACAAAAACATAACATAATAATAAGACTTATGGAAAAGGTGGACGGACTCATCTCTGAAACAGATTTCTAGAGAGAGAAAAAAATATATATTTTTATTTTATCAAGACTTATAATTCAAGACAAGTAAGTATTCTTCCAGCATCTAAACAAATTGAAATCTTTTTGAATAAAGTCGAAGTGTCATGAATAGTGATACTAATCTTTATCCGAACCCCCTTTTAACTAATGAGTTTTTCAAGTACCCATTGGTACTGCAAGCCAACGTTCTATTTCCTGTTCGATGAGGAAAACTTAGGAAAACCTTAGAAACATGAGACGAAATAAATTCTTAGCGAAACAATAAAAATAATAACGTTAAAATAAACTTCGAAAAAGTCCTCAAAAATGGAATATTTCCGCTGAAAAGAGGAGTACTATTTTGTAATCTATAAGAACTCAAAAACCGCTGGATGGTCCATCCATCCAGGATGGACAAAGATTAAATTTGAAATTAGATTATAGTTAGGAGACGTCCGCTAAGAACGGATTTTGCGATATTCCACCGTTAAGGGGCTTTGATTGGGGTTGACAGTTTGTATGAAACATATACAGCAGCTATAAGTTAGCCTGCTAGATTATTTATACTGCATCTTGAAAATAAATCTAAAAATGTGGTATATAGAGAGGTTTTATAAAAATAACTATTAAATTGTACTAAATTGTGCCTTTTAAAAAGTTACTCAGTGTGATATAAGCATTTCAAGTGACTGAAATAAAAAAAATTGCATTAAGCATCTTAATAGCAATACATATCTTCATAACCACGCGGACGTAGTCGCGGGCAACAGTTAGTGTATTATAAAACAAAGTCCCCAAAATGTATGTGATCGATTCCCTCAAAATCTACTAGACGGATTTTCATGCGGTTTCACCAATGGAGAGAGAGCTTCAAGAGGAAGGTTTACGGAACGGCTAAGCCGATTTTGATGAGAGTTTCACTGGAAGTTTGCCGGGAAAACTTTGTGACACACTGATTTCAACGCGGGCGAAGCCGCAGGCACAGCTAGTCTATACATTATATAAAAGCGAAAGGTCACTCATCACGAAATCTCCGAAACTATAACACCTACAAACTTGAAATTTGGCAGGTAGGCTCCTTATAAGACGTACACATCCGCTAAGAACGGATTTCACGAAACTCGACCCCTAAGGGGGTGAAACGGGGGTTGGAAGTTTGTATGAAAATCCTATGTTTTTGAAGTAAGAGACTCGAAATTTAAAATGTATGCTCTATAGAAGGTGAGAAGGTGTCTAAATAATGTATCTTTAGAAATCAACTCCCTTTTAGGGTTAAAACAGGGGATGGTAGGTTGACTCACTCATCACGAAATCTCCGAAACTATAACACCTACATACTTGAAATTTGGCAAGTAAGTTTTGTATAGGACGTAAACATCCGCTAAGAACGAATTTTACGAAACTCGACACCTAAGAGGATAAAACGGGGGTCGGAAGTTTGTATGAAAGGCCTATGTTTTTAAAGTAAGAGACGAAATTTAAAATCTATGCTCTATAGATGGTGAAAAGGAGTCCAAATAATGCATCGTAATCTATATATATAAAAGAGAAAGGTCACTGACTCACTCGTCACGAGAACTCAAAAACCGCTGGATGGTCCATCTATCCAGGATGGACAAAGATGAAATTTAGCAGGGAGGTAGATTATAGTTAGTAAACGTCCGCTAAGAACGGATTTTTTGATATGCCACTGCTAAGGGCGTTAGATTGGGGTTGATAGTTTGTATGAAACATATACAGCAGCTATAAGTTCCCCTGCTAGGTTATTTATACTGCAGCCTGAAAATAAAACTAAAAATGTGTTGTATAGAGAGGTTTTATAAAAATAACTAATAAATTATACTAAATTGTGCCTTTTAAAAAATTACTCAGCGTGATAAGCATTTCAAGTGACTGAAATAAAAAAATAATTTGCTTAGACATCTTGATAGTAATGCATATCTTCATAATCACGCGAACGTAGTCGCAGGCAACAGTTAGTGTATTATAACAATAAGTCCCCAAAAGTGTATGTGATCGATTCCCTCAAAATTTACTGAACGGCTTTTTATTCGGTTTTACCAATGGAAAGAGGGCTTCAAGAGGAAGGTTTACGGAACGACTAAGCCGATTTTGATGAGATTTTCAGTTTCACTGGAAGTTTGCCGGGAAAACTGCACGTTGAACATTTATTATAAATTTTAAAAATATTAAATGATTTTAACATTATGATCTTGTTCTTACTAAAAAGCCTTAAACTTTTCTTATCCAACCAACACAATAGGTTTCCAGCATTTTCTAATCATTAATTAGCCTTAGGAATGATAAAAAACTTTTTTTAATCAATAGGCTAATTTTAAGAATTCTCCACCTTGCTGTCTTTGAAGACCCATTTAAGCCAAATTTTCCATACTAAGTACGGCTTTTTTATTATTATTATGAAAGCTGAGAGTCTAGCGCATTTTTAAAACTAACTAAGAAATCATAAGGTCACCTGTTTAGATTTTTAATTTAAAGTTGAAAATTTAAGTCCTAATTCACGGAACGTAGATTTTTGACTTTAGACCAACATTTTCATAACTTTCATCAAAGCTACGAAGCTGATTATTTTATGCATAAAAGTACAACTTATGCGAATTCAGTTGCAAAAAATAAAACTCTAAAAAAAATTTTTCTTTTTTTTTTAACAAATTTTTTAAGATGGTCAAGTCGAAATTTCTCATAAAATCGAAAAAAACTCATAACTCCTAAACTATAAAAAATTGCGTAACATACATGGGGGTGATTCGGATACCCCACAACATACCGGACCTAAATTTTTTTTTTATGACGTCAAGTGATCGGCCACCCTGTATATTGTTATATTGCGGAAAACCGGGTTGTCTTGCGCGAACTCAGTGAGGCCTTTGTGCAGCAGTGGACTGACTGACTGACTTGATATAACGCTTAAACAGATGTCGATTCCGTGTTCATCATCATCATCCTCACTTTAGCTTGATACAGTCTACTGCTGGACATAGGCCTCCGCAAGTGCAAGCTCCTCATGTGAGTTTGCCATAGCCACCACAGTGGGTAGGCGGATTGGTGACCGCAGGGATGGCTTTGTCGCACCGAAGACACTGCTGTCCGTCTTCAGCCTGTGTATTTCAAATCCAGCATTTGGATGGTTATCCCGCCACCGGTCGGCTTTTTAAGTTCCAAGGTGGTAGTGGAACTATGTTATCTCTTAGTCGCCTCTTACGACACCCACGAGAAGATAGGGGGCGTCTATATATTTTATTGCCGTAACAACACAGATATTTTGTCCAAATGAAAGTCCAGTAATAAAATAAAAAATAAATAAAACAACTACCGCAGGTTAGCTGGAAGAGGCTTCTTCTAGAGTTATTTCTATCGGCTTTCTACATATAAATTATATAATGTGTATAACGCCTGACTGAGCGGAGTAGTCAGTGGTCGTCGTCCGGGCTACATCTGACGCCCGCTAGCAATAGTTTTCATTCATTAGTTTTGTTTCGTTGCATATTGGAAAATTACTAAAATCGGAAACATCGACATTTTTTTTATTGTCCGCTTAACTTAAACACGCCAATACGCCAACACGCCAATGTGCCAATACGCTAAAACGCCAACACGTCAACACGCCAATACGCCAATGCGCCAACACGCCAATGTGCCAATACGCCAACACGCCAACACGCCAACACGCCAACACGCCAAAACGCCAAAACGCCAACACACCAATGCGCCAACACGCCAACACGCCAACAGTCCAACACGCCAACATGCCAACACACCAATACGCCAACACGCCAATACGCCGATGCGCCAACAAGCCAATGTGCCAATACGCCAACACGCCAATGCGCCAACACGCCAACATGCCAACACGCTAATACGCCAACACGCCAATACGCCAACACGCTAATGTGCCAATACGCCAACACGCCAATACGCCAACACGCCAAACCACCAACACGCCAATGCGCCAACACGCCAATACGCCAACAGTCCAACACGCCAACATGCCAACACACCAATACGCCAACACGCCAATACGCCAATGCGCCAACACACCAATGTGCCAATACGGCAACACGCCAATGTGCCAATACGCCAACACGGCAACACGCCAACACACCAACATGCCAATACGCCAATACGCCAACACGCCAATACGCCAACACGCCAATACGCCAACACGCCAACACGCCAAAACGCCAACACGCCAATACGTCAACACGCCAACACGCCAAAACGCCAACACGCCAATGCGCCAACACGCCAACACGTCAACAGGTCAATACTCCAACATTCCAATACGCCAACACGCCAACACACCAACACTCCAACACGCTAATACGCCAATACGCCAACAGTCCAACACGCCAACATGCCAACACGCCAATACGCCAACACGCCAATACGCCAACACGCTAACACGCCGATACGCCAACAGTCCAACACGCCAACATGCCAACACGCTAATACGCCAACGCGCCAATACGCCAACACGCTAATGTGCCAATACGCCAACACGCCAATACGCCAACACGCCAAAACGCTAACACGCTAATGTGCCAATACGCCAACACGCCAATACGCCAACACGCCAAAACGCTAACACGCCAATGCGCCAACACGCCAACCCGCCAACAGTCCAACACGCCAACATGCCAATACGCCAACACGCCAATACGCCAATGCGCCAACACGCCAATGTGCCAATACGCCAACACGCCAACACGCCAACACGCCAACACGCCAATGCGCCAACACGCCAATGCGCCAACACGCCAACACGTCAACAGTCCAACACGCCAGATAGGTACGGTTGCCTAATGGCCTCCAAGAACAGTGAGGTCATTGTCTACGAAGACAGGGGGGAGGACCTTGGTTACTTAAGACCAAAATCAAAATCACCTTCACCCTCTGCATCGCCGGCTCTCGGGGAAGCCGCACCGAGCGACTCGGAGCGCCTACAACTAAAGGTCGAGGCCCAGAAGGTGGAACAACGTAGGGCAACGGCCGCACCCAAATCTAAGCCGAGCTCGATGTCATTGGCGACATTTATCCAGGCAACCATCTCCCCGAAGCAAAGTAAGCTTCCCCATCACCCCTCTCCCAAAAAGGCTGGACAGGGAGAGCGACTATCGGAGGCGCTGAGCAGGTTCACCAAAGACAATAGTCCGAGGCAACCAGCGGCGTCACCGGCCGCTCGAACTAGGGCCGATATGGGACAAGTATCACCACCGAGACTTCGACCGGCGTCCACACCGCTTCAACACGCGGAAAATGCCCTAATCGAGTTCCTGGCCATTATTAAGGCAAACCGCGAGGTAAGCTTGGCCACCTGCAAAAAGATCATGCAGGCCTACCAGTACGATCACCAAAGATTACTGGAGGTGGAACTCGAAGAAGCCGAAGCAGCCATATACAACAGTGATACCCGACAAATACTCAAGGGCAAGATGTCGGGTAGGTATATGGCCGCATATAACATCACAGCAGGCTTCGTGAGCGCGGTCGAGTCTGAGGGTAATGACGAGGAGTCGCAAACCTTTGAAACACCCGAAGGGGACCCGGTGGTGGTAGTGGCGAGATGCACGAAAGTAATGCTGGGCGACCGGATGCTACGGATGGCAAAAACCATCACGGGCGACCGGGCCGAAGCCGGCTTATCGTACGTGACCTGGGAACTACCATCACTGGAGTGGATAAACGGGGTACCAGGATGCGGCAAGACAACCCGAATAGTCAGGGACTTCGATGGGGACACGGAAGTCGTGATTACGACCACAGTCGAGGCGGCTAAAGATCTAAAAGAAAAACTGGTGCACCGCTATGGTAACAAGGTCAAGCAAAGGGTACGTACTATGGCCTCCGTTCTGGTAAATGGCTTCCGTGAGGGTTTAAAAATCAACCGCCTAACGGTGGACGAAGCCCTCATGAACCATTTCGGAGCCATAGTAATGGCCGCCCGACTATCGGGAGCTGAGAAGGTAGTCCTCATCGGAGACATAAACCAACTGCCGTACATCGACAGGGATAACCTGTTCGAAATGCGGTATTGTAGACCAACCCTTATAACGACTATTTCGTGCGAGTTGTCGTGCACGCATCGTAACCCCAAAGATGTCGCCTTTGCCATCAGTGAGGTTTACAAGTCCGTGTACAGCTCAAGCACAAAGATCCGATCTTTGCGAGTGGAGAGTCTCACAGGCGCGCGCATTCCTGTAGGAAGGGACCGAACCCTGTACCTGGTATTTACGCAAGAGGAGAAGAGATTGCTGACTGACCAGGGATACGGGTCCGGTGAGGGATCGCGCGTCTTAACCATTCATGAGGCGCAGGGCCAGACCTATGAGGACGTCATCGTCCTCCAGACAAATACAAGGAGGCTCAAGATCCACGACAGCGTTTCGCACGCTGTAGTCGCGGTGACTAGACACACCAACACCTGTGTCTATTACACCGACGACCGTGACGACGCAATTGGTCGCTTTGTGGCGAGGGCAGCGGAGATGACGGACAAGAAAATCCTTGAGCATAGTCTCAAGATGGCCATTCACCATAGAGATGCTGCCGTCATTGAGAATGTGCTCAAAATGTTGAAAAATGTAGAGGTGTGAAGACATTATTGTATTGTAAGTATAAATTATGCGTAGATAAAAGTGTAAAGTAAGTAATATAAATAATAAAATTGAATGTAATAGTATAGGAATAGGATAATGTAATTGTAATGATAAGGCTTTATATATTTACTTAATAAGATAGGATTAGTCATATAATATATTAATAAAAAAAAATTAAAAAAAAAAATAAATTTAAATGGACAAAACGATTCCTAACCACAAAAAAAAAAAGTACCTAACTACTAACAATAACATAGGTTAAGTGTACATTGTAAGTAGCAAATAAGTGTACATATATTGTAGTTAGAAAATAAGTGTACATATATTTTAGTTAGCAAATAAGTGTAAATATAATAAAAATAATTAGTATATAAGAATATAAAATAAGCAATATGTAGAATATTCTTGGTCAGTGGACTCGCGTCGACTTTTAGAAATTTGAAATTTTAAGACTAGTTATTAAGGCTTCTGGATTCTAAGTTGCGGTGAAGTACCGATGCATGTTAAAAAAAAAAATAATAATAACAATATATGGAATAACAAAAGCACGGGCATAATAAGCCTGTGGATATATCACATAACTAAAAAAAAAAAAAAAAACATGCCAACACACCAATACACCAACACGCCAACACCCCAACACGCCAATACGCCAACACCCCAACACGCCAATACGCCAATACGCCAATACGCCAATACGCCAACACCCCAACACCCCAACACACCTAAACCCCAACACGCCAACACGTCAACACGCCAACACGCCAACACGCCAATACGCCAATGCGCCAACTCGCCAACACGCCAATGTGCCAACACGCCAACAGTCCAACACGCCAACATGCCAACACGCCAACACGCCAATACGCCAACACGCCAATACGCCAACTCGCCAATACGCCAATGCGCCAACACGCCAACACGCCAATGTGCCAACACGCCAACACGCCAACACGCCAATGCGCCAACGTGCTTTTAAAAAAATAACTATTAAATTTTTTAGGTTTTATAAAAATAACTATTAAATTATACTAAATTGTGCCTTTTAAAAAGTTACTCAGTGTGATATAAGCATTTCAAGTGAATGAAATAAAAAAAAATGCATTAAGCATCTTAATAGCAATACATATCTTCATAACCACGCGGACGTAGTCGCGGGCAACAGTTAGTGTATTCAGGCCCGCCGCTAGCCGTGTCGTCGCCCGCGTGCAATACCGATTATGCCGCCCAACGACTATCTATCGAAATCTTCTATCAACTTTCTTGTATCCAAACTGTCTAAAATTTCATGTTCAATTGAAACTATACCTAAATAACTTAGTCTTTGCTGAAGCATTGTTGATCTTAAATAATTTTTGATCATTTTTAATTTTGAAAAGGACCTTTCACCAGATGCAACTGAAACTGGCAGTGTAAATAATATTCTTAGCGCTATTGCTGTGTTCGGAAATGTTGAAATTAAGTCATTGGTAAAAAGATATTGTAATGAGGTTTGTGGATCATTAGACTGGTTTTCTGTAAAATGCAACTTTAGTGCAATGATTTCATGAAATAAACCAATACCGTCAATGTCTGATTGACTACTTGAACTATCTTTAAGTTTCAGATTTAAATCTTTACAATGTTTTATTAACTATCATTGGAATAATTTAATAAGTTATTGCTAAAAAAGCCAAATACGTCATCATCATCACTTCAGCCTATGCAGTCTACTGCTGGACATAGGCCACCCCAAGTTCGCGCCAGACATCCCGCTTTTCGCAATCTTCATCCAGCCTACACCGGCAATCTTACGTAAATCGTCGGTCCAAGGGCCGGAGGACGTCCTACGCTGCATTTGACAAGAGGCGGTCTCCACTCCAGGACCCGTCTACTCCAACGGCCATCGGTCCTGCGACACAAGATGACCAGCCCACTGCCACTTCAACTTGCTAATTCTGTGGGCTATGTCGGTTGCTTTCGTTCTCTCGTGGATAAACTCATTTCTAATCTTATCTTTGAGAGAAACCCCAAGCATAGCCCGTTCCATTGCACGATGCGCGACTTTAAATTTGTGGACCAATCCCTTCGTCAGTGTCCACGTCTCGGCTCCTTATGTTAACATAGGCAGGACGCATTGCTCGAAGACTTTTGTCTTCAAGCATTGCGGAATCTTCGAAGTGAAGACTCGACGAAGCATGCCAAACACCGCCCAGCCCAACCGAATCCTCCTGTCGGCTTCTTTCTCGAAGTTGTTGCGGCCTAGTTGGATAGTATGGCCTTGGTAAATATAATCCTGAACAACTTCGAGAAGGGTACCATCGACTGATACCGGTCTCGGTATGATTTGGTTGTTAAACATAACTTTCGTTTTGTCCAAGTTCATACAGAAACCGACACGTCGGGAGGACTCGTTTAGGCGGGCCAGCATGTGGCCTAACTCATCGAACGGCTCCGCAAAGATGACAATATCGTCGGTGAAACGAAGGTGAGAGATGAATTCACCGTTGACGTTAATGCCTCGTTCTCCCCAATCTAAGGTCTTAAAGACATCCTCCAGTGCAGTGGTAAACAGTTTCGGTGATATTACTTCTCCCTGTCTTACCTCACGCCGGAGGGAAATAGGTCCTGTTCTCTGGTCCTGGACATGAACGGTCATCGTCGCCGCGTCGTACATGCATTTCAGTATCTCGATATATCGCCAGTCGATATGACATCTCTGCAGAGAGTCCTGGACAGCCCAGGTCTCGACAGAGTCGAAGGCTTTCTCGTAGTCCACAAATGCCATACACAGCGGTTGATTATATTCTTCCGTCTTTTGGATAATCTGCCGAACAGTATGGATGTGGTCCACGGTGCTGTAGCAATTTCGAAACACAGCCTGCTCCAGTGGTTGGAATTCGTCGAGTTCTCTGGCGAGACGATTCGTAACAACCCTCGAAAACTTATAGACGTGGCTCAGAAGTGAGATCGGTCTGTAATTCTTCAACAGAGACTTATCGCCTCTCTTAAAGAACAGCACCACCACACTCCTGCACCACGGCTCCGGTGTGGTATCTCGGTGGATGACGGCGTTAAAGAGTCTTGCCAAGGCTTTTAGGACAGGTCGCCCTGCGGCTTTAAGGAGCTTAGTGGTAACTCCGTCATCCCCCGGGCCCTAAGTAGGAGTCGACCGGCCAGGGGTACAATGACTAGAATTAGGTATGAGTCGCTCGTTTTGCCGCCCCCTGGGCGTGCCGCCCGTGTGCGGTGCACGCTTTGCACGCCCGCTTACGGCGGCCCTGAGTGTATTATAAAACAAAGTCCCCAAAATGTATGTGATCGATTCCCTCAAAATCTACTAGACGGATTTTCATGCGGTTTCACCAATGTTAAACCATCTAAAATAAACGCTGTTTATTCTACCCTAGCTGCTCGGATAAATTTCGTTCTGTCAAAAGTTAATAGTATTTTTTTTTTAGTTTATAAACCTTCCGTTTATAGGCCTTAAGAAATATACAAAAAAATAAATTAGCCGAACTGGTTGCGCCGTTTTCGAGTTATGCGCTTAGCAACATTCATTTTTATTTATATAAATAATAGATTATCTGTCATAAGTAGAGATCGAATCTGAAATTTTCAGACCAATAGTCAGTTGCTGCGACATACGGAATTAGACTAAAACTAGAAAAAGTCCTAAAATATTTAATTAGAATTTAGATTTGGTACAGTCTAGACAGTAAGGCCATAAGTATGTCCTAACAGGATCTTAGTAACATTTGCAAATAATACTTAACGCAATAATCAAAATCAAAATTTTCTGTATTTAAGTAGGTATGCTTTCAAAGCGCTTTGATTCGTTATTTTTTAAATTTTAATTGGATGAGACTGTAATAAATTTCTTATACAAGCTACCACCGATTCAGAATACAAATTCTACTGAGGAGAATTGGAAAGACACTCAGGGTAATATATTGTAGACCGAACAAGTAAATAGAAAGACCTTGTTACATTAATTGTGTTCGCTCATAAACGAAAAAAAAACTGACTTCAATTGCATCGACAAATAATACAACGTACGTGTACGAAAAAATAATCAAGTAAATATGCATTATCAGAGATAACTCAGATAATAATTGTGTTTGCTCGCAAACGAAAAAAAACCGACTTCAATTACATCGACGAGTAATACAACGTAGATCGACGAAAAAATAGTCAAATAATTACGCGTTATCAAAGATTACTCAAAAAGTAGTAATCAGATCTCGATAAAATTTATATGTGACCACATAATAAACATCAGCTTTCGATTAAATCAAAAATTATCCAAATCGGTACACCCAGTAAAAAGTTATTGCGGATTTTCGAGAGTTTCCCTCGTTTTATCTGGGATCCCATCATCAGATCCTGGTTTCTTATCACGGTACCGAACTAGGGATATCCTCTTTCCAACAAAATAAGAATTATCAAAATCGGTACATCTAGTAGAAAGTTATGCGGCATAATAAAACGTAGGTCGACGAAAAAAGCGTCAAATAAAAACTCATTATTAGATATAACTCGAAAAGTAGTTGTTAGATCTCAAATAAATTTAAATGGGGCCAATTGGCACACACCACCTTTCGATTAAAATAAAATTTGTCGAAATCGGTCCACCCGGTCAAAAGTTCTGATGTAACATACATAAAAAAAAATACAGTCGAATTGAGAACCTCCTCCTTTTTTGGAAGTCGGTTAAAAATACTTGTAAAATCTTGTTAAAAATTAAGATGACAAGCATAATTTCGATTGAAAAATAATCATAAAAATCGGTTTACTCAGTAAAAATTTCTGCGGTAAGACCCAAAAAAATGTACAGTCGAATTGAAGACCTCTTCCTTTTTTGCAGTCAGTTAAAAGGAAAAGTCGATAAAGAAAACATTCGTGTAAATAAGAATTATTAAATGCGTTGTTCAATATGAACTAGCGTTTACCTCGCAACTTGTAAATACTGCTTACTTGGTGTTATCTTTCGCTCTCCCGTCTTACTTTTTCCCAGTTTATATTTTTTATGGTTTTTTATAACACTTTCAGAAGATTGTAAGCTTTCTCGTTGGTAAGCATCGTTAGTTGTTTTCTTGTTTATTTTATAATGTTTTTGCAATTAGAATATTGTTATCGGAATATTTTCTTCAAATTTTAACAGCGATTTAGACAATGGATGTCTAAAACTATGTTTAGACAAAGAATGTAAATACATTTGTTGAGGAGTTGTTGAAATTTAATTAATATTAAAAGATTATGTACGTTTGTTATTTGTTAAAGGTTCTCGAGATATTACCAAGACAGAAGCCTGTTCTTAATTCGTTAATAATTATTTGTAAGATGAATATTCGAAGATGCTTTTGACCTACTTGAATACAATTATTTTGATTTTAATAATGGTTGCCGAACTTACCCCCCAGGAGCTCTGATACTCACCACAGGAACACAACTTGAAAACAGTATTATTTAGCTGTGATTTTCTGTAAGGTACTTCCCCAGTCGGGCTGTATCCTACCTCAGTTGAAATATCACTTATAAGATCGTCTTTGCGCTCTTTTTATTACGTTAATTTTTTAAATGTATGGGTTAAGTGTGTTATACAGTTTTAAATTAAAAAAAAGTAAATTGGTTTAAGAATATTTTTTCTTTATTTATGTAAGAAATTTAATAATTGCACACATTGCATTGAAATTTAATACTCGCAAACGAAAAAAAAACCGACTTCAATTACATCGCCAATTCATAAATAATAATTAATAATTCTACAACGCAAGTAGACGAAAAAAATTAATAAACGCAACAGTCGGCACTAAGATTTTCGAGGGTTACCCTCGATTTCTCTGGGATTCCATCATCAGATCCTGGTTTCCTTATCATAGTACTACCCTTGGAATATCTTCTTTCTAACAAAAAAAGAATTATCAAAATCGGTTCATAAACGACGAAGTTATCCGAGTCGAATTGAGTAAACTCCTCCTTTTTTGACGTCGGCTAAAAAATACAGTCGCATTGAGAACCTCATCCTTTTTTTGTAGTCGGTTAAAAATAAAACTAGATTTGAAAATATTGTTTGAAAATATTTTTCTGATTTTAGTTGTTTAGTTTTGTTTTTCATATTCACCAGCTTACTCCGAAAAGTGTGATCAGGCGGGACGAACGGAAGTTGAGAGGGAGATATAAGTTAATGAAGAAAGAAAAAGGAAGAGTTATGTTCCGTATATTACTGTAGGAGCTGTGGTCTAAAGCACACTCGCGCTTTTTTTAAATGGGTAAGGTAATAAATTTTTAGAACAATTTCGAAGGTCTTTCATCAGTCACCGTAGAAGCAAAAGTCTAAAGCAACCATACCATTAATGGCCATGAAGCATCAGAGAAACAAATGTGTTATTTTCGAAAGGGACAAGATAAGGATTTATAATAGGGATGAATATCTTATGACGCTTTTTTTAATCTAATATTCGATGTAACGGTAGTACTAGTTACTGCTTTACGTAGATTTTTGTCAGAGTACCTATATCTATATATCTGTCTAAAGCTAGTGAGCTAACTGTATACGAACGGTCGACCAGAATCTTGTGCCCTAAATGACTGCCACGTGAAACTATTTTCCGTAAAATTTGATCAAATAGGCAATCAACTTGGTTAACGTGTGAATTGGAATGAAATTGCCCAATTCAAGGCTATTGGGTCATTGAGACCGCCCGACTGATTGTATTAATTCATATGTTTTAAATCACACTGTTGGAAGTTAAAAGGCCGATTTTTGAACTTAATCTGCAGGTAGGCGTGGCTATCGTAGAACTAAATTAATAATTTTTGGAAGTCTAGCGCATTTCATTTACGTTACGTTTCTAGTAATATTACTGCCATGTTCTTAAACTACATTTTGTGGATAAACGATTCGCTTCAGGCGTTAATATCCCACAGCTGGGCATGGGGCTCTTTATCAATATTGGAGGATTGGAGCTTAACCCAACACGCCGTTCCACAACGGATTGGCAGATAATAATAAATAATTTAAAAAAAAAAACGCTTCACACTCAACGGCCCCCAGTAGAATTTTGTCCTGTGTCGGGGGTCCGGAAACACACACAAAACACAAGTACAAACGCTCAGACCACGACAAACGTCTACATCAGTCAGTCAGTTCAGCCTATCGTAGTTCATTGCTGGACATAGGCCTCCACAAGTTCATATGGTCAATACAAATGCCTCTTGTGAGCGGGGATTAAAATGAAAATAATTATAATGTATTAATAATTAAAAAAAAAACATAACTGTAAAATGAAACAATATATCATTTATTATTCCATTTATTATATCATTTATTATTGCATCTATTAAGAGCGAAAGTAAACAAAGTGTTATAATAAACAGATACAAAGAGACTTCAGGTAAACTTCAGGTGCGAAGGAAATTGGAATGAAAGTAAACACAGAAGTTATCGATTCAAACGACCACTAAATCTTTAGAACCCAATAAAATCGACTTACGTTTATTTGTTAAGACATTCTTGCTTTAGACGTATTGAAATAAATATTTTAGTATCAATTGAAATTCCGTAGCTGTTTAATTTGAAGTAATTTCATTATTACGTTCCTTTATCTCGTAAACAAAGAATTTTATACAAAAATATACTTGTTCTTTGTTTGTGTATAAAGTTTTTAAGTGCCATGCCTCTATTGTAAGTTCGTTAATGAATATCCATTACAGTTTCAAAGTGCTACTGTTAAGAGAACGCTAGTTCATTTCGCGTTCGTAGGTAGACATATTGGAATTTATGCGGTTATTGTTATCTTACTTTGGAAAATATTGCGCTCGGTGACCGTTTCGAAGAGTTATTACGAGTGCTTCTTCTTGTTGTTGCTTGTGCAACGAGTTTGTGTATGTTTCAGGATCAACTAGTATGTTTGATTCTCTTATCATTTTCTTTTAAGATAGTAATAATTATTTTGATCGTAATTGTGGGGGTGTTATGTTTATTATTTTTTTGTATGAATGTACAAAAAAATTGATTATAAGACCTTTTTGTTTTTTTTTTTTAATTCTATCTCTAAGCGATAAGGTGCCTCATTGTCCATTATTTATTTTATCCTTCATTTTCATTATATTATTTTGTATGTAATCTATACAAATAAATAAAATTGGAGTCATCATTTCAGCCTATTGCAGTCCATTGCTGGACATAGGCCTCCACAAGCTCGCGCCAAAAAAAAATGGCGTGAACTCATGTGTTATGTCCATAGTCACGACGCTGGGCAGGCGGGTTGATGACCGCAGGGTTGGCTTTGTCGCACCGAAAACGCTGCTGCCCGTCTTCGTTCTGTGTATTCCAAAGCCGATGGTTGGATGGTTATCTCGCTTTTGGTCGGCTTTTTAAGTTCCAAGGTGGTAGTGGAACTGTGTTATCCCTTAGTCGCCTCTTACGACACCCACAGGAAGAGAGGGGCTGGCTATAACATAACTATTTGTTATTTCCGGTTAAGCTACTGTAGGTATTCTATCTTTCCATTAAAATGGGAGATTTGTTTCCATGCATTATTACTTAATTGGGACTAGAGCATTAAAACCTTAGCAAGGAAGCCACAAGAATCGTAATAGGATCAACATTAAAGGCCACTTTATTCCGCTTATATGTGATTATATACTTATTGATATAAAATCACTTGTTGCTCTCAAATATTTATATAACTAACCGACTTCCAAAAAAGGAGGAGGTTCTCAATTCGACTGTATTTTTTTAAATGCATGCTATGAACTTTTGACCGGGTGGACCGATTTCGACAATTTTTTTTTAATCGAAAGGTGGTGTGTGTCAATTGGTCCCATTTAAATTTATCTGAGATATAACAACTTCTTTTCGAGTTATATCTAATAATGCGTTTTTACTTGACGCTTTTTTCGTCGACCTACGTTGTATTATACCGCATAACTTTCTACTGGATGTACCGATTTTGATAATTATTTTTTTGTTGGAAAGGGGATATCCCTAGTTTGGTACCATAATAAGGAAACTAGGATCTGATGATAGGATCCCAGAGAAATCGAGTGAAACTCTCGAAAATCCGCAATAACTTTTTACTGGGTGTATCGATTTTGATAATTTTTAATTTAATCGGAAGTTGATGTTTATCATATTACACCCAGACTCGGAGTGGGAATCGAACCCACAACCCTCGGAGCAGAAAGCAGGGTCACTACAAACTGCGCCAACGGGCTAGACAATTATATTTTGCTCAAATGGATTAACTTAAAGAAATAAATTTTGATAGCTTTTACTTTTTTTTTTTATAACTAACATAGTTGTTAAGAATTATTGTAACTGACATTTAATTATAATTTTGATTTCAATTTCGATTTTGTCTTGATTCTTAGTTTTAATTTTTGATTTTGGTTTTACGGTGATAATTTGTGATAATTTAATATATTGAAATTTTTTAAACTTAATTTAAATTGAATAAGTTATTATTTCTGAAGCTTTTCTATTGATTGAATTATGATTTTAGATTTCAGTTTTAATTTTAATTTTGATTGAATTTCAATATTGATTTTTTTAAATTTTTATTATTGGAATTTTGAATTTTAGTATTTATTTTAATTTTTTAATTTTAATTATTGTAATATTGATTGAATTTTAATATTGAATTTGGTGATCATTTTAATTTTGGGTTTGATTGAATTTTAGTATGTTGATTTTGATGTTAGTGTTATTTTTATTGATTTTTGACTTGGTATAATTTGTTTGTTTGTCATTTGTCACAATTGTTGGAACTAACATAGTTTAGGAAAAAATGTAACTAACAAAAATATGGACATATGTCTGAAATAAATTATTATTATTATTATTATTAACATTTGGGTATTAAATATAATATGAGTGAGTATACTTCTAATTGAAATTGTGATAGGTTATTTATTAAATTTGTGAGTAGAAGTGAGAAGAATGTCGAGTTAGTCTAAACTGCACTATAAAATATTTTATATAAGGTTTATATATAGTGATATTTACATTACCTATTAAATACTGTGTTTAATTTAATTCTCTCAAACTACATAGGCACGTTGAAATTGTACATCTTATAACATTTTTACATTTAGTTTATTACGCCTATTACTAAAGACTCGATATAACCTTAGGCTACAATTACGGTTCTCAAGTTCCATTGTTTAGATGAAACAAAGAATAGTTACTTAGGAAAAGTTTTCTTAACAAATCCCTTTTTTCTTTCCAAACCGAATCGCGCCATCTTAACGTAATAAATGAATTTTCTAGAAGACGAAATTTAAAAGTTGCAGTTCCCGTCTAAGGCGAGGATAATATTCGTCGTTCGTTTGGTCGAAATTAATATTAAAGATACAGGTTTATTTTGACCATTTGATGAATAAAGTTACGAATACATTGTTTGAGATTAACGTGACGTATTTTTGACGTACAAATTTTTTACGTACGCTTATCTTGGGGAGTTAGCTGGTGAAGGCGTGAGGAGAGCGTTACGAAAAGTTTGATCGGGCGAGAACGGAGCAAGAGAGGGGTGCGAGCACACATTTTCTTTCTCTCATAGCCAATTACGTTTCGTATATCTTAGACACAGTGCAGGCCTATTGTGCAGAAGTTTGACTTCGGTCGTGAGGTCTAAAGCACACTGGATTTTTTTTCATATTTAGTTTGAGGTTTCCTGCTCGGCGATGAAGAAAAAGATCGTGGGATATTGTGCAAAAAATTTGAGAGATGTTTAGGGTTTGGCTTGGGTGTAAAGTGGATGTGGTACATGCCCAAAAGTGGGAGACATTTATGAGTGCTTACAATATAATCAATGCGCGGTTAGGAACTTAAATAATATACTTAGAAAGCTATAATTGAAGTCCATTTAGTTAAGTTTGGGCGTCTTTTAGGCTATATCAATAATAGTCTATTTATTTTACATTTTTTTAAACAATGTAAGTTATGATAATGATGAAAATATGAATCGCATGTGGTGTTCCCTTTAAGAAATTATAACACTTAGCTGTATTGTAGATTAAGTTCACTTTGTTGTGTAATTGGTGTGAACAAATACTGATCCTAAATAAATAGATAAAGGAACATGGATTCACACGAATTTCATCGTGAATTAGGGGAATAACAAGAGGAAAATTTTCTTAATGTGTCCTTTTTACATTTAAATGAAAACATCGGTTCAATTATGATAAATTCTGAATTTTTCAATAAACAAATAAAACTAATATTGAAGTCCTCAATATTGGTATCCCGAGAGCGACCCTCTTGTGTTAACTTTGCGCATTAAAACTGACCCCAGTTTATGAGTAATATATAATTTAATGACGATGTCCAATACTCTAAGTCGGTAATTATTCTAAGTGACACTAGCAGAGTGGGGTATAGAGAATTATTACTTGGTCCACTATCGACCATAAAATATATTATATAAACTGTTAAATATAATGCTACTATTTGTTCTCGATAGGCGAATTTTGAGACGTTTAGCCTAAGTGTGCACTGGGGTTACGGTAGTAAAAATATAGCCACCCACTCGCTTCCCGTGGGTGTTGTAAGAGGTGACTATGGGATAACACAGTTCCTTCCACCTTGGACGATCCAACTGCTAGGCTTTGAAATACACAGACCGAAGACGGGCAGCAGCGTCTTTTGGTGTGACAAAGCCCTGCGGTCACCAACCTGTCTGCCCAGCGTTGTGACTATGGGCAAAACACGTGAGTTCACGCTATTTTTGGTGCGAACTTTGGGAGGCCTATGTCTAGCAGTGGACTGCGATAGGCTGAAGAAGTGCACCGGGAAAAAAATCGTTTTTTTTTTTAAATTCAATATAATCTTTATTTATTAATATACTAAAAATAACCAAGCCAAGTGCCTTCTTAACCCGCAAAAGAAGTACGTCAAAGTAGTAACATTACGTTTTAACTCAGTTATATGACTTGATATTGAATTCTAAGTATTATGATATAAGGGCATATAAATATCAAAAAGAATATCGATGATAAAATGTATGGTAATGTCCTAGTCGATGAAAAATTACTCATCCCGTTTCACGAAGGTATAATTGTGTTACCCTAGCGATTGTATGTAGAGTGTAATGTGTAGAGAATTTTAAAATACAATAAATATACCTATTTTGTGTACTTCCATTTATTACTCCTTATATACTAAAGTTTTTTTTTGTTATGTATATGAAACCAGATTACTCTTGTACTTATAGAATATTTTTAATCACTTTCTTACTGAAAGTAAATAGTAAATAAATGTCGTGAACATAATGTGATTATTACTTACGATACAATAGGTACAATATTCAATTTATTTTTTCTTTTTCAGATACGGGAGAGTTGTTTTCTTCAAGCAAGTCGATCAAGGTACTATTCATCATCTATGCCCATACTAAAACCACTTTTTATAATAACACATAAAAAAAAAAACGATCCTAACTCAAGCTCAAACAATGATAAATGTCTCAGTCGTCTATACAAATATTTTCTGTGACCAATGGCGTAGAAAGGGGGGGGAGGGCATCATGCCCGGGCGCTAATCACAAAGACGCGCAAAATGGTCCGCAAAACAAAAAATTGCTGGACATATTACATGGTTTTTGAATGGGGGGGAAGGTTTACTAAAAAGGAATTGTGCCCTAGGCACGAGTTAAGCTCGCTACGTCACTGGCTATGGCCTGGCAGCCCCAACCTATCTTTAAACCTCAATATTATTTTTGTGCTCTCTGTTTATACAACGTGTTTTTAAACTGGCGTCCTTTGTATAGAACTATATAGAGATTACACGGAGGCATGGAGTGGCTGATTGTATTCTTCAGTCTTTCGTATAATCTCGTCGTAGTAATATGTCGTAAATAGCTAACTGGGAATATCATGCTCATAATCTAGAACAGCTTGATTAGAGAGGTACTACAACTTTATATAAAACTAGTTTTTACCCGCAGCTTCGCTCGCATTAATTTTTTTATAGTAAAAAGTATCCTATGTTACTTCTAATACGTCGAAGAATATGTGTACAAAGTTTCACGATGATCCGTTAAGTAGTTTTCGCGTGAAAGCGTAAGAAACAAACTTACTAATACTTAACTTTATAATATTAGTAGGGATCACAGTAGCCTTTCGCAGTCCACTACTGGACATAGGCCTCCACAAGTTCACGCTAAAAATGGCTTGAACTCATGTGTTTTGCCCATAGCCACCCCGCTGGGCAGACGGGTTGGTGACTGCAGGGCTGGCTTTGTCGCACCAAAGACGCTACTGCCCGTCTTCGGCCTGTAGTAGTAGTAGTTAGTAGGGATAACAGTCAATTAATACAGCTTTGAAGTTGTATTGTGTTCCTGAGGCGAGTAAGGAAAGTAGAGCCTTTAGAGATGTGTTATGTTGATGCTTGAGGTATGTCATTAACGCGCTTGTGATGCTCCTGATTTTGCAAGCTGTAGTCTACGGTAACTGGTAACCATCAAGCAAATTGTCCCCTTCTTTACCATAGAAGTGGTATAGAAATTATTGAATCGACATAGCAACAAATGATAGGGGTATGAACTAAACAGTTCTCGCCCGTATGTTACGACTGTCTATAACAGCCTTTCTGCGGCACGATCTTCGAATTTTATTATGTTCGTTATGATAATGTTCTCTCGTTTGCACTCGGGGAATCAATGATACTGCCTCCAGCGTCTCGATATTATATATGATTGCTTTTTATGTGCTGGTAGAATTTTCTCATATTTATATTGTGGTGGTTTATGTAATTTTTATGTCGTGAAAGATTGCAATAAATTTTACTTATGGATGTCTCGACGAAAATAATTCTGGAGCACAACCCTAAATGTGTCCATTACCATACGACACTATGGTCGCGCGAGTTGTTTACGAGGTGTTTGAAACTAAAGAGAGGCGTGCAGGAACAAAGTACTGCTACTACTAGTATAAGTATATACTGTCAAAGCTCAAATTGTTAAAAAGTAAAATATGATTCATATAGTAGTGTATTCGTACGTAGATAAGCAGTAATATACTATGTAATTGAAAAATATCGTGCACTTAAAAATTAGCTATGAGAGAATATACTCGTATGTATGTGTAAGTATATGTTTATTGTTGAAATATATAAATAAATGAAAAAAAAAATATTATGTGTTACAAAACTTTATTGTTCTGCCAATATATTCGTCTGCTGGATGATGTCTTTCTCATATGTCAAAGCATAATCCTCTTTATCAAGAATACGGAACTAAATACGCTACGCTGTTAACGGTTAAACGGTTTTGTTAAGATAGCCCTCGTAGATTCATTTACAACAAGCTTTAATCCAGTAATCAGATTCGTTGATATTTGTGGTTTATAAAATACTCTCCTGTGTATCGGAATTATGTCATTTTATAGCCTACAATCTCTTTTAGTAAAGTCTGTTTACAGTAAAATATTTTTGAAAAAATGACCTAAGATGTCCTAAAGCAACTGCGTTTACATTTCTTAAACATTAATATTTTAGAAAAGTTTTATTTATTTTAAAATGTATTTAACATGTTAATTATTATAAAAAGATTAACAGAAATACAACAAAAACAAAAATAGCATAATAAAACTACCATTGTTTTTAGTTTTATGATGTTCTAAAAGTATATGATGAAAAAGAAGTGGTCGGTTAAAATGTAGTAGCTCATTAACAACCGATTAACTCGTAAAAAAGACGTAAACCAACTAATGACGTGTTCGGTTTGAAAGCTGTAGTAACTTTTATTTTAAATATAATTTAAATTTAAATGTTAATAGATTTAACGATAACATTTACGATAGACTTACTAGACTGAGTTTGATTACGTTTCACCGCTTGGTTAGAATCATTCGGATATACACAATGCAAATACAAAGGTCCGGATCACGACAAACATGATTAATAAAGAGTATATAAGTGTAAAAGAGTATATAAGTAAGTATATGACATAGTGTTAGTTTAAAAACAAATAATAGAACAAAATACGCTTTTATAAATAAACCAGAGACCAGTCAACGGCCCTCGATAAGTCTACTAAGTTTAAATGAAATCTGAACGTTTGAAGTGGATTAAAATGAATTCCAAAGCTGCCGGTTAGAGACATACAAGTAAAGCTAATAAAAACGTCTAAAAAAGCAGAAGCAATCTCCATGCATTTATGAGAAATATTTATACCACGAGGGTGGCGAACTAGCTTATGCCCCATCTGAAGCCTGAGGCGTGTAATCAATCAGCTGTATCACAAGCGCGTTTCCAACTCAACATCTGACTTTTTCCGGAGTCCTTTACTCACCACAGGAACGTGATTCTACTTGAGAACTGTGTTATGTGATCTGTAAGGTTGAGATCTTCCCCACTTGGGTTGCTGTTGATTTTGAGCAAGGGCATTCATTGAGTATAGATAGAGAGGCATTCATAGAGATAGTAGGAAGAAATTTGATAGCTATGGTAAACTGAATGATGTCATTGTAATGCTATAAAAATAATTGCATTAATACATTTCCTGAATCAACGAAACCCACCATAATAACACCAGTGATTGACATACAAACGCAAACTTTCTCTACTTTTGCCTCCTATTTATTCCTGACACACATACAGTGTACACAGGGAACCGTATTATCCTTAACAAGTTGAAATCTGCGTAAAGTCGTAAGGAGGTTTCTCTCGGGACGTTTTTAAGCGCAGAGTCCTTGATATGTTTTGTCAAATGTAACATGGTTGTGCTGAACCACATGCGCCTAAACTAATTATAGTTACACTGTCTATGTGGTTTTATGTTACTTCGTGCCTTGGAAACATAAACTTTTGCAATTTTACTTTTTAAAATGATTTCTGCTATTATTCTTTTGTTTATTTATAGCCTATAATATTCCTTGATTTTTTATATGAATATATTTTTAAATACTATTAATATGTTTTCTATACGCTCTCGACTGTTCCTAGGGTAGGCTTAAGGAAGTGTGTCTAGGTTACAACCGACCATATACATATTTATAAATCTGTATATATCACACCCAGCGTCGAAATGGGAATCGAACCCACAACCCTGGAATGGAAAGCAAGGTCACTCCAACTACACCAAGGGGTCAGTCAACAAAAGATCTAATTTCCACTTTTTAATATGCAATGGTATAAGTATGTTAAGTTATTTATGTTTTATATGTTGTTTTTTAAATAAAAGATTTCTTGCAATGAGCCATCTTTATTACATCTTGATTACATCCTGTTCATAATCTAACTCTTGACAATGTTGCCAGTGCCATCAACCTTATTAACCCTAATAATAATAATAGAGGTGTGTTGCCATATACAACAATTTAACTGTTTTAATTATATTTTTCACTTTCCTCTTATACCGCGGTTAACGCACGTGTTAGGAAAAAGAAAGTAAATTATAAATAATAAACAATTTATAATATATTCATACTTTATTAATCTAAGAATTATTATCTGATCAGTGAAATTAAATACTTTTATTTTTAAGAAGCGTATAATGAATTAAATATCTTGTAACAATTTACTCCTAATATTATTACATAAGTACTTATTCAATATTTCATAATAATTATATAGATACCATAACTATAATACTTATCTTTTTCCCCCGAGAGCTCCGCACCGGTCGACGTCTCAAACAAGAATGCCCAATCGAGTCGAAACACTCGTTTTATAGACGACGACAAACAAGTATGGCTCCTACCCACTTGTTATATTATCAAATATAACATCTATTTATTTACTTATTTACACTTTATTGTACACCAAACAAGAAATAAAATAAACAAACAACATTAACAATAAATAGTAGACAAAAAATGTACAAAAGCAAAGTAGATGATATATTGACGGTAGGTGTACAGGTTAATTTTATAAAAAGTAATGTGAAATAACTCATATACATAAAATAATCTGACACGGCCATACTGACAAGTACTTCGCTCTCGAAGTACAATCACAAAATCCCCCATCAACAGTAATTAGTAATTAATTATTACATACATAATACTTATAGGTACATTTGTTTACTTAGTGTCAATAATCGATTTATAATCATAATGCTGTAATCAATAATTGGACCTTACTGTGCAGATCAAACACCCCGCAGTCAGTGAAGCTTAATCACTCGCAGCCAGTGAATATCATATACAACAGCTAAGGCTCCAATTCATCCATAATCCGTAATAATACAAAATATATCCATAATCCGTAATCCATAATCCATCCATAATCCATAATAATACAAAATATATCCATAATCCGTAATACATAATCCATTCATAATCCACAACAATACATAATATTTTATACTAATTATAATAAATCCTAACACACTATAATTATCCAACTAGGCTGCAACAACTTCTAGAAGGAGGCCGATAGGAGGATTCGGTTGGGTTGGGCGGCGTTTGGCAGACTTCGTCGAGTCTTCACTTCGAAGATTCCGCAATAGACAAAAGTTTTCGAGCAATGCGTCCTGCCTGTGTTAACATACGGAGCCGAGACGTTGACGCTGACGAAGGGACTGGTTCACAAGTGTAAAGTCGCTCAACGTGCAATGGAACGGGCTATGCTTGGGGTTTCCCTCAAAGATAGGATTAGAAATGAGAATATCCGCGAGAGAATGAAAGTAACCGACGTAGCCCACAGAATTAGCAAGTTGAAGTGGCAGTGGGCTGGTCATCTGTGTCGCAGGACCGATGGCCGTTGGAGTAGACGGGTCCTAGAGTGGAGACCGCGTCTTGGCAAACGTAGTGTGGGACGTCCTCCGGCCCGTTGGACCGACGATCTACGTAAGATTGCCAGTGTAGGCTGGATGATGATTGCGGAAGACCGGGATATCTGGCGCGAAATTGGGGAGGCCTATGTCCAGCAGTGGACTGTGATAGGCTGAAGTGTATAATAAATCTTCTACAACAGCGTTTTGCTCAGTCCACTCTCGAATTTTTTTCTTTTGCAACTATAATGTTTCTTAAATTTCCAATACCTTTTAATGAGAATCTGTCATTATTTAATATAGTCCTAATCTTATATGGCCTTGATTTACGTCCATGTTATCTCTACGTGCTTGGTCAAAGCGATCTTTAAATTTATCAGTAACAATATTAAGACGTTGGTGTGCTAGCCTACGATCAGCAGTTACGTTAATGATATTATGATCTTGTATCACCTCACCTAATCGAGCTTGTATACACGGAATGTTAGACTTTCTACCACTAAGCAACCTAATAGGTGAAAAGCCGGTCGATTGCTGTACAGTAGTGTTTAAGGAAAGTTATACATTCCACAATCCACAGAACGCTCGGCCAGTCTGACACATTGGTACAAGAAGTGCTTATCATATTTGTTATTGTAGCTACGTACCGTTCGACTTGGCCGTTCCCCCGGGGAGTACCAGTCGCTACCATATGATGCCTAGTTTGCCATTCATCAAATAACTGTCGCAATTGTCTTGAATATAATTGTGTTTGCAGGCAAACGAAAAAAAAACTACTTCAACTATATCGACAAGTAATACAGCGGAGGTAGATGAAAAAAATAGTCCAGTAAATACGCATTATCAAAGATTACTCCAAAAGCAGTTATCAAATCTCGACAAAATTTAAATGTGACTATATGATAAACACCAGCTTTCGATTAAATTAAAAATTATCAAAATCGGTATACCCAGTAAAAAGTTATGTGGATTTTCGAGTTTCCCTCGATTTCTCTGAGATTCCATCATCAGATCCTGGTTACCTTATCTTGGTACCAAACTAGGGATATCTCCTTTCCAACAAAAAAAGAATTATTAAAATCAGTATATACAGTAGAAAGTTATGCAGTATAATACAACGTAGATCGACGAAAAAAAAAAAAGCGTCAAGTAAAAACGCATTATTAGGTATAACTCAAAAAGTAGTTGTTAGATCTCAAATAAATTTAAATGGGACCAAATGACAAACCACCTTTCGATAAAAAAAAAATTGTCGAAATCGATCCACTCGGTCAAAAGTTCTGATGTTACATACATATACAGTCAAATTGAGAACCTCTTCCTTTTTTGGAAGTCTGTTAAAAAATTAGTTCCACGATCGGTTATTATTAAGGATGGCGTACCATAGTCCGTGAGAGAACTTCGTTAAACCTCGACTAGTTCCTCGGCACCTGCTGTGGCAGCTTAGTGGATGCTGGTCCATTTGAATTCAACACCAAGTTTTTCTATGCTCCGACACCAGCCTTCAGCACCATTGTCGTTATTCTCTGGGTCGAAGACATGTAAATATAATAATAATAATTTAATTCAGACATATGTCCATATTTTTGTTAGTTACTTGTTTTTCCGAAACTATGTTAGTTTAAACAATTGTGACAAAACAAATTATACCAAATCAAAATCACACCAAAATCAAAATGAATATACTAAAATTCAATCAAACCCAAAATTAAAGTCTTCACCAAATTCAAAACTAAAATTCAATAGTACAATAATTAAAATTTAAAATTAAAATAAATACTAAAATTCAGAATTACAATAGTTAAAATTAAAAATAAAATCAATACTAAAATTTGATTAAAACTGGAATTAAAATCAATAAAGAAACAAAAATCAATATTAAAATTAAAACAAAATTAAAATTAAAACTAAAATCAAAATTCAATCAGTTAAAAGGATAAAAATAATGAAATTCAATTTAAATTAAAAATAAAAAAAATACAATATATTAAATTATCACAAATTATCACCCTATTCAACATAAATTCAAAATTAAAACTAAAATCAAAAATCAAAACTAAAAATAAGACTAAAAACAAAAATCAAAATCGAAATTGAAATCAAAATTAAAAGCAATGTCATCCGAGCGCCGATTTGAGGTAATTGCTTCTTGAATGACTTCTTTCATCAGACCTTCTAGTAGTTAGAACGGCTCCATAACCTTCAAAAAAAAAAAAAGACACGTATTATTGTAGATAAATTTGGGTGATATCCCACTTCTGATGTTAGGAAAAAGAAAGTAAATTATAAATAATAAACAATTTATAATATATTCATACTTTATTAATCTAAGAATTATTATCTGATCAGTGAAATTAAATACTTTTATTTTTAAGAAGCGTATAATGAATTAAATATCTTGTAACAATTTACTCCTAATATTATTACATAAGTACTTATTCAATATTTCATAATAATTATATAGATACCATAACTATAATACTTATCTTTTTCCCCCGAGAGCTCCGCACCGGTCGACGTCTCAAACAAGAATGCCCAATCGAGTCGAAACACTCGTTTTATAGACGACGACAAACAAGTATGGCTCCTACCCACTTGTTATATTATCAAATATAACATCTATTTATTTACTTATTTACACTTTATTGTACACCAAACAAGAAATAAAATAAACAAACAACATTAACAATAAATAGTAGACAAAAAATGTACAAAAGCAAAGTAGATGATATATTGACGGTAGGTGTACAGGTTAATTTTATAAAAAGTAATGTGAAATAACTCATATACATAAAATAATCTGACACACGCTTACTTGCATGTTTTCTTCAATATCTAATAGTTGGTGGAGATCGCTTTTATCTCGCTTTTAGCATTAATCCTGCATTCCGTGTAAAATTATTTATTTCTCTGTAATAAAGGATTTAAGCGTATAAACAAATCGTTTTCTTTCACGTCATTATCAGGTAAACTGTTATTGTTTTAAGCATTCGAATTGTTTTGTGTACCTTATTATATATGATTAAAAAAATAAATTCGAATGTCATTTATTGTACTTTTTTAAATGACTTCAAAAAAAGGAAGACTGTCTCAATTAGTTTTTTTTATGTGTGTTACCTCAGAACTTTTTACTGGGTGGACCGATTTTGATGATTCTCATTTTAATCGAAAGGTAGCATTTAAACTTGATAAATCAAGATTCGATGTGTATATTTATTTGATTATTTTATATATTTGAGTTATTTTTAATAATGCGTATCTTACATGTCGATGTATTTGAAGTCGGATTTTTTTCGTTTACGAGTAAACACAATTATTCTAACTTTAAATTAAAAAAAATGATAGTTTTAGAGATGACATTTTAGAGTTTTCTAGTATTACTAGAAATCTACTACTATACTAGAAAGCTCTAAATAAAAATAAATTAAAATCCGTCTTAACTTAGACGTATGAATATACAATACCTTTGCTCAGTCCTTAATAGTAGATATGTATATAAACATAATAAATAAAAATAAATAAATATTTTATAACATTCACACACAGTTTTCTGTTCCTAAGGTAAGCAACTTAATGCTTGTATTAGAGGTAACAGCCGACTATTATTATAAAGCTAAATATTTTTTTTTCAAATATAAACATTGAAATAATACATATGGCTGGATACATATATAGGAAATCGAATCCATAGCCCACGGAGCAGAAAGCAGGGCCACTACAAACTGCGCCGACGGGTTAGTATAATGTCAATAAAGTATAATAGTTTACAGAGTTAAATAAATAAATAGAACATTTTTTATTGATTTTTTTTTATTTACTACGCTTCAGCCTGTAATATCAGCCTGTAATAGTAGGCTACTGAGCATAGTCCTCTTTCCCCATATAGGAGAAGGATCAGAGCTTAATCCACCACGCTGTTCCAATGCGGGTTGGCGGATATATTCCCTATTATGAGTAACGATCGCTATCAAGTGAACATGATAACAACCGGGACCGACGGCTTAACGTGCTCTCTGAGGCACGGTGGGGAGACCCACAAGGACTGCACAAATACCCAGACCACGGCAAACCTGTATGGCCTGTATGGCCAATACAAATGTATGTCATGTGCGGAGATCGACCCCGCAACCGCCAACAGATACTACTACTCCAATTTACTAACAAACAGTAAAAATATCTTTCGCTTCCGTAGTTTTCAACAAACAACTCTTTCAAACGAAAAACTAGTAGACAAATCAGAAAACAATGTTCACACAACAAAAATCAAGTTTTCATATTTTGTTCCGAAGATAATGGAATTACGAATTGAATGATGTTATAAAAGATAAACAAGGTAAACAATTGATAAAGTCCTCAAAAATACAAAACGTTGTCGAACATTGACAAAATTGAATACTTTTAAGCAATCCTTTAATTGCAAAGAGGCCTGTCATATAAAAACTTGGTTTTTTGTCTTGATTCGCCTTAAAAAGTACCGAATCAGAAGACCCTATACGGTGCGCCCATCAAGAATCCATTAGGACGTCGAATGCGTTATTTCCGAACTATTTTGTTCAACGTATTGTAACAAACGAAACAGTAGGAACGCCAAAGGGCTTTTTGTTCGTGTTTCCTCCCGGTGTTTCGGAGTCGATAGATTGTTTTTCGCTTGGTTAATTTTTCGTCTGGCTTCTATTGCAAAAACTGTACGGTGTGTAGTTTGAAATTCATTCAATGAAAGCCTGTATTGATTCGGTTTCAATGCTGTGTGATTACGTTTCTATCTTTTATGTTTTTGGTATTATTTTATGTTGTTTTAATTAACTATCGCTTTTCTAATATTATTTTTTAGGATATATTCAGTTACGTTTAAACGTTATATTTAAATTACTCCCAGACTCAGGCGGGAATCGAATCCACAACCCCGGGAATAGAAAGCAGGGCCACTACAAACTACGCTAACGGGCTAGTCAAAATATAATAAATATAAAACAAAAAAAGTCAAAATATAATAAATATAAGTGTTGATATTTAAATATTATTACTACTAAATTAAAATTAAGAGAGTTGAAAATTAAATGTGAGGAGAAACGTGACTTTGAGACTTTATTTAGTTTGATACTAACAGTAAACCTAACAGAACGACCAAATCACAGCTACTTGAGATAAGAAAATTTTATGAAATTCGTTAAAATACAGGCTTTATAGATATTTTTTAACTTACTGCAAGACTTTTTCTATATGATATAGTATCTTAAGCAACTAATTCATTTGTTTGTTTGGTTTGTTTTGTTTTTAGTTTTAAAATTATCGAATATAAATACAACTTGGCCGTTTTTCTGTTTGCGTATTTAAAGTCTTTCATTCTATAAAAAATATTATTTTAAAATCCCTCTAAAATCTTTAGCAGTAAACTATGGAAGATTATCAATATAATTTCAACTGGTTGATCAATTAATAGTCTTACAAGTAAACATGAAGTCGGATTAGTTAACAATAGCACAGCATAATTTAACACGAATTAAATTGTAACAACTACTGATACATATAACTGTATTAACATAGTTTAATATCATACATTCGCTTAAGTAACTTTTTCTACAGGGTTTTCGGAACGTGATTTTCAAACGTTTAACGTCTCCGTAGGGAATATAACCCTCCCAAATCACATTATCCATCCAAGCCGATACTGAATGTTTTTATGGCGACAACTTTTCTACGTGATCGTGTTTGTCCGTTTCGAGACATTTTTACAGTTCGGGTACAAATGTGAATGTGCGTAATGTTTATAAAGTCACGATATAAGTTCTGAGGAATTTTGTTTAGATGTCTTTCATAATACTTCGTCAGCTCTTTTCCTCATCTGTTTGTTATTTTAGACGGGATTGTTGAAAGGTTATAGAGATTTTTTTTCAAATAGATTTGAGTCAAATATTTCTCGAGTTTGGTTTCCCTAAAAAGTATTCTATATTTATAATTTCAATCAGTTGATTATGCTAACAACTATAATAGGTACTTTAGCTTGTTTTTTTTTTGATTCTGTAACGTCAGACATCAAGACAGATTAATATAATGAGTCCTGTAATGTTAATAATGAGACTATCATCATATATAATTCACGTAACAAACTCTTCCACAGTGGACGACAAAGTTTTTTTTTTTAACTCTTCGATCTGGGGAGAGTATTAAATTTAACCCTTACTCTTGAAAGATTAATTTTTAACCTTAACTTATGGGGTTCAAATCTCGGTCCGTAAGTGGATTGAATCGTGTTCATATATCCGTCGGAGCATCTTATTTTATTTCATATGTTTGCGCTTACATCATCATCATCATCATTACAGCCTATACAGTCCACTGCTGGACATAGGCCTCCACAAGTTTACGCCAAAAATAACGTGAACTCATGTGTTTTGCCCATAGTCACCACGCTGGGCAGGCGGGTTGGTGACCGCAGTACTGGCTTTGTCGCACCGAAGACGCTGCTGCCCGTCTTCGGCCTGTGTATTTCAAAGCCAGCAGTTGGATGGTTATCCCGCCATCGGTCGGCTTCTTAAGTTCCAAGGTGGTTGTGGAACCTTGTTATCCCTTAGTCGCCTCTTACGACACCCACGGGAAGAGAGGGGGTGGCTAAATTCTTTAGTGCCGTAGCCACACAGCACATGATTGCGCTTACATGAATAAGAATAATTGATTTAATTACTACTAGACTATTTCGACCTCCATTTTTGTGTTCTTCGATTTTTTCTTGCAAGTAAAGTGACGCCTGGGCACGAACGGTGTTACCAGTTGCAAAAAACTAATTTCCTATGTTGCAACTTTGTACAATAAAACTTTTAACTTAAAATATTTATAATAAAAATCTTCATATTAGTGACAGCCTAGACATCATATATTACTATTTCGCAAGCATTAATTTGAGGGAAAAAAAATAGCCCAGTAGCCCATAGTATTCCTCGGTAAATTGTCTGTGTAACACAAAAATAATGTTGTAAATACTTAAACAAACAACTGAGGCAGGGCACAGCAGGAAATATCCTGTTCAAAATTTGGAGCAGCCCAACTGAGGAAGTACCTCAACCTTAATGAAGATTACAGTTAAATAATACTGCTTTTAAGCTACTTTCCTGTGGTGAGTGAGGTGGCCAGAGCTCTTGGAGGGATTGGGGGTAGGGTCGGCAACGTTTGTAGGTTGTAGATGTCTATAAGCTACGGTAATCGCTTACCATCAAGTAAGCTGTACGCTTTAAAAAAAAACAAACCAAACTATTATGCTTTGTAGAGTATAGAGAGAGTATTGGTAAAACATAAACATCACAAAATATTCATTCAAGTAGATTTTTTCATTTCATCAGTTTGAGTTTTTTTTTAAATACTTTTTGTAATTCAATGTATGCCTCTTTTAAAGCGACATCCAAAAAGGAGAGGTTCTCAATCCGATTGTATTTTTTATGTATGCTCAGAACTTTTGACTGGGTGGACTGATGTCGATGATTTGCTCTTTAATCGAAAGAAAATGTATGTCATGTGATCCTGTTTCAATTTAATTGAGATGTAACGAGTACTTTTTGAGTTATATCGAATAATGCGTATTTTCTTGACTATTTTTTCGTTGACCTGCGTTGTATGACACCGTAGTGGGTTTATCGATTTTGATGATTCTTATTTAAATAGAAAGCTGACGCTTGTTTTGTAGTCCTATTCAATTTGATTGATTAGTATTTATTTTTATTATTCAATTTGTTCTGATAACTACTTTTTGAGTAATCTTTGATAAGGCGTATTTACTTGACTATTTTTTCGATGTAATCGAATTCAGTTTTTTTAGTTTGCGAGCAAACACAATTATTTCTAGATGTCGTCTTATTTAGTTGTCAATTTACATTTAATTTATTATTCAGAGAGTAATATGCGTTAGTCATTTCTGTGTCATATTATATTTGTCATGGAAAATTCAGAGCTAATATTAAAGAAATATTTTTTTGAATCAATTATCGTTAACGTTGTCTCTGGGGAGTCATTCGTATCATTTCTAATTATTGAGCGATGGGTTTTCTTGAAATAAATTTTATGTATAAAGTCAATTATCCTATCGCATTTATGTATATTTGATAGCTATGATTTATATATTATACTATATGTTATTTATATGTTACTATGCACGGCACTGGCTGTTATGCTGACGGTCACGGGCTCGATCGCAACAGATTGTTTGGGTATTTGTACTTGTGTATTGTTTGTGTTTCCGTATCTCTGACACAGGAGAACATCCTACTGAAAGCTGTTGAGAGCTGTGAGAGACCTGTGAAGCATTTATTTATATACATTTTAGTACATAAGTGACTATGGCGCTTGTAATAGTACTGAAATATACGGACCACAAAATAACAAACATGATAAATATATCGTTTTACATACAAACTATTCCCTATACTTAGTGACACTGAAAGTTCAATAAGTTTCCGCGACTTTTCGTGTAAAATTGATTCGGTTGTAAGTGTAAGAGGTAAACACACAACCTTGATGACACGACACGACATTTTAAATAAACTTTTATTATTGAGTACAATTATTATATTCTTCTGTGATACACATTTTATAAAAAAAATATATCGAATTTTACTCTCTAGGCCTTAAGCTACTACACTGCAAAAATAATTTATACAGATGAGGTACACCATGCTTTAACGTAACAATATCAAAATTAAAAATAATTTTATTGAAGTCTAAATAGTCATTTAAAAAATTAAAGTTTTATTTGTTTTAATTAATGATAGTTGAATGTGAAGCTACCGTCCAATGCAAATGTAAATTCTGCAGAGAAGAATCCGGAAGAAACTCCGCAGCTACTCTTTTTAGGCAAATAAATTAATTGCATGGGAATCATAAATTTTAGTATAAGAAGCAGCTTTATGCTATTTCAGACTATAATCTCGATTTTCCGCCCCAAATCTGGATGAAATATATCTATTATTTATGTACATTTATCACAAAAAATAATAATAATGTAGCTATCTAAGTCGGCTGTAACATATAACACAAGTGTTAAGTTGCTTTCCTTGGGAACAAACGTGTGTTAAAATTAAAGATATATTTTTTTAACTCAACTAAGTCGGCAAACAAGCTTACGGTTCACCTGATGGTAAGCGATTACCGTAGCTCATATACGCCTGCAACACCTGAAGCATCGTAGGCACGATCTCGACCCTACCGCTAGGAGCCCTGGTCTCACTCAAGGCCTACTTAACACAGAACACAAAACTATTTGAGAACAGTGCTATTTAGCTGTGATCTTCTGTAAGGTTGAGATACTTACCCTGATGGGCTGTTCCAGATTTCGAGCAGGATATATTCTACTATGCACCACCTCAATGAAATAAAGTGTTTCTCTTTATCCGTTATATCGTGATCGAGTAACAAACATCCATCCATCAAAATATTTAAATTTACAACAGCAGTCAGATATGTTATTTTCTACAGTTAGAGTGTTAAAGATCGAAAGTAAATTGCTACCGGCGTGTTTTCAAAGATATTTTTTGTACAAGTCATACTGTAATCGTTGAGTTGTTTACCGGAGTGAGTTCAACAAAAGGTGTGGTCACACATGTAACGATTGTCGTTTGTTTGAGTTATTCTTTTTGAGTTACTTAGGTTATTCTGGTTGAGATTTGTGAAAAAACATTAAGTGTTACTTCAAGTTCAAATTACGAATTTAATTATGATATAATTTATTTGTGTTATTACAAAATAATGATAATTTGGTAAAAGATCATATATATCAATTTAAAACATCATAGCATCATATATATCAATTTAAAACATCATAGCATCATATATATCAATTTAAAACATCATAGCATCATACATATCAATTTAAAAACATCCCTCAAGAAAATAGTAGCACAATGTATAGTCAAAATACCGAATAATCAAAATAACCTTTTTTTAAAGCCTACAGGTTTAGATATATACACATATTGCTGTATGTTGTATTAATTTGCTTTGTTTTTATAATTCTAAAAAATAAATATATCCCACTGAAGATGACATATTATATTTTTCTAAACGACGATAAGATGTCGCGTTTTTACTCCTTCGCATTTGTCGTGTTTCATCTCCTTATTATGAGTGGGTATATTAAAAACAAGACTATATGTATATAGGTAAAATAATTAGCATAATATATATTATAATTGGCAAATCAAACGATTTGCCACGAAAGTGATAATACTTTATTTGTAAAAAAAATACTAAGATGTAGAATGTGAAAAATTTCTAGCTTTTCCCACAACTTCGAGAAAAACCATATGTACATAGTAGTACAATTGCTTTTTGTATTTTTTTTCATCGTTTCAAAATTTCATAATTTTTATTTTTATAGTATCAGTCGAAACAAAGCAAAACAAGATTATTTAATACGTATATAAGTAAAAAAGAAAAGAAAAAAGAAAATTTAAAATGATACTCAAAAATAAAACTATATTCACCTTTTATACTATGTCACATATATAAAATCTATTTTCTAAACAACAAAATATAAATAACTTCTAACAATAAATTTCCATTATAAAAATATCTTATTACAGTACAGAATTTCGTGTCAAATACATTTCAAAGTTATTCTCAGCGACAGATATCAACGTCCACTAAATTGAATAATCGCTAATTTAACACGACGCAGCGTGTGCCAAAATAGAAGCTATTACGTTGTCATGCTGTTAATAGTGTTATAAGAAATGACTCATTTGCGAAGTTCCAGCTTGCGTGAAACAGTTAATAGCTAGCATATGTCATATACGAGCGCTTGAATCATGGAAGAAGCTATTCGTCGGTTATGCAAGCTGTTAAATTTTACGTGCTTATGAGAATATATTCTTGTTTAATGTGGGTTGTTGAAAATTACTATTAATATAGACGATTTATAAATAATATTATCTTAATACTAATATTTGAAGAATTTTGATTCTAATAATAAATCTATGCACTATTTATAAGTGGCAAATGAGATTTAAATGCGTGTAAGATTCTAGGCTATAAAAATTATTCTACGATCATGATAAGCCATATAAGTATACTCGTATAGGTTAAACCAATACTTTAGTATCAAATCGCTATGCAGTCATCTCACACTGCCAACCCACCCTTGTGAATAAGCCCGCTATAGAAATCTCTTACACTGTCACCCTACGTTTAGCTGAGTCATAGTCTGGGGTAAATTACATACAAGGAACGGAGTCAGCAGATTTCTTATAAAGTTTATAAAATTTATTTAGTACATCAAAGCTTGTATGTTGTACTCGTATTAGACGCCTTGTAAGGAATTAAACTAGTTGATTTCTAACGTAAATTTCTTGTTTGTAATGATCCTTTTTTTTTTGTAAAACGGATGTTTTGCAACCGCAGATTAAGATAGATAAGATCTTTGAATTATTATTTTGTTTTCGATTTTTTTTTTGATAAAAGTTGAACTTATTAATCAAGTTACAATACCGTTTCTGGTAAAAAAATTACCTCAATATTTTTTGGATTATCTATTTTAAATTGTCAGAACCTCAGATGTCAGAACAATAATTTAGAGAAATGAAGAATCTCATCATCATATATTGTGCTCTACTTATGGTTATAATTTTTATTACTGTTACACTTCAGATAACATTGTCAGCAAGGTGAAACAGGCCCTAACTGTAGATTCCGTTCCTCTTTTTGAAAAATATTAATAACCTAATCTCAACAATAAAAAGATTTGTAAATGATTTAACGATAAAGACAAAATAAACCAATGAAAACAATAAATAAATATTTCATAATAAAAAAATAAAATAAAACATTTAACATAAAACTCACAAAAATTAATGATAATAACATAACGCTAAATGTGAAAATGTTTGCAAACTCAGATATTCGATAAAATATTCAAATTAAATAAACGATTTGCAGAATTTTCTGTTACCGTAACACACTAACATAACGGACTGGCTCAGTTTGAATTTCGAACGAAACAAATGGCAGCTTGGAATTCGAAAAAAGAACGTTATTTTTTTCTTCTCTTCGACGCCTCATTTTCTGACGCAAACAAGTGTGCCTTGTTTTTTCGTGTTTTCACCTTTTATGTAAGATATTTTTTTTTCGAGTTCTTTGTATGGGCGTAAGCGTTCTCTCTAATGTGTTGTCGGACTATCGCAGCTGATTGCAATATACGAAATTCCCTTTGACTTTTTTCCTATAGCGATTTTCTTTTTTTTTTTCGATATAGAACGATTTTCTTAAAGGCCTCAATCGTAATACCAACGATAAAGAAAATATGTTCTTATAATCAAAGAAAACATAAACTATTTTGTACAAGTAAATTTCTAAACTATACATATAACGTAGCGTTGACATTTTGGTTTGATATAACAATTTTCCTCTTTCAAGTATTTTTATCCTCATGTTAATTAAATTTGTAATTAATTTAAATTTTAATTAATCAAAATACGAAATTATTCGTACAAGAGTTAATTTAGATAAATGTTTACATGTAATTGACATTACGACACGTAAAGGAAACAAAAACATAAGGGATAACAACCTTTTTGAAAGACTCTTTAAAATAAAATAAAAAGAATTTGAAAACAGGTTTTTATTATCTGTCTTAAAACGTTCTAATTTTTAAAATATTGCCGCCATTTTATGGTTTATAATTTGACTATTCTATTGTCTGTGCATCCTAATTATTGATAAGATGGCGTGCTTCAAACTCAATCTATATATAACTATGTTAAATCTGATTAATCGATTCTGACCCACTTCTGATTAGCGCATTGAAACTTAATGTATGTCACGTCAAAAGATTTCCAATGACTTACTTTGTAACTAGGTAATACCGATGAAGATGTAAATCTTTATAACTTAAACTTGCTAGCCTTATTAATATTTCTATTTGCTATCAAACAAAAAAAAAATGAACTTAATATATATCCTTTTCAAAATATCACGTACAGAAGATCACGCTTAAATAATACTTCTTTCAAGCAGTGTTTTATTTTCCTGTGGCCAGTGCTCCTAGGTAGTTAGATATAATTAGGTAGAGTTTGGTGTTAGGGTCGGTAACGCCCTTGCAATGCTTCTGATACTAGACGCTGATAATAGATGAAGTTCAAGCAGAACAGAGTAGCACAATACTATTAATCAAATTTAACATTCCTAAAACATAATCTCTGTGAGAGTATTACGGGATTATTCAAATATATATAATAATATTTGTATTCAATATTGATATTGATTTGACCTTTGATTTTTATTCTAATAAACTTAGAATTGACTTACGTCGAAACACTTATTATTTGACATATGAACTAGGCAGGCGCGGGTTGATATTCAAAATTAAATCAAAGTAATTGTATTATTCATTTAGTTTAAAATGTTTATAATTTAATTATAGTAAATGTGTAGTTATAACCGATTCGGAATGTGAAGTATTCTGAGAAAACAAAAAGAAACAATTAGTTTCAGAATTTCTCATGCTCTTTGGAATACTTATTACTACTATACTACTATTATTTATATCATGTTTTTTTATTCAGTCGTTTATGTTACTGTTTATGAAGAGCTGGTCAAAAATATTATCGTTCTCGGCGCTCGTGACATTTAGTTTATAAAAACTATACATGTATTTGTTATATATATGACAATTTAGTTCTGATTTATCGATAATATTATATCTATTATATAATAATTAATACATATAATGTTATACGGTCTTTATTTTATATATTTTTTGTTTTCTTAATAAATAAGTGAAAAAGATACTTCTATTATCCATATTTAAAGTAATAAACACTATATAGTACTGTTGTCTCAATTACGAGCATTGAAAACAAATAAATAAATAAAGGTATTATGAAGTACTATCAATTACTATCAATCATATATTTCCAGAAAGCCATCGGATCAAACGCATTTGTGGGTACGCCTGTATGAGCTACTCCTACAGATTGACTCCCTTCATATCCATAATTTACAGAGTATTTTTGTCTAGAGTCTGCCTGGATATCACTATTTAGCTGTAAATAAGAAAAGAGTAGGTTCTCTATACCTACAGATTTCCATTAGATTTCCTTATTAAATTGCTACTAAATACTAATAAAATTTTTCAAGTCATTCCTAAGTTTAACATATTTAACCAACTTATTATTTCTGTATAGATTTATAATATTTAATGTCTTGTAAAAAAAAAAAAAATATCGTAAAATTATAAATTGTATTCACTGAATTTAAAATGTAAAATGATATTACTTACGTGTAAAGCAGAATATAATTAAGAATTACGTCTTCAAGAAACTTCTAGTGTAACAACAGTGAATCACAATTCTGTTTTCAAACTCTTATATTTTCGCGAAACATCCTCGCTACCTCTGACTACAATATCTCTGCGCGCTCGCAAATATGAAAATATTTATGATTCGACCAGATTTTCATCACGGCCAATGATTTTTAAATTTATCTTCGGCGAGGGAGTATTTTTTCATATGAGTAAGGGATGAAAAATAAATTAGTCTACCGTATCCCTCGGTCTGAATAAAATACGGTGCGGAATAATACTTGGGTGTCCGTTGATTTCACGTTTTGTAAATGTGTTCCGAATTTGATTTATTTCTAAGCGTTTTTTTTTGAAACTCGATAGAAAAGTGGTTATGTTATATGGTATATATATTGTAAATAGCTATATTGTAAATAGCCTTTTAATTTTGCTATGAACTGTTAATTGACCTTGGCTTCGCATACTAACTGTATAGGATTTTTAACGACAGCATTATTTTGGGTCAGAAAGTTTAAGTAAAACCTGATCAAAAGTTTCCGCAAGAAAAAAGGACAAAGATAAAAATATTGGTTTTTATTTGTATAGATCAGAATTATCCATTATTATATCAGTTTTTCACTTCAGCCTTTCACAGTTCACTGCTGGTCTTAGATCTCCTCAAGTGCGCGGCAAACATCCCGGATTTCCGTAATCCTAATTCACCCTTACACGGCAATCTTAGCTGTAAATAGCGGGGCTGCCGGGAACTGACCGAAATTTTAGCCCATACTCATGTGTTTTGTTGCCCAACGACAAAGGGGGTGGCTATATTCTATACTTCCGTAGCCATACAGCAAATTATATCAAGAATGATATCTAAAACTACATGAAGCCATGAAGTAATGGGATGTTACAGGCTGATTCAATCCATCAATATCAGTAATTGGTAACATCAGATAACTGGTAATTGGTAACATAAAAACTGTTTCTTTAGCTATTCCAAATTAAACTTCAACAAAAATAAAACTTTAGCCATTATATTTATAATGAAAGCAACAACTCAAATAACTTTAGAATCTCAATAGAAAAATTAAAATAATTTACATTTTGATGTAAAATTTGTATAAAGAATAAAAACGAAAGTAGGACTTTCAAAAAGTTAGTTACAAAAATCACTTTTCTTCAATGCTCTCGTAATATACTCGTGTTTTCACAAAAACTTTTCATTTATGCGTCACGTGAGGCTGGAAACTTTGCTCGAGTAATTTTCTTGCTAAGTTGACAAGATTGCTCGCTCGGGGGATCATAATCGTGTCAGTCTTATTTGTAAATATTTCTTAGCGACGCTCCATGTGATTTGTAGCTAGCTAGACCCGGGAAGTAACATTCTGACAGTCTAAATAAATACTGTTAGAATGTTATTAGCCGACGAAAAAGAAGAAAATATAATTTTTTAATCGACTTCAAAAAAAGGTGACTTCACTCGACTTTATTGTTATTATTATTATGTGTCACACTGTGACTTTTTATTGTGTGTACCGACTTGGATGATTCGTTTTGAACCAAAACTTCTGTCTGTGTTACTTTGTCTTAGATTTACGAAACGTAACTGGTTAAGAGAGGAAGAGAAAAAAAAGTGTGCCCGCACCTTTCTTGCTCTTTTCGCCGCTCGATCACACTTTTCGTAACGCTCTCGTCACGCATTCACCATCTTACTCCCCAAGTCAAGCGTGCGTAAGGAAGTTTTACTTCAAAAAACAGTTAATGTAAGAAAAGTTAGACTCATAATAAATAATTGATCATATCAATGATAAAAGATATCACTAAGCTGAAGAGTTTCTTTATTTGTTTCGAATTGAAAAAATATTTTTGTGTTGTATAATCTACATACCGAGGAAGACTATTAGGCTATAATCATGTCTTAGTACGTTATTTCCTCAAATTGAAGCTATCGAAACCGCGGGGCACAGCTAGTAAATGATAAATTAAAAGAAACAAAATTTTAATAATTTTATACATACGATTATTTCACAGATGTGTGGCTGTATTTTATGCAACGTGTTACTAATTTTGTACTAAAACACAGTTTATATATTATTTTTCAAAAGAGTAACTGCGGAGTTTCTTGCCGATTCTTCTCTGCAGAATCTACATTCCGAATCGATGGTAGCTTTACTTCTACAAATATAATAATTTATTTCTAAAGTTTTAATTTGTAAAATGACGATTCGAAAGTGCTCATGAATATTTGAATAAAGCTGTTTTTGATTTTGATTTTGACAGTTTCCAAACATTCAAATCTTCTATTCAAATAAAATCCAAAGTGATTCGAGAGATTCCACTGAAATATATATTCGGGAATCAAGTAAAAATCCACGTGTATTTATTCTGTGTCCGCGACTGATGGATGGACGGTGGGATCGATGAATTCCATTGACACTGAGTGGATGTGAAATATAGATATCGGGCGAGAACCATATCTGTCATTATAGATTTCAGTGGTAATAGTGCATTGTACGATAATTATATATACTTTATTGCACTCAAAATAATGTATAGAAAAATTACGCATAAAGTTGATGGCAAAGGCTATCTTTATAAGAGATCTCTTCCAGTCAACCAATAGTCATGAGAGGTGTCATATAGCGGGGGACACAGTGCAAGAAATAACAACGTAATACCTAAACAACTAATATATTACACATACACTATATAATTATGTGTAACGTACATACACTATTTGTTCCAACGGTAGGTAATTTAATGACTTTGTTTCAGGTTGATATACATACTATGATATACCTACATATGTATTGTTCGTATATCTACTAAATATATATCATACCTAGACTCAGAGCGGGTTCCAACCTGCATTGATGAAAGGAAAAAGGCAGGGTATCTGCAATTTGCGCCACTGCTAGTCAGTACCTACAGTTACATTTCACTAATCGTACTTTTTGAAGCTGTTCGCAGAAAAATAAAAGTCTTAGAGCATTATTTTCCTTATCATAATTTTAACTATGTGGGTGTAATATATTTCTATATTATTATTTTGTGTGTCAGAGTTATTTTTTTTCTGTATGTTATATATGTATATATTGCATATGCGTATATTTTTGCGCGTATGTATGTATGTATATGCCTGTATATATATATGCTACCTGCTTTGATTTCTATCTGTAACCGTTCCTTTTTGGTTGTGCTGGAAGAAATCTCTTACAGGGATTAGCACACCTATTATCGTGAGTCTCCATGACAAATATATTATGTATAAAATTTTGTACGTATAAAAATTGTTAAATATCGGAATCCGTTTTTTATTATAAATACTCAATTTACCGAAAAGAAAATTAAGTAAAAAAAAGAACAGCGTAAAAATATGTCACTGACATGTCAAATAATAGGTATATTATAAAAAATAAAACGATTTCGGAAATGAGTTTTCATTTTCACACTAACAGAAGCAGTTGTGGAGCAATAAGAATAATTCTCAAACATCGTGATATCAGCTTGGTAACTAGCGAATAAAGTATCGTCTGTGCGAGAGGGAACCAAAATTTTACATAATTTCGAAATAAAGGAGTAAATTCTAGTGAGTCTCGTTGATTTTATGACGTTTATTACAAAATACAGACCACACTAAATAATACTGTTTTCAAGCAGTGTTGTGTTCCTGTTGGTGAGTAAGGTGACCAGAGCTCCTGGGGAGATTGGGGATTGGGTCGGCAACGCGCTTGCGATGCTTCTGGTATTGTAGGCGTCTATAAGCTACGGTAATCTCTTACCATCAGGTGAGCCTTACGCTTGTTTGCCGACCTAGTGATATAAAAAAAAATACAGACTTGATGCAAGATAAAATATAATTATCATAATGTAAGTAAAACTTTGCATTAATATCGACTTTGTTATAATATAAGCCAAAATGTGCATCGATGGCAACAATAAATTATTTTTAAAAATCACAGAAATCACAGAAGTGCCTCTGGCATAACAAATTGTGTACAGTATAAAGTCATTTCCCGCATAAAGCGAATTCGAATGAATGAATAAAACAAAACAAAACGGATATCATAAGAAAAAATCAAAACAGTTTCAAACGCTATTTTAATTTCTAGAAAAAAACTGTCACTATCGAGTGAAAATAAAAATGATCAAAATATTATAGATCAACATGGTCACTAAAAGAATGAAGCCAAAATAATACAATCTGATCAATTTATTTTTTATATAATTAGGACGGTAAAAAAGCGTGCGGCTCACCTAATGCTAAGCGATTACCGTAGCTTATAGAAGTCTGCAACACCAGAAGCATCGCGAGCGCGTTGCCGACCCTATCCCCAATTCCCCACAAGAGCCATGATTACCTTACTCACCAACAGGAACACAACACTGCTTAAAAGCTGTGACTATTTCACTTCATATTTATTCCAACTTCTTTTTAAGTTTCAGAGATGCTCCAATTTTATAATACTAAAAAACCAGTTAGTCAAACTCTAAGCTTATACAATTTGAAGCTTTCAATTTGTTTTTCATCATAATTGCCTTTATTTTGTATTATGTACACCTTTTACAAATGGTGTACAAATTAGAATTAGCTACCACAAGTTTAGATTATTTGGATCAATCAAGGATTCTTCTTAGTAGTAAGATAATGGTTTTTGAGACTACCAAACAAATTGAAAAATAATTTAGTATTTGTTTTAAATTTCTCAAATTTTTTATGACGTATTATGTCTGTCGTCAACGTCTACAAATTTTGTGAAGGTAATAAAATTATAAGGTAATGAAATAATAATTTATTTGTTCTACCAAAAAAGATTAATTAAAACAATATATTTTTTTAATTGAATCTGAGAAGATTGAAAGATTTATTTTTATTTTCTAAGTTCATTGACTGTCTGAATGTACATAATAAATAGGGTAATATTGTTTTATTTTGCATGACTAGCCTCGCTCACGTCCCTAAAGGCTAAACTATATTATCGATTTCTTTTTAGAAAATTGGTTGATTTGAGTTGTGTTTGGTGTTTTTTAATATATTAACAGTTAAAGATGAGAGTTAGTTTATTTAGATTTGTTCTGTTTTCAGTTTTTATTTCACGTAATAATTCACAATCCAGCAATTGCTTTTGAGATATATCACCTTATCACTAGCACCTCATCATAATGATGAGAGCTCTATTACATATGTGTATCGCAGTCTGGTACCGTGTGAATGAACAAATACTCAATATGGCACTCTAACTTGATTGAGTACTTTATTTTTTTCGTTTATTATTTTTTGTGGATTACTTTTGAATAAAGTTACAACAACTATTTTAAATTTTATTTCTTGAAAACAGTACATCTTGAGATGAACAGAATGATACTTTACCGCTTCAAGACACATTTACCTAGATCTAAACTCTAAATCAAATATGACTGATGATGTTATGGTTTATTATTTTGATATACATTTTTCAGATCAACAAATATATAATTAATGACATCGAAAACTTGAACTTACAACGTTGCGTGTCACCGACGAGATCACTTCAATTCGAGCCACTTCATCACTTTAATCTCGACTTTCCCTGATTTTGCAAATATAATCCAATGCCTATGATCGCCGCTGATCCAAACACACGATTTCAAGCCTTACGATATTCCAATAAGGAATAAAATAGCTCAAAACACTGTAACCTTTTTGTAACACTCCAAAAAGTCGGTATGCAATAAAATCGACAAGTGAAAATCAATAGCTTCTCGAACGCACCTTCTTAAATAGGGGCTTAAGAAATCCTTAATTCGGTTCGCAGAAGCAATTCATATGCCACGGTTCTTTTAAATTAATTTGATCTGTATTACTTTGTCTTAGAGTTCCTTTTTATATATTGTAATAGTGCACATGTGGCGTTACGTAATGTGTTTTGATGTATTCTTTCAGTTGTGAGTATATTTTATGAAGGTCTCTAATGGGGTTTATTTGTGAGATGCGAAATGACTGTTAGTGAGGGTAGTTTATTGAATTGAAATCGAGCTAATACGGAGAGTACGATGAAAAGTTTTACTGTGTAATGTTCTTCGCTTAACGAGTTGTTTATTGCGCGCGTACTCGGCATGTTGCCTCTGAAGTTATACTAGCTTTTACCTGCGACTTTTTTCGTATGAAATTGTATCAAATATCATATGTCGTTTATAATTATTATTTTCATTACACAACTTTTTGACGTTGTATAAAATAGCAACCTTTTCTAAATTTTTTGAGAAATATAATTTGAATAATTTATTCAATGGCGTATATGTGATGTTACGTAGGATGAAATTTAAGGGAATTATGAGTTTGCGCGGCTATTGCTTTTGTAACATAAATTTTATTCTACATACCTATTCGGGTTTCTTAAATATTCCGAATCGGTTGTAGCTTAACTTTTACAAAAATAATTAATTATTTTTAAAGTTTTAATTTGTAAAATGATGATTCGAAAGTGCTGTTGGCGCCTATTTGAATAAAGCTGTTGATTTTGATTTTGATCTAATTTATAAAGATCTGTTTGTTATATTTTTATTATGTATTGTTACTTTTAGTACAAAATAAAGACTGTGCTTATTTTGTATATTTATGTATTAACTCATTTATCTTTTCTAATATTATAAAGAGGAAAGATTTGATTGTTTGTTTGTTTGCTTTGAATAGGCTCCGAAACTACTGAACCGATTTGAAAAATTATTTCACTGTTGGGAAGCTACACTATCCGCGGGTGATATTTTTGTTAAATACCCGTGCGAAGGAAGGGTGCTAGGCATCTTATAATGCCCTACTATAGGCACAACCAGACGCCATATCTTGACAATTTTCATACTTGCTCTACGGTGTATACTGTTATTATCTCATTTGTTATTGTTATGTTTATAATAACACAGCTTGTTTTAATAGAGTTGACGTTTTCATAACAATTTTTGAAACAAAATTTGAAAATAATCATTTTATTAACACGTGACAAAATAGAAAAATGAAATAATTGCTAAAATTTCAAAATTTCTCAATGATGGTTCACCAACTCGAAGAGTTTATCCTAATCAGAACCCCAAATCTGCTGTAGACCTTTCCTTAGCCTCCCCTCCCCTAGCTTCTATGTTGTCCTGGAAAGTCCTCCCATCCACTTTTGGCAGTGATCACTTTCCCATTATCCTTGCAATGCACTTACGACCTTCCCTGCCTCCTATTCCTATGCCCATTCTTAAATTTAAATTGAATATTGCTGATTTCTCCCATTATGCTGAATCTGTTGATAGCATGATTGACATCCTCCCTGATTCTCAAGATGATGGAAATATTCTGATTTGTTATGATCTTTTTCTTAAAGCTATTTTAAATTCCGCTAATATCCACTTACCTAAAAAGCACCTCTCAAAAACACGTTTGCTTTCCACCCCCTGGTGGGATGAGGATTGCAAGCGTTTGGCTGAACTAAGATTGGAAGCAGAAAAGGCATACTCTCAGAGCATGTGCCCTGAAAACTTTATCAGGTATCAAAAATTGGATGCCAAGTTTAAACGCTTGGTTTCCAAAAAGAAAAAATTTGGTTGGATACGTTTCTGTGAATCCCTTACTCCTCGCTCTCCTCCCCGTCTAGTTTGGAACCAACTTAAAAAATTTCGCCGATCCCTTGCCTCGGACACCCTATTCTCTAATGATCCTTCCGTATGGCTTAATGATTTTGCAGACAAACTCGCCCCTCCGTTTGTCCCTTGTGAGGACAGCATCTTTACTTCAATGCCAGCATCTATCTCGGATGAAATGGATGCCCCCTTTTCTTTTTCTGAGCTTCAGTGTGCTCTGAATGGATTGAAAGATTCAACACCTGGGGAAGATGGCATTCCATACTCTTTTATCCAAAATTTAAATGATAAAGCAAAACATTGTTATCTTAACATAATTAACACCTTGTTTATGACAGGAATCGTCCCGCAATCATGGAAGTCTCAAATTATTATCCCTATATTGAAACAAGGTAAAAATCCCCTAGACAGTAATTCTTATCGTCCTATTGCTTTATCGTCTACTCTGGCAAAAGTTACTGAGCACCTTTTGAAAAATCGCCTGGAATGGATAGTGGAAAGTAGAAACATTCTGTCTCCCTCCCAATTTGGCTTCCGGAAGGGTTTCAGCACAACTGACAGTTTAAGCTTACTCACAACAGACATTCGATTAGCTTTTTCTAAGGGAGAATATCTTGTAGGCATTTTTCTGGACATAGCGTCTGCATACGATAGTGTCCTTCTTCCGATACTCAGGCAGAAAATGCACCAGCTGAGTATTCCGCCAAGAATGGTTCATTTTATATGTAGTATGCTATCTTGCAGAACAATATCTGTGAGACATCCACTATTCGTGCTTCCTCCCAGATTTATCTGGAAGGGTCTCCCTCAAGGCTCTGTCCTCAGTCCCTTGCTCTATAGTATTTATACACATGATCTCGATATGTCTGTTGATAGCTTTTGTAACATTCTGCAGTATGCAGACGACATAGTTTTGTATTATAGTTCAGATTCAGTAGAAAATTTATCTTTCCGCCTCAACTCTGCTTTACATTATCTAGGTCAGTGGCTGTGTGATAACGGTTTATCACTATCAATAAACAAATGCCAAGCTGTCACCTTTACCAGAAAAAGAGTAGCCCCTGTCTTTGATTTGTTTTATGAGGGTGAGCGCATCAACCTGGTGGACAAGGCAAAATTTCTTGGTATAATACTCGACAACAAATTGAACGGATTTTCCCACATAGAATATATTTCCAAAAAGTGTGAAAAATCACTTAATGTATTAAGAGCAGTATCAGGTGTATGGTGGGGTGCACATCCCTACTGCTTAAAATTAATTTATCATGCCCTTGTACGTAGCCATATGGATTATTGTCTGTTTGTTTTAGACCCTATTAGTAAGTTGCTATCACAAAAGTTAGATAAAATCCAATACAAAAGCCTACGGATTATTCTAGGTGCCATGAAATCGTCGCCCACTAATGCCCTACAGGTTGAGTGTGTTGACCCTCCTTTGCAAATCAGAAGACAATTTCTAAGCGATCGTTTTGTCATAAAATCATTACAGCTGTCTTCCCATCCTCTTTGGCCTAAACTTAACAAGCTCTCCCAACTCTGCAACCCAAACCGGCCACGTTCCTACATTTTAATCAGCTACACCAAATTTTCAAACCTCCCAAATCCTTTCTCAACCTCTTGTATCAATCCCTTATTCTCTACTTCCTTCAAAGCCCTTACCTACAATGTTCCTATCGTCACAGATTTGGGTCTAAAGAAAGGAGATCCTGATATAAAGTTTAAATTTCAAGAAATTCTTCATCAAAATTGGTTAAATCATCATCATATATATACCGATGCATCAAAACTTTCCCCGTCCAGCTGTGTTGGTGCTGCCTGCTGGATCCCTAAATTTAAAATCATCCTCCAATTTAAATGTCCCCCTGAAACATCTGTGTTTACCGGTGAAGCTGTTGCTATACTGGAAGCCATCCTCTTTGCCCTCTCCCATGACTTAGGACCGACCGTAATCTTTACTGACTCACTAAGTTGTCTCTTAGCCATTAAGGAAAATCCCTTTCGTAGCAAATTAAAAGTTTCTATTGTTTTTAAGATTAGAGAGGCTTTGCTCTCTTGCAGTCAAAAGGGTCTGCATATTCTACTTGTCTGGATTCCAGGCCATTCTGGCATTGCAGGCAACGAGACAGCGGATTCATGTGCTAAAGCTGCAATCCAAACTGGTATCCTTGACCATTACAAAAACTCCTGCCAAGACCTCCGTTCCCTAGCCAATATCCATATGGACAAGTCCTGGAATTTATCTTGGAGTTCATCAAAATTGGTAAAGGGTAAATTTTACTCAAACATACAACCAGACATCCCAAGACGCCCTTGGTTTTTTCTTCATAGACATGCTAGTCGCTGGGTCACATCCAGCATATGTCGCTTGCGTCTTGGTCATGCGTGTACACCTGTTCATCTTGCCAAAATCAGAGTTCGTGACCACTCATTGTGTGAATGTGGCCTTGACGAAGGCACGGTTTCCCACATCCTTTTTTCCTGTCCCAAACTCCTCCGTCCTATATATGACATCCTTCCCTATGATATTCCCCGCCCTATAAATGTTCAATGTTTGTTGATGTTAGTGTTTAGTCCCTACTGTACATTTTTGTGTAAATATTTTGAAATAAATAAAATTAAGTTGTAAATAAACCATGTGTCTGTCCTAGTGTAATTAGTTTGTAATAGTTTAGTTACTAACAGTGGTTGTCTTAGTCTAACATTAAATGTTTGTGTTGTTTTAGGTTAAGGTGTAACAATGAAAGTCTTACTATTTTGCCTGTTTTCAAAATTAAATTGAGACTGTTATCTCAACTGCACCGATCAATCAATCTCCTACGTGTGTTCTCCACTCTACGTGACATTGGCGGAATCAACCGTGCTTCTCTGGCACAACTGAAAGCCATTAAACCAATCAATCAATCAATCAATCAAATTTCAAAATTACAAATATACCGTCGTCTACGGCTATGTAGCGGTATTGTATTTTATTTCATTATTATTAAATCACTGAAATTATATTATACTAGCATTTGATATAAAATATTTATTCTTCGAAATGATATATCTCCTGTCACTCCAGCTCGCGATATTGTGAACGTTCAATTGAATCAATTGACACGCGCTAATGTGTAAGCGAGTTTAGGATTTATTTCCAAATATTTCGTTGAAGAGCGTGTAATCATTTTGAAGGTCTTCATTGATGTTGTTATTTTTACTAAGTGAACCGACGTATTTTGTACCGTATTTTTTTTCTTTATATTTCTTTTTTTAAATTTTCTTTTATACAAACCTTGACCTAAAAATAACGAAGTCGAATTATTCAATTTAGTGCAGTCATTCGGAAGTTCTACGCGTATATATATTTCGGTATTTATTTATTTATATACGTAGATCGGTGTAGACTAATGTTGAGCAAGTAAATACTAGTTTTAATATACTCGTGTATTATATTTGCATTAAAAGAAATCAAATTTAGAGATTTTTTATATCCTTGATCGCGTCAGCATCTGGATTAGATATACATTTTTTTTGTAACGTGTATCTTCTATATTTATACTAATACTAATTACTAATTAAATAATAAACGTAGAGCCGGTTTTTTTGATCGGTTATATTGCGTATAATACTGAACTGATCGGAATAATACTTATACCATAAGATGCAGCAAGTTTCGGAGAAGGTTTTAGTACAAAATATGTTGGTGGTAACGTATTGTTTAAAAAAATATGAACGGACAGAAGTCGCAGTTAGATAATTAATTTGTACTTCTTCATTACTGATTTTGTCTAATGTCGGTAGCCAACGCCTTCTTCTATAACATATTTTTTAATATAAATATAAAATGACGTTTGTAGGCTCACAACTAACTGCCTTTACCTTTGTTTTTTAAAATAACATGTCAATCCCACAGGTGATTTGATTTATATCTAACTACAGATCACACAATTCTCTAGATCTATTTCAGATTCTCTCTTAGCAACTTTTCACGTTTCAGCCTGTAACATCCCACAGCTGAGCAAAGCCCTCTTTCTTCGCGTAGAAGAAGGATTTAAGCTTAATCACCACGCTGTTCCACTGCAGTTTGGCGGATATATTTCCTACTATGAGTAACGATCGCTATCAGGTAACTTTTAAGGAAGCAACTTTTACCACTTTTTTTATTTCTTTAAGCGTTTACTATTAGGGATCTGTGAGAGGTATGCAGTGGCTCATGGCCTTAGGTATAATCCCGAAAAGAGCGAAATGCTTATATTTAAAGCAGGTAATAAATGTTATCCCACAGTACCGTCGGTAACAATAAGTGGCACTTCGCTTAAAATAGTAACAAAGTTCAAGTACTTGGGGCATTGGGTAAATGCTGACCAGAGCGATGATATGGACATGGAACGGGAACGTAGGGCGCTGGCGGTCAGAAGTAACATGCTTATCCGCAGGTTTGCAAAGTGCACAAATGAAGTTAAAATAACTCTATTCAGAGCATACTGTCAATCTTTTTACACTTGCAGCCTGTGGATTAAATATACTAAGAAGGCCTACAGCGTCCTGCGTGTCCAGTATAATAATGCGTTTAGGGCGCTGTTGGGGCTCCCGCGACACTGCAGTGCCTCGGGGATGTTCGCAGAGGAGCATACAGATGGCTTTTATGCAATTATGCGTAAGCGTGTGGCATCTCTGTGGAGGCGGATACGCGCGAGCACAAACAGCATCCTGCGTACAGTTGCGGACCGGTTTGACGGATCCATAATAAAGCATTGGATCACCATGCATGTTATGCCGTCGGACCGAGCCGCTAAATAAATTAATAACATTAGCATGATAGGTACATACGATATGGATGAAAGCCACGAAGAGTGAAAGGAAGATTGAATGATACTGATTAACTTGATATATATTTTTTTTCATGTCTATTTTGTGTTTTGTGTGTTTTTAATTCATTGTATTTAACTCCTTAATTATAAATTGTTAATAATGATAATGAAATGATAAATAAATAAATTAATAATTAAATTATAATTCACATTAATATTAAGAAATATTATTATTATAGTTATTGTTAATTCAAAATTTATTAAAATGTAATTATTTAATTATTTAAATGTAATTGTACTAACATTAGACTATAAGCATCATTGTTACTAACACTATATGGGCTAGTTCCGAAATAAAGATTATTATTATTATTATTATTATTATTAAGCGCTGATGGCTAGTAATCAGGTGAAGTATGCCGCTCGTTGACGGTTTTTTTCATTTCAAGAATGAAGCGTTTATGTTTTTAACGTACGAAAACAAAGAAACTCAAAAGTTATTAGTCACTTATTAATAAAACATTCTAACCAACCTTTTGTACTCTTAAATCTTTTTCATTTTTGTTTAGAACAATGCACAATAGCTGACAGCCTTACAAACTAGCACAAAATAATTTTCTAGGAAAAACAACAGATATTTTCGACTAGGCTTAATGAAAAATATGAATAAATAAAAGTCGATACGAATGAGGCATTGTCGCCGAGATTATACAAAAGGAAGCACAAAACTGGATATTGGATCATCACGAATACCCTTGTAGGAGTTTTATTGGAAAAGTTCGAAAACAAATTCTCTGTGACTCGGGAAGAAAAATCGGAACCGCCATTCTTAGGAACTACAGTGCCTTCTAAAGTATTCCGACCTGGGTGTGCATTATTCGGAGGAATTTATTTTCAGAGAAATGTTAGGTATTAAGTGGGAATTTGGAATTTATATATTAGTATATATTGCGGTTTTACTCGTGATGGATCTAACCCTTCTACGCTATGGCACGCGCACTGACATTGCTAGCGGATTAAGACATTACTACATTTCTGTTTTAAAGGGGTTTAGGCTTTTGTCCAGTAGTGGCGTATTTTTGTCGTTTTTCGTCTTGCCTGCTTACGTGCTATTTTTTGACAAACGTCATATTAATCTATAGTAGATAAAGAAATAAGATATTATATCTATAGTAGATAAAGAAAGTTAAAGGCCATTGTTTAACTGGAAAGTATCTCTTCTAGGGATAAGTTTACCTTTACCATTATCCACTTCTTCACTTCAGCCTAACGCAGTCCACTGCTGGACATAGGCCTCATAGCGTAAACTCACGTCTCTGGCCCATGGTCACCATGCTGGGCAGGCGGGTTGGTGACCGCCGGGCTGGCTTTGTCGCACCGAAGATGCTGCCCGTCCTCGGTCTGTGTATTAAAAAAAAAGCCAGTTGAAGGATGGCTATCCTACCATCGGTCGGCTTCGTTAGTTCCATGGTGGTATTGGAACTGTCTTATCCCTTAGTGATCTCATACGACACCCACGGGAAGAGAGGGGGTGGATATATTCTTTAGAGCCGTAACCACACAGCATCACCGTTAATCATTCATGTGATATTCTGTATATTCTTATTTTTATGCAATAAAGTATATAATATAAATATGTTTAAGCCTTCTTTAAACGTAATGTGTTAAGTGTGAACTGACACCAGTGTCTATTTTTAAGTCTTTAATAACGTGAAAAGCATAAACAAGAATCTATTTATACGACATAATCCGATTAGACTGAAAGCAAAGCAAACGGTGTTGCCAAAATAAGGTTTTTTAAAGAAATACTAATATGTGTAACGAGAATTTGTATTATATAAAAGAAATAGAAGAATTTTGGTTAAGGAATAATGTTTTGGAGTGAATTGAATTATCCAGGATTAGTTAATAACACACTTATTTCAACAAAATTGATATCTGATAATATAGTATTAACTAGTTTATTAGATGATATTTTAGCAAACAGAATAATTGTAAAGCTGAATCACGAGCGCTTTTAGGAAAATTACGTATCCGAACGGATGTCGATAGAACCAGATTTTTATACCCATGTATCAGATACCCAATGGAATAATTTAGGTTACCATAACTTCGCTGTATAGTAGACCCTACATTCCGAGCGTCGCAGTGGCTCTTTTACGTAGAATTACATAGGTTAGATAGGTATTTACTCAGATAAAACCATAGGAAAAAATAATATATACGATTTACGTTAACGTTGGATCAGGGACACGGTACTGCGGCGTAAATTGTATTGCCATATTTATTATTAGCGTTGGTTGGTGCTTGTTAACCGACTTAAAAATGGTGGGGGTTTTTAATTCAACTGTAATTTTTATATTTTTGTAACACAAAAAAATTACTCGTATCTTTTTACTGGGTGTAACGATTTTGATGACTTCGTTTTTTGGTCGAATGCTGGTCATTTGGTTCCATTTAAGTTTGATCGACGTCTGACGAAAACTTTTTGAGATGTTCCATAATGATATGTCATTATCATCATCATCATCATCATCATCATCATCATCATCATCATCATCATCATCATCACCACCATCATCATCATCATCATCATCATCATCATCATTCCAGCCTATTGCAGTCCACTGCTGGACATAGGCCTCCACAAGTTCGCGCCAAAAATGCGTGAACCCATGTGTGTTGCCCATAGTCACCACGCTGGGCAGGCGGGTTGGTGACCGCAGGGCTGGCTTTGTCGTACCTGAGACGCTGCTGCCCATCTTCGACCTGTGTGTTTCAAAGCCAGCGGTTAGATGGTTATCCCGCCATCGGTCGGCTTCTTAAGTTCCAAGGTGGTAGTGGAACCTTGTTATCCCTTAGTCGCCTCTTACGACACCCACGGGAAGAGCCACCACACAGCAATGATATGTAGTAATATATTAATCGGTTCTACCGACTATCTACGTTGTAATTATCGCCGACGTAATTGAAGTCATCGCCAATTATTGTAATGCGAATTACGTTAAGGACAGCCACTAAATAAAAATATACAGCAGAAAAATATTCTAAAACAAAAAATACATTAGATGTCTTTAACTTTCGTAATAGAGCACAATATATATTATATTAATGGTTGCATTTAAAGGTATCGTTGACTCAATTAGGGTACTATAAAAATTTCAACTGTTTATTGCGCAGACATCGCGGTACGGTCGAGTTCGCTCCGATCTCTTTGAAAGGTCCCATTTAGGGTAGCGGCCAACATCAAAGGGTTGTTTAATGTACTCAAACACCGTGAAGGTATGGCCGAGAAGGTTTTTTTTTTTTTTTTTTTAATTTAATCGTCCGTAATTATTTTTATCGTGTAAATGTTTTGAACTAAAATTTTTAATAGTATGATTTCTGTAAAATTTTCAAGTTGTGTGGTCTAGTTATAAGTATAATATTAGAAGTAGTTTGGAGACCAATTCCTCTCTGTAAAAGGAATAAAAAAATATTTTCTAAGCTAATAGGATGCTTTCATTGAAAACAAAACATATTTTATAATGTCGAATTAAAATCGTATCGCATATAATCCGGTCGTATTATATAGAAAACTAGCTGTGCCCGCGACTTCGTTTGCGTGGAATTGAAAAAAAAATATTGTTTTGTTCGCAGAGACAAAATAAACAAATTTCTAAAATAAAAGTATTCTAAGTTACTTCTTATTACATCAGCTATCTGGCAATGAAAGTTCCGTCAAAATCGGTCCAGCCGCTTCAGAGATTCAAACATACAGACAGACAGACAAAAATTGTAACACAGACACCCTAATTTTATTTATTTGTATAGATAATCTCAGAAATTATTAATTAGAAATAATATAATGGAATATAGAGAAAGCGAATAGATACGTTTAAAAAAGTACCATCTTTTTTAAATTACTTTAAAAAAAAAAAACGAAGGTTCTCTATTCGACTGATTTTTTTTTGTGTTACCTCATAACTGTTTAGTGGGTGCACCGATTTCAACGATTTTCATTTAATCAAGAGGCAATGCTTGTCATGTGGCCTCATTTTAATTTATTCTAGATCTGACGAGTAATTTTTGAGTTATCGCTAATATTCCGTATTTACCTGACTATTTTTCGTTTACCTACGTTGTATTACTGGTCCGTGTAATTGAAATCATTTTTTTTTTATTTGCAAGCAAACACAAATATTAAGTAATTTATCTCTATTACTTTTATAATAATTTAAAAATATATAATATTTTCTTAAAGGTGTGCAATCAATAGGACTATTGATTGACTATTACAACACGTGGTTCAATAAGTCCCGAGACTAAGTACTAAAAAAGGTCTTTTTTATAAAATTAATTTTTATTCATCAACATAGTCTCCTCCAAGAGCGATACAGTCCCTCCAACGCTTTTCTAACTTTTCTATCCCATGTGTGTAGAACGATTTCTCTTTGGCTTCAAAATAAGCCTCCGTTGCTGCGATAACTTCAATATTTGAGTCAAATTTCTTACCCTGAAGCATTTTTTTGAGGTCTGCAAACAGCCAGTAATCGCTGGGGGCCAAGTCTGGCGAATAAGGGGGATGAGGAAGCAATTTGAAGCCCAATTCGTTAATTTTGGCCATCGTTCTCACGGACTTGTGGCAAGGCGCGTTGTCCTGGTGAAACACCACTTTCTTTTTGTTCATGTGAGGCCGTTTATCCGCAATTTCGTACTTCAATCGCTCCAATAAGCACATGTAATAGTCACTATTTATATTTTGCCCCTTTTTAAGGTAGTCGATGAAAAGTATTCCATGCGCATCCCAAAATATAGACGCCATAACCTTACCGGCCGATTTCTGAGTCTTTGGACGCTTCGGGCGGCTTTCACCAGCCGCTCTTCACTCCGCTGCAGGTTTCATCCATTGTTACATACCGACGTAAAAAATCCTTTTTATTATGATTCATCAGCGCCAAACATCGCTCTGAATCATTGATACGTTGTTCCTTTTGATTAGTGGTAAGCAAACGCGGCACCCACTTAGAAAAAAGCTTTTTCATGGCCAAATTTTTATGTAAAATAGTGAAAACACTACCAGCTGAAATCTTCACTATCTCGGCTATCTCTCGCACTTTTACCTTCCGATCTTCCAATACGATTTTGAGGACTTGGTTAATATTTTGTTGAGTCACTGCTTCATTTGGACGACCTGAGTGTTCCCCATCATTGGTGTTCATGCGACCGCGTTTGAAGTCGGCATACCACCGACAAATGGTTGCTTTAGAGGGTGCTGATCCTGCATAACATTTTATAAGCCATTGCTGTGCTTCAACGGTATTTTTTCCCATTAAAAAACAATGTTTTATCAACACGCGAAACTCGTTTTTTTCCATTGTATCGAAATTACAACCGTAGCGTCACTTAAATGTTTCAAAATCAATAATTTTATTGTTCCATTTTTAAAAATTTGACACATATTCTTGTATTGATAGCCAGTACTTTTTAAAAATCAAAAGAGTTTTTAATATATGCGCCATTTCCAAGTTAGTCTCGGGACTTATTGAACGATCTAGTATAATATTAATAATACTAGTCACAAGAGCACGAATGCTTAGTGACCACTCTGGCTGGATTAATGGCTTGTAATTGTGCAAAATAGCATGGATGTTATTGCCAACGTCACGTAGAATGGAGACAAAAGGAGATTATTCGTTGCGGACGAGATAACAACCTTAACATAATTTAGAAGACCGTAGAAATCGTGGTAGGTGTTTTTAACTGAGTTCAAAAAAAGGAGGAGGTTACTCAATTCGACCGTATATATATATATTTTTATGTATGTTCGGGGATAACTCCGTCGTTTATGACCCGATTTTTATAATTCTTTTTTTGTTGGAAAGGAGATATCCCAAGCTTGGTACCATGATAAGGAGATCAGGATCTGATAATGGGATCTCAGAGAAATCGAGGGAAACTCTCGAAAATCCGCATAATTTTTTACTGGGTGTACCGATTTTAATGATTTTTAATTTAATCGAAAGCCGATGTTTATCATGTGGTCACATTTAAATTTCATCGAGATCTGTTTACAACTTTTGGAGTAATCTTTGATAATGCGTATTTACTTGACTATTTTATCGTCTACTTACGTTGTATTACTTGTCGATATAATTGAAGTCGGTTTTTCTTCGTTTGCCTGAAAACACAATAATTTAAAGTTCTTCAACATTTAGAATGTTCTAATGTAATGAAAATTTAGGAAAATGCGCACAAACGTTCCGACTACCTATTTCAACTTTATGCATTTGACATATGTCACTTGGGTTAGGTAGTAATAGATTGTGTGAGAATGTATTGTAAGTAATATTATGTGCTGCACGCATACAGGTACGGCGTATTACTTACTGGGTGTAGCTGTCGATGTATTTATTCACACACACATGTTGAAACAAATAGATTTGTATATTTTTAAGCTTTAAGGCATAATTGTATTTGCTCAAACATTTTATAACGACTATTTAAGCCCTCTACAGGGATAACTTACACAAATGATGTAACCCGACTTTAGCTCTGATACGAAAATGTGCTTTTTTTAAGGAAGCACGCCGAGTTTTAGTAATCATTGGAATAATCCCTCCTAATACGTTACGATTATTGTATTATTATTCTACAGTTATTATAATGTTCTGTGTGACTTTAATTCCGTTATACATAATTGTATTATGTATTATAAAGTTGGATAAGTAAATAAGGAAATTGTATACACGGTTGAAAATTAATTCATAATAAACAAAGCTATTAGAAACACTAGCGACTTATTATTATATGTTATTAATAATGTAAAGCGAGTAATTTGTTTTCACGGAGTGAAGACGTATATTGGTTTGTAACAAATAACAGCCATCCCTCGGGACCGCAGATCAATGTAGCGTGGCGTGTACTGAGCTGAGGGTTGGGGCGAGGTGGTAGTGGTAGCGGGATATAATTAGCTATATTTAGTAGAATAAATAGCTATGATTAGGTAAGAAATAAATATATAATAGAAATTAATAGGTAAAGCTCTATTTTGTGCAGGATTGTATTAATTAATGATGAAGATGTGTGGATATTACCAATTATATAGATCAAAATATCCTTTTTATTTAAAGAGTAACTGTGGAGTTTCTTTCCGATTTTTCTCTGCGAAACCTACATTCCGAATTGGTGGTAGATTAACTTTTAAACGTAATTAATACTTTAACAAGTAAAATGACGAAAAGTGCAATAATCATATAAAACCTCAGTATAGTTTGTTAAACAGGAGTTAGTTTTTGAGGTAAAAAAAATGATAGTTTTGCGTTTTATAAGTACGAGTATATGGTCATCATATTTTTAAATTTAATTTTTCTCCGCTTTCAGAAGCACTTCTTATTCCTTCATTTGAAACACAAGCTCTAATATTTCTTCAATCGTATTAAAATAACAACTCTCTTTTTTTATTGTATAAAAACAGATTGTTTCAACTTTGTCCTTGTATTAACCACGTAATACCGATACATAGCGGTTTCTGACAAATAAGTCATCCCCAAGGAATATAAATCAATGCAGCGTAATAAATGCGTTTCGAGAAAGGTGTGGCGCTAGCTATAACAAGAACATAGACAGACAGAGGAAATCGCCCGCAGTCACACCAGCCCCTTCGCTATTGGAACAAAAAAGAATCTACTTCAATTTATTATATCTTTAAGTATTAGTACAAGTATGTACGTAGTTGTTAGTGTTAAATAAATAAGCATTGTTTGGGTAACTCATAAATTACTCTTTAGGTATTGATCGAATTTAAATTGGATCACATGATAAGCATCAGCTTTGCAATAAATAAAAATTTTTTGCTTGCAAACGAAAAAAAACCGACTTCAATTATATCGACACTAATACAACGTAAGTAGACGAAAAAGTAGTCAAGTAAATATGCGTTATCAAACATTACTCAAAAAGTAGTCATCAAATCTCAATAAAATTTAAATGTAACTACAATATAACCATCAGCTTTCGATTAAAATAAGAATCATCAAAATCGGTATACGTAGTGAAAAATTATGCGGTATAATACAACGTAGGTCGGATTTTTATATAGAAATTAATAAAGCACGTTGTTAGATCTCAATTAAAATTGAATGTGATCAAATGACAACACCTTTCCATTACAAAGAAAATCATCGAAATTAGTCCACCCAGTCAAAGTTCTGATGTAATCATTTACAAAAAAAAAAAAAAAAGTACAATGGAATTGAGAATCTCCTCCTTTTTTGGAAGTTGGTTAAAAATGAGGTAGCACACAAAATATATGTCGACAGTCGTATTGTGAATCTCTTCCTCTCTTTTTTGAGGTTAGTTAAAAATAGTATGGCGCTAGTAACAGTAAAAAATATATACACGGATAAAATAGCCCGCAGTCGCGCCATCCCCTTTGCTTTTATTGCAAAAGTTTGAAACAGAGAAACAGAATGTGCGTTTTAAGTGGCAACTTCGCTTATTTGTCGGATACAAATTTTTTCATGTTTTGAATTAAAAAAATACCACGGAGACTTGATATTTATCGTGATGTTCATCGTAATTTTTTTAATTGTACCTAAGAACAGTGACTTATGGAAGCTACATCTATATTTGCATCTTCTTGTAATTAATAAAAATGCCATTGTTGCGTTGTTGGAAATATTTTAACGTACTAAAGATTTATGATTTTGCCTTAAAAAAGTAAATTTAAGTCATTTTGTCCATACGAAAATAATTAGTATTAGCTGAAATACAAAATGAATACAAAAGAAAAAATATATAATGTAAGTTCCTTTTTTAACAGTATTGCTCTCTAAACTTTTGGTTACATTTTTACGCCTAGAACAAAAAAAAAAACGTCAAAGCTTTTAAAAAAAATAAAGTTCGAGACGATAACATCAAAAATTTCAGAATACTGTAAAATCTAATGGCATGCCTACTACTTATAACCTAATGTTAACTTCATACTAATACACGTTTATCATCCCTCACAAGACAGATTTTATTTAGAATTCCGTGTCCTAAATTTTATAATAGTATGGAAAAAGTTTTCGAGCTACGTCAGGTTCTGTAATAAGAATAAATACAGTAATAGATGAGTGCTCGTGGAGCGAGATAGGAATATTTAAACTTTAGTAACAGCGACTAAATTTTACTCAAATTGTCGCAGACCTACATTAACGCCCAAGTTCCTCTGTCTCCATTAAAACTACCGTTTCGTGAAAAAGTAAAGCATTTTGAAGAAAGCTGTTGTAACGCGATCAAAGAAGGAAGTATCCAGTGGATGGGAAAAGTTGATAGTCGCTAGTCGGAATTTGTAAAGTTCTTATTTATGAAGTAGGAAATTTAAAATTTGGAGCAATCTGACTGGAGAAATACCTCAACTATAAAATAAATAAAATGAAAATAAAAATCTTTATTACTCGGACAATAAAGGGTCCACAATTGTTAGTAAAAATAAAAGATGAAAGCTTAATAACTAATGTTAGAACTAATGTCACAAGGACTGTACAAGCATTCAGACCACGGCAAACATCTGTATGGCCAATACAAATGTTTGTCACGTGCGGGATCGAACCCTCAACCGTCAGCGCAACAGCCACAAACCAGTTCTGTGACCGTTGCGCTAACGCGTATTGTCGTGTGCGGATATCGAACCCACGACAGCTAAAACATTAACTTATTGCTTTGATCAATGCCATGTTTCAATGAGTGATGTTTCTTCTATTTTTTCTATTACAAAGTAAGCTGATACCGTAGACTATTTATCATTGCCATTTCCAGCTCCTTACCAACCTTACCCCCTGCCCCCCCCCTCACAGCAACACAACGCTACTTTAGAACCGTGCTATTTAACCTACAATAAAATACAATGACGAAATGAAAAACAAAATAATGACCCATTAATATACATAATGTACATTAACCTATTCTTAATGTTAATAGTTCTCTGTTGCCAGATAATTAAAAACTAGAACAGCATCAAAACCGGGATCGATATCGTTCCCACGAAAGGGTTCCGTTACTAATTCACTTAACAGCTTCTGTTAGAACAAGTTAGACGTTCCAAAGTGATCACCTTAACTTGTAACCCAATAAATGTCTGATACGGACGCTCGTTGATAAGGAACTTTGATTTCTTAATGAGATAAGCGTTAGTTACAATCTTTTGAATAAAGATTATGATGTCGTTGTACTGGGTTTGTTAGTATACTTTTTTTATTGTGCACATTTCTTTTAAATATAAAACAACTAAATACTGTTATTAATTAACAATAATGACATCATTGGGACAGGAGTAAAACCTATCTAAAATATTGATTATTATTATTATTATGTATTGTTTTATTGTAAACAAATAATAAACAAGTAATATAGGATTATAACTAAAAAGAATAATAATAAAAAAGCGGCCTTATCGCTCAAAAGCGTCGACTATCAGTCTGTCAAGCGAACGTAGTGATAGAAGCAGAAGCAAGTAAGAGGGGTATAGTAAAGTATATAAATTATGTTTCTATAACCTAAAAATGAGATAAAAAATATACCAATGATATACTTAAGTAAAACTAAATTGATTTTGGGGCAAAAAATAAATATTTTCTTAAAATCTAATACATCTTTTTACTTGCAACAAGGTTAACACTCCTAGGTTCAGCAAGTAATAATATCTAAGAGCTTAATCACAAAATTTCTCATTAAAACTTTATAATTAACTAAAACCTAAAACACTCGGTTTGGGAATCCATTGTGACTTAGAACGGAATAATTCCCCTACGAATAAAGAACATTATAATTACCAAACGTTTGTGATAACAGCTGCGAACGATAGCTTTGTGTGGCACTCTCTATTATGAAGATGATCGAACACAAATACACTTTGTACAATACCTGACTTGAAGCAAAGATTACACTATTGTCACCGTCAAGACACTGAGGATCGATTGTCATGAATATAACCTACTAGCAATACCCGTGCGAATAATTCGCACTAAATAAGTAGGTAAGAAAGTTACCGACCGTCAATCATGTTGACGATTCAAAATTAAAGCCGTCATATACTCGTATATTACCGACCGTCTGTCATATTGCATTTGTTTCAGAATTAAAGCCGTCATAATTATATATAATTTTAATAATTAATTAATTTACAAAAATAAAAGCAATAATAATTTTTTAGCTATAAATGCCGGTAGAACATGCAATTATCTATAAAATGATACATAATTTATGTGGAGTAATTGTGAAGTTTTTTCACTGAGGTAGGGCACAGTAGGAATTTCCTGCTCAAAATATGGAGCAGCCCGACTGGGGTAGTACCTCGACCTTACAGAAGATCACAGCAAAATAATACTGTTTTCAAGCAGTATTGTGTTCCTGTTGGTGAGTAAGGTGACCAGAGCTACTGGGGGGATTGGGGATTGGGTTGGCAACGCGCTTGCGATGCTTCGGGTGTTGCAGGTGTCTATAAGCTACGGTAATCGCTTACCATCAGGTGAGCCGTACGCTTGTTTGCCGACCTAGTGACATAAAAAAAAAAAAGGGACGCAAACATCTTAACCTTAGCATATTAATATTAATGATGATGATGTACCTAATAAAATTTTATTATAAATCAAATTTAAATTTGATATTTTTTTACAATTAGGTCGGCAAGCAAGCGCACATATCACCTGATGGTAAGCGATTACCGTAACTTATAGTCGCCTGCAACACTAAAACCATCGTGAGCGCATTGCCGATCCCAATTTTTTTCTTAAAAGTGTTAATCATTAATTTTACTTAATTTATTTACGAAAATAATAAACGAGTTCATATGTGATCAAAAAAAGTAGCATTTACCATAAAATCATGAATTTACGAATAGTCAGATTGTAGAACTGTATTCAGCGATTTCAGCCTATCGCAGTCCACTGCTAGACATAGGCCTCCCGAAATTCGCGCCAGATATCCCGGTTTTCCGCAATCTTCATCCAGCCTACACGGGCAATCTTACGTAGGTCATCGGTCCAACTACAATAAATAATAACAACTATATGATTTAAATACAATTCGATTATTTATATACAAAAAAAAAATCCTGTTATATTATTTAGATCATCTTTGATTCGAATTCCTCTTTTCCGTGGTATATTTATCTATCTCGAACTCATTTACATAAAAGCAACTGTTATACAAACAAACGAGTCATTTCGATGCATTCCTGGAGATGTATTCGTGACATACGGATGATCTAACAGTATTATTGTTAGATGTTAATTTCCCATCAATTCCAAATGATTAAATGAATGGTTAACTTTTCTAATTAACCGACTTCCAAAAAAGGGGAGGAACTCAATTCGATTGCATTTTATTATGTATGTTACTTTAGAACTTTTTATTCGGAGGACCGCTTTCGATGCTTCATATTTTAGTCGAAGACTGATATTCGTCTTGTGGTACCATTTAAATTTGATCTAGATCCGTTGATTACTTTTTGAGTAATCTTTGATAACACTTATTTACTTGACTATTTTTTCGTCTACCTACGTTGTATTTATTACCTGTCAATGTAATTTAAGTCAGTTTTTTTTTTCGTTTGCGGACAAACACAATTATTTATTTCTCTGTTTTTTAGTTAAATTTTTGTTTATGTTTCGTGTCATAATGTTATTGTGTTATTTATGTGTTTGTAAGCAGCGTGTGTGTCTCAAACACATGTCTTTTCATTTAATTTCTTTCTCTTTCTTTCACTTTTATATAAATAGTAAACTATATTAACAGCCGAAAAAACAGTTAAGTTTCGTTTGTTTTTTAAATTGTTCTATAAAATAACAAAAAAAAAAAAAAAAAAAACGATATCCCAAAAACCCGTGTGTCAATAGTGTTTTTGAGTCTGTTAACCCGTTCGTTAGAGAATCGATAGAAGTTTATATCTCGAGCGGTCAACACTTCGAGATTAAGACGTGTTTTTGTTTACCGTTCAAGTTATCGGATTTATCGATTATCTATACTTCCTTAACGCTTGTTGTTTATTACCGTTCCGGTTTTCACGTCACTTTCATTATATTATTCGAAGTTTAAAAGTTTCGTTTATTATACGTGGAGAGAGTTTCCACTCATAATCTGTCTCGTTGCTGTTTTTTAAATAAAACAATTTTATGTTCCTCCGTTTATTCTTTGGGGTTTGTCAGTACATACATAAGGTGTTTTACTTAAATCCTTTCATAGCTAACGTATATTCTTCTCCTCACTCATACTCATACTCCTCTATTATTTTATTTTAATTCTATTTAAATTTCACGTGTTCGAGGGTCCGCAAGATAGGGCACCGTCTGTCGACTAGAATGTTTATAAAATTAGCATTTGAACGATTATTACCGAAACTTATTACAAATAGGTTACGAATTAACATAACAGACGAGCATCGAACTTCTTACCATTATGTTAATAGAAATGTTAAATAGATCGTAAATTCTGAAACCGATACATTCGTATATTAAATATTGAAGTAAATTGTTACCGATGTGTTTTAATTAAGCCCATGTGTCTATATGAGGCACAAATTTATGGTCTCTCGCGAAACTTGCGTACCTTTTGTGTCGAATTTCTTTTTATATTAAAGACGTGTTGTTTTGATACTTGTTGAAATTTCATCATTTACATTGAAATGGCTAGTTTTGATAGTTTTGGCAATCTGCTATTTTAAGAGAAAATATACATCTATAAAACGATTTGTGAACGATACATTGATTTGTGGTTTTTGATTCGTCTTTGTTTTTCTTTTATGAACGATTTTTTAGAAATTTCAGTCCTAGGTTTTCGCGCTAAATGTTATTAATTAGTAGGTGAGAATATTTTTCTGTCATGACGTAGAAATAAAAAAGTTTTTTTGAGTTATGTTAAATTAGTCATTATGTATCGAGGAATACGTAAACAAAAACCTTCACCAGCAAGGCGATAATCTGAAATAATAAAAGAAAATATCTATTTTGTTCTTCGTTGCTCTGGAGACAAAGTACGTTCATAAAAACTAAACTAAAACTCAAAGGGTCATATGAAACAAAATTAAATAAAAAAACGCCATCTAATTATGTTAATAAGACGATTTAAATTCGATATTTAATCGATTCTCGTGATTGATCGTCGATTACATCGGATCTTATCGGTTATTCAAATAACTATTAATTATTTTAATTTGATTGGACCGTGGACGCGATAGATTTTATTTTAAGTACGATTTTTTTATTTATAGCTTCTCGATTTTGTAGTGACGGGAACATTTTAATCGATGTTAGCTATCGGTTTTTTGGTTATCTGTGGTATGAAAAATGAAATATTTTGTTTATTAAAATATAAGGTAAGGAATTCATATCAATATTTAAAGTAGTGTTTTGAATGTATATATTTACTGCTTAGTACTTTATAGTTTTAATAGATTTAAGTCATAATTTTATTATTTAAATTGGTCGTAAACTCTTTCCTGTTTAATTGAATTACTTGTACAATTAATTAAGATTTATAGAATAGTGGAATAGTTAAACGCCTCTTTTATCTTTTTTTTTGTCATTTGTATTACTTAATTAATAAGAAATATATATATATATATATATATATATATATATATACTCTGCAGTTACTCTTTTGAAAATAATATATAAACTATGTTTTAGTACAAAATTAGTAATATCTTGCATGAAATACAGCGTCACTAAGTTCACACATCTTTATCATCTATGTAATCCTGTACCGAGGCACCGCTTCTGTTATTAATTTGTTTTTAATACAATCTTTTTGTGTATAACACACACAAAAAAACGTTTACTTTGCGCAGTTTTAACTGAGGTAGGGCACAGTAGGAATTTCCTGCTCAAAATATGGAGCAGCCCGACTGGGGTAGTACCTCGACCTTACAGAAGATCACAGCTAAATAATACTGTTTTCAAGCAGTACTGTGTTCCTGTTGGTGAGTAAGGTGAACAGAGCTCCTGGGGGGATTGGGGATTGAATCGGCAACGCGCTTGCGATGCTTCTGGTGTTGCAGGCGTCTATAAGCTACGGTAATCGCTTACCATCAGGTGAGCCGTACGCTTGTTTGCTGACCTAGTGACATAAAAAAAAAAATTCGGAAACATTTTGGATATTTTATTTGTGTTTGTTATTGTCGAAACAAGGTTTGTTTGATTTTTTTAAGTTATTATTCACCACGAATAAAAACGGTAAGAAGTTCACCAGAACAGCTATTAATATTTAATATGAAGGCTTGTTTGTATCAACAATTTACGTAAATTTAGAATAAAAAGAAATTAAAACTTAAATATCGCCACACCAAAAAATAAAAATAATAATCATAATTAATCTATGTGTTAAAATATTGGCTTCTGAAAATCAAAGAACTATTATTTATTGGCAATTAAGTAATAATTTATGTATTATAATGCATTAAAAGCTGTTAGGATTAGATTTGTCGATTATTTATCGCTCCCGCCAAATGTTTTATAATTATAGCTCACACATGACGAAATAAATTAAACATAAAACTGGATTTGACAATATTTATAAGTAAATATTAACGTTCATTAATTCTATGAAATCGGTATACAAGACAGTGTAATTTTACAGGCGATGAGTAGAATTTTGTACTCTGTACTATAACTACCTACATTTCATTAAGTTTGTTGTTCTGTAATCTCATTAAAGTATTTATGAAAAAACGTTTGTGTTGGCAACGCAACCGCTACTCAATTGGACAATATATTTTACTAGCTGTGTCCGCGGCTTCGTTCGCATGGAATTTAATAAAAAAGTTATTTTTCAATTCGCAGAGTTATAAATATAGAGTTATAGTTCTAAAATAAAAGTAGCCTAAGATACTTTTTATCACATCAGGTATCTGTCAGTGAAAGTCCTGTCAAAATCGGTCCAGCCATGTGAGAGATTAGCCGAAACCAACAGACAGGTGTCTACCTGTCTGTTGGTTTCGGCTAATGACAGACAAAAATTGAAAAAATGTTAATGTGGTATATGTACCGTGTATAAATCCATATGAGTTTAGTAAAAAGCGGTTATTTTAATATTACGAACAGACACTCCAATTTTATTTATTTGTATAGATATAGATATTATGGTGTGTTGCAAGCGCCTTGTCGACCCTATTGCCGCTTCTAAAGCACGTACCCAAGAACTCTAGCTGCCTTATTCTCAACAGAAACACACTAATAGATACTTGAGCTGTAATCGTCTATAAGGTCGAGATACCTCCCCGGTCGTTCATAGTCAAGCTGTTTTAGATATTGAGCAAGATATGTCCTACTGTGCCTAACCTCAAACAATAAGAATACGACACAATTTCCCCATAATTTCACCTTTTAATGTTATTTATCTAATTACTATTATTATATTATAAGTTATGTACGATTTTATTTTTGTGTTACCCACACATTAGGAATTCTAAACATTTTTGAATATCATATCAAAAATTGACCGCTCCAGCGGGATTCGAACCCGCGTCTCCGACTGACCGTGTCGGCGCTCTAGCCAATTAAGCTATGGAACGATGTACCCGCCAGAGCGAAATTCTTGATATGATGATTTTTATTTTCGGTTTAAGCGAACCGTGTCGCCGTCTATAGTGAGTTCTTTACAGACACAGACTTACAGTTCGCTTAAACCGAAAATAAAAATCATCATATCAAAAATTTCGCTCTGGCGGGTACATCGTTCCATAGCTTAATTGGCTAGAGCGCCGACACGGTCAGTCGGAGACGCGGGTTCGAATCCCGCTGGAGCGGTCAATTTTTGATATGATATTCAAAAATGTTTAGAATATTATAAGTTGCTAATAAATAGAACATATAATAAAGTATATCCAAAACTATAAAACATCACTCGACATGATTAAAAGAATGAGAACAGAGGTTATAAATGTCCACCAATCTTGCAAATATCAAAACTGAGCATGGGTGAAACAATAAGAATTCATATGAAGCAGTATTAAATTGACCATTTGGTGGATAAACACCGTTTAATTAGTGGTCGACAGTAAATGGAATATTCAATGATAAAATCTGAAATCTACGTTAACGATGTCTCAACACTGATCGTTTGTAATGTACCTAAGTAACTGTTAACAAGTTTTTGAAGCTTAATTGAAATCAAAGGGAGATCAAAACTTAAATGATAACTAGCTACGTGTCCTTGTCTGCTAGAAATTTAGCGTAATTGACCGCTGTATACGAACTTTCGCTTTGTAAAATTAAGTACTTTTTGAAAAATCGGTAGAATATCATTATTAATCATGCAGAAAATATTGAGTATCAAATATAAATTCACAATGAAAAATTTACTGTCTACGAATTCCTGTGTGACTAAATGCCCCTGCCCAGAATATGCTAACTTCTGTATGGCCTAAACTATAATTGTACAGGGTGGGTGTCGAAAGCGTGTTCACTAGTCCGCGTTGGCATGACAACTGCGTCAACTCATCTATATATTAATACGTAAAGCAAAAACTTTGTACAAAAAATATTAAATCAATAAAAAAAAAAACATTACACTCACTACCATGATTTGACACACACTCTCACATTATACTCTTTTGTTGATTGTCCAAGTCTGTAGTCAAATGTGAAAATTTAAAAATATTTTTTATTTTCATAATTTTTTGTTTTTTTTTAATTTAAATTTTTAAGTATGGTCGAATTTCGATTTCTGGGCGACCGCTAGTTATATTAAAAGACGAAAAATTTGTATGAAGATTATTTTATTTGTTTGAACGTTCTATAAAAGATCAATATTGAAATATAATTGGTCGCTTCCAAACAGTACAATTCAAAATAATATTATTAATGTGAAATTGAGTTTGTTCGTCAAGCTTACACGACACTTTTGATCAATCGGTGTGAATATTGACAGTACGTACGTGACAAGTCGCGAAAGAGAGCTAGTTAATATGTAAAAGAAAATAACTTACATTTGATGTGATATTTAAAAGTCTAAATATTTATCTTTTACATAATTTTGCTATATATATTCATATTAATGTACACTTATCTATGTTAGAGTACTATTTTGCTATCCCTATTTCACATCAACTATTAAGACAAAAAATTGTTAATTATCACACAGTTATATACATACATCTATTACACCTACGCATACTGATCAAGAACATTATCAGCAATTCAATGCACTCCAACATCAAAATTGATTAAAAAAATCTACTAAACATAATTTAAGAAACAAGGATAAATTAATGCTGACTAGTGTACGTACAAAGTGTGGTAAGAAAACAATATTGTTTGAGGGAGTGCAGCTATATTATATATTTTTTTAAATCCAAATTAAAAGAACATGTATACACAATGGCTTTGAAATGCACAGGCCGGGGACGGGCAGCAGCGTCTTCGGTGCGACAAATCCAACCCGCCTGCCCAGCGTGGTGACTATGGGCAACACTCATGAGTTCACGTTATTTTTGGCGTAAACTTGTGGAGGCCTATGTCCAGCAGTGGATTGTATAGGCTGTAATGATGATACAATGTAATTATAAATATTTCGATTAGGCGCTCCAAAGGTAAAAATTGTTACATCCTATAGTATATTGATTGTATCTCATTATAAGTGAACGTTATGTTTTTTATGTGAAATAAATTCTTTAAATCTAATACATTTTTGCCTTAGACTCTACATTCGTTTTTCATTTGTAACGATTCAGCCTCTACAATTCAACTGCTGAGCATAGACTTTTTTCTCTATGTAGGAGAACCATCGCAACTTAATCCTTAACGCTATTCTACTGCGGGTCGGCGGATTCATTCTCTACTATGAGTAACGATCGCTATCAGGTGTATATCATGATAACCGGGGCCGATAGAACGTGCTTTCCAAGATATAGATACATCCAAATCAATGTACACAGATTTTACTTACGTTTTTCATTTGATAGATGACTAAGCCTAAGCGCGCACTGGCGGCCTGGCCGCAGCGGCCGGGCCGCGGCGACCAGTGAAATGTATGTACATCGTATCATAGAGCGCGCACTTGGCCGCGAGCGGCCAGCGGCCGCCGCGGCCAACGAGATCATTGCGGCGTACCTGCGGCCAGCCGGCCGCCGCGGCCATCGAGATTCGAAGAATTGTACGATCGTGCGCTAGTGTGCGCGCACTGGTCGCCGCGGATAGATGTTTTACTCTTTACGGAGTGTTCAAATTATATCGTTATGGGCTATGGCTTGGGAGCGACGCTTGCGGCTGGTCGCGACACTCGCGGCCTGGTCGCAATACTGGCCGCTGTGGCCTGGCCGCCAGTGCGCGCTTAGCCTAAGTAACAAAAAAAAAATCCGTTATTTTCAAAGTAGTTAAAACTAGAATTATAGCCCTATTTTTAATGTTGATTTTTTTTTATATCACTAGATCACCACCAGAGACATCGCAAGCACGTTGCCGACCCAATCCCCAATCCCCTCAAGAGCTCTGGTCACCTAAGTCACCAACAGGAACACAATACTGCTTGAAAACAGTATTATTTAGCTGTGATCTTCTGTAAGCTCGAGGTACTACCTCAGTTGGGCTGCTCCAGACTTTGAGCAGGAAATTCCTGCTGTGCCCTACCTCAGTTAAAATGTTGATATCGTTTTTAAGATAATACCTCATACCATAATATTTTTATTTACTACTAGCTGTGCCCGCGACTACGTCCGCGTGGAATTGAACAAAAAAGTTATTGTTCAGTTCGCAGAGTTGTAAAATTAATAAATTTCTCAAATAAAAGTAGCCTAAGTTACTCCTTACTACATCAGCTATTGGCCAGTGAAAGTCCCGTTATAGTCGGCCCAGCTGTTTCAGAGATAAACCGGAACATACAGACAGATAGACAGACGAAAATTGTAAAAAATGTTATTTTGGTAAATGTACCGTATACATCCATATGAATTTAGTAAAAAGCGTTTATTTTAATATAACAAACAGATACTCCAATTTTATTTATTTGTGTAGATAACTAGTTGGTATTTTTTTTAATACACCTAGGTTCGCAAACGTGTTCTGGACCCTACCCCCAATACCCCCCCCCCCCCCCCCCCTAAGAGCTCTGGTCACCTTACTAACCACATGAAAACAACACTGCTTCAAAGCAATGGTATTTATTTACATGTGATCTTCTGTAAGGTCGAGATACTTTTCCAGTCAAGCAAATCTGTAAATATGTACTTTCGTACTAATCATTAAAATTTTATTGTGTTTTATTTTTATTTAGCGTTCATATTAGTATAGTTTTTACGATAGTGTTTTCTTTTATAAGATATGTAGTTTTTGTGAAAGAAATAGGCTATATAACATTACGCTGCTACAAAAAGAAAGAATGATAATAACAACCATAAATGACCAGTAATTTGAAGCGAGTTTCGAAACGAAACTTTAGTGGAACACAAAATAAGGAACTAAAAATAATGTATAAGAAGTTTCAGAAAAGAAAAAATTTGTTTTTGTTATCGATTGGTTATCTTTATCGCTATTTTTGGCGCGAACTTGTGGCGGCCTATGTCTAACAGTGAACTACGATAAGCTGAAGTGATGATGATGATGATCATATTTTAATCTCACAGAAAATAGCCAAAGAGAACTTACTAAACCTACGCTTTGTGATAGACAGAGCTGTAAGTCTTCTCCTTTCTTATAAAAATTGTCTCCTCATTAATTCTTCTTAGATCTCGCATTGTCTATTTTTAAAGCTTAAGTAAGACAAGCTTCTTTCTTTACTGATAATGCAATTGATTATGTCTGGTCGACTATTTAACATCAGTTCTGCTCATTGACGATTTCCATAAAAGATAAAATAACGCTATCTTAAAATACATAAAAAAGCGTATATGCCATAACCTTAAATAAACAAAACAAACTGGAATAGTTCCAGCAATATATCTGGACATTTAACAAGAACAGCTATATACGAACATGCCATCAAGTAATATATTACGCATACAGTTGGAGCTCACCGCGAGCGTCAACGGCGTCATGTCAAAACTTTTACAATTACAGTAAGCACCAATAAAGGGTATACCGACGGGTCAAGGATAACAGTGTCTAAAGTTTTGGGTTGTTTTGATGAAATTTCGAGGTTGAAAATGGAAAAAAAAGTCTTTCCGTAGCTAGATTTTTTCTGTGAAGATTAATAACACTAAATGACTTAATATAATTTATCTGTATCAGTAATGATATTATTTCATTCCTATCAGAGGTTTCACAAAAATACCTCGCGCAGAATTTTAAGGTTTTTGTCCCCCTTCTCGTTCATCCTTGTCACTTTAAGTCATATTTTCAGCGCCCCCCTAGAAAATATTGCGTCTGAAAAGCTAAGCCCGATTACTTAAATAAATCAGATTTCTTTTTCAAGACATGTAAAAAAAAATACCCTTGTAACCGTAATTGTATTACGCCAAACAAATAAAATCTCCTTTATTCACAAACGTATTTTGTGGACAACCCCAACGGTAAAAGGGTCTATGGTAAAAGTATATTTCAGAAGATATCTGTATCACTTTTGTGAGTAATTGTCGAGTTTAGGTTAACGTCGTTGAAACTTTGGGTTGTTTTAATAAAATTTCGAGTTTATGTAACGTGGTGGGTAGTTAGACTATTTTTAAAGAATGGCATCAATGTTTATTTACTACATGAATGAATGAATATCAACGTCTCAAGAATACAACGCCGCGATTTGAGTTGTGTTGCTGTAATTTCGGGGTCGAAAAATAATGTACACTATTTCTTTAGTATCCAATTATTTTCCGTTTTTAGTGATTAGTAAAAATATTACCTATTTCATGATAGATATAATCTTGGAAATAGTGGAAACGTTATTTTCAGAAAATGTTTCGCTTATTACCGTTTCTCTACATTACATTATTGTGGAGTTGAGTATAACAGCCTCAAAACTTGTTAGATTAAATTGTGTCGAAAGTAATTATTGTATCCGCAGTCAAATTTTGGTATAAAAATTAAAATAATTACATTATTTTATACAAATAATTTGACCTGTTTTATTTTGTGGTTTTACATAATAATATGTAGTAGGATGATTCACTATAAAAAAAATGTTTCCAATAAATTCACAGTATCGCTAAGATTCGCGCAAACACGACACACAAAACAATTACATAAACCCCGAACTGACCTATACTATATTCCTATATATCGGCCAGTATATCACTAACCAGAAACGAGATCTAACACTGCAGTAATCGGTATATCTGCTACGGTGTCGTACCTACTTCATATATTGGTTGAATTAAAAAGATAAAATACGATACGAAAATAAAAAGAACAGAAAAATAAAATACTACTTTCTAATTTCTACAATCATTTAAAGTTAACACTAAAGAAACTTAAACTAAATAATTTCTCTCATTTCATATCGTGCTGCTGTGTGGCTATGGTAGTAAAGAATAAAGCCAACCCCTCTCTTTCCGTGGGTGTTGTATGATGCGACTAAGGGATAACACAGTCCCACTACCACCTTGACCTTAAAAAGCTGACCGATGGGGGATAACCATCTAATTGCTGGCTTTGAAATACACAGACCTAAGACGGGTAGCACGGTGCGACAAAGCCAGTCCTGCGGTCACCAACTCGCCTGCTCAGCGTGGTGACTATGGGCAAAACACTTGAGTTCACGCCATTTTCGGCGTGTTCGCTGTTTTCGCTGAACTGACTGACTGACTGACAATAACAGTTTTTCTCTGCAGAATTTATATTCGTAATCGGCGGTAGCTTCACTTTTAACAAATGCTAATTTAATTTGTAAAATTACGATTACTTGTATAAAAGAATTTTTAATTTTAATTCTTATATTGAAGACGTTATAGACAAGTATTTGACTACGAAGGTCAGCCTTGAGAATATCTCCAATGCACGTGTAAGTCAAAAGCCCTCATTGGCTTTGCAGGTTTTCATTGTTTGACTAATAATAGCTGAGACGGCCCTCGATATTGATTTCAATTTTGTTTCCCATTGAAAATAATTACTTATTAGGAATGTTTTAATCGCGGGTAATAATGACTTCAAATGAGGGTAATGAGTTTTACGGAAATGACGTAATAATGTCATTTTTGTTTTGTTATTAAAATTGAATTCTTAACGGTTAATTGAAACGAGAACGAAATAATATTTGATTGGTTAAGTTCTATAGTTAGTTTAGCTTAGGGCAACGATACCACTTTGTTTTAACTCTATTTAGTAATATTGTATTTTGATTCAAATCTTAGCTGTTCACCGCGGTTTCACTCGCGTTGATTTGAGAAAAAATACATGGGGGAAAAATAAATAGGCTATCCAAAACAAATATAATTTTTCAATTCGAACCAGTAGTTCCTGAGTTTGGAGCGCTTAAACAAACAAACTTTTCAGCTTTATCATATTAGTATAGATTTGCCCGCGATTGTCATATTAAATATATTCAATAGAAAACGTTTGATTATTTCATATCTACATGGGCAGTAGGTACTTGGGCGCGTCAAAATCAGTTTTTTCCGCGTATGCCCCGATTTGCGGAAATCCCGGGATAAAAAGTAGGGTATATTTTGCTCTACAACCTTTTCTATCTCATAGTGAAAGTCCCATAAAAATCATATCTACACTAATATTAAAGAGGTAAAGTTTCTAACTTTGTTTGTTTGTAGGGGGTAATCTTCGCAAATACTGATTTAATCACGAAAATTCTTTCACTAATACGAGTAGAAAGCTACACTATTCAGGAGTGACATAGGCTATATTTTATTGTGATTGAACAAAAAATTCAGCAAAAAAACTTATATATAAAATTCTCGTGTCACAATATTAGTTACAGTACTCCTCCGAGACGCCTGGACTGATTTTTATGAAATTTTGTGTGCATATCGGGTAAGTCTGAAAATCGACCTTCATCTATTTTTATACAGCTGTGGGGGGGGGGGGTTTACTGGGGGTTAATAACATGTATGGCAAAACAACGTTTGCGGGGTCAGCTAGTAGTGTATATAACTATGTAATAAAAAGGAGAAAATTCAAAATAGTATAACTAAATTTATTTTTGTCGAACGAACAAACGACCAGTTTTCGGATTTTTTGTTAAAAAAAATAACTTAAAGTCATCACCATTCGTTCTTAATGCTTTAAATTAATAGATGTAAGTCATAGATAACTGTCTTAGAGTCTTCTAAATATTTGCCACGAAATAAACACACGACGAAATAATACTGAACAGGTTTTCTTAAAAATGTCAATAAAAATATCTCAAAGGTGGTCCAATAACTAATATTCGTGGTATTTTTAATGATTATGATATTAGTAAATAAATTTTATGTTTGTGACTCTATCTCATTTAGTGTAAATTTCATTAAAATATGGTTATTATTCTGGTTTTGTGTATAGTGACTTTATCCAGCAGTGGTATAAATACCATATGAAAAAGTTGTTGTAAAGAACAGTTGAATTAGTCATTCTTGGTTATATAGTATAAAGTAACCGATATTGGCCACAGAATTAGCAAGTTTCGAAGGACCAATGGCTGCTGAAGCAAACGTGTCCCGTAGGGGAGACCGCGTTTGGGCAAACGCAGCGTGGGCCTTCCTCTGGTCCACTGGAACGACGATTTACGTAAGATTGCTGATGCTGAATGAGTGTTGGGTAACACCAGGAAGTCCGGCGCAAACTTGGGAAGGCCTATTTCTAGCATACTAAAACAGGCTGAACTGATAATGATACTGACTAAACTGATTATATGGACTGAATATAGTCCATATAATCAAGAATTGTCTAAAACAGTACTGCAGCGGTCTATAATAGGATTAAGTGCATGAATCACAGCTTTTCTTTCATTTATTTTTATCGATATTATTTAGACTATATATATGAATCGTAGCGAGCAATATACCACCATAGTCCATATAACCGTCGTCCTGAATTTTAGGAACTTTTAGTTTAAGTTAACTGACTTCAAAACAGGAGGAATTCCTATTTTCCGCCGTATTATTTATTAATACTCGTAAGTATCAATAAAAGATTTTGTTGATCCTGTTCTTATTATTTCCGTTATAAATATTTTTTCGTGTTTTTTATTTTACTGTTATTCTTTTTAGTAAAAGTACCAATGGTTATAAATAAAAAATAATATACAAATGATGTAAATCAACTAGAATATGTGGCCAAAATCACGGAAAAACGTCCACCATAAACTTACATACAGAACATTAATTCAGTTATAAAAAGCATAACATAACCATCTCTCATCCTCTGCCCTTAGACCCGTAAATTTTACCGAACTTTCTAAAACGAAATGATTTTACAAATCGCTTTTAACACTTTTCTTATTACTGGAAACAAATCGTACAAAACATTTTCAACTCCATTTCAGACGTATAGGGTCTATTTTTGAATGATAATTCTGTAGAGACATGTGTTAATTTAAGGTAAAAAAGCAATACATTTGTTTAATGTGAGTCTTAATTAATATAAAATGTGCGTTTTATTCGTTAGCACAGCTTGCTTTAGTGTTTGAACAGATTGAATGTTTTAATTACGGTATTAAGTTTGTCGAGGAAATATAATTCATTTTCTAAAAAAAATAAAATAATAATTTGCGTAGAGCTACTATGTATGATTTTTATGAGTAAGTGTTACAAATTTTCTACTGGTCTAAGAGCCGGTGGAAGATTGACCTTCACCGATCTGATAACTCGATGACACATATTTTTATCAAATAATAATTTATAAACAAATATCCCTATGAATGCCGTGTGGTGTCGGCCGAGTAGAATAGTACCACCCCCTTTTTTCCCGTGGGGGTCGTAAAAGGCGACCGAGGGATAATCTTGGCTCAAAATCATCAGGGTCCTGGAGAAGGAAAACTTCATTTGAAACCCGGAATGGGGTCTCCGTCAAGCATTCGTGGCATAGCTCTAAAATGCGAAACATTCCTGCAGCTGAACTGGCTCCACACGTATGGACTCGTCGTTCCTGTGGGCCTAGCTAGTGAGGTCGAGAGGGTGGCGCAGAGCTAGGCAACTCTGCGTTTTCCTGAAGAGTGTCCTAGGTGACACAGTGTCTGTCTGACACTGTCTAAATCGTCTGCAATTGACGGACTAAGGCCAATGATGATGATGATGATCCTTATGATAACTTGCCTAATGAAAAGTGTTCATAGCTATTTTTAATTTAATTAGTTTAGATCGATTTTCTTTCACTACCTTCACTCTTGTGATAGCCGAATGAGTTTTATGTCATTTGATAGTTTTTAACATAGAGACAAAAAAAAATTGTTTTGACGAAAATAATTCTACTTCACCGAGGTCACAGCAGGAAATATTCTGCTCAAAATCTTTAGTTGCCCGATTAGGGAAGTACCTCGACATCACAGAAGAATACAGCTAAATAATACTGCTTTCAAGCAGTGTTGTATTCCTGTTGGCAGCAAGGTGACCAGAGATCCCGGGGGAATTGGAGGTAGGATCGGCAACGCGCTTGTGATGATTGTAGAGTATTGCAGGCGTCTAAAGGCTACAGTAATCGCTTACCATCAAGTGAGCCGTACGCTTATTTGCCGACCTAGTTGTATAAAAAAAACGACGTCGGAAAACAAAAGAGGCTCTCAATACGACTGTTTTTTTTATGTTGGCTGCTTCATAACTTTTTACTCTGTGTACCGATTTTGAAGATTATTTTATTAATCAAAAGTTAATACTTGTCATGTTATTTCATTTAAAATTGAATGAGATCTGACGAGTACTTTTTGAGTTATACTTAATAATGCATTCAGAATTGATTATTTTTTCAACTACCCACAGTTACCGTTGCATTTTGGTTTAAATCGATGTCGATATTTTTCGTTTGCGTTCACAATTAATTTTCTAAAAATAAATTTTTAAAATACTAAGAATGATTTTTCACAGCCCATCAATTTCCCACTAACTTATTTAAACTTTAATGAACACATCTGCATCCCATGCATTATGTATACAGATATGACGTATCGTCGAAACAGCGCCATCACTCACAATAACTACAGTTTCATAACGATTTATTCATGCCACCATGTTGAAATCTGAGAAACTCGTTCTTAATGGCGTAAAAATTAACTTGGAAATAACATTTGAATATGAAATTTGATAGTTGTACGTTTGCAGGTGGTTCGGAGGAGGTTGCGTGTTTGATACCACCCACTTATCATACAAATATATGTTAATATTTTAAAATAAGATATTACAATGAATCTATTTCAGACATAATATACTCATCATTTTTTACTTAAGGAATAATTCGAGTCCGCAACTACGTATATAATAATTGTGTTTGCTCGCAAACGAAAAAAACCGACTTCAATCACATCGACAAGTAATACGACGTAAGTAGACGATAAAAAAAAATGACAAACGCACGAGTCGTCACTACGATTTTCGAGGGTTTCCCTTGATTTCTCTGGATTACATCATCAGATCCTAGTTTCTTTATCATGGTACTACTCTTGGGATATCTCCTTTCCAACAAAAAAAGAATTATCAAAATCGGTTCATAAACGACGATGTTATTCCCGAACATACATAAGATATATATATACGGTCGAATTGAGTAACCTCCTCCTTTTTTGAAGTCTGTTAAAAATGAACTACTGAAAGGTAACGACAGAACTATATTGAATAGCAGTGTTTATGGTGTTCAGCGCTGACAGAATAAGGTTATTATTTAAAAACAATTCAAATCAATCTATATACCCGCGGAAAAGAATGTACGAAGTTCCCTTTTTTTACGTGGGGAAAATTCATCATGGATACCCTCCGGCGCGGGGGCACCAGAGGGTTATGTCAGACTCCTTCTGACTAAAAAACAACCACGTGCGAGCAGTCGTCCGCCCGGGTGGGGCGAGATGGGGTCGCGCTAGCATTCGCCACCTCGCCCCGGCGGTAGGCCCGGACGGAAACCTCCAGGCTCCGGCACAATGATGGGGGTGGCCTCGCTCACAACAAGTCCACCCCTCAGACATGTGGGATCGTGTTGTCCGGCCGGTCGAAGTCCCCCGACTATCGGCAGGCGACCCCACTATTACGAGGGGGGGAGGAGGTGGGCAAACCGTCTCCTCCTTGCCCCCGTACGTCTGCGCCGGAGTGGGTCAGCGTAGACGTCAATCTCCCTGGCCTGCTTCGCGTCTCCTTCTGCGTCATTACCTCTTCGCAGATGTACGAAGTTCCCTGGGTCAGGTTTTATGGTATAAATGAACGCTTCACACTCAACAGTACCCAGGAGGCTTTACTCCTATGCTCGGACGTACAAAATTCAAAATCACAAACTGCAGAAGACAATTAATTACACGAGTACGTTATGATCAGGAATCGATCCTTCGATACTTTCCACAATATCTAATGCTGTGACCGTAGCGCCAACGCGTCTGCTTAATATCTGCTTTAAATATCTTAGTCTACAAGAAAATGATTTAAATAATGCCTTTGAAATGTTTTTTAATTACAAGGAACTTGCTTAATTAGTTTGATCCTTAATGTAAAAGCATTATGGTAAGTTATTGCTTGCTTAAATATTTTTCTGCGTATTATAGTTTTTGGGTGATCGTACCCAACCCACACTTAGAGAAATTCTAATTACACGTTGGTTTTAGTCAAGTCGATGTTTAGTTTAGCGAGGGTATTGTATTTCGAAGAACAATTATAAATACCGCTAGCATATGATCGCAATTTCGTTTACCAGATTTTAGTTATATCCATTTAAGTTATTTGTTCTAAAACTTATACATTTTTGTATAAAATTGTCTTTATGTCCGCTTCTGTAATATTCTGTAAAGGAAAGGAGTTAAAATGAAGATGTTATTATTTAAAAAAAAAAATAACATCAGTTCATTAAAAATGAGTTATTATTATAGAATGAGTTATTATTATAGAATGAGTTAATTTTGAAAACTATCGTTAATATCGAAACATTACTTAAGTTTAATCTTTACTCCCGCTTGACTTGGGGAATAAGCTGGTGAATGATTGCGTTATGAGAGCGTTACGAAAAGTGTGATCGGGCGAGGCGAACGGAAGTTGAGAAGGATATATAAGTTAGTGAAGATAGAAAGAGAGAGAGAGTTACGTTTCGTAAGTTTTATTCTGTCGTGTGGTCTGAAGCAAACTCGTTTTTTTATATTTTAATATATCATGATTTTCTTTACATGTGGTAGAGACAGTTTCTAAACTGTATGGTAGCAATGTGATGTTATTAAAGCTATTAAAAATCACCTCAAATGTAATAAAGATTGTTATCCTTCGATTAGTAATTTTCATACCGATGACTGTTCAGAGAATCATCAGGACGCTTAATAAAACTTTAAATTTGTTTTAGTTTTATAATTTTTCTTTTTTATTTGCCTGAAAGGGCGTGCTTATATTAATTCACCATCAGTCATTTTTTAAATATTGTATACGTATTATATATTATGCTGCTGCTGTGTGCTGTGTGGCTACGGCACCAAAGAATATAGCCACCCCCTCTCTTCCCGTGGGTGTCGTAAGAGGCGACTAAGGGATAACAAGGTTCCACTACCGGCCTGGAACTTAAGAAGCCGACCGATGGCGGGATAACCATCCAACTGCTGGTTTTGAAATACACAGGCCGAAGACGGGCAGCAGCGTCTTCGGTGCGACAAAGCCAGCCCTGCGGTCACCAACCCGCCTGTCCAGCGTGGTGACTATGGGCAAAACACATGAGTTCACGTTATTTTTGGCGTAAACTTGTGGAGGCCTTTGTCCAGCAGTGGACTGCAATAGGCTGGAATGATTATATATTATAATTTATATATTATTTATAAACAAACATTTGTTTTGCCATACACACACTGTATTTTGTTGTTAAGGTAAGCAACTTAATATTTGTGTTATTGGTAGCAGCCGACTGATATAGATGATGTGATCGATGAACATACACATAAATCCCTACTAATATTATAAATGTAAATATAAGTTTGTTTGTTACGCTTTCACGCGAAAACTACTCAACCGATCATCATGAAACTTTGTACACATATTCTTGGAGGTATTAGAAGTAACACAGGATACTTTTTATGAAAAAAAAAAAAAAAAAAAAAAAAAAATTACGAAAAATAAAAAAAAAATGTTTGTCAAAAAATCTCAAAATCTAGCTACTTCAACGCCATCTAGTAGTCCAGTAATGAAGTTCCAACCCTGAGTACTGTACTGTAATACCGTTGCACTGTATTATCGACGGGCACATCAATATCCAATCCAATTGACTATAGTTTCAGCTGTTTGGGATTTTTCTATATTTATTGTTATTTTTTTCTGTCATTATATATACAATATTATAATATATTGTATATTATAAATGTTAATATAAATTTGTTTGCTACGCTTTCACTCGAAAACTACTTAACCGATCATCATGAATCTTTTTTCACATATTCTTGGAGGTATTAGAAGTAACATAGGATATTTTTCATTAAAAACACACATATAAATAAGTATAATTATATGTATATATTACACCCAGACCCAGGCGAGAATCCCACAGCCCCCGGAGCAGAAAGCAAAGTCACAAACTGCGTCAAGTGGGTATTTAAGTGATATTATGTACTACTAAAAAATTAAAAATAACAAATTGTAAACCAGAGCTATAAAAACAATTTGTTATTAATAGTAATTGTATATTTTATCGTTTTAAACCGGAATTCGAAACATAAAAAATTATGTTAAGGTTAATTTAATCGGTATTATATTTACGAGGGGACAGATTAAAACAAAATCGGCACATTTTATTGTCTCGTGTCGCACAGCGGGTGATTCTTTGTCGTTTATCTTTCTCTGGAGTCGAGCTATACGGGGGATTTTTCTATAATAATTTATGTTACCAAAAATAATTCTAAATGTTAACTTTCGAACTGCGATTGCAGGAAATATATATAATAATTGTTTTTTTTTTTAATTAAACATTTTTTATTTTTTTTATTATAAGTATGTGTAAAAGGAAGTTTTAAAAATTTATATTAAAAGAAAATTTGGATATTAAAAATAAATGTGGATGTGCTGGAGGCGCGGAATCCCGCGAGCTTGCAGGATCATACTATGCGGGATTGCAATCCTTACACGCGACTAGTGTCAAAACGAAGTAAATAGTCCCTGAGACGAATTCTATTTGAGAAAGTAATAGGTGTAGTAAAAATATATAGGGCTAATATACTGGAGAATAACAATAAGGGATAGTTCGTGCTAGGGCGAATTTCGAAAGTACACACGGGTGAAAAAAATATTAAAATATACATCTTCATAATCACTGTTATATATAGAGCTTTTACAGTAATAAGTATATAATAAATATATACATATATTGAAATGTAAAAAAGTAATTTGGTTATTTATTTCAACGATAATAATTATATTTTTTATGTTATTTATGCTATAAAATATCACGCTATATATCATGCATAACTCATAAAAAAGACATAGGGAATTGAACCATGTCTGCAGGAGAGGTCTAAGTAAAATAAAAGGAAGCATAATATTTTATATTATTTAGGCTATATAATATCATGTGATGTGTAGGATAGACGTAGGAAGTATAAACCACAATGACGGGTAAAATCTCATGAATTATTAAATATAATTTTAAAAGAAATCATTTATATTAAAAAATAAATAGTTTAAAATATCTATTTATTAAAAAAGTAATCTACGTATATTTTATACACATGTTATTTTAATAAGCTCCCAACCGCCGACCGCAGTAGAATTTCGCTCCGTGTGTCCAAACATTCTTCGATCTCTCACCAGATCGGTCGCACAAATTATATTTTTATGTCCCCTTTGACAAATTGGGTATTTTACGAGCCTCCATACCTATGTGCCGACGACCCTTTAGATAATAATAAACTTTTGTATTATTGTAAGGATCAAAACACATCGGTTTCAGTATATTGCAATTTTCCGGTCGGCCCTTCGAGTGAAATGAATCTGATATGAAGTTCAGTGTTTATTACGGCCGTGAAACTAAAAGGATCTTTACTTGTATTATTTTTGTGGTAAAATAAGATTTTTTTTGGATTATAGTTATTTATGATTTTATAAGTAACTACCTGTATCTTGCGGTTTCACCTGCGTATTTTACGTGGGACTGTTGGTTTAATAATTAGCCTTTGTGTTATTGTCCATCTCCAGCTATGTACATATTAAGTTGAATAACAGTCCGTTCTGCAGTTTTTGCGTGTAACATACATTAATTTATCCTCATAAAGTTTCACCTTTTTTAACCGACTTCAAAAAAGGAGGAGGTTACTCAATTCGACCGTATATATATATATATATATATATATAATTTAAATGTGAATATATGTATATATTCACATTTAAATTTCATCGAGATCTGATTACAACTTTTGGAGTAATCTTTGATAATACACATTTACTTGACTACTACTGACTTTTTTCGTCTACCTACATTGTATTATTTGTCGATGTAATTGAAGTCGGTTTTTTTTCGTTTGCCAGCAAACACAATTATAATATTGAGAATTATTAATTTGACTAGCCCGTTGGCACAGTTTGTAGTGACCCTGCTTTCTGCTCCGGGGGTTGTGGGTTCGATTCCCACCTCGAGTCTGGGTTGTTTTTTATATCACTAGGTCGGCAAACAAGCATACGTCTCACCTGCTGGCAAAAGATTACCGCAGCCTATAGACGCCTGCAACACCAGAACCATCGTAAGCGCGTTGCCGACTCAATCCCCAATCTCCCCCCCGCCCCAGGAGCTCTGGTCACCTTACTCACCAACAGGAACACAATACTGCTTTAAAACGCTATTATTTTGCTGTGATCTTCTGTAAGGTCGAGGTACTACCCCAGTCGGGCTGCTCCATATTTTGAGCAGGAAATTCCTGCTGTGTCCTACCTCAGTTTGTAGGGTCTCAAGGTGTAATATAAATATTTATTTATATATTTATATAAGTATTATTTATAAGTATGTTATTCGAAAAAAAAAAATATGTAGCTATATATCAGTCGGCTGTTACCTTTAACACAAGCATTAAGTTGCTTACTTTAGGGACAGACGACCGTGTGTAAAAAAAAATATTAGTAGGGTTTTGTTTTCAGAAGTATGTGTTTTAATTTTAAATCGAATCTTTTTTCGTGCTGCTTTTATTTTATTGATAATTTTTTACAAAAATTTAGATTTGACGCTTGATACTAAGCTTTGACAAAATACACACGGTTGTTGTTACTTAGATTATATAATAACACAATATTACACATTTTACGCAGTTTGCTTAGACTTTGATTTCTGCTTCATGGTTCTGGATTTGATTCCCACCTGGGGTCTGGGTGTGACATATGTATTTATTTATATAAATACTAGCTGCCCGGACAGATTTTATTTATATAGATTATTAATATATATTTAGTGAAAAAACAAAATTTGTAGCTATATCAGACGGCTGTTACCTATAAAAAGGATTAATTGCTTACCTTACAAACAGGTGTATGTGTGTGTATATTGTAAAAAATATTGTGTATTTTAATAAACCTATTTTTCTATATTTTGTTACAGGTACGCTACGAGTACATAATCCATACAAAAAACAAAATTACTAATTGAGTTTGGTAAGTATTGATTTATATTTTAAAATAGTTTTACGTTCAAAACAACTTGGCGCCAAAATAATAATTAATAATATAAAAAAGTACAATAAAAATAAGTTCTGTATAGCAAATAAAACATCCGAAATAAACAGGAATAAATCTCGTAATCCGTTGCTATGACCACTGCGCCAAACCTTGTAGTCTCGACAGAACCTTACCAAAATCTTTAAAATTTTAATCATAATTCTCAGCTGCCCTTCATATGTAATATATATGTAAATTTAATGGTCTTAATTAAGAGAATTTTAATTTAATGGCAAATTAATTGTTAGCCATCAATAACTGTTGTCGGATCATCGGTGCATTAATAAGAAATAAGTGTCAATTTTCTATAATACTTAAATATGATGTAACTAAGAAAATGTGTTGTGAAGCCAAATTCGACGTCTTTTGGAAGCTAAGTTTTTGGGTTTATTTTTATATTCTTGTCGATATTGGCTCTGACTTAACTCCAAACGTTTTTTTATTTATTTTAAAAGTTTCCACTGTTGCTATTTTTTTTTGCAAGAACATTATTTGTAAAATAAAATTAACCAACACAGTTCATTTTATTTTTTCGTCAAATTTCGGCAGGTCGTGCAATGTTAATTTTTTACAGTAGTCGCGGAACAGCGGGATCACGAAAATTCTAATTCTATAACTACCTTACATTTATTACAAAATTTAAATTGTACTTAAAATAAATTTAAATTACAATCACATCAAAAGCGTTCTAATTCTATAATTACACCACATTATTTAAAAAATTAAATTGCACCTATCATCAATTCTAACACTAACTATTGTAAAATATTGGTTAGAATGATGCTGGCTCCTAAATCTAGATTATCCTAAATGTATAATTTTGTTGAGGTAGGAAACAGCAAGAAATACCTCGACTGGGGAAGTACCTCGAACTTACAGAAGATCACAGTATAATAATGCTCTTATGCTGTTTCCTTACTGTGGCAAGTATGGTAGAAGGAGGACTATCTCCAGGAGGAGATAGTCCTCGATTTTACATTTTACACCCTAGGCCTTAACCATATACACTATATTATATTGTGACGGCAATATTCATGGGAATGGATACAGGAAGAACAAAAAATCGCCATTGAAACCACAACGTAGCAATAAATATAAGTAGGTATATATATCTATACTTTGGACGTACTTATCTTTACATTAGACGACGCGTTGGCGCAACGGTCACAGCACTGGTTTGTAGCTGTTGCGCTGGCGGTTGCGGGTTCGATCCACGCACATGACAAACATTTTTATTGGCCATGCAGATGTTTGCCGTGGTCTGGGTGTTTGTGCAGTCCTTTTAGGACGCCTCACTGTGCCCCACAGAGCACGTTAAACCGTCGGTCCCAGTCGTTTTCATATCAACCTGATAGCGATCGTTACTCATAGTAAGGAATATATCCGCCAACCCGCATTGGAGCAGCGTGGTGAATTAAGCTCTGATCCTTCTCCTACATGGGAAAAGAGGGCTATGACCAGCAGTGGGATATTTAAGGCTGAAGCTAATGGCTATACTTATTTATGTCAGCTGTTCTCTGTCAAATGTAGATATAATACATTGCTGTGTATGAGACGAATAAATTTGTTACACATAGACCGTATTCAATTACTATTCATTACAAACCTACGTCACGAAATTCAACAAAGGTATGCCTTTATCTGAAATTCACAGGTCTGCTGTTATCATGTTACATCACAAATGTGGGTTTCAATTCATCTACCTACATGATTAGAATAATGGGTTATTAGATTTAGGTGGACATGGGCACTGGTATATACCAATACCACCAAGGAGTCTATTCAAAATATTGAACAATTCCATTGTTAAAATCTTGTATTTAAAAAATAATTTTTATTAGTCGGTTGAGTTTGTTGGCGTGACTTTTTAGTAAAATCAAAACATTGTGAAATGGAAATTCGTAGGTATTACATTATGTATTTTGGTTGATGAGTTTATTTTTTTTCATATTTCAAGTGTGTCACACAATTGTACGCCCCTCCTGCTATTTAGCGGTTACCGCAGACTATACCTCTGCAACACCAAAAGCATTGCAGTTGCGTTGTCGACCCTATCCCTAACCCTCTCGAGGGGGCACGGTCCAAATCGACCTGATGAGGCTGCGGGTGGAGGACCAGTCTCCACTGGTCCAGTGCACGCGCTGTCTCGGGTACGGCCATGGGCGGAAGTACTGCAAGGACCCAGCGGACCTTTGCAGCCACTGTGGCGGGCCACACCTCAAAGCTCAATGCACGGAGGACCCGGCGGTGTCGCCACCTTCCTGCCGGAACTGTCGTCGGGCGAAGCTCGCAAAGTTCGACCATAACGCTTTTAGCGACGACTGTCCCGTCAGGAGGAGGTGGGATGACATCGCCCGCTCCTCCGTAGCGTATTGCTAAGGGCAGGCCGGTAGACACAGTGGCTTTAAACATCCTCCAGGCGAACCTCCAGCGCAGTAAGTTGGCATACTCCGACTTCCTGATCGAAGCCTCTAGCCTGCGTACGCGGATTGCTCTGGTACAGGAGCCATACGTCGGCGGCATAAGGCGTGTGAAAGGTCAGAGTGGGATCAGGGTCTTCCAGTGTGCGGACGATGGAAGTGGGACTGTCAAGGCCGCAGTCATCGTATTTGATGCGGACCTTCACGTCACGCAGTACCCGAAACTCACCACGAACAACATCTCTGTGGTGGGGATCCGTGTTCGCAGCTGGGAGATCATCCTGGTCTCATTTTACTTTGAGCCCAACCTGCCGATGGACTCGTACCTGGCACATCTGCGCCGGGTGCAGTGCGAGACGGGAAGTCGGAGTATTGTTATTGGGGGAGACTCCAATGCCAAATGCGTCTGGTGGGGTAGTCCCGTGACGGATCGCCGCGGCGAAGAACTGCACGGGTTCCTGGAGGACCTCGGTCTCTGCCTCCTGAACCAAGGGGAAACCCCCACCTTCGACACTATCCGGGGCGGCGAAAGGTACAGCAGTTATATTGATATAACTGCTGTATCGCCTGACCTGCTTGGCCTGGTGGACGGCTGGCGCGTGCGCGAAGACCTGACCAATTCGGACCACAACGCCATCACCTTCCTCATCAACACCAAACACATCAACACAAACACCATCAGACACACAACACGAAAATACTTCACAAAAAAGGCGAATTGGGCCCAGTTTCGTGAGAAACTGGGTCAAATTAAAACGCAAGAACACTTCACAATAGACACAATTAAAAACATACAGACACACGCACAATTGGACTCCACAATAACTCAACTAAACGACATAATACAAAAAACATGCACAAAAACAATACCACTAACAAAACACAGGGAGGTCCTTGCGATGCCGTGGTGGAACGAGGGGTTGGCAGTGCTTAAGCGTGAGGTGGCCACCAGGAAAGGTAGGATCAGATGCGCGGCGCCGGTCAGGCGTCGCAAGGTTGTGGGAGAGTACCTGGAGGCGAAGGAAAGGTACGCGACCGAGGTGAGGCATGCGCAGACGCGCAGCTGGGTCGCCTTCTGTGAACGCCAGGATGGGGAATCAATGTGGGGAGGGATTTACAGGGTCCTCGGCAGGACCTCCAGGAGGGACGTGGACCCACCGCTGGTGGTAAACAATATGGGGTTAGATGCCAGGGGCTCGGCCCGACTCCTGGCTGAGACCTTCTACCCGGAGGACTCCGAAGAGGATGACTCCGAAGAGCACCGCCGGGTGAGGGTCTTGGCCGGGCGGACCGACATCGAGACTTCTTCGGGCCAAACTGACCCTCTATTCACTCACACAGAACTGAAGTTGGCTAGTCGGTCGTTTGACCCGAAGAAGGCCCCAGGTGCGGACGGTTTTACTGCCGATATATGCCTGCACGCAATCCAATCGGACCCGGACCTCTTTTTGTGCCTCTTCAACAGGTGCCTCGAGCTCCGATATTTTCCTAGGCCCTGGAAGGAGGCGACGGTCATCTTCCTCCGGAAGCCCGGGAAGACCGACTACACAACACCTAGGTCATATCGTCCAATCGGTCTCCTTCCGGTGCTTGGGAAAATATTGGAGAAAATGCTAGTCGCCAGGCTAAAATACCACCTGCTGCCCAAGCTTAGTACTCGCCAATTTGGCTTCATGCCCCAGCGGAGCACCGAGGACGCCCTCTATACCCTAGTTAAGCTCATTAGAAACAAATTACAAGAAAAGAAGATAGTGGTTTTGATCTCGTTGGATATAGAGGGCGCCTTCGACAACGCTTGGTGGCCTAAAATAAAGGTAAGGTTGGCTGAGGAAAGGTGCCCCGAAAACATTCGGAGGCTCTTGGGCAGCTACCTGAGCGACAGACGTGCCAGAGTGAGGTACCTGGGGGAGGAGCACGTGAGGGACACCGGAAAGGGCTGCGTGCAGGGATCTATCGGTGGGCCGATTTTGTGGAACCTGCTCCTGGATCCACTACTTCAGGAGTTGGAGGCCGAAGGCGAGTACGCGCAGGCGTTCGCCGACGATGTGGTGTTGGTGTTCGAGGGTGAAACGGCCCTCGAGATCGAACGTCGGGCCAATGCCGTCCTCGAACGTGTGAGGGCGTGGGGAGCATCTAATAAGCTTCGGTTTGCGCCCCACAAGACAAACGCTATGGTTGTGACGCGCAAACTGAAGTATGACACCCCGCGTCTTCACATGGGCGGGGTCGACATTGTCCTGGCGAGCGAGATCAAGCTGCTGGGGGTCGTCATAGATCACAAACTCACCTTCAACGCCCACGTCGCGAACGTCTGCAGGCGTGCGCTCGCCTTTTACCACCAGCTGGCCCGCGCGGCTAAGGCCAGCTGGGGTCTCCATCCTGAAGTAATCCGCACTATTTACAGGGCGGTGGTTGAGCCCGTGATTTTGTATGCGGCTGCCGTCTGGGCGCCGGCCGTGGACAAGCTCGGTATTCGCAAGCAGCTGAACGTGGTCCAGCGGGGCTTCGCGCAGAAGCTTTGCAGGGCATACCGAACCACCTCTCTGAACTCCGCAGTGTTGCTCGCTGGGATACTTCCCCTCGACCTCCGTGTCCGCGAAGCCGCGAATTTGTACGAGGCGAGACGGGGGGTCCCCCAGCGGGTGATAGGGGATCGAGAGGTGGAGCGGATGTCCTCGGCTCTGCGGTCTCCGCACCCCGCCTCTCATATCGACCTCGAGTTCAAGCGCCTGGCGGACCAAGAACAGTTTACCGCTAACAGCGAGCACGCCTTTAATATCTTCACGGACGGAAGCAAGATTGAGGGCAAAGTGGGCGCGGCGCTGTCCGTATGGGCTGGCGTCGCCGAAACCAAAACCCTCAAGCTTGCTTTGCCGTCTTATTGTACGGTCTACCAGGCGGAACTCTTGGCGATATGTCGGGCGGCACGGATGGCCGCGGACACCTTGGCTGGATCCGTCGGGATTTACTCCGACTCCTTGTCGGCACTGCTCACGCTGGAAAACCCGGTAGCCCCCCATCCCCTAGCCGTTGAAGCGCGGGGACACCTGCGAAGGGCTCTGCTCCAGGACAAACGTGTTAGTTTGTTCTGGATCAAAGCCCACGCAGGGCTGGAGGGCAATGAGCGTGCCGACCATCTGGCCAAGGAGGCTGCGCTGAAGTCTAAACGCGCCTTTGACTATGACAGCTGCCCGGTTTCATTCATCAGGCGGAGCATTCGCATGCAATCGCTTGATGAATGGAACCAGCGGTACCGTGCCGGCGAAACGGCTGGTGTCACCAGGGTGTTCTTCCCTGACGCGATAGCCGCATACAGAATCACGAGCAAAATAGGGGTGGACTGGTTTGTCACCCAGGCGTTGACGGGGCATGGCGGATTCTCCGAATACTTGTACCGCTTCAAGTGTAAGGAGAGTCCGTCGTGCGTCTGCGACCCTGGGTGCTCCGAGTCCGTCCTCCACGTCCTCCTGGAGTGTCCTGCATTTGCCTACGAGAGGCTAAGATTAGAGAATGAAATTGGTGTACAGATGACAAAAAGGAACTTGTGCGAAATCATTAAAAATAACCAAAACAGAGAACTGTTCCTACAATATTGTAAAAAAGTAGTAAAAGTTGTAAATACTAGAAACAAGATTCAGTAAAATTATGTTTTCTTAATATAATTGTATATTATAGTATAACATAAGCAAATAGGATGTAAGTAGGAATAGTATAAGAATTAGAATAGCTTCCAATGTAAAAATTAGTTTTAAATTTTCATTAGAAGTAATAATAACATGTAAGAGAATTTGTAAATATAACCATTGTAACAAGATAAAATAGTAGTAAGAAAAGTAAATAAAATGTAAATAAAAGTGTTGTACCCAAACCCCACTCATTTCCCCAAGAATATATAATTTTAAGTAATATAGAAATAGTAGGATAGATTAGATTAGATGGGAACCCACCCAGTGTGTGAATGAGGAATGAATGACAGAAAGAACTAGTATGCTGAATGAAAGTGCGAGAGGAATACTAGCGAGAACTGGAATGAATGAGTAGAGTAGGACAGTCTCACACCTATGTGTGGGGGTCTAGTATAAATAATATTTTAAAAAAAAAAAAAAAAAAAAAAACCCTCTCGAGGGGATTTAAGTACCTTACTCACCACACGAACACAATAGTACTTGAGAACAATTTCTTTAGCTGCGATCTTCTGTCAGGTTGAGGTGTTTCTCCAGTCATACTGCTTCAGATTTTTGCTTGATAATTCCTGCTATGTCCAAACCACAGCAGATTTAACCTCAATTTTTTTCTAACCCAAATTGAGTTGTAATATTTTTGATAGTATTATAAAAACATTGACCAATTGTCCATCGAGAGCTAAATTTGTTTTCGGACCAAATCATGGATTAGTGATTAGGATCTTCCATCTAACTGCTGGCTTTGAAATACACAGGCCGAAGACGGGCAGCAGCGTCTTTGGTGCAACAAAGCCAGTATTGAGGTCACCAACCCGCCTGCCCAGCGTGGTGACTATGGGCAAAACACACGAGTTCACGTTATTTTTGGCGTAAACTTGTGGAGGCCTATGTCCAGCAGTGGACTGTATAGGCTGTAATGATGTAGTGATCCTAGTGTATTGTTACAGACATATATTGCAGAGATTTTAGTGGGTAAAAATCCCACATAACATGAATTCGTTCCCAAGACAAGAGAGAATCTTTTGAATATACACAAAGAAGTTTGACAACGTTCCTGTAATGAGTAAGGTGACCAGAGCTTCTGGGGGAATTGTAGGTAGAGTCGGCAACGCGCTTGTGATGCTTGTAGTATTGCCGGTGTCTATAAGCTACGGTAATTGCTTACCATCAGATAAGCCGTTCCCTTGTTTGCCAACCTAGTGGTATAATAAAAATTTAAAAATGTTTGGGCCACTGACTCCAACCTCGGAGACGTTGCAGACGTTATGGTCACGTGTGATCTTATGAGTAGTAAGATATGCTACGCAACGCCGATATAACTTCAATCTGAAGAGTATGCTCAACAAATTTATATTAAAGCGTTCTTAGTTTCTATTAAAAAGGTATCAAAAATGTATCCAAAAACTCATGTTGTACGTTAGTATGAAAAGTGAAGAATATTCATAAAATCTGCATTGCGCCTTAAAACATAATTGAAAACATAAAACTTTATGTAAATTTTATAGTGTTTACTAGAATTATTAAAAGATTCACTAAAATTTTAATGCATTAAAAATAGCATTTTAATTAAAAATTCTCTACGTTGGCGTGCAGCCGGTTTTCATTAGATGCGTAATTTTTTCATCTTCATACAGGCAGTCTTTTATTTTTTCATCGTGGGTTAATGTGAGTGAAACTTTTCTAATAATTTCATCACTCGTATCTATCTCACTGTTGGGTATTTATTAACCGATTTAAAAAACGGATGTTTCTCAAATCGACCATATTATGTATTTTTGATGGGTGTTCGTGGATTACTTCGTCGTTTGTGAACCGATTTTGATGATTCTTTTTTTGTAAGAAAGAAGATATACCAAAGATGGTATGCTACGATAAAAAAAACTAGGATCTGATGATGAGATCCCAGAGAAATCGAGGGGAACCTTCGAAAATCGTAGTTGTGGCTAGTGCGTTTGTTAATTTTGAACTCCTTTCCGCTGTTCCGCTTTCATGCTTGTGTAAAAGAGTATGTGAACAGTAATGACAGGAACAGATTTTTGCTCTCATAGCTTTCGTAGCTATAGCAGCCACTTCATGCCAGTTTTTTTTAAAGTCTTATAGCCAGTTTATATAAGCTACATTGAGCCTACAGCTGCTAAGCGCTATATTGACTTCGGCCTCTTAATTAAAATGGACTATTTATGGAATTTTATTATAAGGCGAGTTTCATCAGTTAAATATGCATAAAATGTTTGTGTGGGCTTCAACCACCCGCAGTAAAATGTACATTAACTATAAACATTATGTAAAAAAAAATGTAAGTAACATTTTGTCGGTCAGTTCGTTGAGAGGACCCAGCGGGTGATATTGACCGTATTTTGGTAATTTGTTTTTAATTCATTGAAAAAAAAAACGTTGCCTAGGACTCTTACTAACATTATACAAATGTATTTTTATGTAATTTTAATTTTTTTATTCGATAACATTGTTCAAAAAAAAAAACGCTAGTAGTAGCTTGTACTACTATTGTTAATGATTTGTTAATTAGCGAACGTCAATATAAAACAAATAGATATTAAATACCTGAAGATACTTAATTATTTTCCAGTTCTTTTAAATACGAAAAAAAAAACAGAAAACTCTTTACTCGTTAACCACCCACAGTTATGCTTAGCTATTCATAGTAAATCATTTTCGTTCATTATTTTTGGAATATTTATAAATAAGTAATAGATGTCTTATTTATTTACGTAGACCGTTCCATTATGTAACCAGACATCCTGAAGGCTAAATTTAAATCTTATACAATTTAATTTTAATATTTCAACGAAACATCATACCCGATCCCACCCACTCTGGCTACCATTCTCTCAAAAGTAGACATTTACTTAATTAGATTATTCTGAAGCGGACGGGAATGTGCTCTACTGATTAAAATATTAAGTTACCGTCTTACGAGATTAGCATTTGATCGGGGTATTAGCATAGCGACGAAACGCCTTAAGGTAGTATAGACTCGAGTATATATATATACAAACATTTATGCGAATGATACAATACATTATACACTTAAAGAATGAATTTACAAAGAATTTAATATGCTGAGCTCAACTGAGCTGAGATCAAAGGTATGAAATGTACTGCAACAGTATTATTCTGTTTTACGTTTAATTGTTTTAATATAAGATGTGTCTACACAGGTTGATGCCGCTACGTACGTTCTTGATGGTATATCTATACTACTAACTACTACTATACTATACTACTACTATACTATATAATATTATAAAGTTAAAATATTTGTTTTTTTTTTTATTAGCGCTAATATTAGGTATTACTGAGGAATTTTTGTGTTGTGTCTTTAGGCTATTTTTTTTCTTTAAATTAAAATTAGCGTGGGTGAAAACGCGAGCACAGCTAGTTAATAAAAAAATATATTAATAAATTTTGACATCGGTTATTTGTGTAATATCTTGATTCGTACACTTTTTATACATGACAGTCTTATGCTAAAGTTATCCCATACAACATTCGAACATATTTTCCCATGCATTCCATATTTTAAATATACTAAATTATACGTGGGCAGTTGTGAGTACTGACTGTTGGTATGTATGTATGTATTTATTTATTTATTTTATTTATTTTTATTTGGGAAACAAACAGTACAATATAACCCAAAGTAAAAAAGAACAGCAACAAGATAATGCATAAACCAGTTAAGTTTCCACTAACAACTAACACATATAATAAGCAGAGCGCAAAAAAGTTTATAATTAGAAATAAAATATCTAAAACAAGAAACAAAATACAAATACAAAATCAAAATTAAATTAAAATCAAAATCATATTAAATTTAAAATCAAATTAAGATCAAATTATAATTTATAATAATGTATATATAATGTATTGTATGTGTTATACAGATTTTTATTGTATGTGTTCTGTTGAGTAGGCAGAATAGAATGATACAGAAGTCTTACACGACTAGAGGAAATACCAAGACCCTCACAAGGGACTGTTAGTAACAGTAGGATTAGAATTCAGTGTCACACAAACACATATGTCCAAGCCATGATGGACTGCTGTGATGTATATGTTTGGAAGGTCCAGTACAGGATTTTCGTTCTTAGAATGAGACATTTATTTGTTTTCTTGAAAATACACGAATCAACGTGTAAACGCCTCTACTCATGTCTTTGCTCATGTTACACAAAATCCCTTGTTTGAATGCAAATTCAAGTTGTTACAAGGAGTCAAGCGTTCGTTGTTTGGTTCAGAGGAGGTTGATACATCAAATGGGTTTGATGTTTTCTTACAAGTAAATACACCAGTCTACGCTTACCCTTAATATAAACACTGCTTCTTTAACGTCTAAGAAATTATTTGTTTTAAAATATGTGTGTTTTTGTATCTTGTAATTAAGTTTAGGTATTCATCGACTTAAATAGTAATTAGTATATTCGTGAAAACTGTATTGTGTCGAGTTGAAAGAAAAAAAAAATTAAACATAATATATTCAATAAGCTATGTAACTCTATTTTGAAGCTTGCTAAAATTACTTACTGTATGGATATTATATAATAGCTTTTAATTCCTATTATAATATTTCAGAGTATCTGTTTATCTTTAAGTGCCATTAAAATGAAGAAACTTATAGTAAGTGAACCGAAAGAGATGTTTAGTTTTAAAATACAGGTAAAATATAAATAACAAAAAATCTAATTGAAAGTTTTCGTGACATGAAAATAAAATCTCTTAATGTTTAAAATGATTGCTGCAGTAAATTAGTAACAATGTAATAATAGTAAAAAAAAACATAGACCTTTTAATAAATGTTATTAGTATGTTTCTTTATATTTTATTTGTCGGTACAACGAACAAACCGTAATCTTAATTACTTACAAGATCTCTTTATGACGTGATAAAAGCAACAATTTTCTTTAACAAGCGTAAAAAACTGTCAAGTTTAATAGTCCCGTACGTTGAAAACAGATTGACAGTTGACAGTATAACATACACAAACTGAATTCTACAATTTTAATACCTAACTTACGAAATATATTGACGCCGTGATTAAATTAATTATATCATAAATTTGAATGTATAATTAATTAAAATACAATGTCGAGCAAACATCATTACGGGTGCATAGCGGTCGACGTCTGGTTGAATATTATGAAGTATTGTCACAAAGGATTTTAGCTTTTTATTATATATCATTTAGAACTATAATTGAGTGACTTCACTTAATGTACGTGTTTATATTATTTGTCTAATCTTTTACGATTGTTAGATACTCTGTAATACAAGCTGTGGTTGTGCTTTGTGTATTTAGATTTATTGCACACATTTCGCTTATAATTGGAGTAGATGTTCTCCACCGGTTTGGTTAAGTAGAATTATATATTTTGATGTCATTTAATAATGAGATGTATGTAATTCAACAATGAGATGTAAGAAACTAAAACTGAAGAAACTCTCGCTTGAATGTTGGATCTTGGATCGGATTCAAAAGACAGTTTTGCTTGAGACGATCCTCATTGTGAGGAGATACCTTAGCCTGGAGCCTCAACTACCAGCGGCCTGGGCTTCAACCTAAAAAGTCTATATAAATAAAAACAATTCGAAAAAATAAGGATTGTACGAAATAGAATTTTGTTTCGATTGGTTAATTTTTGGAAGAGGTTTGTATTATTGGATAAATAAAAAAAATCCATATTTTTTTTGGTTGGCAAACAAACTTACGACTCACCTGATGGTTAGCGATTACCATAGCTTATAGGCGCCTGTAACACCAGAAGACTCGCTCGTGCGTTACCGATCCTACCCCCAATCTTGCCCTGGAGCTCTCACCTTACTCACCACAGGAACACAACTCCACAAAATACTGACGAAAGAAAAGTATAGAGATGAATGTGAGATATTAGTACTTACTATAAAATTAATAACAAAAGTTACAATATTTTAAAATGTGATATAGAATAAGTCATTGTAACTAATTTTTGTTTAATTTTATTTCTGTTCTGTTGTTTTTTTTTTCTTCTTTTTTTTACTACGTAAAAGTGTTTGATTATATGTATGCAAGAAGTAATAAATAAATAAATAAATAAATAAATAAATAAATAAATAAATAAATAAATAAATAAATAAATAAATAAGTTCTACAGTTTAGCAGAAATAATATTAAAAGTGGGTGTTCTATTGCGCGTTTCCAACTTCGTATATTAATTGCAAGCAAAAACTTGCAGGAAAATTGCCACTTTACGAACTGTACCAGACAAACAAGTATGCTCAAAAACTTTTATGTCTGTCGTAATGTTCTGATTTGTCACTTTATAACTTGAACTTTGCTGTTTCAGGTAAAGTAAAATGTGTTGGCGCAGTGGCGTCTGTAACGGACTGACAAATCAAATAAATTTAATCAGTCATTCATTTTTTTTTAATAAATTGACTTAAATGTCTTTTATCAAGTCGTGTTAATAAAATCGGAATAGGACGATTCATGCTAATACTACTACTACTAAGGGCCGGTGATTTTTAAATTTTAATTTTATTTCAATAATATTAGAAATAAATAATAAAAGTCATTAAGAAAGCCAATCATATTAATATACAAGTTTCTTTCTTTTTTCTTTCATCCCAAATTCCCTATCTATTATATCCCTGTATTATGTACGGACATTATAAATCTGAAGCCAATGTCGACTGTTATTTATTACAAAACTTATTAACATGAATTGAGGTATGTTTGTTTATTTGTTTTGTAGAACGATGTTTAATATGGATTAATGACGACAGAGAAGTCTTAATAACAGAGTACCATTGACTCTCTTTAGGGGCCCTAAAACTTTGTCTAGATCACAAGACTCTAGTAGAGTGGACCTGTTTTACTGCTTTTGTTTGTTTTATACCTACGTTAGTAGTACCTAAGTAGCTCCGATTTAATATGAATTTCGAGTATACAGTGCGATTTTAAGCGTAAAACATTAAATGAAATCACATCATTACATACTATAAAACAAAGTCGCTTCCCGCTGTCTGTATGCTTAAATCTTTAAAACAACGCAACGGATTTTGATGCGGTTTTCTTTGGTAAATAGAGTAATCCCATATGAAGGTTTATATGTATAATACTTGCATAATATAGTAGAGGAACAATGATAATTTTTGCAACCGTGCGAAGCCGGGGCGGGTTGCTAGTATACTATATATCACTTCTGGAATGTAATTTATCTAGAAACAGTCGTTTTTTTGCGTGCGTGTGCCATCTCGGTGGCGCTTAAACACCAACGGTCTCTCTGTCTGTTTGTTCAGGAGAACATCTGAAACGGCTGGACTGATTTTCACTGGCAGATGAACTGATGACTGATGTAATAAAGAGTAACTTAGGATACTTTTATCTTAGAAATATATTTATTTATTTTAAATTCACCGCGGACAAAATCGCGGGCATAGCTAATCGTAATATAAATTTACAATTAAATTTAATCACGTTCTAATTTCAAATATATAAAGTTTTCATGTCAATTTTGAATCAAAAATGTGATTATAGTAAAAGATATTCGATTGAAAAAAATTAAAAATCTGACTTAAAAATATTGCTACAAAAAATGTTTTTTTAATTTTTTATATTTTATAAAATTACTTGTGTTGGCATAGTTATATTTGCTCGCAAACGAAAAAAAGGACTTCAATTACATCGACAAATAATACAACGTAGGTAGATGAAAAAATAGTCAAGTAACTATGCGTTATCAAAGATTACTCCAAAAGTAGTCATCAGATATCGATCAAATTTTATTGAAACTACAAGACAAGCACCAGCTTTCGATAAAGGGAGAATCATCAAAATCGGTACACCCAGTAAAAAGTTATGAGGCATTATAAGATATAACTCGACACGTCATTTCTACGTACTTTGAGATCTTATTGTACGATTTCGATTTTTTTCCCATATCTAAATAAATAAATATGAATGTTGCTAATTGCATAACTCGACAATGGCTCGACCAATTCGGCAATTTTTTTTTGTATGATTTTTAAGGCCCATGTGAGGTGTTAATACAAAAAAAAAATTACTATCAACTTTTGACAGAACGAAGTCTGTCCGGGCAGTTAGTTTTAAATATATATTATAAATATAAATTATATAACCTCTATGATATGACTAATCTTTTCTGTTTTCATGATAACTATACTCCGTATATACATCGCGGTGGTCTATGCTACAGCTTGTTTTAATATTAAAAAATGTAATCCACATAGGAATAATCCCAAGTTATGCGTTTAATACGAGAAAGCTCCATCCTTCCTCTGTAATACTCGAGTAAATATTCTCTATCCACATATTCCTGTTAAGTACCGACCACACTTGATGCAAGCACTAAAGACACGTAATGTTCAACCGTTAGTTAGTTTCATTAAACTTGAAAATTTTGTTATTTTTATGATGATATGAAGATTTTATATGTTTGAACCCGTTCTTATAATGTACTAATAAAAAATTAATTTTGTGGTAGATAGTACATTTACTGAGGAAGACTTTATAATATTTTAGTAAGTTTTTCCCTCAAATTAACGCAGGTTAAGCCGCGGGTTACAGCTAGTAATTATTTAAATGGTGTTTATAATTGCAAAAGCGTTTTTATATTGTTTTCTAATATTTTCGGATTTTATCCAGTTATCGTGACCATGGTTGCTGTAAAGTATCCGAAACTTCGAGAATTTAAAAAACTTAATAAACCGCGATAAAGTCCGATAAAGTTGTTTCATTATCAAAGCGTTTTTAATTTTATCTATACATATAAATAAAATTGAAGTGTCTGTCTGCGATTTCAAAGTCATCACTTCATCATCATCACTTCAGCTTAACGCAGTCCACTGCTTTACATAGGACTCTTGTGTGTTGTCCATAGTCACCACGCTGGGGAGGTGGGTTGGTAACGGTAGGGCTGGCTTTGTCGCACCGAAGACGTTGCTGCCTGTCTTCGGCCTGTCCAATATTTGAACTTGAATTTATATATTATTCATACATCTTCGTTGGCAAACAATCGTACCACTCAACTGAAAATAACAATACTTGAAAACATTGCTACCAACTTGCGATCTACATAAAAAATAATACAAAATGACTCTTCAACTTCTCATTAGAGCTGTAGTTAGAAACATTAATAATATTAAGTACATATTATGTAAAAGTTCGCAGGCGACACTCCAACCGATATTATTTTAGCGTTACCGTTTATTTAGTATAAAGGCGGGCTATTAATCACCGGCCGTCATTGACTTGCGACACTTTTCCTCTCGCCGTTTTTGCTTAGAATTAATGGAGGGAAATTAAGAGCACTTTGTACTCCAGTTTTTGAATATACGAGAATCATCGTCATCGTCATCTGCATGCCTTTTTGAATGATTCTCACGTAAATTTTTACACTGTATGTTATATAGCTGTGCGCCGCGGTTTTACCTGCGTTAATGTAAGGAAAAAATAGTCTATTGCTTTCCGCGGTTAATAGGCTATCAAATACAAAAAGAATTTTTCAATTCGAACCAGTAGTTCCTGAGATACGCGCGTCTGAACAAACAAATAAGCTTTTCAGCTTTATAACATTGGTATAGATACTGTGTTAGTGAACTTTGTACCGCCATGTATGTTTTTGTGAATAAATCACCTTTTTTAAATTTTCTTTTCAACCGACTCCCAAAAAAGGAGAAGGTTCTCGATTCGAACTTTTTACAGGGTGGACCGATTTCGATGATACTTTTTTTGATCAAAAGATGGTGCTTGTCATATCGTCCCATTTAAATTATATCGAGCAGTACTTTTCTATCTAATAATGCGTATTTACTTGACTATTTTTTCGTCCCCCTATGTCATATAATATTACATCATAACTTTTTACTGGGTGTACTGATTTTGACGATTCTTATTTCAATCGCAAGCTGATACTTGTCTTATAGTACCATTTAAATTTAATCGAGATATAACGATTACTTTTTGAGTAATCTTTGATAACGCGTTTTTACTTGTCTGATTTTTGTTTACCTCCGTCGTATTACTTGTCGATGTAATTGAAGTTGTTCTTTTTTCGTTTGCGAAGAAACACAATTATATATTATCAACACCGTCCTGATAATAAGGAACTCAAAAAATATATTTATTGGAGATCCATTTTTATTCGTATAGAATAATAAGCGTTTTATTTTTACATTACGGTTACCTAAATTCAAAATTAAGGCGAAAGTATCTCAAACTTGTTCGAATACAAAATCAATATTCCGACAACATATTAATTATTAATAAATGTCCTATGATAACAGCCCTCTGCAAACTGAAGATTCGAGTTCGATTCCCATCGGAGACAAGCTTACTCAATACAGCCTGCCCGACAAATTATTCAAATCATTTGCGGCCTTGTAAGGCTGAACATCTATATAAAATAGGATATATAGCGCTATGTCTTGCTATTAATGATATATTTGTAACAGGGTAGTGTTTTACTACTCATACGGTCGGTCATATTTCTGGTTTTGCTTGCTAGTGATTTTTTGACACAATTTGTATGGAACTTACGTCAAAATTCTATCTTCTGTAAACAAATTCAGATATAGAAAGAACATTACAAACTGGACATAACGGCATCAGATAACGGCGTCAATCGTGTAAATTGTATTTTTCCAGTAAACTTAGTAACTAATCTATACTAATATTATAAAGCGGTAAAGTTTCTAACTTTGTTTGTTTGTAGAGGGTAATCTTCGCAAATACTGATCCAACTATGAAAATTCTTTCACTAACAGATAGCTACACTATTCAGGAGTGATATAGGCTATATTTTAATGTTATTGAACAAAAAATTCAGTGAAAAACAATAGTATATGTAAAGCAAGTCGGAAGCGAGATGAAAACTTTACTGCATATTTGCATAACAAAAATAACACCCAGCAAAGTGGGCACAGGTCGGTTAGTTTATTATAAAACGACGCGTTAGCGAAACGGTCATAGTACTGACTGTTCGGTCGCTGGTTCGACCAGTGCACATAGTAAACTGGTCTGGGGGTTTGTGCTTGAGTATTGTTTATGTTTCTGAACCACTAACACAGAAATAACTTCTAGTAGGGGTAGTTCCGTTGACTGTAATGCGTTTATTTATTCCTGTATTATCCTAGTGTCTTGTTAGACTAAATTTTCTTTATAATTAAAGTAAAGATATCTATGGCGGCAAAAGTATGAATTATTTTTTGATATTTTTGCGTCACATCGCTTAGCATAGCATTATCGCTTTGCCGTTCATATAAGACAACGGGTTAACTAAGAAAGGGTCCAAATGAGACGTTGCTTATATTTGTTAGGGCTGTACTTATCGAGGGTTGGTCAAAGAGACAGCTGTTTGAACGAGTCTCGTCCCGCGGGAAATGTCTGCGATAATCGGAAATATCGACTTATGTAAATATTCAGGCCGGTTCTTGCTCGTTAAGTGGTAATAAACATTTGTGGTTATAGTCCACTTCTTGAAAAAACCCTTAGGTTTTACGTATTAATGACATCTATTTTTATGTTTTGAGTGACACTTTGTAATTTTGAATGTTTTTTTTTTTATTAAAAATGATTTTGTAATTTTTTTTCCATTTAAGTAATACTGGCTGGTAGTTTCAGCCGTCTTGTAGAATCGATTAAAGCATCAATACTAGTTATAATGCTCATTTAATATTTATGTGTGATTTGCTTATTATGTAGGTACATATATTGCAAAAAAAAAGTAGTTTATTCGGCTGTTACTCTAAAACACAATACATTCATACAATAAATTGCTTCCTTTAGGTTGCTTTATTAATCTAAATGTTTTATATTAATTTTAATTATTTTTTGCAGGTACTTAAAAACTCTTCGTAGAGCTCAAAGTAAGTGTAACAAAATACATAGATATTATAGGAGGTTGACAAAACATTAGAACTTATAAATATGCTGCCACGCACGACCCCTCTATGGAATCAGCTGCCACCTACGGTATTTCCAAAACAATACGACCTAGGGACCTTTAAAAGAAAAGCATATTCCTTTTTGAAAGGCCGGCAACGCGCCTGCTAATCCATTGATATAGCGGGTGTCTGTGGATGTTGTTTTTCACTTACCATCAGGTGAGACAACTGTCCGTTTGCGTTTTATTATTTTTTTTATCTTCTATAAAAAAAAAAAAAAAAATACGAATTTCAACTAATTTATTGATCTTTTAATAATCCGAATGGCTAATAAAGTCACCCAACATGTACATAGCAATAAACAAGATGGCTGACAAACTTAGCTATTTTTTGCGCAGATTAACTTAAAAAGAAATAGGATATTTGTTATACTATTTCATTCTAACAGCCGGTAAATCGGATCCAGTTCTCATAAAAGTGTCTTTCTCTATTAAGAAAAGGATTTTAACGAAACGTTATTTCGCTAAATATTAACAAAAGTATGTGTGTGTCAGAAGACACAACTACTACACAGGCATACAATTTGTTTTGCTTGGAACGCGCTTGCGATGTTTCTGGTGTTGAAGGCGTCGATAAGATACTAAAAATACTACTCGATTAACGCTGAAAATAAATGTTTTTTTTTTTTTTGAAGTGAAACCTCTTTAGGCGCATGAGGGTAAAATTTTTACGGATGAAACGGCAACGTTTTGATAAAACGGCAACGTTTTTGTCGATGGCGCTGGAACGGAAATCTAAAGCTTTAGATTTGTATAAATATAAACGAGACTTAAAAATTAGTTTGCCAAAGAAGTTTTACTACTGACATGAGTACTTTGTACGCACGCCCTTTTTTTAAGTTACCAATAGTTTATCTGTAGAGATCCGATAAAATATCACGATGAGTTGAGCGCGGAACTCAAAGACTGAAGGTTTTGTCTACTTAAAAAAAAACAACCCCGAAATAAATGTTCATAAATAAACTTAATAACAAATACCAAAGCTAAGCTAAATAGTTTCCCTAACACAAAGAACAGACAGCAGTCAGCAAAAAAAGTCTGCCTTTGCGAATAAAAAGCTCGTGTAGTGAAAAATTCTGCATTTCACGAGTTGTGCGCTGAAGTCGGTCGTAATACGCGTCATTTTCGTCTCGTAGGCGCGAGGCAATTCCACTTGAAATCTCTCTTGAGCATTCGACCTAGTTTAGTGGTGCAAGTTATAGGCTGAAGCGACTTCTTGCGCAAAAACCATTTATTACAAACTGACGTAGAGAACTTCGTAACACCATATTTCTGCATCTTGACAACAACGTACACAATAAAAAAAATGTATTACTATTCACTTCTTATATATTATATAATTATATATTTTTTCACGTAAAATTTCTTTTCGCACGCTTGACTTGAGTAAGCTGCTTGACGACAGCTTTACGAAAAGTGTGATCGGGTGAAGTGAAGTTGAACGGGAACAAACATGTTTTTTATTTGTTAATTAGAATAATAATAAATGTTGCTAATTCTAAACTGTGCTATTTCAAATGTAAGAAATCCAAAAAGTAAAATTTTGATACTACAAAAGTACTTAAAAAACTAAAGTAATTAATTTCTAAGTCTAATCTGTATCTTTTAACTTACACCGTACCCTCGAATAGAACAAGGCATCAGTCATAAGTCGCGAATGTGGCCTCGACGAAGGTTCAGCATCCCATATCCTTTTCAACTGTCCCAAACTCCTTTACCCTATTTATGATGTCCTTCCCCCTGAAATCCCCCGTCCTGTAAATATTGTTTGCTTATTGATGCTTGTATTTAGTCCTCATTGTACATTACACCGTACCCTCGAATAGAACAAGGCATCAGTCATAAGTCTTGGCAAATCCCTTATCTGCCAAAATCTGCACGATATGCCAACTGCGGTGCGGTGACCACGTTGTGATTTATATTCGGACGACTTTTTACTGACGATATTTTTGACAGTTCCTTAATGAAGTCATTTTGTATGTGTGTGTAAATCAAGAAAGTTAAAAATTGTATGTTATTATCGTCAATTACTAATTTTAAAAGTATTTGAACATTATAGATACCGTCGGCTAAGAAAGTGGTGTACCATCCTAAGGTTGAATACCGCTTGCAGATTCATAGGTGATCAAGATTAGTTTCGCTTGCAGATCGATCTGACAACTTCTATTGCCATCTTTATCTGATTATTGATAACGATATTATTAATACCTAATAGAGTTTAAAATGTCTTGTATGATAATGACGTATGAATACTTATCAATTATGTTTACGTCATTATTATATGTCTCTTTCAGTAATATCTTTTAATAACGAAACTTGTTGTAATTTTCGATGACCAGGAAACTAAATCAAAACTGCTTCTCCACTTTCTTGGCCGACCGTACATTAGGTCTTACTAGTCATAGCGATATTGAAGTTCTCAAATCATATTATTAATTTAAGACTGCTTATCCCGCAATGCCTTAGGTCATAAAAGTTTAGTTAATTAAACGAAGGTTGATCGACGTGAGTTTCAAAATATAGTACATTTATTTTGTCAACTATCTGTCTTCTATACTTTTAGGATATTTTGTCAACTATCTGTTTTAGGATTTATGTACCACAAGCACGTTGCTGACCCTCTACAAACTCTCTTCTGAAGAGTTCTGGCTATCTTGCCCATCACAGTAAAACAACAGTACTTGAGAGTATTATTATTTTGCTGTGATTTGCGCATTTCGAAGTAATTGGGGTCCTTTAAAATTTTGAGCAGGCTATTTCTTGCTTAATAGATAATGTATATCATCACACTTTAAATTTTTATTGTATATCCCATTACTGGGCATAGGCCTCTTTCCCCATATAGGAGAAGGATCAGAGCTTAATCCACCACGCTGCTCTAATGCGGGTTGGCGGATATATTCCCTAATATGAGTAACGATTGCTATCATGTGTACATGATAACAACTGGGACCGACGGCTTAACGTGCTCTCCGAGACACGGTGGGGAGACCCAACAAGACTGCCACCAAGACTGAATCAGGTGTACATGATAACAACCGGAACCGACTTATCTTACGACGACTTAGCGGCTTAACGTGCTCTCCGAGGCACGGTGGGGAAACTCGCAAGGACTTCATAAACACCCAGACCACGGCAAACACCTGCATGGTCAATACAAATGTTTTTCATATGCGGGGATCAAACCCGCAACCGCCAGTGCAACAGGTACAGTCAATGGCTGTGACCGTTTGCGCCAACGCGGCGTCATAGTTTTATGTAGTTGGTGTTTATTTTACGTTTACAAAAATCAAAGTCACGCGCAAACATAAATTGTTTTTATATTAGATACGCGTTCACACGTTGAAGTACGACTTCTGAGTTAAAAAGCACCAGTTACGTGAACAAACATTGAGCTCTTTAAATATATTTGCTATTACGGAAGTTAGATATTTGTTGAGTCACATATTGCGTTGTTTTGTTAAATCGTTCCGTTTGTTTATTGTTCATATTTTAGGTGATAACTACTTCTGGAATTACAATAACTATTTAAGTTTGAAGTTAATTAATGATTCATCTCGTTTTAGGGCACTTTTGTTATCTATATGTATTTTGGATTTCACGTAAAATAACTCATCATAATCATTATCACTTCAGCCTCACGCAGTCCACTGCTGGACATAGGCCTCCACAAGTTGGCGCCAAAAATGGCGTAAACTCATGAGTTTTGCCCATAGCCACCACGCTGGGCAGGCGGGTTGGTGACCGCAGGATTGGCTTTGTCGCACCGAAGACGCTGCTGCCCGTCTTCGGCTTTGGATGGTTATCCCGCCATCGGTCCGCCTTTTAAGTTCCAAGGTGGTAGTGGAACTGTGTTATCCCTTAGTCGCCTCTTAAAACACCCACGGGAAGAGAGGGGGTGACTATATTCTTTTCTGCCGTAGCCACACAACAGTTTGGCGTAAAATATATTTACCGTACTTCTTGTTAATCATTTTGAGTCAACAGATATTTATTTGGACTCCTAGTGTATATAAATAGGGTCTTATTAATAACATGAATGGATTTACAAATTAGATACCCGTTGCAGTGTACTGCAAATTTTAATTTAGCACTACTTTTATTTGAATAATCATTCAATATATAAGTAAGTAATTCAATATATGTAATTGGATACCGTAGCTTATGGACGCCTTCAACAACAGAAGCATTGCAAACACGTTGTTGACCCTATCACAGACCCATTCCCAGAGCTCTCGCTACCAGGAACGCAACACATTTTTCACTTTCTGTACGTAGTGATAGCGTAGTAATTTTATACCGATTTTCTGTACCAATCTATGGTAACATTCAATATGTATCCAAAACCGATCTAAAATAGTCAAGTACAAAATAGTGTACCCAATTAATTACCTTCGAGCACATCTGACAATATTAATGACCTTGTAATCTCCAAAAAATTAAAGTCTTACTATCCATTTAAAACCAAAAAGGTATTTTATAATAATGACGATATGAAATTCACTTGAAACAAATTGAAAATTCGGTCCTGAAAAAAAAGACTATCGGAAATCGTATTTAGGTTAACAAGCTAGAAAGCTGTACCCTCGTGAGGCGATGAGATGATTACCGACTAACCAACCGTACTGACTCCCGAGCTTCGTTAAATTTCTATAAAATTAAATATATTTAACCGCGGGGGTTTTAGCAGAGGTATTGTGGGGTTTGTTGAAAGGGTTTGTGGTGTTACAAATGATGTGAATTTGGTAATTCTTATTTTGTGTATTACTTATGTATTAATTTAGATATTGTTTACAATGATATAGATTTTAAGTGGTATTTACGTAAATTTGGTAGTTTTTTTTATGCAACATGTTCGTCAAACAAGCGTACGACTCACCTAATTATAAGCGATTGCCGCAGACTATAGACGTCTGCAACATCAGAAATATCGCAACCGCATTGTCGACCCTACCCCCAATACCCAGGATCTCTTGCCACCTTACTCACCACAGGAAGACAACACTGCTTGAAAGCAGTATTATTTAGCTGAGATCTTTTGTGAGGTCGAGGTACATTCCTAACCGGGCTTCGAAAGATTTTGAGCAGAATATGTTCTACTGCGCCCTATCTCATTGAAGTAGAACTTCATCGTCAAAACAATTAAAACTTATTAATTTTTTATTATTATTTATAGACCATAAGTGAAACCGACTTGCGAATTAAACTTAAACTGTTCTCTGTTATAAAAGATGAACGTAGTGATTATAAGTCTATAATCTAATATATAAAATTCTCGTGTCGCGGTGTTTGTAGTTCCTCCTCCTCCGAAACGGCTTGACCGATTCTCATGAAATTTTGTGTGCATATCGGGTAGGTCTGAGAATCGAACAACACCTATTTTTCATACCCTTAAGATACGGAGGAGGGGGGGATTAAGAGGGGTAATAAAATATTATGAAATTTTGTGTGCATATCGGGTAGGTTTGAGAATCAGCCAAAATCTATTTTTCATTCCCCTAAGTTATAACGGGGGGGGGATTAAGAAGGTTAATAAAATATATGGCAAAACAACGTTGCGCGTTGCAACGAATCATATATATATAATCTCTACCCGTTTACAGCACTGTTTTGAAAGAAATATGAGTGTGTGTACTATTATTACAGCGGAATATTATTTTCCTAAACGTTTTGATAAATGGGATATGTAAAACAAAAACAGTAAAAACATGTTTTCGAATAAGGGTTATTTGGAATTAACAATTCAAATAAACGAATTAATATTAGCCGTTTAATTATGTAAATGATACATAAATGATACAGTTGTATTTGTTTGGTAAACACACGCAGGTCACATGACTGAATTTATGATCGTTAAATGATATTTTGACAATCTAAATAATTGCCGATTTATACACGCTTAAGTTACGAATGTTATTCTTTTTTTAGGTTTATTGGATAAAATTTTATAAAATGTAATATTAATTATAGGCTGTATGTTAGCTGTTCTTTGCCTGCTTACTTTTCTTAAATGTTGTAACGCCAGATGGCGCCACTTTCTAAGAAGCTTTCACTATCACTATATAGAATTTTTACTGTGCATTGTGTGAAGTTGCGAATAAAGTTTTAATTAAGTTCAAACTAAAGAAATCTTGTTTATTTACCAAATCTCAATAGGGTTCATTCTTGTCAAAAAAAGGTTTGCACATAAATGAAAAGAAATCGATACGGTATGTCAAATAATTTTAAATATAGTAATTGTTGTGCTTTTTGTAGATTCGTCAAAATAGCTGTTATATACCTGTCATGATGTAATAACGTTTTAAAATATTTTAAGGCCTACCAGAAGAAAAAAAAATATTTGTTTCGAATGCATACTAATATTGTAAGGATTTGATTTTATTTGGTTTGTTTCTTTGAATTTGATAAAGTCTAAACGAATGGACTTAATTTCAAAATTATTTCAATAATAAAATTCTACAGATACTGAGTCTGTACTGAGTGAAGGATATATTTTAACAAGAGACAACGGAACAGTCAAAGTTGTGAGCGAAGCCAGGGGCGGAAGTCTAGTATTAAAATCATTTCCTCTACTGGCGGTATAAATTTACTTAGTATTAATCGAATTATCGTATTGTCATTGCGTGTTCTTTAATAGTCTTTGAATTATGTCAGTAAAAAGGCTTTAATAAGCTTGAGGTAATTTAACGACGACGCGTTGGCACAACGGTCACAGCACTGGTTTGCGGCTGTTGCGCTGACGGTTGCGGGTTCGATCCTCGCACACGAGAAACATTTGTATTGGCCATAGAGATGTTTGCCGTGGTCTGGGTGTTTGTGCAGTCCTTGTGGGTCTCCCCACCGTGCCCCGGAGACCACGTTAAGCTGTCAGCTCTGGTTGCTATTATGTACACCTGATAGCGATCGTTACTCATAGTAGGGAATATATCCGCCAACCCGCATTGGAGCAGCGTGGTGGATTAATCTCCGATCCTTATCCTACATGGGATAAGAGGCCTAGGCTCAGCAGTGGGGTATTACAGGCTGAAACGTAAGTAATTTAAAACTAAAGCCTTAGAATATTAAACTTAAAAATTCAAAGTTAATTTTTTTTGTATTGTTGTTGAAAAAAATGTATTTAAAGGTGTAGTGCTTTTGATAGAACAGTCGATACTCATTAGTTTGTTTGAAGCTTAGAAGAGATTTAGATCAGCGGCGTAGACTTTTTGTTTCACCACAGTTTGGCTTGTTAATCCTTGCAGTGCTTAAGCTTTGATCCTGGTTTTAAAAATCTTATTCATTGCATGTATTGCTTTACGCTTTTACTCGTAATAGTTACAAAACAATATAAATGGAGAACATGTTTTAACTTTAAAGGAAAACTTTACTTATTTTTGTTAAAAATAATACATCCAGTGTTTTCGTTCTAGTTTTTTAGTGTTTTGATTAAAAAGTTAAAATTTCGATATTACCGCATAGCCCACTGTAATGTGACATAAAAAATAGAATTAGCGAATCATTCCCAATACAAGTGTCTGATAACTTACTGGGAAGACTCGGTGATAAATTGTAATAAAGATTATAGAAATAAATCAATAAAAAATTATTTTGTTTTATAAAACAATATAAAACACCGTCAAAAGAGTCTGTCAGAATGTCCATCAGAATTTCGGATTCTTTTAAAAGTGAACAAAAACGAAATCCTTTATACCGACACATTGTTTCGATAGATATTTCATACAAACAAAGAGATTGTGCGGAGGCGTGAAAAATTGGACGAAAACCTGGAATACATTTCAGCTTTAACACTTTATTATTACTGCATATCCGATACAATTCTGATTTTAGAGTGATTGATTTAATAATTGATTACGATTTTTAACGAAATAACTAGGCATTTTAATTTCTGACGGATGTTTATATTTTCTGGATTAAATTCAAGGAGTTTAAATACATTTTAGGCAGTATAGTATTAAGTCTTATACAATTTTTTTTTCATATAACTTCGTCAGCAAACAAGCGTACGGCTCACCTGATGTTAAGCGATTACCGTAGCTTATAGACATCTGCAACACCAGAAGCATCGCAAGTGCATTCCCGATCTTACCTCCAATTCTCCCAGGAGCTCTGGTCACCTTACACAGGAACACAACACTGCTTGAAGATAGTATTGTTTAGCTGTATCTTCTGTAATTCTTTGATGCCGTAACCACACACCCCCTCTCTTCCCGTGGGTGTCGTAAGAGGCACTACTACCTTGAAACTTAAAAAGCCGACCGATGGCGGTATAACCATCCAATTGTTGGCTTTGAAATACACAGGCCGAAAACGGGCAGCAGCGTTTTCGGTGCGATAAAACCAGCCCCGCGGTCACCAACCCGCCTGCCCAGCGTGGTGACTATGGGCAAAACACATGACTTCACGCCAGTTTTGGCGTGAAATTGTGGAGGCCTATGTCCAGTAGTGGACTGCGTAAGGCTGTGATGATGATGTGATGGTGATAAAATATATAAATTTTTAAAACAAAAGTAGCCTAAGTTATTTTTTATTACATCAGCTATCTGCCAATTAAAAAGTCTCTGTGAAATCTGCTAGTGAAAGTCCTGTCAAAATCGGTCCAGCCGTTTCAGAGATTAGCTGGAACATCAAAAGACAGATAGACAAATATCGTAAAAAATGTTATTTTGGTATATTTACCGTGCATTTAACAATAAGCTGTTGTTTTAATATTACAAAAGGACATTACAATTTTATTTATTTGTATAGAATTTAAACACAAAGAATTATTTTATCTCTACCAGGCCAGAAACATGCGGTCTAAAATACTAAAAAATAGTTTATGTAATTGGTTCAGCTTCAAAAACGTACGAAATACGTTATCGAGATAAACTCCTTTTACGTTGCTTTATTGTTACATACAGACAGCCTGATTATATACGTCCCTGGGTCGTTGCCATTGTCTTTAAATATTAAAGTAGGTACCTGGGGTATTTTTAGTAAATCGTGTTCTTTGGAAATCATTTTTAAATACGAATTACATATTGATGAAATTTGGATAATATTTTCCATTTTTACCGACACAATAATGGAAAATATGGACTGGTTATTAAATAAAAAATCATGAATGCAATTAGAAAAAAAAAAGAAAAAAATAATCGATCTGTAGACATGGATTTGAACCTGAGCTGTTACAACTTTATTGACAATTGCGAAATTTACCTTCGTATTCTAACGATATTGTAGCCATTTTTTCATTTCCTAAAAACAGGGATAAAACGAAATTTTCTAAAATTGAATCCTAGCTAAATCGATTTATCACCCCCGAAATCCCCTTCATATTAAATTTCATGAAAATCTTTGGAGCCGTTTCCGAGACTCCAATTTTATATATACCTATTATATACAAGAATTGCTTGTTTAATAGTATTAGATTACAAATTTTAATGTTATGCAAAGTTTTATGGTATACCCATATTAACGAACGCCTTTAATGTATTTTTAATCGGCTAAAAAGTTATTTGGAACGTGAAACTTTCGATGGAATATTTTGGAGTTAGCTAAAATAGAAAAGTTAATATTTGAAATCTAATATATAAAATTCTCTTGTCGCGGTGTTTGTAGTTAAACTCCTCCGAAATGGCTTGACCGATTCTCATGAAATTTTGTGTGCATATTGGGTAGGTCTGACAATCAAACAACATCTATTTTTCATCCCCCTAAATGTTAAGGGTAGTCCACCCGTATTTTTTTTTTAATTTTTAAATAAATTATTTATTTTTTATTTTATTATGATTTGGCGTTGAAAAATACATACAGCCCTAAATTTTCACCCTTCTACCACTAACCCCTATTTTTAAATAGCGTTTAGCGGCAAGACAACGTTTGCCGAGTAAGCTATAATATAAGTATTATTACATTATTTGTTAGAGGAAAACGTGTGTGGTTCAGTATGATTTTAAATATTGACTCTTAGACTTAGAGGGTGTATGCTACTAAGAAATACTTCATTTGTATACTAATATTAAAATATTTATACATTTTATTAAATTAAAACTTTTATTTTATCGCTCCAAAATTTCTCGTTCATCTATCGCATGTCGCATGTCGCAAGTATTCCGCGGTATTTGTGTTTTTAGATCTGTGTATTAATGCAAATGTTTTTATTTACTAAAGTTCAACTTGCATCGTTTTTTCATAAAACCACACGATTTTTTGTCTTTGCTTCTTCGTAACTGATAAACATAAAAATAACTAGACCGACTTTATAAATAATTACACTACGGGAATACGTTGCTGCTCCTGAATAATATAGACTATATTTTGACGAGGGGAACGGAACTGTCAAAATCGACACAGAGCTAGTATAACATAGAATAGTTCAAACATACATAAATATATAATATTTTCCCGCGTCACTGAGGGAGAGATAAAGCCGCGGGAACAGCTTATTGAGGTAGAACAAAAAACAGTCGAAAAAGGAAAAAATGTACCTTTATTATGTGAGGGTAGATGGAGCTCACAATTCACGGTTCGGTCCCAACAATTTAAACATCAGTCTTAGTTTTTTTACTCCCGTCCAAACTTCTCCGATAATTCAGAACTCGTGTGGTTTCGCATTCATCACAAAATCTCTGTCCAACGATTTGCCTTTTCCGTTTAGGGCGACATTTACCTTCTAACTTATGTAACAAATCTCTTTGCTTAATCGTCTTAAAATTTCACGCTCGTAAAAGTATTTGAGATATGTGCTCGCTGATTGTTAAAGTTTAGGTGGGGAATTTATTTTGTACTAGCCGTGACCGCGACTTCGTCCGCGTAGAATTTAATAAAAAAAATATTGTTCAGTACGTAGAGTTGTAAAATAAAAAAAAAAAATCTAAAATAAAAGTCGCCTAAGTTACTCCTTATTACATCAGCTATCTGCCAGTGAAAGTCCCGACAAAATCAATCCAGCCGTTTCAGAGATTAGCCGGAACAAACAGACAGACAGACGGACAGACAGACAAAAATTATAAAAAGTGTTATTTTTGTATATGTACCGTGTATACATCCATATGAATTTAGTAAAAAGCGGTAATTTTAATATTACAAACAGACACTCTAATTTTATTTATTTGTATAGATGAAGTTTTTAGATATTTAAGACGCTTTCATTGATGTCATTTGGCAGTTTTTAATAGTTTAGAAATATCAAAATTTATTTTGGTGGTTCGGATTTCGTAAGATGAAGGATTACCTAATTAAATTTTAAAGAGTAATTTATATACGATCCAGTCTGTACTGCTGGGCATAGGCCTCTTTCTCCATGTAGGCGAAGGATTGGAGCTTAATCCACCACGCTGCTCCATTGCAGGTTGACGGATATATTCCCTAATAAGAGTAACTTTTAGGTGTTTATGATAACAACCGGGACTGACGCTTTAACTTGCTCACTGAGAGATCATTAAGGACTAACATTCAAAAAAAAATAATAATAATAATAATAATAATAAAAAATAGAAAATTGTGCAAATACAAATATCCATCCCGAGCGGGGATCGAACCCCCAAACCGTCGGTGTTTTAGGCGATTACACGCACCAAATCGGCCGTTAAACAATATATGTATGATAAAGTAATAACTATTTCGAATATAAATACGTTAAAGGACGTACAAAATGTATATTAACTTTATTTGATGCTATCAAAAATATAAATAGGCTTAACAAACTGGCGTCTATCGTACCTCATAATAAATTTATGGTAACTTCTAACTGAATAATTTATTTAAATTGAACCTTTAGTATGAGCTAATAACATATTTTCGTACGCAATTCTGTTATTTGGAGTACTTATAAAATAAAAATCGACAAGAAACTTAGAAGTTTCCAGATAATTTATTAATTAAAATAGATGATAGTTATATTACTCGTATTTGCTTCAAGTGCTGGATTGTATTACTCCACTCTACCAGCTAGTTAGAATAATGAGAAAAGTAGACCATTTTTACTGTCACTAAATCTAATGATGAAGATAAATATAATGATAGCCATATTCTTTTCAATAAATAACTACTAATTTCTACTAATTTACTATAAATGGACATGTTCTAACCAGCTTTTTCCAGTTTTCTACAAGCGCTCATATATTATTGTTATCTGAATTCAAAAGATTTTTTTAATCACAGTCACCTTTGTATCCCATGATATACGCTTCAGCTTGTAATATCCCACTGCTGGGCATAGGTCTCGTATCCCATGTAGAAGAAGGAATAGAGCTTAATCCAACACGCTGCTCCAGTGCGGGTTGGCGGATATATTCCCTACTATGACTAACGATCGCTATCAGGCGTACATGATAACAACCGGGACCGACTTACCTTACGACGACTTACCGGCTTAACGTGCTCTCCGAGGCACGGTGGGGAAACTAGCAAGGAATGCATAAACACCCAGACCACGGTAAACATCTGTATGGCCAAAACAAATGTTTGTCATGTGCGGGGTTCGAACCCGCAACCGCCAATGCAACAGGTACAATCCATGCGTTGCGCCAACGCGTCGTCCCGTGATCCCATAATATAATAGTTATAAAATAAAAAATAAAACAATTTTGCCTCCAATAATAAGCATCAATATCAAACACTAGTGACACCAATAAGGATGTCACATACTCTGCAAAGCGGATTCCGAACGTTGAAAATCGTGTTACCACTGCATCATTAAATTCGAATACAGATTTAAAAGTCGTCGGTATGTTTAAAAGTGGACCAATTTAAAGAATATATTTTCCGAGCGTGATGTTCGTTTATCGGACCGAAATTTATCGTCACCGCCTTGAGCGGGAACATTTACTCGAATAAAGGAACATTCGCGTAGTATTTTTCTTTGGATACCCTCCAATGAGTTGCAATATTTATATTATGAGGGTGTATAATAAATTTAATACATGATCTTTTTAGAATTAGCAAGTTGAAGTGGCAGTGGGCTGGTCATCTGTGTCGCAGGACCGATGGCCGTTGGAGTAGACGGGTCCTAGAGTGGAGACCGCGTCTTGGCAAACGCAGTGTGGGACGTCCTCCGGCCCGTTGGACCGACGATCTACGTAAGATTGCAGGTGTAGGCTGGATGAGGATTGCGGAAGACCGGGATGTGTGGCGCGAATTTGGGGAGGCCTATGTCCAGCAGTGGACTGCGATAGGCTGAAGTGATGATGATGAAGTGATGATCTTTTTATTTACACCTTTTAAGAGGAAAAACTTTTTTTGGTTTTGAACAATAGTTGAGTATCAAACTTTGCGTGAAGTTGTTTGTTGTAATCTGTGGATGCTTGTAAAACCAAGTTTGATCAAAAGCCCATTCTTTTATTTGCCTGTATAGCTTAGACGAGATATGGGCGTATACAGTCCTCTGGAGTCTCTTTACTACTTTTTTTTAGTTCAAATTTACTTAACTTATATTCTTATTTTTGAAAAGCCCGTTGGCGCAGTTTGTAGTGACCTTACATTCTGCTCGCTGTATATTTTATCTGAAAAAGGTTAGCTATATCCGTCGGTTGTTACCTGTAACAGAAAAATTAAGTCCTTTACCTTAGGAACTTAGACCTGTAGACGCTAAGACCATGGGAAACCTAAATAACCTAAAATTCTAATACAGTACATGCAATCTCAAGGTTAAGTTCGAGTTAGAAAAGGATAGACAATACGAATTTTAGTGCGTTAGAAAGAGCAGCCAGTATTAGGTCTACGAGGGCGTTTCAAGCTAACACATATCTATCTTCTAATATAATTATAAAATTCTTGTGTCGCGGTGTTTGTAGTTAAATTCCCCCGAAACGGCTTGACCGATTGTCATGAAATTTTGTGTGCATATTGGGTAGGTCTGAGAATCGAACAACATCTATTTTTCATCCCCCTAAATGTTAAGGGTAGTCCACCCCTAATTTTTTTATATATATTTTGATCATTTACTTTATTTTTATTTTATGATGCTATCAAAAAACAGATACAACCCTAAATTTTCATAATATATATGGCAAAACAACGTTTGCTGGGTCAGCTAGTAGAACTATATATTTACTGTGTTCGCTTGACGTGCGTTATGGTTGTGTATGTTATAGATATTTAATTTATGTATAATTCCATTAATTTATTTCAATAACCACTCTGATGTGTAGTGGTGCGTGTGACGTGTTGGAGCCTACACACCAGCGTTGTTCGGGTTCGATTCCAGCTCGAGATGGATATTTGTATTTACAAATATTTATTTTCGATTTGGACGTCTGCTCTTGTAGGTGTCCCCACTGTGCTTCGGAGAGCACGTTAAGCTTACGGTCCCTATCCTAAAATATCAGCTAACCCGCAGTCGAGCAGCGTGGTGGCTTAAGCTCCGACTCTTCTTCTACATGGAGGAAGAGGCCTATGTCCAGCAGTGGGATGTTACAGACTGGATCGTACATGTACGATTTTATTTTTGTGTTACCCACACATTAGGAATTCTAACATTTTCGAATATCATATCAAAAATTGACCGCTCTAGCGGGGAAAGCCCGCGTCTTCGACTGACCGTGTCGGCGCTCTAGCCAATTGGGTCGTATATAAATTATGACACATTACAGTAATTGTCTTAACGTTATTATTTAAAAAAAAACTCAGATCCACAGTTTTCCACGATGCATTTCAAGCAAAACCCCTTCAACATGTTATGACAAGAGAAAAGAACGTAATTATATACCCATGTCAATTTGAAATAAAAAATACAGAAAAATATATAATTGAAATTATATTCCGAAAACAAAAGTAAAATAAATTGTAAGAAACAACAAATCAAACTTAATTAATAAAAGCTCGAAACATGTCTACGTCAAAAGTTATAAAATAGAAAGGACAAAAATAATACGAAGAAAAAGACCTAAAAACTAGAAAACATATTAATTAAATTTGTGTTCTTAATCTTTTGATAATACAACAAAGCTATGTTTTTGTTTATTTCAAACAAATGCTTGTATTATTAAAATGAAAACTATTAAATATATATATATTTAATAAGATAATTAATAAACAATACTTTGTAATTATGAAATAAAAAGAAAGTAGTATGTATGTGGATAATTGGCATGTCTTAACGTGTATTTAAAATTCAGAAATCCTGACTTAAAGAGCTAGTAAATACATTCCACACACGACTCCTACAACAAATTGTGACGTAGGTATTATAAATAGTAGATAAAAAGCTATGTCAAATAATATTAACGAATTGATATTTGTACATAAAAGATATTTACGACACCAAAAATAGGAACAGTCTTTATGGGAGTAATAGAAAAATATTTATTCTTAGAATTTCTATGCGTCTATTTGTGTTTCTCTCGGTAATACAATCGAAAAATCTGCTTTAATAAATTTGGCTACCTACTGAGAAGAAAAGCGGTAAATATAATATAATAATAAATATGCTTACATTTATCAAAACTGAACGCTGATAATACCATCTAATAACTAATATTTTCAAATTTTGTTAAGTAATACTGCTATTGCGTTCACAAATCGTAAAATTCAACAATCCGATTTAGTGATACAATAATGAATATGTATGGGACAAGTTTATATATTGTGTACGGCTTCGCTCGCGGTTCACCGGCTGCTAAACACAAATATTGCCGTAACTCTGAGATTTGTTTAATTTGACACGGCGACGCCGAGGCTCTAGCCATAGATTATCTTGCAGATGTGACAAAGAGTATATTCGCATAGAGACTGTTCGACTTCTAACTGCGTTTCTTCAAATGAAGGGTTCTGTAGATGCTATAGATGACCTAGACGTAGCCTAGCCTTTTTTAAAAATTGTACTTGGTCTTAATATACTTACTTTTGTATAACCGCCCAATACTATTTTTCTTAGGCCTAACAAAAGTCGATAAAGTGAAATAATAATACTAACTGCCGCATAAAACTGAAAAACTGAATATCAAAAGATTTATTTTTTAAGAATGAGAATACAAATTAAAAATAAATTAGGTACAGCGTATTGGAAGAATAAAATTTAAGCTTTAATTTAGAAAATAAATTGCTTACTTATACAGCTTTTTCAACACACATATCATACATTATGCAAACTTTATCAAAGCTAATAGCAAAGTGAGCATAGAACAGCTAACTTTACATAGCTTGAAAATATCAAAATTGTAAGTAAAAAGTGATAGCTACTTCACCTAGCTTAAATGAAACGATTAATTTTTATTATATTAGTATACACCTACTTATTTTTATTTATTTATTTATACAAATGCTAATAAAAGAGTTAAAAAAATACAATCACATTAGTCTTTGATCAGTCTGCGGGTGGAGATAAGCTAGCCAAATAGAGAAGGAATCTTGACGCCCGTTTATGAGTTTATTACGGGTAAACGACCCACTTGATTTTATCGGTTTTGATTTACTTGATGTATTTTTGTTAATCATATTTTTATAAAGGACTAGCACTAACCCCCCCCCCCTCCTCCCGATTTCGCATGGGTATTTAACAAAAATTCATAATTAACAGTTATAATACATACATAAATCCTTCTGATTGCGTCAGGTTACAAAAAAAAATATTATAAGGAATGTTTGAATATTATTATTTTAATTAATTTACTTTTTGTTTTTACACCTTGCGTTAAGAAAAATTTTTTTAAATCGGTTCAGTAGCTTCGGAGCCTATTCAACGCAAACAAACAAACAATCTAATATTACTTCTTTATAACATTAGTATAGATTTCTTATTTGCTGTCTCAAATTTGATCTCAAAATTTGTAACTGACTTAGTAAGAACGATTACACAATTTTAAAATTTACTAACCCAAAAGCTGTCAAAGGAACCATTTCGCTATCCGTAAGTCCCGTTTGTTTATGTGTTTTTGTTTAGGATTTATCTTTTTTTCATGATATTTAGCCCCTAGCTTAGTAGATTCTATACAAGATATGTTTTGGATTAATTTAAATAAACATATGTTGGAAGCTGTGTGGCTACGGCATTAAAGAATATATCCATCCCCTCTCTTCCCGTGGGTGTCGTGCGACTAAGGGAAAACACAGTTCCACTACGACCTTGGAACTTATAAAACCGACCGATGGCAGGATAACCATCCAACTGCTGGCTTTGAAATATACAGGTCGAAAACGGACAGTAGCGTCTTAGGTGCGACAAAGCCGCCTGTTCAGCGTGGTGACTATAGGCAACACACATGAGTTCGCGCCATTTTCGGCGTGAACTTGTGGAGGCCTATGTCCAGCAGTGGACTGCAATAGGCTGAAATAATGATGATGATGATATGTTGGAATAAGAGAATTCATATGGGAATACAGTTCGTGTGGGACCTTAATATTAGTAAAAATTGTTCTTGAATGGTTTTAAAAATTTCTTATTGTTGGTATTACCAAGTCAAACAGTTTTTGTCATTTTATGAAAGGTAATATTTTCGTAGTCGGCTTTAGTTTTATTTCTTTCGCATTATATATTTACAGCAAAAATACACTTAGTTTCCATATTACAAGAGTGGCTTGGAGCGTTTTAAGATTTACTAAAAAACTTTTCTTAAATTTTATGAAATCGCAAATACAATGAATAATTTATAAGAGAGATAAAACGTAAGGTAGAGATTTCATTGAATCAAAATATAAAGTAAATCTTGAAATTTCGATATTTTAGTGTGAATAAATAATTACCTCGGGACTTAAGCAAATAAATTATAATACGAAATTTCGTCTAATGCACTTAGAATTAGGTGGATTTTGATAATTTAATTGTTTGAATATTTATGAGGTAAGGACTTAACGAATATGTTCAAATTTATCATTTTAAGGCCAATGTCTAATGTTAGGGTTATTATTGTGGCTTACAGTTATGAAATCAATTTTTATGAAATCTTTGTTACTTGGAATTTTTGTAAACCAATTTTGAAGCGACTTTGAAGAAAGGGGCATATGCTCCAAAAATGTTATAATGGGATAATATATTTTTTATCAATGGAGAATAAACTTCAGGGATAAAAAAAATTGTAGATTGAAAACGAAAAATCAGAACGGTAAAAACCTATACCTATTTGAAAGATATATTTTATAAAAATAAAAGTGTATAGAGATAAAATTTTAATTTTTATTATGTTTGATTTAGGAATACCTTTGCGGTAGGTACGGGATGACGGTGCAATGTTTAATTCAAATCAATGTAGCGGTTCTTGAGAAATCTGTAGACATAGAGACATTACGTTACGTCTCTATTTAACCGGCTCAAACTGGTTGAAACCAGATTTGATTATTATTGTATTATTCGTGATTTCACTCATTTAATTTAGTTACTATGAGGTTATTGAACGTAACGAACACCTATATACAGTAACGTAAATGTTACATGATAGCTTCAGTTCCGTTGACCTTTTTGACGTATGTAATGCGGTGTACTTAAATATGCCTTAATCTTAGGAGCTATCGCTTCAGCCTGAAATATCCCACTACTGGGCATAGGCCTCTTTCCCCATGTAGGAGAAGGATCAGAGCTTAATCCACCACGCTGCTCCAATGCGAGTTGGCAGATATATTCCCTACTATGAGTAACTATCGCTATTAGGTGTACATGATAACAACCGGGATATAACCGGGATAACAACCGGGACCGATGGCTTAACATGCTCTCCGAGGCACAGTGGGGAGACCCACAAGGACTGTACAAACACCCAGACCACGAAAAACATCTGTATGGCCAATACAAATGTTTGTCATGTGCGGGGATCGAACTCGCAACCGCCAGCGCAACAGGTACAATCCATGGCTGCAACCGTTGCGCCAACGCGGGGCCGCTTAGCCTTCCTCACTAACAGGAACACAACACTGCTTGAAAGCAGTATTATTTACTTAACTATATATTATACTTTCAAGGCCAAAAAAGCTAAGCTGATAGTATGAGTGACATTTAGGAAGCCTCAACAACTAAACGACTATATTATCCAAGTGTCCGTAATGCAAATAATGTAGCAATTTTTAAATTGTTAATTGATTTCACTCACTGCTATTTTTTCTGAAGTGTAAGATTTGATTTGGCTTTCGATAACCTTATTGTAAAAAAGAAAAATATTTAGATTCGTTTCAATAATTAATTTCGTTTAATTTTTTTTTTTGTGATTAAATTCAGGCAAAGTCACATGTCATCACTAGTATCATATAAACAAGAGATAATTGGATATATTCCACTAACGGGGGACGTGACCGCAGCTCAGAGTTGTGGCTTTCCCATCTTTCCCGGATGACCGCAGGAGCATGAGACAGAAACATGCGGAGATAATGACTTAAATTAGTTTGTTATTTACAAATGTAATAGAACTAGCTGGAAATCACGGTTTTGTCCTTTCAACTTCGAACCCTGTGGGAATATCGGGATAAGAGCCTATTTATTGTTATGTATCTTCAAGTATTCCGTATAATTGCAATCGGTGTAGTAGCTGTTGCTTAAAGGAGTAAAAAGAGAACGAGTAACTAACATGCATCCAAACCTACGCGTTTATTAAATACTAGCTAAGCCCACGACTTCCCGCGAACGAATTTAAGAAAAAAGTTATTGTTCAATTCGTAGAGTTATACAAATAAATTTCTAAAATAAAATTGGCCTAAGTTACTCCTTATTACATCAGCTATCTGCCAATTAAAAAGTCTTGTCAAAATCGGTCCAAATGCTTCATAGATTAGCCGGAACAAACAGAAAGACAGACAGACAAACATTGTAAAAAATGTTATTTTGGTATATGTACCGTGTATAAATCCATATGCATTTATTAAAAAGCGGTTATTTTAATATTACAAACAGACATTCCAATTTCATTTATTTGTAAAGATTGTAACACTTATTTCAGCATCAAATAATTAATTGAAGTTGGGCATAGTGAAATATAGACGATAGACAAATGCAATTTTTATTTTTATACTGCGACTTTTTTTGAAATAGTATCTAATAACGTAGCTTTATTTCGTTAGCAATAAACTGCACGTTTTAAACTCCTAATTGCACAGCTTTCACTGCAATAATCCATTTTTGTTTTCAATATTCTTACTTCTAATCTTTTCATACACATTTTTCTAATTATTTACCATCTATAATTAAAAAAAAAAATAACTTCGTTTTGTTTGCACTTTGTCGTTTCTCCTACAAATAAATAAATTTCCAGTATTTCTAGCAATACACGTATTATTTTTTACGTTTAATTGAACACTCGACATCATTAACATCATTGAATATTTTTTTTTCAAAATGCATAATCTGTGTACGAAAACTATTAGTATTTATGAAATAATCTACCAATCATTGAATCTTTATTTAGTTGAAACCGCGAACGACGTATAGTCACAGTAACAAAAAATAACTTTTTAAGCTTACAAATAAAGCACAAAACCAAACTTCGGGTACTATGAACAAATAGACAGACAAATATCACATTTCTTCCATCGACAGTAAATATTAGGCTAAGCAACGCTCATTTACAAATAACGTGGTCTCGTTAGATTCGTTTAGCAGGCGAGCGTTCGTTAAACGTTGGGTTAAATGTGCGTTTTTAAAACCGCCGTTTTTGACCCATTTTTTAACTACTACTTTGTAAGTTATGAATGTGTGTTATAAGTTACTTATTAGTAAAACTACTTTAAAAATATTAAAATTTATCTAAGTACTCCATAAGATTAGAAACATGCCATTAAATATTTTAAAATAATATTAGTTTAGAAATCTTATTGGTTTGGATTGGTTCGTAATTAAATTATTTTGATATATATTCATTATATGTTGTTCAAATACTGATTATATGTAGGTACTTTAATTATCTAACATGATTTGGGATTAGGCTGTAAATATAGATCGTAAAAAAATCTCCAAAATATAAAAATTATGTTAAAAATCGTTGATAAAAAATTGTTTAGTTATAATAAAAGTAAATAATATCTTTATACTCCGACAGTATAAAATTATAATTATAGAATCTTCCTGTCTGTCAGTATAGTAATAATAATTTAAAAAAAAAAAAACGCCACAAACCGCTAGTCTACATCGCACTAAGTTCGTTAGCCTTGCACCTTAACTCTAATGTGAATTCCAGCTCACTTTATCACTTCCTAGTAAGCGTTTGTAAACTTTTACATTGTGAAATACACTTATAATACGCTCCTACTTGTTATAATGGAGTTTAGATGACAGATAACATTTTTTTTGAAATATTTTAAAATTAGACTCAACTTTTATTGTAACTAATTTGTAAGTATTAGTTCAAATCTCAAGCATAGTATTGTTATGTTTTGACATCACTGGTGCAATAGTGCGTACGAGTACACCGTCTGGGCGCTCACACACCTGCGATTACGGGTTTGATTTCTGCTCAGGATGGATATTTATATTTGTAGCAATCTCTTTCTGATCTGGACGTCTGTCCTTCTGGGTCTCTCCACCGTGCCTCGGAGAGCACGTTAAGCCGTCGGTCCCGGTTGTTATCATGTACACCTGATAGCGATCGTTATTCATAGTAGGAAACATATCCGCCAAACCCCAGTGAAGCAGCGTGGTGGATTAAACTGCGATACTTCTTCTATATGGAGAAAGAGGAGTGTGTCCAGCTGTGGGATGTTACAGGTTGGATCGTAGACAAGGTTTTACATTTACAGCTAATCTCCTTATTAAATAACTAGTGGCTCGCTCCGGCTTCGCACGGGTGCAATGCTGATACTAAATATACTACAGAATGTCTTTATTTATAGTGTGAAGCTGGCTTATAGCATGGTTATTAACATAATAACAACAACATTAAAATATGCGTCGTTAGATTACACGTTGTTACAGAATGCGTTGAAGAAATAAAGGTTCACTGCTCGTTCCCCGTAGGTGACAGGGTCATAATATGTAGCCTATATTATGTTGACCCGACTTCTTAATATTTGTTCCAATACAGTTTGTATGTTAAAATAATTTTCGCTATATTAAAAAAAATAGCATTGTGGCAATGTGGGCGGGTAAAACTGCGCGGTGAGTGAGTTTAACTGTAGTAAATAATAAGAATAGTTTTATTACTAAATTTATTCGATTTTTGTATTTTACACGCACTTATAATGTGCAATGCCTCTTAAATTCATTCCATTTTTATTAAAAAACTTACTTAAAAACATCATACCAATATTATAATCATACAAAGACAAATAGATTTTCTATGTATTCATCAATTTAAAAATTTCTGCTAGAAAAGTTCCAACGTAATGCCATTTAATTGTAACACTTACACTGATACTCAGCAAGATCGGTATTAGAAATTTATAAAAGATTTTTTTTCTAATTCATACTATTTTATCTGTTACTAGCGACCCGCCCTGTCTTCGCATGATTGCAAAAACTATCAGTGTTCCTCTACTATATCATGCATGTTTTACATATGAACCTTTATCTGGAATCACTGTATTTACTAAAGAAGACTGCATCAAAATCCGTTGCGTAGTTTTAAAGATCTAAGCTGTATGCTATGTTGACAGCGCGAAGCGACTTTGTTTACTTTGTAATATATATATATATATATATATATATATATATGTAATGACGCCGCGTTGGCGCAACGGTTACAGCCATGGATGTATCTGTTGTGCTGGCGGTTGCGGGTTCGATCCCCGCACATGACAAACATTTGTATTGGCCATACAGGTGTTTACCGTGGTCTGGGTGTTTGTGCAGTCCTAGTGGGTCTCCCCACCGTGCCTCGGAGAGCACGTTAAGCCGTTGGTCCCGGTTGTTATCATGTACACCTGATAGCGATCGTTACTCATAGTAGGGAATATATCCGCCAACCCGCATTGGAGCAGCGTGGTGGATTAAGCTCTGATCCTTCTCCTACGTGGGGAAAGAGGCCTATGCCCAGTAGTGGGATATTACAGGCTGAGGCGTTATATATATGTAATGTTACAAACCAGTAGCTTAATTTTTATTCCACCTCGCGTCATTTTAGCGTGTATTCAAGTATATAATTTCCTAATCAATGATTTGTCCGTGTTAATGTAATGAAGCAGGAGTTTGCGAAAACAAAATAAAATTCGTTTATTTGTTGCCTACAAAGTTGCTTTAACGAGTTTTTATTAGATCAGATTATATCTTCCGGTATCACATCCTTTAAAAGTTTGTATTTGTTACACGCTTGAGTAATTTGAACGATGTTGTTATATTCTTTTATTTAATCAAAAGGAAAATTTATAAATTCCTTTGTTTTAATTATAAAACATATTTTATTGACATATTGCATAGCAGAAAATATCTTTCACAACCTTACAACGGATAATATAGCCTATGGACGTCTTTAACATAAAAAGCATTGCAAAAGTGTTGTCGGTCCAACATCCGAACCTACTCAGAAGCTTCGGTTCATTAGCCGCAACAACACAACACTACTTGAAAGCGATAACCGTAACCGCCTTTAACCGTAATTGCCTGTAAGGTTGTCTTCCCCAGTCGGGTTACGCTGTTCAAACATTTCCTATTACCATGACTCAGTCAAAAGATGAAAGTCAAATTCGTCATAAGATGGTTTGCGAAATGAATAACTGAAACATTTCAACTGAAATAATAGCTTATGAAAACAGTTATAAGTAAAGAAACGACAATTGAACCGAAAGGCAAAACTCTCCGTCTTACGAAACCCTTTCATCTTAAATCGAAATAAAACGATACCATGATAAATTTATATAAATATATACTTGTTGTTATCTCAAATAATATTCCCATTTATGTCCCTTGCGAAGGGCGACGGTCTAAAATAAATCAAACCTCGGCTGCCGCTTGACGGCAGTTATTTTACTTAAAAATACAAGATGTATTTAGAGGGAGTTATTATTTTCGAAGATTTGATCTTGAATGAGATGAATTACCCTATCTTTTTCTTCTGATAAATCTCTGTTATAATATCGTAAGGCATTACATAAATAATGGGAGCTATTTACATATAGCCTTATTAGCCTTTTACCTATTTATTTACGATCTACTTGTATTTACATTACATTAAATTTTATACGTACTAAGTTATTAAAATTGTACGATATATATATATATACATACATATATTTATTTATGATACAGTGACGCTGTATTTCATGCAAGATATTAGTTTCATACTAAAACACAGTTTACATAATTATTATGTTCAATAGAGTAACAGCGGAGTATCTTGCCGACTCCTCTCTGTGGAATCTACATTCTGAATCGGTGGTAGTTTCATTTGTAAAATGACGATTCGAAAGTGCTTTTGAAGCCTTTTTGAATAAAGTTATTTTTGATTTTGATTTTGATTTTTGATTTTATAACAATAACGGAGCAAGAACAAACAGCGTAGGTACGGAAAAATATAAATTTCTAGTTATTTAAGTTTTTAAAAACAGCAACTGTTGAGTTTTTCTTTGATTCTTCTCTGAATAATTAACATTCTATATCTGCTTTTTATGTTTATTCATCACTCATCATCATCATCATCATCATTTATTAAAAACATTTATTGTTGACTAGCTGTACCCGTGGAATCGTTCGCGTGGAAATTAACAAAAAAATTATTGTTCTGTTCGCAGAGTTCTAAAATAAATATAGTCTAAGTCACTCTTTACTACATCAGCTATCGGCCAGTGAAAGTTCTGTCAAAATCGGCCCAGCCGTTACATTGATTAGCCGGAATAAACACACAGACAGACAGACAAAAATTGTGAAAAATTTTATTTGGTATATGTACCGTGTAAAAATCCAGCATTTAGTAAAAAGCGGTTGTTTTAATATTACAGACATTCCAATTTTATTTATTTTATTTATTTTTCCAATTTTTTTTATTTTTTTTTGCCAGTAAAATCTAGTATGTCTAATAAAAGCGTTATTTTATATTGAAAGTAATTCAATTGGGGAATATTCTGTTTATATAAGTAAGCTCGTTAGTTTAGCGCCGTTTGTGCCTCCGCGTCGTTGCATTGAAGTTACTCTCTTTAGCAAACAACTGATTGTGTTCAAGCATTTATTACTAAATCTTATTTTTTTCTTACTACCTTCAATTATAGAGTTTCTAATCAAGCTTAAGTTTTTACTTCGTAAAATATTTATTGTTTACGGTAAGTAGTATTTTTTTTAAAGTGTAATTATATCATAAATTATTTTTAAAATATCTTAATGTACTTCATAATAATTAATTTACTCCTTCACGTTAAGTAATTATACATCTCAACATTCTACGAGAATTAACCTATATATTGGTTAAATTTATTTGAGAATGTGTTTCGTTGATTGTGAGGTTATTGCTAACAAACAGACATACTGACAGATTCGACGGAGGGCTTTTTTATATTTATAGTATTAGATTGTTCTCACATTTACTCTGCACAATTCCCTTCGCGGTTCTTACCGTTAAACTATTCTCAAAAAAATCCAATCAAAGGATGAATGTGTTACAAGCGGGTCTTTATATAAATAATAAATTAATAAATGTCTTAAAACATACACACACGGTCGTCTGTTCCTATGGTAAGCAACTTAATGCTTGTGTTACAGGTAACATCCGACTGTAACAATTATATTTTTTTTGATAAATATAAATAGAAATAATACACATTTATATAAATACAAATATTACACCCAGACTCAGGCGGGAATCGAACCCGCAACCCGCAGCACAGAAAGCAAGGCCACTACAAACTGCGCCCACGGGCTAGTCAAAACATTTTTTTTATATCACTAGGTCGGCAAACAAGCGTACGGCTCACCTGATGGTAAGAGATTACGGTAGCTTATTGACGCCTGCAACACCAAAAGCATCGCAAGCGCGTTGCTGACACAATCCCCAACTACCCCCCCCCCCTCCCAGGAGCTCTGGTCACCTTACTCACCAACAGGAACACAATACTGCTTGAAAACAGTATTATTTAGCTGTGATCTTCTGTAAGGTCGAGGTACTACCCCAGTCGGGCTGCTCCATATTTTGAGCAGGAAATTCCTGCTGTACTACCTCAGTGAAACGCAAGTTGAGTCAAATCAGCAACATATTATTAAAATCAGTTTTTTCAAAAGCTAACAGTAATATACGACATACGTATTCATTATTTAATTAAGTGACTATTATTTCAAAAATTAATGAATATATTATCTATAGCTACATGTTTAGTTTATTACGCTATGTAAATAGTTGTTAGACATTGTTGACACAGAATCGCTTGTTAAATCGTTAAGGGCTATTTTAACGAGCGTTTTGAATATTAACTATGTGTCATCACGACTGTTTGTAAAACGCGTTACGTACGAAAATAATTGTATTACGATTTACTAGTTCGTGTCGTGATTTTGTTCATTTGAGCTCGATTTTTGATATGTGAACGGTCTGCTGGACCGACGATCTACGAAAGATCTTTGGCGGAAGATGGCTGAGGATAGCAGACACCGAATATTTGGTGCAAGCTTTGGGAGGACTATGTCTAGCGGTGGACTGTAATAGGCTAAAATGTATACGAGTATTAAGTTATTATAATGTTATAAGAATTGATTAGGCAATACATATACATTTAGATGTACGTATGCGCATAACTTCGCATAACGCAAATGACTTGGGACTACAAGAAAAGCATCAGCTTTCGATTAAAACAAGAATCATCAAAATCGGGATACCCAGTAAAAAATTATGCGGTATAAACAACGTAGATCGACGAAAAAATTGTCAAGTACGCAAGTAAGTACGCATTATTAGATATAACCTCAAAAGCGCTTGTTAGATCTCAATTAAATTTGAACGAGAGCACATAAATCGCACCAACTTTCGATAAAAAAAAAAAAAAAATAAAATCAGCAAATTCGGTCCACCCAGACAAAAGATCTGAGGTAACTTTAAAAAAATACAATCGAATTGAGAACCTCCGCCTTTTTTGGAAATCTGTTAAAAAATGTGTTATGATAGTGGATTGGATACATTTTTTTAAGAAAATCAATTTCTATTATGAACGTAGGAAAATTATCTGCCTAGTTGTGATCTGTTTTAGCAGAATAATCCAGTTATTGAGAGGCTAGTCTAAGCCTCGACCTTTCATATACCGTCTACACATTAACTTCCTGTAAGTGTTAAGTGACTTAAATACAGACTAGATAAGCCACTTCCCTACTTATCATATTATATAATAACTAGCTAACCCCGCAAACGTTGTTTTGCCATATATGTTACTAGTTGACTCGGCAAACGTTGTCTTGCCGCTAAACGCTATTTAAAAATAAGGGTTGGTGGTAGAAGGGTGAAAATTTAGGGTTGTATGTATTTTTCAACGCCAAATCATAATAAAATAAAGAATAAATAATTTATTTAAAAATTAAAAAAAAATTGGGGAGGGCTACCCTTATCATTTAGGGGGATGATGTTCGATTCTCAGACCTACCCAATATGCACACAAAATTTCATGAGAATCGGTCAAGCCGTTCAAGCCGTCGGAGGAGTTTAACTACAAACACCGCGACATGAGAATTTTATATATTAGATAAAGCCCCTTAATCCCCCCCCCCCCTATAACTTAAGGGTATGAAAAATAAATGTTGTTCGATTCTCAGACCTACCCAATATGCACACAAAATTTCATGAGATATATTGTTAACGTTATCGAAAAATGTTGAGCAAGTCACACATACATAGTTCTATGTCAATTACATTCTTATAATGTAAACATTTACTTATGCGTGGGCATAAAATAAATTAAATATGACTTGACCTTTTAAACAATGTACTCTCTTATTGCTTTGAGGTCAATGTATAACACTTAGATTTTACTAAAGATCTGTATTTTAAGATGCTTCAGTATTGTTCACATGTAGGTTATAATGTAAAAAAATAATATATAAATCAAGAAAGATGTACAAAGGTGATCTTACCGATAGAAGAGCAAATATTATAAAATAATAAAAAACAACGCTTCTCATTCAGTTGGCCACGAGTAAGAAAAATAAATACTGTTTCGGGGTTCCTGTTAAACGCCCATTACAGACAACTGTACAAAGTTTGTCTTTGTCATGTGCTGGTATCGAACCCGCTAGCGCGTTATTGTCAGAATGATCACTGGGTCATAGCGTTGTCATTTAACAAAACATCTATACTATATAATATAATAAAAAAAGCAATGCCTAAACTCAAAACCGATTAAAAACAATTCTCACCAGTAACATGCTACAAAAAAGCCTCCCAAGTAACTGGGAGGCTATAATAAATGGAACTTGGTGTAGTAATAAATAACACGCTAATCGTTATATGCAATGAATAATGATGATTCCGGCCTAAAATTCCCCAATACGTGAATTCATACACGCAATTGCTTTAGGTCTAGGTAGTGCAATGATTTTGATAGTTTTGTTGAAATTAGGTTTAAAATCAGTATTTAGTTAATATGAATAGCAAATATACCATATCAATGGGTGCTTATTTGCAAAAAGAAATAATAATAAAAAAATACTATTTTTTTTTAAATTGTATAGAGAAAAAACAAAATAAATCATATTAAGAATTAATAATATAAAATATAAATTGTAAAAAACAATTTACAATAAGTAATACCTACGGGGTTGATATTGGTTATTTTTTTTTGATTTATATTTGGATTTTGGATATTTAGCCAATATTCTGCAATCCACGCGAGCGGATTCGCGGTGGAAAGCTAGTATTCAATAATGACCTGCAAGGGCAATGACCTGTAAATATATATTCACAAAAACAAATTCATTCCAGTCATACTTTTCATCGACTATAATAACATCGCGTGTTCAAAAAGTTCCACTATTCAACCAAAACCAAAAAATAAGAAAAGGCTGATAACCCCATAATACAGCCCAAATACATATAGCTAGATCTTTTCTAGTTATTTTCTTGGCGGACATTATTTGTGTAAATGTGATTAATCAAAAGGAAACCCTTTTTCCCGTCGCGTGTACAGCCTCACTTCACTTTATGGGATAGTAGTACTTATGGTGTTGTGCCAGATGTGATTATGGTGTGGCAAGGTTTTGGCCATTCATAAATAATGTGGTGCACGTTTAGAAAAATAGGTCAGCCATATTAAGATTGGGATGTTGAGAGATGTTTTTTTTATAGGTTTGTTGGATTCCGTACTCTTGTGTACCAGTTGTATTACTACTATAGTTGGGTCTTGAATATAATTGCTATTTTTTAAAATGCACACACAACACACATGAGTTCACGCATTTTTGGTGCGAACTTGTGGAGGCCTATGTCCAGTGGACTGCAATAGGCTGGAATGATGAAAATGATGATTTAAAATGCAAGGTAAAATTAGACATCAGTTGTAGAGCGTACTCTAGTAAAACAGAATTATTTGTGATGTAAAAGCTTATCTATTGTAAAATGACTTAGAAGCTGAAATTAAATTACTTTTTCAAATATTTAAATACAGGCAGGTAAAGTGGAAATAAGTCTGTAATTTGTTGGATCTGAATGACAACCGGACTTAAATAAATATATAACTTCACTATGTTTCATAAGATCAAGAAACTCACCACTTACAATACATTAGTTAAATGTAATTGCTATGTGGTGCACTGTAAGGTCAACAGTTGTACCGATAATTTTAACTACCTTACAAATAATATTTCTCTCAAGTAATTTGGTGTTCCTGTGGTAAGTAAGTTAGCCAGAGTTCCTGGGGAAGGTGCAAGAGTAGGGTCCGCAACGAGTTTGCTACGTTTCTGGTATTGCAAATGTCCATAGGCTACGGTACCCCGCTTACCACCAGGTGGATCATACGCTTATTTACCACCCAAGTAGTATAAAAATCACCGTGTAATTAAATTTCAGAATTCGGTCATCAAATTAAATGGAAATAAAACTCTTAACTTTCATGTGTATCATAAAATGAAAATGCTTAAATTATAGTCAAGTAAAGTCGGGCGTACCGTTAGCAAAATTGGACACTAAACAGTTTTATAGGTTAAGTAAATAGAAACTCCCGTTTAATGGCATTACTTAAATTTAACTTGGGGTCAGACTGGAGAAGTGGGTCATCGGTGCAGCGACCAAAATAGCTGGGTGTAATTTTAGTTTGCCCGTCGTCGATTAGAAATTATCGTTCTTAGATAATTTATTAAGTAAATATAGTACATATTTGATAACACCTGTTCTGTGGTGATGGAATTTCTAGTTATCTGTATGTAGGTATGTATTTTGGTATAGTGGTGCGTGTAGTCTAGTCGCCTAAAAACGGTAGAGCCCGGTTGTTGCTGCAGGATGATATTTTTATTTTCACAAATATTTCTTTCTTGGCTAGATATTTGCCATGTGACCAAAACGGATAACTGTTTTAATATAATAAATGAAATAATCAACGAATGAATTGCCCGTTACCACGACGTCTCAGTATCAATCGTGGTATGTCCCGTGGAACCAAAAGTACTTATGTCTATCAGTTTACCTTAGGAACAGACGACCGTGTATGTATCCTTACGACGAGATGACCATGTGTGTACCGGGCCCTTTAATTATAATTAATAATAAATTTAATTAATTTTATATTATTTTAATTTAATTGTGCTGTGTGGCTACGGCACTAAAGAATTTAGCCACCTTCTCTCTTCCCGTGGGTGTCGTAAGAGGCGACTAAGGGATAACACAGTTCCGCTACCATCTTGGAACTTAAAAAGCCGACCGATGGCGGGATAACCATCCAACTGCTGGCTTTGAAATACACAGGCCGAAGACGGGCAGCAGCGTCTTCGGTGCGACAAGACAGTACTGCGGTCACCAACCCGCCTGCCCAGCGTGGTGACTATGGGCAAAACACATGAGTTCACGTTATTTTTGGCGTAAACTTGTGGAGGCCTATGTCCAGCAGTGGACGGTATAGGCTGTAATGATGATGATGATGATGAATAAATTTAATTATAATGAAATGGTCCAGCGATAATATTAAATTAATATTACGTTTTTATATAGAGTCAAACCAGCAATCATATTATTAAGATCAGTTTTTACATAAACAGAACGCTAATATATATGTATGTAGTCTTCCCACTCCTGATATAAGTACGTTTTGCTAGAATGCATCAGTAATAGTTGAGTAAACAGTAATTTCTGAGCGAATTCGTGTGTGGGCGTGACATTTCCATGGGCTGTGGTTGCGCATTGTTTTATAAAAGAAAATATCTATTCAGAAGCACTGTTATGCTCTTGACACATGTTGACATTGTTCTTTTTATGATTCGTGATCAGTGGCATATAATTTAAAAGAACATTGTTATCCTATTGTAAGCTCATGTAAGAAACTTTTATTAATGTATCTTTTTTTTGTTATCCTTTAATAAATAAATAAATGAAATGGGTAACAATTTTATAAATACTAAAAATATAAAGCAGACATGTATGCTAGGTTAATTGTGGTAATTTCACGAACTATTATTTCGAAATAAATAAATATTTTAGTTATCTATCGTTGTGTCCATTTATTATAAATATTCTTTGACGATTAGCAGGAAAGTGGACATAGGGTGCCAATCAAACCACCAATTGCAAATTCATGCGACGTTTCGATCCTTTATTGGACCATCATCAGGCATCTATAAAATATAAAATCATTGAAGAAAGCTGTATACATAAACCAATCCATAACAACAAACAAACAAAAAGAAACCAAATCCTCAGTACCTTTACATACGGTAGTCAAAAGACATCTCCCCGTCAAAGTTCTTTAAGTAAGATTCTAAATTCCAAACATTATATACTATTTTTTAAGTTATATTCTAAACTTTAATCTCTAAATTTTGAAAATTTAAACTACAACATTTGAATTTATTAGGTAACAATATGCACACTTTTAAGTTATTAAGTTTTTAATTTTACAATTTCAAGGCATCAAATTCTCCGAACTTGACTATTGAACTGCATCTAAAACATCAATCATATATGTACACACAAATAACCATCAAAGACTGACAATATCTACATAACGATCAACAACCAACATTTTATATTACCTTTACATATGTTAATTAAATTTATAATTTTTTTTTTCCTCCTATTTTTGGTTCCTTTAATTTATATTATTTCTACCCACATGTATTTTTCTTCAATTTTATATATTAATTTTTATTATTCATTATTTAAATTGTTAAGATTTACAAAATATTAGTCATTTCTTATCAAATTGTCATTGAATGAATTTTGACAATGAACAATGACAATTTGATAAGAAATGACTAATATTTTGTAAATCTTAACAATTTAAATAATGAATAATAAAAATTAATATATAAAATTGAAGAAAAATACATGTGGGTAGAAATAATATAAATTAAAGGAACCAAAAATAGGAGGAAAAAAAAAATTATAAATTTAATTAACATATGTAAAGGTAATAGAAAATGTTGGTTGTTGATCGTTATGTAGATATTGTCAGTCTTTGATGGTTATTTGTGTGTACATATATGATTGATGTTTTAGATGCAGTTCAATAGTCAAGTTCGGAGAATTTGATGCCTTGAAATTGTAAAATTAAAAACTTAATAACTTAAAAGTGTGCATATTGTTACCTAATAAATTCAAATGTTGTAGTTTAAATTTTCAAAATTTAGAGATTAAAGTTTAGAATATAACTTAAAAAATAGTATATAATGTTTGGAATTTAGAATCTTACTTAAAGAACTTTGACGGGGAGATGTCTTTTGACTACCGTATGTAAAGGTACTGAGGATTTGGTTTCTTTTTGTTTGTTTGTTGTTATGGATTGGTTTATGTATACAGCTTTCTTCAATGATTTTATATTTTATAGATGCCTGATGATGGTCCAATAAAGGATCGAAACGTCGCATGAATTTGCAATTGGTGGTTTGATTGGCACCCTATGTCCACTTTCCTGCTAATCGTCAAAAAATATTTTAGTGTTTGATAGCCCATTTATTGAGAAAGGCTCCAGGTTTTTAACACCACGATTTGATCAATAGTATCCAAGCATTAATGAAATATATTACAAAAGCAGGGAAAATTTATTTACTTTTGTTAGTCTAACATTATCAGTATATGGTAGGCAACGTAATTTCTGCTCTGTGATTTAGATAATAAGTCAGTTATCACATATTTATACGTATTTAAAAATAATAATGATGATGATGATGATGATGAGTACATAATTAAATAATACACACAGACTCATAGTGACAACCGCTATGGTGTAGTAGTGCGTGTGCCGCGTACACACCGGTGGCTAGCGGGTTGGATTCCCGCTCGGGATGGATGTTTGGATTTACAAATATTTCTTCCGGTTTTTATGTTTATCTTTGAGGTTGTTTCCATCGTGCCTTAATATTAAGTTTGGTCCCGTTTATATCATATACTGCTGATATCGATCGGTATTCTTAGTAGGGAATATATCCGTTGATCCGCAGTCGAGAAGCGTGGTGGATTAAGCTCGATCCTCCTCCTACACGGAGAGAGAGAGGGTATGTCCAGCAGTGAGATGTTACAGTCTGAATTGATCTATGATAGTGACAATCTCTGTCAAATGTGACAACTGTCAAGTGATATTATTTCATATCGTCATAACATACATGCTTGAAAACGTGTTTTAATACGAAATCCCGATAAATGTCAACCGACTTAAAAAACAATGGGGTTCTATGTTCCACTGCTTATTTTTTAATCTACAAATGATCATTCTTTTCCGAAAACTCTCACCCTTCCCATTGTTTTCGTTAATCAGTTCGTAATTAGATTTACGTTGTTATGCAAAATGCGCTAATAACATTACGAAGCCAATGTCCGCTAAACCAGGAAATCATATTCCGCCGTTTAACGCGATAACAGTTAATTAAAGATAATTAGAACTACTTATGGCTGCCAATTTTCGTTACGGTTCCGAACGTGCTGGAATCTGTACTGGAATATCCGGGCAAATATCCGGGAATATCCGGATGATATCAGGTTAAATGAGTGTTAATTTTAAAACTTTATACTTGTAATAAAAGTGTAATAAGTCTAATTCTGTACTGTGAAGATATTGTATAGCATTTTGTACTGTAGTCTACAATTGATAAGGATAGGAAGAGAAGATAAAAGTGAAAATATTATATATTATTATTAATAAAACTAATATGAACTGAATTAGCCTTTACACATCGCGTCTTTGTTCCCATCTTCTGCGTAATCATTTTTAATATGTTCTTATAGTTGCATTGATTGTTTGGAGTTGGATTGATTGTATTTGCTTGCAAATGATAAAAATAGGACTTCAATAACATCGACCACCATAAAAAGTATCGAGTAAATTAGAAATGACTTAAAAAATTACCCGTCGATCAAAAAAGTATCATCGAAATCGATCGACTCATTGTAAAGTACAAAAATACAGTCGAATCGAGAAGGCTAATTTTTTGAGTCGGTTAAAAAGAAAAGGTAGGCCGGTGTGGTTTGTTCTATCGACGATGATCACAGCCTTGTGAAAAAGGTCGTAAGCGCCACGCAAAATACACTTTTTATATCTTTATCGTGAGACATTTTCGTTTCATTGAGTTTCAAATCATAACAGAAGTTTCACTTCAAAAAAATCATAATCTGTAAAATTGAACGTATTATATGACGATGTCTGTACTAGTGTAATAAAAAAAATTGTGTGATTTCCTCTCTTTTTGAATTTACGCCACATTTGTGAAATTTTTCGTATTATTAGAAGCTATTTATCCGAATTCATAAATTAATGAATGGGTTTGTCTTATTTACTGCTATGTTTAGAATTAATTTTTTAAGACAAATTAATTGAGTTATTATAATTAAATTTAAAAAAAAAATAAGTCAGTTAACATAACATTGAAGAGTTAAGTTAAAAGGTTTTTATCATGAAGTGGAATATATGGTGGTAGTCCACTCCTATTGGTCTTAGCGTGATGATATATAGCCTAAAGCTTTCTGTAAGATTGATAAATGGGCTATCTAACACTGAAAGTATTTTTCATATTGGATCAGTAGTTCCTGAGATAAACGCGTTCAAACAAACAAACAAACTCTTCAGCTTTTCAATATTAGTATAGATTACTAAAAGTTACAAGCAAATCAATTAACATAAAATTGAAGAGAACTAAGTTGAATCCTTTTTACATTGAAATAGAATATACTTAATATTTATTTTTATTAATTATTTATATATATCGGTCATCGACCCGCCTTTTTTGGCGTGACCTTGTGGAGGCCTATGTCCAGTAGTGGACTGCGAAAGGCTGCGGTGATGATGATGATGATGATGATACTTAATATTCAAAAGATTCACACAGTTTTATGAAAATTGCTGGAACGAAAACATATCTGATGTTAAAAGATCACTATCATATATTTAAACTTCCATTACTAGATTCACAATTCACTAGCGGACATAAGGTAGGCAAGCTTACATGTCTACTTAAAATAGCTCATATAAAAAGCTGCTAAAAATATATTTTTGATGTGAATTTTTATGTTCAATGACGCATTGTATATATTAAGGCCTGCAATATAACTAGGTGTAAACAATATAAATATATAAAAGCGCATCGTCTGCTTGTGTGAACTGATAAGTTTACGAGTTCGCTTCGGATCGCGTAGGCGTTGATATTATCTTAACACGCTATAAGGCCTGGCGTCCATGTTGAGCTAGTTTGACCTTGAAATTAAAGCCTTAATTTTTTTATTCGTAACTATTTAATGTGTATTGAACTGTTATCTATTTATTATATTTGGAACAAAATGTATTTGTATAAATTGTAAAAATAAAATCATTTTCACAGGACAACCAAATCTTAACCAAATCGTACTCAATTGGAGGTTTCAGGAGATTAGGAGATTATTTATATTTTAGCCCTTAATATAATTTAATTTCTGCCTGTCTGTAACTTTATCGTGTGTCACGTAAACGATTTAAATCTCGTATCCCCATATTCATTATCGCTGCTACTAAATCAATATCAATGTTGTTACAAATTAAATTCTTATTTTTTTTATAAATGTTCTTTTTAGACTATTTTTATCTATATATTGATACGTGAAGTAACTTTTTACCCTTTTTACGAAAATTGCGCAGACGAAGGAGTATGAAATTTCGCACACTTATAATTTATATAGAGAAGGAGTGCAGAATGCTAATATTTTTTATAGTATGCATAAAACAAACAAACATTACACACACTACCATTTATTTGACACACACACGCATATATACTCTTTTGTTTATTATTACAGAAGTACAGTTTTTGACAACAGAACCTTAATATTGTTCAAACTTATAATTTAAATTAATTATGGTCGAATAACGACCACTGGGCAACCAACAGTATAATAGAAAAAGACGTTTGTACCTCAAAAGCACCGCATTTTACTGCTTGTCGGGAATTCGTCTAAAGGTCGTACTTTAAGTTTTACTGTCCGAAATCTCAACATTATCAAAAGTTTAATCGGTAACGGTCAAACGGTGGGCGTATAGAATAGATTTGTTTAGTAAAGTATTATCGGGTTCGTGTGAAACTTTACTTTTTATCAGATCTTAAGTAATCGTATAAATTAATTTTATATCTTATACAAATGTTTGTTAACTAGTCGTTTGTAGGGTTCAGTACTTAAAAAGTTAAAAATGGAACCCTTATAGGATCACTTTGTTGTCCGTCTGTCTGTTCACTGTCACTTTTTCTCAAGAACGCGTAGAGGTATCAAGCTGAAATTCATATCACGTACTCAGGTCTACTGACTTTTTAAGCTGAGAAAAAATCAAACTTCTTAGCCAACTCAATCAAAAGATACAGCTGTTTATGCTGCAAATTTTCGACACTCGGAAGGGAATCAAAACCTACAGGGTTACTTCCCGTGAACTCAGAATCTTGAAATTTGGTACGAACCAACATCCTATAGCACAGATAATGGAAAAATTATGAAAAGCTAAAATTTTTAGTTACATCATATAATAAAAATACTTTTATTAATTTTCTTTTTATGGAACCCTCGGTGCGCGAGTTCGACTCGCACTTGGCTAATTTTTCTTAACTTTGCGTGTTCTGTTATTTTAACGAGATTCGACATTAAATAAACAACATTTTTTTTGTTCCTGTTTCCTAATATACGTGTAGTGGATATAAGCGACAGGCGTCAAATGAAACCACTCATACTACGTACCTACTATTTCTAAATAAAATATGATTTTAGTTTTGCATAAATAAAACGATAGATATTTAAAACTATGCATTGTGATCAGTAGTAAAATTAATAAAAAAGAAATAAGTATGTACTTTATATAAACTCATTGCTTACTTTTAAATATTTAATTTATTAGTAGACTATTATTATTATTTAAAGAAATGAGTAAAAAGTAAATAAAAAAAAACACACTCAATGGTATCCAGTCGGATAAAGAATCCTTTACGGGTATTCCCAGTAAAAAACTATGAGTTAAGATACATAAAAAATACAATAAAATTGAGGACCTAATCTTCCTTTTTTGAAGTAGGTCAAAAAAGAAAGAAAGACCTTTTAAAATTCTTCAGTCACTAAGCCAATTAAATTGCATTTAAAAATCAATCTCTTTAACAGTAGCTAAGAAATATTTCTTTTCATTCGACTAAGTGTTGGCAGTTCATTCAAATAGTCCATAACGTGGAATTAGACGCGAAACGATCAGCGCCAGAGGTGTGTCGGGAATCACGGTAATAACATTCAATCTGGTAAAAGCGATCATATTACACCGTCGAAGTTTGAAACGGAGAGCGTTTTGATATTTGTCTGATATTAATAATAATACATATTCTTTATTGTACACCATTAAAATATACAAACAAAAGAATTAAGATTAGAGTAAGATGTATAAATAAAGGTCTAATCGATAAAAGAGCGTTTTCTTCCAACAACCTTCAGATTATAGGACAAGGCATGGAAAAGCGGTAAGGAAGTGTACAAATAATTGTTTTATAAATTAGAATAAATATACACAAAACACATACGTATTGAAACAATTCATACACATTTATATCAACCAAAGATAGAAATAGAAAAAAAAATAGAATCATTAGACATTCTATGTTCAATAAAATAGCATTCGTTTATTTATACGTAGACATTCTATTTTCATCCAAAGATAGAATAGAAAAAAAAAAATCATCCAAAGATGACAAGGCAATAAATATCCATTATTAAAGATAACTCAATAAATACTCGTTAGATTTTTACGAATTAACATGGGACTACATAAGAATCAACACCTTTTGATTAAAAAACAAAACATCGATATCAGTCCGCTTAGTACCAAAATTGAGGGATAACACACAAAAACAATTAAGTCGAACTGTGAACTCCTTTTTTGAGGTCAAAAATTAAAAAGTTGACTTTACGCTGCATTCATTTTTAATCGTTTGTGTTTACTTACACTTGGTACAATACTTTGATGTATGTGTCAGCTTTTCGAATAATATTAGTAAAGGTATAAATATTTGTGTATTTTTCTAAAATGTGAGCTCATAACTGTAATCTGTTGTGTTTTATGATAACTAAACTAGATTTAAAATGTCACAATTTACTACACATGAGATTTACTGCTTAATATATACCTATCTTTCCTTTTAAATAACAATTTCAAATTGAGTGTTTCCTTTAACGAAATTACAGTAAAATTGTTTTTAATATCTCTGCATAATATCATGTATTCGTAGGTAATACTATTCGTCACTTCTCTTTGTACACTACCCTACCGCTTTCACTATGCCGTGTCCTAAATGCCCAAAGGTTGTCTGGAAGAAATCGCTCATCTAACGATAAGACCGCCTTTGTACACTGTTTTTTTTTGTAATATCTTATTGTGTTGATTGTTGTTGTGTACAATAAAGAGTAAAAAATAATATTCGTATCCTACTACTTATTTACACTCGTAATATTTTTATAACTTGCGTCGGTGATTATGATCTGGTGAAGTAATTTCGCTTAGCAGTAATCAGATTCTTTTTATTCTGTCTAGATCTTGTAAGACCTGAGGGAAAATTGAAAGTCCCATTAAGAATCGTAAGATCATTTGTTTTCGGTAAAGGTGAAAATGAAGGCTTTAATTTCATTACATTAACACTTTTCTTCTTTAATTCTGACGAGTATTTAAAGTTTTTACTTCTCATTTCATTAATTTTCGAAATTAATTGAAGTCAGTTTTTTTTTCGTTAGAAATCTGACATAATCATACGCACTGTAGTAACTGTATTATGCAATAACAAATAAAAACGAAATGAACAAACGAATGGTCGTCAGTTCCTAAGTAAGCCGATCTAACGCCTGTTTTTTTAAATCCTATTAACTACAATACGGTACGATTCAGCCCGTAACATCCCACTACTGGGTATTGGGCTCTTTCTTCATGTCGGAGAAGGGGCTTAATCCACGACGCTGCTCGACTGCGGGTTGGAAATTATACTATGAGTAACGATCGCTATCAGGTATTTGTGATAACAACCGAGACCGATAGCCTAACGTGCTTACCGAGGCACGGTGGGGAAATCCACAAGGACAGATAACTAGACCCAAAAAGAAATATTTGTGCAAATTCAATTTTCCACCCCGAGTGGGAATTGAAAATGCAATCAACGATGATTTGTACGAACAAAGGGGTAGTGGGAATCGAACATGCAATCATCGTACGAAGGTGTATTCAATGTTTCACTATAAGTACAAATACTAGTAACTAGTAATACTAGTAACTGAAAAATAAACTGTAATAACTTTATATCTTCAAAAATAATTCAGTCAAAACTTCTGCCCAAGAAGTGAATCGTCTAAATTCACGTGAAAAATACTTTAAATTTTATCGCATTCGAGAGTAAGATACGAAAACTGAGGGTGAAGAGGATTCAAGCGTTCAGTCAGTTCCGAGTGATCAATGCTCGAATTCACGCTATTTGTCACCTGCCTTTGTCCAACTGTTGAGCAATTTCCAGAAATGTTATATTGGATCGAAAGATTGATCGCCGCTCAGTGGTCGATTTATAATCGGAAATTGGTATCTACTATGTTGGATAATTTAGAAATTTATTGGCGATCTGAACTCGTAAATAGTAGGTGCTGGATGTTAATAGAAATAAAGTAAATTTCCATAGTCATTGTTTTACTTTTTGTTAGTTTGATTAGATTTGTTCTGTCTTTTTGCAAATTTAAAAAGAGGAGATAATTTCGGCGCTGTAGTTTTTCGTGTTTGTAAATTACGAATGTGGTGTTTACTTGTTTTTATTTTTTTTGAAATGTACATCTAACGAGTATAACGTTAAATAAAATATAAAAAAATCAATCTTTAAAAATCAGGAGTTTCATATAGTCGGTATTGGTATAATCATAATTTAATGAAATAAATATTCTAATCTGAAATAATTAGTTTTAACTAAATTTCAACTTCATAACCCATTTTCCAGCAATTATCTATTTAAACACATTAACTCGTTTGACAACAGCAGTTGTGTAAATATCTGCCCATTACGCCAATCGACTTTGAAAATAAAAACCATTGAACCCTTTGAAACATCACAGTTTTTACAACTCATATTTATTACAACCGCGAAGATTTTATTATAACGTCGCGGTATCATTCTACCTGCAAGCAATCTTTACAGCTATCTCTTTCACACGTACTGCTATTGTTATTGTTTGAGTGAGATGGCTGATAAAACGTTTTATTAGGGCAATAACGGGTCGCGTTCCTTTACCAGTGTTTACATTATGTGTTAATTTTTCACACCTACCCTCCGTTAATGTCGTGTTTTAAAAGTGAGACTAAATAAACTTTCAGTCCCAAATGACTTTTTATCATTTGAATGAATCACGTCTGTTATTTTATTAGCGCATCCTTTTTTATGCTTTATTCTCCTTCGTGTCTTTTCTATCCCACGTGACATTGGCGAAATCGACAGTGCCCCTGGCACAACTGAAAGCCATTAAGCCCAAGAATAATAATAATAATAATTTATGCTTTATCATATATTATAGATAACAAGATCTAAGTAGGTGGTTGTGAGTTGTTCTTTTGATGTGTTTTTTGGATGGAAAGGGTTGTAACGGCCACCCAATGGAACGAGTGAATGAACATTTTTTTATTGTATTTTAGTAATCTGTGACCGGATTACACGTTTCCGGATAATCTGATATTTTGTTTATGCAGCTGCATGGTGTTTGTTTTTTAACACTAATCTTATCAAATACATATCTAATTTTACATTTTTGTGTTGTATAAAATTTGCTCATTGGAAGAGATATATTAGGCTATAAAAGTTGACGTTAGGTCTAGGATTTTGGAGTGAGGAGGGGTAACCTATCATATCGTGGAAGTGCAACTGCGTCCCCGTGATTCCGCCCAGACGTGTCGAAGGAACACCCCAGAGGTTTTAGTCCGCGCGACTCGGACATACCCTCCAGCTTCCCCGGGCTGTAAGCATCCGTTAGGGATTTTCTCTGGGTAAAAAAAGGGGTTAACCTAGCCGGCAAAAAACGTCCGTAACGTTAAATAATAGCGTTAGATTCGTATGCATAGTCATGTATGATGACTACACAGTGTCTAATGTATAGTCTTGTGATGGCTGTTATTATTATATCATTCGATAATTATAATATATATTTCTAAATCATTGTTAATAAAATAAAGGTGTTAAGATAATTTTGTAAAGTAGTACTTTTTTTTGTTTTTATCAACAAAAAATCATAATAAAAAATGAATACCCGAATAATTATTTTCTTTGTACCTCGAATAGAACTTGAAATTCATTCTTTATAATAAGGAACTTCCTTCCTATCTGGTGTCCCACAACACCATTTTTTATATAAATTAGTTATCAGTTTTTAAACTTCCACGGTCACTATGTCAATAATTATACTGTCATGTAATTTTGAATGACAATCGCGGACACCTCTTTAAATTAAAAGTAATTATTAGTTATCTATAATATAAAAATGAGTCGCTGAATGTGTTGCTAAGCTCAAAACTCGAGAACGGTTGGACCGATTTCGCTAATTCTTTTTTTAAAATATTCCTTGAAGTACGAGGATGGTTCTTACGGAGAGAAAAATTCTAAAAAAAAATAATTAAAATTTCCTGAAAAAGTCTAAAAACAACACTTTTCTATACTCCCATACAAAAGATTTGTGATAATACTTAAAAGTCAATTTGAACTTTAATACCATACGATAAAGTTTGTGTTAGGCGATACGAAGTTCGCCGGGTCAGCTAGTTTTTAATAAAACTCTTTCCTAGGATTATAAAATCGAAATATCTTAAAATTTCCAAACCGTTCTGGGAAAATTACAATTTGTTAGGTAATAAACGGAGTTAATATGATTTTAATGATGAGGAATGGATCCCTTTCCGGCGGTCATCGTTAAAACTAACTAATATTAAATATTGTTGTAATTTTGTATTTTTATCGTTCTCGGACACTAAACACACAATAAATTATATCACAACTCTATGATGGTGTGTGTTATAATCGAAAAGCGATTAAGTTACAAGCGAGTTACTTTGTCTTATAATCGTTTTTTATTACAAAAATTACAACAAATATTGAGTTTATATGAAAGTCCAAGAACTGCCACATAGCAATATATCTATATTGGGAGCATATCTCTATGTTGGGATTATGACACTTAGACTTATGTACTTACGTATATAGTACAGACAATAGGAAATACTTTACTTAGAAATGAAAATGCTGTAGTATATGAATGTTTTACAAAAAAATGTCATTTTTTATTATGTCTTTGTCAACTATAGAGCATGTTGACATTGATCTTTCTATATTTTAAAAGATTTTTGCTTGTAAACCGCGACTTAGTTGACTTTAAAAAACCAAAATTATACCGAATTAAAAACCATTAAGTTTAACACTGTCATTACAATCAGTAGAATCGAGCGGAGAAATAATAATTAAAGCAAACAAGGACTCAATGTTAATAAATCTTCAACTTTTATATTATAGACATCATTAAAAAAATCTAACAATTACCGCGGTAAGCATGTGGCTTGTACCACAATAAAGGAGCTTTGTTACTCCATAAATTAATCTATCGCTTCTCTGTTGATTGTTGTTAGGGCCCGCTTTCTTTAATTAAGGAGAAAAAAACCTTTAAATTCTTTTTATTAAGCCGTGTTTGAGGTCAGGTCGAATTTTCGTAGACTTAAAAACTATTAATTGTTGTTTTAAATTGATTTAATAGATTGTATAAAAATATTCGTGTATAGTGTTCACGATAGAATGAGTAGTAATAAAATCAAACGGAATGTTTAATGTTTTTAAGTAGACTATAAAGTTGTATTATTTAATTTAATATTAAGTTATCTTAAGTTAACTTTATTTATTTTAATTTTATATTTGGAGTTTACTCCTTAAGTATCAATTTTCATATACTACTGAACGAATGACCTCGTAACGTTTTTGTAACGCCATAGATGGCGTTATTTGATTCATTTATTTACTATTTGATATGGTATTAATCTTTTTCTTAGACTATTAAGCCTTTTTTGTGCCTATTTAGACAGTCGATCTGAAGGAGTAAACTTCATATGTACGATTTTATTTTTGTGTTACCCACACATTAGGAATTCTAAAAATTTTTGAATATCATATCAAAAATTGACCGTTCCAGCAGGGCTCGAACCTGCGTCTCCGACTGACCGTGTCGACGCTCTAGCCAATTAAGCGTTCCATAGAACGATGTACCCGCTAGATTGAAATTTTTGATATGATGATTTTATTTTCGGTTTAAGCGAACCGTGGCGCCGTCTATAGTGAGCTCTTTACAGAAACCCGTAACTATTCAAAGTTTCATATTACAATGAAAATCTTTGACAGGAGACGAAACCGTGCTATTTTAAATATGTGCGATTTTATTTTTGTGTTACCCACACATTAGGAATTCTAAACATTTTTGAATATCATATCAAAAATTGACCGTTCCGGCGTGGATCGAACCTGCGTCTCCGACTGGCCGTGTCGGCGCTCTAGCCAATTAAGCTATGGAACGATGTACCCGCTAGATCGAAATTCTTGATATGATGATTTTATTTTCGGTTCAAGCGAACCGTGGCGCCGTCTATAGTGAGTTCTTTACAGAAACCCGTAACTATTCAAAGTTTCATATTACAAGGAAAATCTTTGACAGGACACGACACCATGCTATTATCACTATAGACGGCGTAACGGTTCGCTTAAACCGAAAATAAAATCATCATATCAAAAATTTCGATCTAGCGAGTAAACTTCAGTCCGGTGTCGGAGCTGACACACTCACTTTTTTTTTATTTGGGACGAAAATGTATTATATATATTATATTATATTATAATATTATATTACATAATATCTTATGTAATATAATAAAATTTAAATAAGACTAAAGTAATAAAAAAATGAAGTAGTATTTGTATTTGTATAATCTCAAGAAAATCCTAAATTTACTATAAGATATTCAAATCATCTTGACGTAGTTAAGCACGGCAGCGGTGCTTAGGTAAAAGGCAGATAAGTATAAATGTCGAAAATTATAAAATTTTGTTCAAAGTTTTAGGAGTGTTTGAATTTAATAAATGATGTAAAAAAATATTGCTTACTAACCAAAATGAGTCACTGCTTACTTAAATAAAGAATATTATAAAATAATAATAAATTTATTTATTATTAAAGTAGTTTTCACTATTATAGGTAGGTATATTTTACAAATGTACACTTGCTTTTGTATTGTACCCATATTTGTACAAATACACATACACACCAGTTGTGTAGCGTGGTTGTCGGCCGCCCGTGGCGGAATAAAATTTTGCCGCCCTCTTATTTAGGTATTTCTGTGTGTAGTACACAGTTCCACTACCACCTTGGAACTTATAAAGCCGACCGATGGCGGGATAACCATTCAACTGCTGGCTTTGAAATTCACAGGCCGAAGACGGGCAGCAGCGTCTTATAATTAAGTGTATAATATCTTATTCAAATTTATCATTAATAAGATATTTTGATTTGTCCACTCAACTTACAATACATTTATTAATTGTAGTAGATGATATTGAATAACGAATTTTTGTTAATGATTTTTTTTATGTATTGATTAAAAATAATCTCTATATTTTCAAGTGTAATCGTAACCTGTCATACTGAATTATTTATCACATTAATATAAATTTTATAAATGAAACTTAGGCTGTAATTTCCACAGCACTTAGCCGAACTTAATACATTTATAAATCTCCAATTCTAATATTAATAATGGCTCTTACAGCCTCGACCATTTCGTTATGGAACAAAGGCCCTTACACGTAAGAACTTCGGCTCCGAAATTTCCTTACAATTGACTTATTGATTTTATTAAACCACTCTATCATCGAACATTCTCGACAAGCCCTGACAAATGTGTTAAATTGTGGAAGTGGTCTAATATGAATTTGTTATCAATGAATGTTACACCTAAGCCGACATCACGGTTCAGCTTGTATGTCCTGTTTGTTCCACGGCTGGGCATAGGCCTCTTGCTCCATTTTTTGTCGGCATACAAGTGAATCCTGTCCTGCCTGCGTCCTGCCTGTGTTAACATACGGAGCCGAGACGTGGACACTGACGAAGGGACTGGTCCACAAGTTTAAAGTCGCTCAACGTGCAATGGAACGGGCTATGCTTGGGGTCTCTCTCAAAGACAGGATTAGAAATGAGACTATCCACGAGAGAACGAAAGTAACCGACATAGCCCACAGAATTAGCAAGTTGACGTGGCAGTGGGCTGGTCATCTGTGTCGCAGGACCGATGGCCGTTGGAGTAGACGGGTCCTAGAGTGGAGACCGCGTCTTGGCAAACGCAGTGTGGGACGTCCTCCGGCCCGCTGGACCAACGATCTACGTAAGATTGCCGGTGTAGGCTGGATGAGGATTGCGGAAGACCGGGATGTGTGGCGCGAACTTGAGGAGGCCTATGTCCAGCAGTGGACTGCGATAGGCTGAAGTGATACAAGCGAATGGCTTGTTTGATGGTAAACGATTACCATAGCTTTCGGACGCTTGCAACAGAAGCATAGCAAGTGCGTTGTTGACTTACTCATCACTGGAACACAACACTGCTTGAAAGCAGTATTATTTAGCTGTGATCTTCTGTAAGGTCAAGGTACTACCCCAGTGAGACTGATCCAGATTTTGATTTTCTCTTCCCTTAGGTACCATGTGGAAGGATCGGAGGTTAATCCACCACGCTGCTCCACTTCGGGTTGGCATATATATTCCTTACTATGAGTAACGGTTGCTATATATATGTATATGATAACAACCGGGACCGACAACTTAATGTGCTCTTCGAGGCACGGCGGGGTGACGCACAAGTACAGACATCCAAACCGGAAAAAAATATAAATACAAATATCCATTTCAAGCGGGAATTGAACCAACAAACTACCGGTGCTTATGTGCCCACACGACACACACACGACTGCACCAGAGTGGTTGTGGTCCGACAGGTCGCGACATAAATACAACCAATAGGTACTTTATGTGTAGTGAGTTATCAAACGCGAAAATGTAATTATATATCGCATTTAGTCATTTTATAGGTCAAATGACTGTATATTATATGCAACTGTTGCTTCTTTGCCGTATATATTTTTTATTTTTTTAATATATTTTAGGACAAGGGTTATTAGTTTTAGTCTTAAGACTTATTGCGACACCTCTTGTAAATGAGAAAGCGTGTTAAATAATTATGGAATAAACTACCATTTTTAATTATAATTCCCACTATTATTACTACATATTATAAAACAAAGTTTTGCTGCGTCATTTGACTATCTGTTTCCACTTCAAAAACACTACATTCCTTGCTGTTGCTAACGTGCTACCCTCGCGAAGCTAGGGCTGGCTATCTTGCTAATATCGTACAAATTTCATTGAGTAAAATAAACTCTTTAAATACATTTTCTTATTAAAAAGAGAGATTAAAATGAACTTCTAAACATACCATGCCAATTTTATCAATGAAAATCTATTCTATTTATAAGCTGTTGTGTTGTTCTTGTATGATAAAACTCGTTCATTCACCGTTTTCATTCACGAATGAAGATTGAAATATTTTTAAACATTTAATCAGTCTTTTTTTATTCTATAGCAATAAATAGAAATTGCCATAAATAAGTTTTTTCACTCCTTTTTTATTATTCACAAAGAAACGCCAAAATAGCGTTTTAATTAATTTGCTTAAAAGGGAAAAAAAGATTAAATCAAGAAAGTAATTCGTTGCAAGCATCGAGAAAATTCTTCAAGAAAATAAATAAAAATAGAACAACACCCGATACAAATCTCATATAATCTGAGTACAGGACAGTTTACGAGGATAGCGTTATCCCTTTATACCCTAGCCCTGATTGCGTCGCCCTTAGGGTACCGACAGAAAATGAAACGGCCATACCAATTTATGAGTTTTTTTTTCTACCCTCATTGCTCTTGACAACGGTCTTACGTCAAATTTATCGTTCGTTGGATTCAATTATCGTAAATAAGAAAAAAAAAAAAAGTCTTATTCGCTTTTGTCTTTTTGCAAATTAAACGGCTTCAATCGTTTCCTTTTTTAATTGTTTTAAGCGTTGTTTTGATAATTTAGATTCGAATTGTATTTATAAAGCCTTTCCAATTTCGTCGCTTTTAAATGATTCGGTTTGTTCAAAGTGATTTTAATTTTTATAATACTTTAGAACTTTTTTGGCAGTGTTGTATTAAATCGACAAAGGATTGGTTTCATTAACTGTTGCGTTCATAATCGTGGATTCGATATCGAAGCATCACACACATGGACATAGGCTTCCACAAGTTCGGGCCAAAAATGGCGCGAACTCATATGTGTTGCCCATAGTCACTACGCTCGGTAGGCAGGTTGGTGACCGCAGGGCTGGCCTTGCCGTACCAAAGACGCTGTTGTCCATCTTCGGCCTGTGTATATCAAAGCCATCAGTTAGATGGTTATTCCGCCATCAGTCAGCTTTATGAGTTCCGAGGTGGTAGTGGAACTGTTTTATGTCTTAGTCGCCTCTTACGACACACATGGGAAGAGAGGCTATATTCTTAACGGCCGTAACCATCCTAGCATATCCAATGGTTATAATTATTGGTCATACAGATCTATGGCATTGTCCGTGCGTTTGTTTCTGTTTTCAAACCCATAAAAAACATGTCATCTTCCTGAGATAGTTGAGTATGATATGGTATGTAAATTATGTACGACAAAGTCTACTTGAATTAAGTTCTTAACTATTCTTATACTCGGCATGAAATATTTATTTAAAAAAAAGTCTTTGACATATTGTATCACTTACATTTTGACTCATTTTGACTAACACATTGGCGCAGTTTGTAGTGCCCAGCTTTCTGTTCCGTGGGTTGCGGGTTCAAATCCCGCCTGAGTCTGGGTATAATATTTGTATTTATTTATATATGTAATATTTGTACATATATTTAAAGAAAGTTCTAACAGTCGGCTGTTACCTGTAACACAAGCATTAAGTTGCTTATCATTGGAACAGACGACCGTGTGTGTATGTTATAAGATATTTATTTATTTACATTACAAACCAAATTTTAGTCAAATACAGTTTTTGTAAATTCAGATTTTGACGTTCTTGAACAAAGTCTACTTAAATGTATATAAATTATTTTGGGTTTTTATTATGAATTTTTTAAATAAGTAATAAATTTTATAGCTCGACGCTAACCTAACGCGATCTCGAGACAAGAGAGCTTTTTTCCCGATAATCTTTTTTAAACTCCTACTTTAAAACACCAATTTCGTTCCAGCGCTTATTAGATTTTAGAAATTTTCAACCGTTATTTTTAATGGAATATACAAAGTTAATCTATTCACGTCTAAATAATAATTATGTTAAAAGCTGTGTTTTGTGTATAAATATATAACTAGTAACGAAAAATGACGACTATGGATTCGAATTGGATATTTTTTTATACTCTTTATTAATACGTCTACTATTCTCGAATTAATTTGTATATATTTATTTTTTATAGAAGATCTGTTAAATAATGTAAAAAAAGTGATATTAATAGCCCAGCTTCAACGTTATTAATTTCTACGTTATTAAACATTAGATTATTGTACAATTAGACCGTATATATTCTTAACTAGCTGACCCGGCGAACTTCGTATCGCCTAACACAAACTTTATCGTATGGTATTAAAGTTCAAATTGACTTTTAAGTATTATCACAAATCTTTTGTATGGGAGTATAGAAAAGTGTTGTTTTTAGACTTTTTCAGGAAATTTAATTTTTTTTTTTACAATTTTTCTCTCTGTAAGAACCATCCTCGTACTTCAAGGAATATTTTGAGAAAAGAATTAGCGAAATCGGTCCAACCGTTCTCGAGTTTTGCGCTTAGCAACACATTCAGCGACTCATTTTTATATTATAGATAAGTCATAATGATGTATATGTATGTATATACACATATATATGTACACATGTATGTGTGAATATATGTAAGTGTGTAAGCATATGTATGTATATATGTATGTATAATTTTATAATCTATTGTGATGTATTCTAATTTCTATAACAATTATTTGTACACTTCCTAACCGCTTTTCTATGCGCTGTCCTATAGCCAAAGGTGTCTGGAAGAAATCGCTCTTTTAGCGATAAGACCGCCTGTGTACATCTTCCTCTAATTATACTACTTTTGTTTGTATCTTTTAATGGTGTGCAATAAAGAATATTATTATTATTGTACTGACTTTAAAATAACGGTTACTTATTATTATTATTATTATTATGACTCTTACACGATTGACAAACATAGGCTTACTACAAGATGCGACGTGATCCGAAAACATCGAATACATACAATGCGTAGTAGTTGTATCACGCTATTACGTTAATTTTAGTCACATGAAGTATTGTATTCGCAAACCCGCAGTGGAGCAGTGGTAGATTAAGCTTTGATTCTTCTCCTACAAGGAGCTAGAGGCCTATAAACGCCTCATACTCAACTCCTGTGTCGGGGGTCCGGAAACACACACAATACACAAACACAAACGCCCAGACCATGGCAAAGATCTCTTTGGATAATACATTTGCCATGTGCGTAGGTTGAACCTGCAGCCGCCAGCGCAACAGCCACAAACCAGTACTGTTACCGTTTCGCCAACGTGTCGTCCTATGCCCAGCAGGAGGATGTTAGTTACAGGCTGAATCGTGGGTAGCGTTGTTCGCAAAATGTTGCAATTAGTCGCAATATTTCTTATCTATAAAAAATTTGAGAATATAGAATTTTTTTTAAAGAAATGAGACCAGACGCTGTTAAATCCATAAAAAAAACCATAAGACCATCTATTATGGTTTCGTCTACATCACCTAAATTTAATTTTGGATTAGTTTCGTCGTAAAAATGCGTACCTCTCGAATACAACGCACCACATGATAGTATCTCAGTTGTTCTGTAACTAAAGCCAAGTTAACCAAGCCATGGTTATTTTATGATCATAAAACCCTTGTAAACCGTCACAGGACCGCGGTATCTTGTGCTCGTAATTTTGCAGTTTATTTGAACATCAATTATGTTGATGGCTCTGTCCCTTCCCGTCAAGTTACAATAACAGTAAATGTAATTCCAAGTATTTAAGGGCTAAATACAGTAAAAGAAACGTTAAGATTTGTTAGATATTGTTTATCACTAGAATATGATTTATGCATTTATATTACATTTTTCGAATATTAAGAATTTACAATTAATAATAATTATTCTTTATTTTATACCAAGAGTAAGCAAAGCTTTAGAAACTAGGAAATGGCTATGGAGATCGAATTATCGCTGCAGGGCGCAAGCAAAAGGGTGATGTAATAACTGAATTTTTAATTGCAAATTTGTTCTACCAACTTGTATTATTCGATTTGTCATAATAAATCCTGTTTGAAATCAATGAAAGAAACTTTTAAGATACATGTAATGTCAAACTACAGTGGAGCCAAAGAATGGATTGTTTTGGCCTTTGCCCAGTTGTGGCGCATTTACAGCTTGTTATACTCGTACTATAGTTAAAAAAGAACCTGTAAAAATTATTGAAGCTTAAAAATTTCGAGAAGTAATTATTTGAAAGTACAACAAACTAGCGTAGCGGTTTCCTTATGATAAATAGTTTCCGTGGACTAGGGATGCTTCCAACGTCAGGAGTATTTTGAACGTATTGCTGAAACTACCTTCAATCCTCCAGGAATATAGTAGTATAGTATCGGTACTCGATTTTTTTTTATATCACTAGGTCGGCAAACAAGCGTACGGCTCACCTGATGGTAAGCGATTACCGTAGCTTATAGACCACCTGCAACACCAGAAGCATCGCAAGCGCGTTGCCGACCCAATTCCCAATCCCCCCAGGAGCTCTGGTCACCTTACTCACCAACAGTAACACAATACTGCTTGAAAACTATTATTTTGCTGTGATCTTCTGTAAGGTCGAGGTACTACCCCAGTCGGGCTGCTCCATATTTTGAGCAGGAAATTCTTGCTGTGCCCTATCTCAGTTAAAATTCGATAGGAGTGTTATTGAGTAATCATTTCTAAAGTTGAGGTATATCCCCAGTCAATCTACTCTGGATTTTTCCCGCTAAAAACTAAAGTATTTTATAGCTCCGCGGCGAAACTGCTTATCAAGAATTTTCACATCGAAGAAAGTTAGGCGTCTCGTCGAATTGAATCTACTCAGAGATTCTGGATGTTATAGATAACTGAAAAAAAAAAAACATTCAGCATCTATCAGTTAAAAATATTAATTCTTTCCAAGGTCATAAAAAAACCAGTTTTCTATAAATGTTGTCTAAAAATGAAGATTGGATTCTGAAAAATTCCTTTATTCAAGTAGGCTACAAAGACACTTTTATTGAAAAGTTAGTTTATCAAACAATTGTTTTTTTCTTTTTTTTATAAATTTTGATCCACGGGCTCAAAATGCCCGTGCCTTTTGTTTATGATGCATGCATTATAATAATACCACAGGCGATTTTTCTACTTATTATACTACAGATCAACAGTCCTGTGACTGCCTAGTAAAACGAAGACGTGGTCCGACGCTGACGGTTTTTTTTTTTACTTACTAAATACTATACTACTAAGTATTTTTCTTATCTATGTCTATATAGTAGTTATTTATTTTGACAATGACCTATATTTTTGGGACGTCTTCCGGCCCGTTGGACCGACGATCTACGTAAGATTGCCGGTGTGTTTGGTGCGAACTTGGGGAGGCCTATGTCCAGCAGTGGACTGCAATAGGCTGAGCTGACTAAATAAATATATTGACTAAGTAAATTTTTATAACAGCTTAAATAGATAATACACGTTTAGAAATTGTAAGATAATCATGTTTGAAAAGGCAATAAAACAGGGGTTCCCAAACTTATTTTGTCTACTGCCCATTTTGAGAATAAATTATTTTATAGTGCCCCCATTTTTTCACCAACTTAAAACCACTATAACTTCAAATTAAATTAAGTATTGCGAGCTATATTAGCGGAGATTTAACATTAATTCTAAAGAGACTTTAACTATAACCTTTACCGAGACTTTAAGAGTTAACTTGAGACCTGAGCGCAATAGGTAAAACACAGCGGCACTCAAGTCTCAAGTTACCTCTTACGGTCTACACTTGCCAATGAGAATGATTATTGAAACGTCTCTTTACAGTATTTAGACAGAGTATCTTTTATTTAAAATAAAACAAACATAATCGATTTTAATATAAAAATTAACGTGAAGGATGATTTAAATTGCCCCCCAAGCATCTACAAAACGCCACCATTTTTTCTCTGGGTCTCTTACCCCCCACGCCCTACCGTCCCCCCTTTAGGTCTGTAGCGCCCACAAGGGGGCGTTATCGCCCACTTTGGGAAGGGCTACTAGAATAGACCTGCATAAACCGTATAGGCACTAGTTGTAGTGAGTGTGACAAAGAAAAATAATTAAAAACTCAAAGTGAAATATTCACACTAATTTATTAGACAATAAAATTTAAATTGAAAAATTGTCAGTAACAAATTCGTAATCTAAAAACGAAACAACGCACCAAGAGCCATCAATAAACATTTACTATAGAGTGGGTTAAACAATTACTAGAACAAAGAAAAACAATAACATGGTTACAGGAGAAATTAATTTCAGAAGTAATCGTCGGACGGGTGCTTTTGACGCGCGATTCATTACTCTATAGAAAATATTGTGGGTATAAGGGTGCGGTGGGGTTGTTAGAGATTTGAAGTAATTGGATTTTCTTATTGATGTAGATGTCAAGAAATATACTACAGTTTTAAGTGGATTTTGTTAGTCTGTTGTCAGGGATACGTTACGCCATCCCCGATTTAGTGCTTTGAAATGTAAAAATGTGCCGTAAAAGTATTTTAATTGAAAATTTTATGCTGGTTAAATGCACGTCTAACTGAAAATAGGTCTAATTATAATAGCTTTCGCAGTTCCCTTCTTTGAACTGTATTAGACCGTTTATACATTTGCAGGTGCTAATGCTCGCGATATTTGAACCGCGCTGAGAATAATATTAATACTATGGGGTTGTTTTGTCTAATATATGCTGTGGCTGCTTTTTTAGTTGTCATCGAAATTGTGCATAATCTAAGTATTTCATTATTATCTGGGTACTCTTTTAACAACTAACTTTATACATGTTTTGAGTAAATTCGTTGCTGTAAAAAATCTGTAACGTAATTTTAATGTAGATTTAAATTACGATTATAAATTACTTATTACAAAATATACTTCGTACTAGTCGACATTAAAAAAAAATTAAATACTATTCATTTAATATTTTAAACTATTAATTTCAACCAAAAATATTTTGATTTTTCAGTTGATTTGTTATTTAAATATTAACTCGCTAAGTCTTGGACGCGCGTTTACCACTCGGCTGTAGTTATTATTATTTTCTTAAGCATAGCTTTTTATTAAACATTTTGAGGAACCTACATTAATAGATTAAAATTCTTAAAAAAAAAAAACAACCAATGCTGTAAACATCTCTTTCATATTATTTTTAAATGAATATAATGAAATTTGTGAGTAGTGTATTTTAATAGCCAACGATGTGTAAAATACATTTGAATTTAAGACTACTCTCTAGGCTGAACGGCAAAAAAATTTTTCTTTTACATTTATATGACTAGAGTGGCACACACGCGTATGGTTTTTGGGATAGTAAATAGCTGCCGTAGTTGATCGACGACGGCAATATCAGTTGCATCACAAACGCGTTGTTAATCGTATCTGTACCTCTCCTTGCGAGCGATACTATTTAGCTATGATTTTCTGTAAGGTTGCGGTACTGCTCCAACAGTAATGTTCATGATAGAATATACTTGTTGATATGAAGATACTTGTTGCAATGCCTTTTTTTTTTTTTTTTTTTTTTTTACGATATGGGCTTACTCTTGACCTCAGTCTAGCCCTAGAGCACAGACGAGGTCGAAGATGGAGCGAGTTCGCCCAGAAGAAGCCTGTTCACTCGCGCTTTAAATATGTTCGGGTTATATGAACTCGGAAATACAGACGCCGGCAGGGAATTCCATTCCTTGGCTGTGCGCATTAAAAAAGATGATTCGAAGCGCTTTGTACGTATGAAAGGTATATCAATCAGGTAGGAATGAAAGCCTGCGGTACGTCTGAAAGTCCGATGGAAGAAAGGAGATGGGGGTATGAGCTCGTGTAGCTCCAGGGCACACTCTCCAAAGTACAACCTGTAAAAGACCGTTAGACTGGCAACCTTTCTTCGGTGAGCCAGAGTATGAAGAGATTTCACCAAACTGGCATTACCGATAAGCCGCTTGGCTCTGCGTTCCACTGAGTCCAGTGTGGCGAGTTGATATTTAGCTGAGCCATCCCACAAGTGACTACAATATTCCATGCACGATCGGATTTGAGCTTTGTATAGCGTAAGAAGCTGTTTAGGCGTGAAATAACGCTTAACCTTATTTAAGATGCCAAGCTTTCTGGCCGCAGTTTGCGCTTTGGACTCAATGTAATTGCCAAAGTTGAGGTTAGAATTCAACTCTATGCCAAGGAGGTCGAGGGTATCGGACACATGGACAGGTGTACCACGGAAAGTAGGAGTCAAGTTGAAAGGACTCCGTTTGGTGGAGAATAAACAGGCCTGCGTTTTGGCGGCGTTGAACGTGACCAGGTTGCAATCACCCCATTGGGATACTTGCTCCAGTATTGAATTTGTTCGTTCCACCATGGCCTCTCTCTGAGAACGTATTACGTCCCTGCTGTCTTTTGCGCTGGACAAATATCTCTCAACAATCGTACTGTCATCTGCGTATCCAACAATGCCTGGTCGTAGCATGTCGTTAATGTGGAGCAGGAAAAGAGTTGCAGAGAGAACAGAACCTTGAGGGACGCCGGCATTTATATCCATCAGTTCAGAGGAGCAGCCGTCCACGACCACTCTGATCGACCGTTCACTCAAAAAGTCTGAAATCCAGCTACAAAAGTCAACAGGGATGCCGTAAGCAGGAAGTTTGCTAAGGAGACTTGCGTGCCAAACCCTGTCGAAGGCCTTCGAGATATCTAGTGATACAGCGAGCGCCTCACCATGTTTCTCAATGGCTTCGCCCCAGCAGTGTGTGACATACACCAGAAGATCTCCAGTAGACCGCCCCTGACGAAAACCGTATTGGTGGTCACTGAGGAGTTCATTGTCCTCTAGGTAGTTCAGCAACTTGCTGTTAAGTACCTTTTCCATGACTTTGCAGAGCATGGAGGTGATGGCGATTGGTCGGTAGTTGCAGGGATTCACTCGGCTACCCTTTTTGGGCACTGGCTGCACATTAGCCAGCTTCCAAGATTTTGGCACCGTTCTAGTTTGAAGAGAGAGGCGGTACAGGCGCGTGAGAACAGGAGACAGCTCAGGTGCACAGGCCTTTAGGACGCGCGCAGGTATACCGTCAGGTCCACTAGTCTTATTCACGTCAAGGTTCAGCAAAACTCTACGGACCTCTTTATTGTGGATCGTGATCTCTTGCATAGAAGAGTCACATCGAGGCAAGGATGGTGGTTGTGTAGAGCTAGCGTCAAGACGCGAATTGCTCGCAAAGAGAGATGCAAACAAGTTTGCCTTTTCCACTGCCGAGTGAGCTAGCGAACCATCAGGCTTCTGCAGAGGAGGCAATGTAGGGCGGCAGAAATTGGACTCTACTGCCTTCGACAGAGACCAGAATTGTTTACTACCAGGGGGGTAGGAGGCAAGTTTAGCGCCTATACGACGGATATGGTCGAATCGGGCCTTTTGTAATATCCGTTTGCAGGACTTGGCGGCTGAATTAAAAGCTTTCTTCCTCGTGCGAACCCTCCGCGCTCCAGCTTTGGCATCGCGGACTTGTACCCAAGCTTTGTAAGCAGACTCTTTAAGGGCTTCAGCATGGGCGCACTCAGCATTGTACCAAGGTCGGGATTTGTGGTCGAGCGATATGTCGGAGAATGGTATAAAGTATTCCATTCCCTGTCGAATCACGCCCGCAACTGCCTCAGCCGAACACGAGGGGTCACCCGAGGAAAAACAGACTTGCCGCCAAGGGAAAGATGCATAGAAATGCCGCATCTCTTCCCAGTCCGCTAACTCATATCGCCACACTCTTCTTGTGCCCCTTGGACAGTTGTCCGGAGGAGAGGCGGTCGATATGGATTTCACCAGACAATGGTCGGATGATCCTAGAGGGGCAGATACTGAGACCGAGTGTCTGTCTGGATCTGTAGTCAGCAGAAGGTCCAGGCAATTGGCTGTATGGCTAGCAATATCTGGTACCCGTGTTGCAACCTGTACCATCTGGGTAAGATCGAGTGCTAACGCGAATTTGCGCGCCTCCCTCCCAGCGTGGCATGTTTTCTCGTACGGAAACAACCACTGCTCGTGGTGGGCGTTAAAGTCCCCGAGAAAAACAAGTTCCGCCGTCGGATACCGTTGCTGCGCTTTGTCTGCCATCTCTGTAAGGTGGTCGAAGAGCCTGGTTGTCTCCTGATCTCCACTGTGCGACCGATAAACACAGGCGTAGACAGTTTTGTCCACGCCGGTGTCCACTAAAACCCACAATGTAGAGAACCCGGTCGTTTCAAAGCACCGGAGTCGCTTATAGCAAATGTCATTGCGGACGTACACACAGACCCCAGCGTGTTCCTTGAACTTATGTTCTAATGAGTAGCATGGGTAGTTGAGGTACGTCGCATCTGCTGGACATTTGATTTGCGTCTCCGTTAAGAAAAACAGATGCGGCTTCACGGTCTCGAGGTGGTGGTAGACCGGGTCAATATTGGAATGCAAACCTCGGATGTTAATGAGGTGCACCTTCAGTGGGAGGAAGTGCAGCCGTTTTTTAACTTTTTTCCTTCTTTGTGCTTTTTTCATATTGAGGAGTGATGATGGGGAAGCAGTTGGATGTCGAGGCGCAGCTTTTACCATGCGGATTCCCTAGGCTAAGCCGACCATTAGAGGAGCTCATCTGGAGACTGCGGGGACGCCCGAGCCCCCCTGGAAATCGCCACCGGGTCCTCCCACCCAGTCGCCAACTGGCACGGTGGAGCCATCCCAGGATTTTTCGCGAGGTGGCGGGGCAGCCTTTGCCACGTGGCTGGCGCGCTAGGGCCCCCAACTGCCTGCGGTCGGTCAACGGCAAGACCGTGCCTCGGATCCCGCTACCCTCCAGTATGAGCTACCCGGTACAGTGCAGTCCAAGATTCCGAAAAAAAAAAAACTGCGCAAGCTGCGCAACTGACACTCTTCTAATCCCCCAAAGGCACTGGTACTCCCGCTCACAGACGGAACGCAGCAAGCTGCTTGGCGTCTGGTTCCGACGGGAGGGTGGTCGCTGCCAGGCGGCCCCTAAGTGGGACCTACCACCGCGTTGTGTGGGGGTCGTTCAGCCGTCACCAAAAGTAAATTAGTGGTGCCGTTGCCCGGGGTGGACCACTAGGAGGTAGACCCCAACCACCCCAAAAACCGCCTTACCTCAACGATAAGATAGTGGGAATCCTGTAAAAAAATTCTCAAAATATAAAAACTACTCAGCTTTACTTATTAACCGACTTCAAAAAAAAAGGATGAGTTTATTTAATTCGACCGTATATATATATATATATTTATGTATGTTTGGGGACAACTCTGTCGTTTATGAACCAATTTTGAAAATTCTTTTTTCTTGGAAAGGAGATAGCCCTAGCTTTGTACCATGATAAGGAAATCAGGATCTGATGATGGAATCTTAGCGAAATCGAGGAAAACTCTCGAAATTCCGCATAACTTTTTACTGGGTGTACCGATTTTGATGATTTTTAATCTAATCGAAAGCCGATGTTTATTATGTGATCACATTTAAATTTCATCGAGATCTGATTACAACTTTTGGAGTGATCTTTGATAATGCGTATTTACTTGACTATTTTTTCGTCTACCTACGTTGTATTACTTGTCGATATAATTGAAGTCGGTTTTTCTTCGTTTGCCTGCAAACACAATTATTTTCGAAGAATACATACAGATATATTTGTGATTACCTTTACTTTTTTATCCACAAATTTTAAAAATTGTCACTCGTTCTACTAATTAACCTTTATAATCCTTAAGAATTATTATCGCCTTAATATTTCAAACCATTTCCCAAATAACGGTAGTACTTCGTTATCCAATCTTATTAAGAAATTAATTCATTTATTCCGATAATTAGTATTCGACCTCCGTTCGCCGCATCTGGCCTTTATTAATGTCTATTCCTTTAGGGTTCCGTATAATTAGCCGATTCGAGACAACGTTGATACTGGTGGTTGCTACAAATAATAAATTGGTAGTGAAATATTGCTGTTTTAACGGACTTCAAAAAAGGACGACGTACCCAATTCGACTGTATTTTTTAAATGTTTTATCTGATAAATTTTTACAGGGTATACCGATTTTGGTCTTTTATTAACCTTTCGATTTTCATATTCCCATTTCAATTTGATTGAAATCTGACGAGTATCTTTTTGAGTTAACCTTAATAAATGCGTAATGAATTGACTATTTCGATTATCGACGTTTTCCTGTCGATGTAAATTCAAGTCGGTTTTTGTTTCTTCGTTGTTTCTTCATCATACTCAAATATGACGAAAGTTTAATTATATAGGTCGGGAACCGCGGCCAGCGTACCTTCGTACTTTCTGGCATCCAGCAAAGGGTTTCGCCATTTTGAATTGTTTTATTATTCTTTCAAAAGAATAAACATTATAATTGAAAAGTCTTATAAAACACATTTATTTTTAGTGATCTTTGACAATATTCCGTAAATATAAGTTTGATCTTAATTCCACGAGTGTGTGATATTCAGCACCTGTGTCTATTACACCGACGACAAGGACGATGCAATTGGCCACTTCGTCAGAACGGTGGGGGCTAACCGTAGGCAAATTCTCGAGCACAGCCTCAAAATGGCGATCCATAATAGGGATGCGAATGTTATTGAGGATGTACTCGCGAAACTGGTGGCGGGCGCTGTTTTAGAAAAATGAGAGTGGCCGTCGACAATGCGTTAAATTAACAATGTAGAGTCACACAATGTACAGTATAAAGCATGTAGTGTGTTATAAAATTAATGGAGCATGTAGAATAAAAAAAAAATCATAGTCGTAAATAATTATCCTAATTATTAACCTACATAAATATATATGTATATATAGGTATATATATCTCTCACGGCCAGTTTTGGACTCACCATCGAAATAGAGAAAATAAGCTTTAGTTCGTAATTTGAAGCATGCAATGTTGAAAATAATACGCCTCAACGCTTGAAAATTAAAATGTAAATAAAAAAGGCATGGGCATTCAAGAGCCAATGGATGTTAAAATTTAAATAAAAAAAAAGTATATAAAAAAGTAGTATATAAAAAAGTAGTATCTATAGTTATACAGCTGATGTATTGTGCAACACACACACACACACACACACACTTCAGCCTATTGCAGTCCACTGCTAAATATAGGCCTCGAAAATGGGGTGAACTCATGTGTTTTGCTCATAGTCACTACGCTGGGCAGGCGTGCTGGTGACCGCATGACTGGCTTTGTCGCACCGAAGACGCTGTGTGCATTGTGCCACACTATACATATAATTTTAATTCAACCATTATGAAATTTCAAATTTTAATCTCTACAACTGCCAATTTCTTAAAATTAAAAACATTAAATTTAAACGAATGTCTTAGCTGGTTTTAAGCTACAGAGTGAGTTAAGTCTGTTTCATTTGCAGTGTTTTCCAGCTATCTCTAAATTAAATCAGTTTAGTGGCTGAGCTAAAAATACTGATACTATCTTCCGACAAACTAGAAGTTCTAAAAATATAATTAATGTTGAATAATATTATTACAATATTTATATTTTTCGTTATAGTTCGTTTTTACGTTTGTCAGCAATATTACATACGGACAATTTTATATAAAATTTTTATTGTTATTTTGTATGCGTTCTAAGTGTGGTGGTGTGTGTAGGGACCTAAAAAGTCGACGTTTTCGTGTTTGATTCCCGTTTTAGGATAGATGTTTGTATTTTTACAAATATTTCTTTCAGGTTTAGATGTCTGTCCTTGTCTTGTGGGTCTTCCCACCGTCCCTCGGAGAGGATGTTACGCCGTCGGTCCCGATTGTTATCGTTAATATCTGATAGCGATCGTTACTCATAGTAGGGAATATATCCGCCAACCCGCACTGGATCAGAGTGGTCGATTAAGCTTTGATCCTTCTCCTACATGGGGAAAAGAGGCCTATGCCCATTTTAAATTATATTTCAGCGAAATTTATACAAAATTTGTATTAAAAAGAAATGTCCACAAAACTGTTCTTATTTACGAAAGCAGTAAACGGAAACACATTACGACAGTTAAATTAATTGGGGTCGGTCGTGTCCAATTCCGTCTGTCAATGGTACTTGTACACCGCAATTTTTTATGATATCGCAAAATATTAGGACCCCAAGTGTCGTGTTAGGAACAAATGAAATAGCACGTGTGAAGTATTAGATGGAAATTGTGGTTATGTTATGATGACTTTTGTAGGTTTTAAGCCTAAGTATTGTGGATCTATTATAGAAAAAAGTGAAAATGGTTATTTTTTAATGGAAACGTAATGAAGCAATCTCATAATTTGGCATAAAATAACGTAAAGTATTATAGCAAAATATAAATCGTAATAAATAAATGAAAATAAAAATTGTCGAAATTTATGTAAAAAAGATTTTCAAAAAAACATAAAAAACAAAATGAGGTTTGATATTATCCTTAGGTTAATCTTTGTATTACTAGAGAAAAAATACAATTGTTGTCACTAGTAAGCAAAAATGTATTTTTGTCAACAGCCTCGCTGTTCTTTACATTTTTTTTTATTTTACCCTTGGTCGTGGGGTCCTAGCGCTATAAGACTTTTTAAGGAAATAGCAAAAAGGTTATTCGACGTCATAGGAGACCGAAGAGCTGGCAGTTACTTCGGACAAAGAATTAGTCTAGCTATTCAAAGGGGGAACCCTGCAGTATCTTTGGAACCTAAACCTTTTAATAATATTTTTTAATTATTATATTATGTATATACTTAAGGTTTTTAGTTTTAGATTTATTGTTATAACTCTGATATTACCTATTTATTTATTTATTAACTTATTTTAATAGGTAAATTATGTTTTACATTATGTTGTATATCTCTTTTTTTATACTTAGAAATATTTTTATTCTTGACTATTTAAAGACATATATATTAAGCACGTATAATTCTAATGATTAATCAAAAATTTATTTTTCTTTACACTTTATTAAGAACTACCCACATACCTATCAAATAAAAAAAAAACACTTGCTACCAATAAATTTTACTTTATTTAATTTATTTTTTTATTTTATTTCGCCATAAAGTGATCGATTAAACACAAAAACGAAAGTTAAAAATAGTAGCATTTACAAAAAAAAACTCAATAATAATTAATAAAAAGTTAAGGTAGCAAAATTATCAATCAATAAAATACAAATTTACATCTTAACGATCGGTAGATTACGAATTTAAGTAATGTACCTAGTGTTATGGGCAACCATAATTTAGCCACTATATTTAAGTTATTCAAAATCCTAATGTCTCGGTAGACGTTACTTTCCTATTATATCCTAGGTCTACAAAAACGATAAACTGTTAGCTAAGTGCAGTTAAAACAATATTTACCCCAATTTAATTTCAGTGCAACAAGCTAAAACGAATCATAATAAAAGCTGTTACTATTGTAGCATAACAAAGTCGAATTGACCGTCTTTTTGTACGCCCTGAACGCTCAGCAGTTTACAATGGAATCAGCGTATCCTTTAGTTGACAATCCAATTTCGTTTCACAAGCCTCAGGGGGCGTGCTATTCGAACTACCGAGATAATACCGACTGGGATTTTAGCACGTGATATTATATGTAGCGGTTCAGACTTAATACATTTTGAAGTATTTAAACTTAAAATAAGTTTATTAACTTTTTTCGTATCTGTTATTCTTTTAAAGTATATTCAGCCTTTCTTAGGTGCAGAAAAGTATAAATAAAAACTTTTTTTTTTGTTTTTTTTTTTTTGTTGATTTAAAAAGAAAATTTAGAAGAGATTCTTGTGTCAGGAAAATAATAAATAAGAAGGAAATTAAAGATAGGAATAAAATCGAAGACTTAGACTTCCTAACCTTATACAGTTATATTACAAATAAGTTTATTAATTTCAAACCTCTTTTTATACCTTTAAAAGTATATCTCGTCTGTGGAAATAAGTTTCATATTTCGTAAAAGCATCACGAGCTACAAGATTGGAAGGATTGTGTAAACTCGAATTTTATGAAATCGCCTTTTTCCTCGAATTCCTGCCACCTAAATATTGGATACTTATAAATAGGCAGCGTTGAAAGCTTCTATAAATTTTGTTATGAAATAGTCTTATACATCTCGCTTTTCGCTTCAGCCTGTAATATCCCACTGCTGGGCATAGGCTTCTTTCCCCATGTAGGAGAAAGATAAAAGCTTAATCCACCACGCTGTTTCAATGCGGGTTGGCGGATTTATTCTCTACTATGAGTAACGATCGCTATCAAGTGTACATGATAATAACCGGGACTGACTGCTTAACGTGCTCTCTGAGCACGGTGGGGAGACCCATCGAACCCGCAACCGCCAGCGCAGCAGCCACAAACCAGTGCTGTGACCGTTACCCCAACACCTCGTCAAGTCTTATACCTATATAAATAATACATAAGTTGAACCATTGTAATAACTAAACATGTTAATCACGTGTTGCCGCAGCGGTCGCAGCACTGGCTATGCGCAACTACTTACTACGTACTTTTATATTGGCCATACAGACGTTTGTTATGATTTGAACGTACGTGCTTATAAATTGTGTTTCGGACCTCTGACACAGGAGAAAATCCTACTTGGGGGCCGTTGAATGTGAAGATATATATATATATATATATATATATATATATATATATATATTTATAATATTTGTTCTAAATATGATAACAATGTATTTATTTTCAATATTCCTAAAATAAATTTCTCTTCTGCAATAGGCTATATGATATATATTTTTATGAAGAACTATAAAAATATAACAAGAAGACATTATCCATCTCATAAAAAGATTTCTACGCGCCATTATTAAAAAAAAAAAGACAAACAAGTCAAGCTTGGCGCTCAAAGTGTCTTATCGCGACCCGCTTGGGCGCCAACAAAACGGGCCAAGTCTAGAAAAGCTTAATGTAGGTTAAATCATCAAACAACTGACCCGGTTCGCATGTAAGAAAAGATTATAGACACATATAGTTGTCAAGACGATGACCTTGATTGGTTTAAGATTTTGACGTGACATCGTCTAATAAATCGATGTCGAAAAATCATCGAAATCGGTCCACTCAGTCAAAAGTTCTGAGGTAACATGCATAAAAAATACAATCGAATTGAGAACCGCCAATCCTTTGATGGAAGTCGGTTAAAAGTACGCGTGAAACTGTCTGAATAGATCCATCCACGTAGTTTTATATAGCTTCTAGTTATTAGTTTCTTTTCAAGAACATAAATATCAGACAGTTATTATATACGTAGATTAAAAACATTTTAATTAATCTTTTACAGTAGATATAATTAAATGGAACGCTCATTTTTCCACAAATACAAACGATGTAAAGGAATAAAGCGAGACTTGATCATTTCTTTTCATCGGAAAATTTAATTATAAACACAATGAAAGTATAAACCCTAGAACGGCGCGCTAATTAACATTTCCTATTTTATTATTATACGTGTCGAAAAAAATTAATATTGAAAGAAAAAAATCAAAATGCGGAAAATTAATTTTTAATGTGAACTTAAATGTAATTGAATATGTGACCTCGCTGGTGTTACACCGTAGCGTTTGTTTTAATAATTTATTAGAATAAAATACAATTTTGTAATATGTAATTGTGATTGATCATTTCTATAGTCAGATAATTTTTTAAAGGCTGGCAACGCATCTACAATTCCTCTAATGTTGCAGATGTCTGTGGGCGGCAGTAGCCATTTAATACTAGGCGGTGATGTCTTCTCGTTTCCCTCCATTTTTAAAAGCTATTATTTAACTTTTTTGTAATGAGTATTGAGATTCGAACATACAATTATGTATGTATGTTCGAATCTTGCAACTCAATTTTCAAGCATATACCTTTAACTGAATGGATTGAAATTTTGTATACACCATTACTTTGGATAACCAAGCATGGTACGCTGTGATCCGTCATTATAAATCTAACATGGCGGACCACCCAAGATGGCGGACTAGCTATTTTTGCATTATCACAACAAGCTTTTATATTTTATCATTTGTGCAATTGCATTATATGTTAATAGTAAGAGTTTTAAAGGAAAAGTTATTTTTTTTCTGTTTAGCGCATTTAAAATAAAATCTTGGTTTTTAAACAGTTTTTACTTATTTATTGTATTAAAATAAGAAAAACAAAACTGTTTTATTTAAGCAACGCTGATAAAAAATCCAGGATATAATTATACGCATTCCTGTTTTATTGCATGTCTGTAGACAATTCAATATATATAGTTTAAAATGTAAATATGTACTAACTAGTAATAAGTAGCTAGTAGTAAATGTTGTTATCGTATCCAGAAGTTCAAAATCATAAAGCAGATTTTTAGTAGGCAAATAAAAAAAAAGTTATTCATACAGCTTCAGTCTTAAATACTTACTTAAATTAACATTTTTCTAAAATTTTAATAGCTATGTGTTTTTTTTTACGATGTCATCAGTAAGTGTAACAATGTATGTAACAAATGCTCCCTAATACATTAGCGTCAATTTTCTATATGAATACAACTAAATGTACAATATGCGATAATGCGGTCTTATCGCTACTCTAGCGATAAGACCGCCTTTGTACACTGTTTTTTTTTTTTTTATTTGTAATATGTTATTGTGTTGATCGTTGTTGTGTACAATAAATAGTATCTATCTATCTAACTAAATGTACAAAGACTTGTCTGAAACTGCTTCAGATATGCACTAACTTCTGCGTGAATTTCTCGCGACATAGGATGCATTTTATCTTAATGGTTGTTTTATGGTCGTTTAATGAAAGAAGACGTTCTCCATGATCTCAGTACACTTAAAGAACTAACTTTAGCTTTAATAGGGTTTACGAGGTGCGCTAACCCTTCATGGGTTTGTAAAAAGGATTTGAAATGGGCTAAGTAATGCTAGCTTTATACTGGACTTATGGCGAAATTTCTGGTAACTTTTGATATGTTTAATTTTGATTTTAACATCCCGCTGATGGACATAGGACTCTTTCTACTTGTAGGAGAAGAGTTTAACGTAAACAACTTCCCTGCTCCAGTGCCTGTTGACGAATGTTAGTGAATGAATGAAATGTTTAGACCACTTTTAAAAGTAAATGCAGAATAAAGTAATATTAGATTTGTTGTTGCCTCAATATATGAATAGCGCGATTTGTTGATGTCTCAATATATAATATATGAATATAAATAAATTTGGATACAAAAATAAAATTTTGTTGAGCTCAAACATAATTGATTGAATGGATTGAATTTTCCAATATATGAGATGAATCAATTTTTTTATCCTTTCTTTGAGTTATTGAGCAGATTAATTATATTATTTCAGTCGGTGTGATAGTCGGTTCATTTAATTTGTAATTCGGAGTTCGTTTGTGGTTCGGTCGCACTTCAGGCGAAAGTAGGCCGATGCCCTTTTCATGGAACTATGGGAAAAAATTAAATGGTGTTTTGGGAAATCTGGCGTGTGTTATTTCTGAAATGCAACGTAATTTTTTTCGATTCGATGTGAAACTTTTTTTTTATTATTTTTTTTATAATTCAAGGGTCACAATAATTGTGCTTACTCGCAAACGTACAAAACCGACTCCATTTACATCGAAAAGTAATACAACGTAAGAAGACGAAAAAATAGTCAAGTAAATACGCGCGATAGAAGATTATTCAAAAAGTAATGATCAGATCTCAAATAAATTTAAATGAGAGTACATGACAAACATCAGCTTTAAACTAAAATAAGAATAATCAAAATCAGTATAACCAGTGAAAAGTTTTGCAGTAAATTACAACGTAGGTCGACGAATAAATAGTAGTAAATACGCATTATTAGATATAACTCAAAAAGTACGTGTCAGATTTCAATTAAATATAAATAGGATCATATGCCACGCACCTTTTGACGATTAAAAAAAATCAAAATCGGTCCACCCATTCAAAAGTTCTGAGGTAACATACATAAAAAACCGCCGAATTGAGAACCTTCTCCTTTTTTGGATGTCGGTTAAAAAAGTATACCCGTTGGTGAGCGGTTACCTAGCGCGATGCCGACCCTATTTTTTATTTAATTCGATAGTTAAATAGTAAATTAGTTTTAATTGTAGTCGTAGTAGTCTTACTTCAACTATTCATTTTAATACGGCCTTCAAATTTACTTATTAATTTAATTGGTAAAGTGGTATATAATGGTGATAAGACACTGTTTTCTAAATTCGAATAGGCTATAGTCTATACATATAATAAAATGGTAGGAAAGTCAAAACTGTACATTGAATATTTTTTTAAAAGAATACTTTGGGTGTGATCTACAATCGATACTGAAGCCAAAAATATAGTTTATAGAATTTTTGTCTGTTTGTCTGTATATATGTCCGGGATAAACTAAAAAAGTACCGCATGGATTTACTTCAAATTTGGCACGAATATTACTAAGAAGTCGGGTCAACATATAGGCTACATATTATCATGCTATCACCTACCGGGAACGAGCAGTGAACCTTTATTTCCTCAACGCATTCTGTAACAACGTATAATCTAACGACGCATATTTGAATGTTGTTGTTATTATGTTAATAACCATGCTATCTAAGCTAGCTTCACACTATAAAAATCACGCAATATAAGTAACTAAGCCGATAAAGGTAGACAAGACAATTTTAAAGCACCGCTATATATGAGATTTTTCTGTAGATATGAAATGTAAAGAAGAAACGGGTAAATGAATGTTATTTTAAAAGGTATAATCGTAGATATTTTTGGTGCTGTATAGCGTTCACGCAGACGACGTCGCGGGCAGCAGCTAGTAATTAGTATAAAAACTAACTATCCAAAATTGTTTGACATTAGTAATGGCTCGTACAATTTTAACTCAAATTTAATAAATTATTTAGTTCATGTAAATAACTTTGCTTTTATTTATTTATAATTTTATTTTAAATTAATAATTTCTGTTTTTTTTTTTAATTTTATAATGAAAAATATTGACAAACAGTTATATTCATTATAAAGAAAGAACTTTTTTTCGTATTTTATCGCGGTTTATTAAGTTTGTAAGTGCCAGACTCTGTCACGAGGAAGTCCTCCCGTGACCATGGTCGCTGTGAAGTATACGAAATGTCGGGCATCTAAAAAACTTAATTAACCGCGATAAAATCCGAAAAAAGTTGCTTAATTATAATTAGTGAAATTCGCGTAAATATTGGAAAATAAAATATTAATATTTGTACGAATATTTCGTTCTAGTCTGGGATTACACCTTGTTTTTTCAATGTATCTCGAGAATATATTGTTAGCATTTAAATTTGTAATTCTGACAATCATTAAAATATTGGATTTTGTGTCGATATAACCCTTCTTGTTTATTCTCTTAATACCGGAACAGTATAAAGATGGTGACGCCATCTACCGAATGGTTAATACCTATTAATTTACGATTAGTCAGTCACTATCTTTGTTATCTGTTTTGCAGGGTTGTTAAACAATAAATACTGTTATTATTTAAATGTTGTTAATCTGATTATTACTCGTATTATTTGTTGAAATACCGGAAGAGCATAAAGATGGAGACACCATCTTACGAATAGTTAATACTAATTTTATGATTGATCTTGATTGCTATCCTATAAATATGATAATTTGTAAGTGAAGAAGCCGTTATTGATAATTTTTGTACGGCTAACGTAGCTGCTCGATAAGTGGCGCATAAGTGATTAGGGTGATAAATTATTCAATGTAGTTAAAGGTGAGTATTGCGAATAAATAACTATATATTTGAAATGAGAAATAAATGTTTCGTTGAGTGTTCTCAGTCGTGTTATACAATATATACATCTATTTAATGGGTATTAAAGATTATTCTGTAATATACATATATTCAAAAAAGATCAAATATTTTTTTATACAACTTTACTTTTACTGAATCTGTTTTTCTTCAATTTCAGATATCTTGAACTGCACTTTGCTGATTATGGTAAGTAAATATTGAATACACATTTATTAAATTAGAACCATACACATTTAATGTTGTACCATATTGGATTGTAATTATTCCATTTACACTGATGCGCACACATAAACACACACAGTTTTCAAATGCTGGGTAGAGTGCTCTTTCTTAAGAGAAGAACTGGTATATAATACGCCACAATCTCATATAATAATAATATTAATATCATTAATAATACACAAATTGTATGTATACAAAGTATACAATCAAGGATATCTTGCTTAGAATATTCTAGATGGAAGGAGTTCTCAACTTTCGACCTGTTTAACACTACGTAACACTATAAATAATATAGTTTAAACTTCATATTATTGTACATTTTAGAAGCAAAACTTGGTGAGTAATTAATATTGTAAGACCGAACGCAGGTAGCATTAACATTTTGAATGCTTAATGACGTCACAGAGCTTGACATTCCGCAGGGAAGGCGGCCATTTTGAGATTGTGGTTCTATGTACGTTATTTTTAAAATGATTACAATTTAAATATTATTATATTTTTTGTGAAGTCTACTCATCTTAACTAGTATTTTTATTTTTAATAAAGTGTATTATGAGTCTTTTGGTTAAAACAAAGTCCATGTTAATGAGGTTTCCTTGCAAGGAGTTTTTTAATTACTTTAAATTTGATATTTGATCTTTTAAGTCGTTTATTCGAGGTCTTATTATTTTAACTGTGCGTTTATTATTTATTATCTACTTTTATTTAAGTAAATATTTTTTATTATCACTAAACATTAAGATAAAATTGCTAAAGAATGAACAAAACAAAAAAATCAGCCACTTTTCTATCATTCTGTTCGTGTATTTTTTTTATGTTCACCAAACTGAATGTTTGATCAACTCAGTGGATATATATTTGCTTTTTTAACTTGTGCCTGTAGTAAAACTCGTTCATAACGAAGTTTACGAAAAGTTGGTTTTAACAGGAGACATCATTAAAACTCAATCAATTCTTTCCTGTTCGTATAAAAATATCGACATAAAATATTTATTTTAATAGACGCGACCTATAAACGAAAAGCGACATTACTAAAGATTGTTTTTATGATAAAACTTTTCATACAAAAACATGCCGTTGCAATATTTTTATCGGTAAAAAAAAAATCTCATTACCATTGTGAGTGGCAAAGGTTTACACACACGAACTATCGGTGGACTGTATAAGGAGCAAAGTGTACAAGTGTGACCTGGAAACTTGCACTTCGGCACAAAGCGTGTACTACCGCGGTCATTAGTGGACGTGGCTGTGAAACTAGCGATTTATATACATTAATTTACATAGATTATATCAATTTTACCTAGATTATAAAAAAATAAAAAATATCTTTATCATACACACGGTCGTTATATATATTTTTCTATTTATTAAAGATACATATAAATAATACATATAAAAAATAAATATAGATATTTCACCCATTAAATAAACTTTTTTTTTTACAGTTGAAGTCATATGGAATTACTTTTATTTTAAAAGTGATTAAAATGATTATTTATATAGTCTTCAAAGACTAATGCGTCGTTGTATCTTCAACAAATGTGCGATTATATAAATTGTTTTAAATTATAAATCTCAAATTAATTGGTTATCTTACATAAGATTTGTCGAGAATTTCACTTATAAAAGAAATGATTGAAGCGTATCTATCATCTAAGAATTTCATACAATTCTTGCGATTAAATTAGTTTAATCACTACTTAAATTTTAATTTCTTTTCGTGCAACTCGGCGTAAGTCTAAAAGACTGTATTGGCAAATTGCTATTGTAATACAATGTATTTGGTACCTTTACACATTCTTATTGTTATAATTTCTAGTCGTGACACAAGCGGGCTATTCCTCATAGTTATACAATTAGTCGCGATGAGCGATAGCAACGTGGTAAGATGTTGATTGATCGTTAGCTTATTCCTTTGTTATCATATATATTTCTATTTTTATATAACAAGTGATTATCGAATTAAGATTTCTAATTAGCGACAATTATGGCACAATTATTGCTGATATTTTGTTATTGCTTATTCTAGCTCAGTCATACGCTTCAGCCTGTAATATCCCACTACTGGGCATAGGCCTCTTTCCCTATGTAGGAGAAGGATCACAGCTTAATCCACCATGCTGCTCCAATGCGGGTTGGCGGCTATATTCCTACTATGAGTAACGATCGCTATCAGGTGTACATGATAACAATATATAAAATATATAAAAATAATAAAAATAAAAAAAAGGAAAAAAATAATCTTTTAAAATTCCATTTTCACCATTTTTAGCCATGGATATAAAACTGGTGCATAAAACACAATTGTTTTATCGTTCTTTCAATGGTTGTCGAAGCCAGTCCCGTCACTGTACGCCGCATCGAACTTTGATGAGATAATAATATATACCTAACGTGACAATTGTGACAAAGGTGTAGTGATGACACGCGGGTTATAATGAATTGTTTTACTTGTTGTTGTCTATTGAAAACATTTGTTTGTTTGATTTTGACACTGTCATAAGTTAGAAATAAGTTTTGGCAAAATATTTTTGCGTCGTGTGACGTGTTATTGATGAAGGTAAATGTGTCACGCCAAAAATGTCATAGCAGTTTTGTGATATTGTTGCGTACATTTCGGTTTATATAGTCATTTAATGGGTTTTAATGCTTGGTTATACTAATTTATATTTTATGCTGTGATCTATGTTAGTTAAAATTTAATATTCACTAAGTTCGATTTTATCGTAAATTAAAAAAATAATAATAAAAAAAAAAAAAATAATAAATAAAAAATAATAAATAAAAAGAAAACAAAATTCAAACAGTTAATGGCCATACAATTAAAATTATTTTTACGCTCCGCGAGCGATTTTTCATGTCATGTGAGAAAATATTTACCGCGATTCCAGTTCAAAACATCCCGAATATAATATACAACTATTTATAAAACTGCATTTTATACCAGTTTCATATTTAAAAAAATATATTTTGTGCTCAATATAAGTATTTATATAAAAAAGTTTTGTATTTTGTTTCTTTACTATAAGATTATATTTTTTTATTTACTCGCGACTTAAGAGTTCTTAAGATAGTTTTTTTTTAAATCATAAAAATTAGTAGTAGTAATTAAACTAGTAAAGTAAACGTTTCCTTACTGGGTCATGGTATTTCGCATGTATAATAAAATCCCACAAACGATTTTGGAATTGTCTCAACATAAATTTAAAGTTTTTATTAAAAAAAATAATAATAGATAAAGCTTATTACTCGGTGCAGGATCACATAGTTGATAAAGATGTGTGGACTTAGTGACGCTGTATTTCATACAACATGTTTCTAATTTTGTCCTAAAACACAGTTTATATATTATTTTTCAAAAGAGTAACAGCGGAGTTTCTTGCTGATTCTTCTCTGCAGAATCTACATTCCGAATCTGTGGTAGCTTTACTTCTACAAATATAATAATTTATTTTTAGAGTTTTAATTTGTAAAATGACGAAAGTTCTCTTGGAGCCTATTTGAATAAAGCTGTTTTTGATTTTGATTTTGATTTTGATTTGTATTATTGTTAACATTTTCCTCTTTGTTTTAAATGTTTCTGAATAAAATTAGAAAAAAAATAAGTCTAAATTAAAAAAAAAGAAAAGCCGTCGGATTGATTTAGTTAAAAATAAAAATAATTTATTCCGAACAATACAGTCAGAGGTAGAATGTAAATTATAGAATTTAAGAGCGTAGCAACAACGGCTCTCACAGTATTAAAGTAATAAATAAACTTGTAGTTACGTTCAAGAGATTTATTTGAATTTAAATTCTTTCGTGATTTCTTTTCGGTTGTTTATCGTGAACTAATTACAATGTTAAGTTACGTAACAGTGTACAATAACACGCAAGTTTGTATTTTGTGTATATTGTGATAGTACAAAGTGAAATATAAGAAGAATATTATATAGAAAAAGATTTATTATTATAGAAATAATGTTAGATAGAATATATAATAGAGAATGTAATTTAAATGTACAAAAATTAGCAGATACGGAGAAATTAATGGACTTTTACCGCCATCTTTTTTATGACAGCTTATCGTATTTTTTAATTTATTTATAGAAACTTTAATAAATAAAGACTGAGCGTGATCGAAAAAATCATCAAATTGGGGATAGCTTAAAGACTATTCGTTCGATAAGGATCAAATGTAAATGGCACCACATGACAAGCCACAGCTGTCGAAAAAAAAATGAGTTAGCAGTCGAAAAAAAAAGCTATGAGGTAACACAAATTTTCCCATACAAGCTAAATAAAAATGAATTAAATACATATGCATACATACATATACATACATATACATTACTCTCTTCCATATACTCGGGTCAAACTCACTACGGTAAATATTTCAATAACCGATCACATTATAGGTACAATCGAACTGGATAGATAAGTCTAAGTGAAGGTAAGAGCATTCCTTACTTATCTGAGTTTGTCTGCATTTGTATGATTCATAATTCCACATATGAGTATTAAGACACTTTGTCAGAATGTCCATTAAAATGTTTTGAGGTTTTTTTTGTGGTTATCCGTTGTACATTATTTTATTGTATGAAATCTGAACCTGTTTTTGTGTAGTGGTAAAGAATCCTATATTATAGAGTGGGTTTGATTTTTGAGGCGATTATTGGTACTATAGGGAATAAACTGTGTTTGGTCTGGGTGTTCTTGATTTGCGATACACGGTTGTGCCTGTTAGAATACGTAAAGGTGTGGGTCATTGTTATTTTGCTTGACAACTTATCTGCCAAATAATTGTCTTTACAGTGAAATTCGTTTCGACTGCTTTTGTGGCCGCAACCTAAATATGACAAAAATAAAATAAAGAAGGTACTTATATATATATTTTCTATTTATTTTTAAATACTTCCCTTCATCGAAACCAGCATGCTGTGTAAATGTATGTATATTTATTGGTGGACAGTTATGTAATCACTAAATAATAAATAATTGTGTTGACGAAAAAAAAAGTCAAGTAAATACGCATTATTAGATAATTAATACATTAATAGATAAATAAAAAAATACTTCTCAGATCTCAATCAAATTAAAACCGTGTGACACCACCAAGCACCGCCTTTCGATTTAATATAGAATCATCAAAAACGATACACTCAGTAAAAAGTTATATGCTAACACAAAAAAAACATCGTCGAGTCGAATTAAGAACCTCCTACTTTTTTTGAAGTCAGTTAAAATGTAATTTTAATAACTCTATCTATATCACTTTTAAGTGGTACAAATTTTAATGTATATGTGTTTATACTTATATTCACATATAGCTTATTGCTCCAATAATTCAACACTCATCAAACCCCTATTATTAATGTTGAAACTGTAATGAACGCACAGAAAGAACGGACACAAATAAACGTTCAAACAAGTATAGTATTGTTCGAATACACAGTCGATTTAACGAAACATAATAGAATCAATTACGTTAAGTATTTTATTACGCTGAGAAACGATATACAATACTTTTATATGTTAGGAGCTGACAGTCAAATTAGAGAATGAGATATATATTTTTTTATTTGTAAGTATCAAAAGTGCAAGATGTCGTTACTATTAAATCGTCAATTGACATATTATTTCTTATTGTTTAATAAACACAACCGTTATAAATAACATAAGCTGTATAAAATAGTTGTGATTGTTTAAAAAAAACCGACTTTACATCGACATGTAAATCTCAAATACATATTATTAAGTTAAATTAGAAAAAATATCGTCAGATCTCACTTAAATTAAAATCTCCGTTTAAAAAAATCTGTAAAAATACAATTTATGTGATAAACAGTGCAGCAAGAACAATTAATAGTTTAACACTAAACTAGTAATACTAAAGTATAAAGGATATTGTAAAGTATTATAAAAATATGCCATTGAACTACACTAATAATCGGTTATTATTACATGTAATATAATTGGAAAAAATTATCGTAAGTGGTTAAAGAATAATAATAATTGTGATAAAAATAATAAATAGTTTGTATTTCTATATTTTAAAGTTATGAGGTGAGAAACAGCAAACAGTCGAATTGATCTCCTTCCTATTAATGCTTCAAGAGTCAGTCTAACATCCCACTGCTGGGCATAGGCCTCTTATCCCACGTAGGAGAAGGGTCGGAGCTTAATCCACCCGATACATGCTTACTCACAATACTTATATTCTTTGTAATTATTAGTAGATAAAATGTTTATAAAATAAAGCCACTGCTACCGTTTTCTTAAAATATTTTAACCCTAATTATTTTTGCATTCGAATAAAATCTTGAACATTTTTGAAACATTACAAATAATTATTTAACATAAGTAAATTTAACGTTCTTTGATAATTGAGAGAAACAGAATCAATTATGAATTAATCTTAATACATTTCATAATTGAATTATTCCATTAGCATTTCGGTTCGTTCTGAGATTCCGGAGATTGTTCGAATTTAATAAATTTTAACGCTCAAATAGACAACGATGAAGTGCTACAGAGAACTATCCTCATCATTGTCAAATTAATTTAAAGACGAAAACAGTTTACATTCTCGCTATGTACTTTACGAATTTTTTTAAATGTTTTAATTGGTTTGTATAGAATATTATAAGTTTTTATTTATTAATTAAGGAACTTTTAAAATAGTTATTAACATGAGAATCTTTTACCAATTTTTGTTTACAAAACTCAGGAATACTAAACTTATAACCCCGGATATCCTCGAATATCTCCCCGGTGTGGTACCATGATAAGGAAACCAGGATCTGATTATGGGATCCCAGAGAAATCGAGCGAAACTCTCGAAAATCCGCATTACTTTTTACTGGGTATACCGATTTTGATGATTATTAATTTAATCGAAAACCGATGTTTATCATTTCATCTAGATCTGATTACAACTTTTGGAGTAATATTTGATAATGCGTATTTACTTGACTAATTTTTCGTTTACTTATGTTGTATTACTTGTCGACATAATTGAAGTCGGTTTTTTTTTCGTTTGCCTGCAAACACAATTATTCTAACATGCACTTGAAACACAGAGATTTACCGCTAATCGTCCTTTCGGTGCTTAGAACTAAAGACAGGAACGCCGCTAGCTCGTGTTTAGTGCCATTCCCAGCTATTTACAGCTGCTTAATGTAATATACGATTTTGAACAATTGTTTCGAATCTAGTTCAGCGATGCAAATATATTTTCTTCGTTATACAGTCTTGGTCTTGTTATAAATATCGTTTTTAAATATCTAAATATATATATATATATATATATATATATATATATATTACGCGTAACGTTGTTAGTCCGCGATGGACTCCCTAAACTACTTTACTGATTTTAATCAAATTTCCACACCGTGTGCAGTTTTATCCAACTTGAAAGATAGGCTAGATATGTTTTATTTTAAAGCAAGAAAAAAATAAGGCTGTACGAAGTTCGCCAGGTCAGCTAGTTATGCTATAAATTTATGTTTGATCATTTATTTCTGTACGTTTAAAAATCATAGTAGTTTTTATAATTTTTGTTTCTATAATTAAGTTTGTAAAAAAAATACAATAAAATTATTATTACGGTTTTCAAGATGCAACCCTATGACAGGACTTTTGACAACCCTAAAGTAATAAAAAAACTTTCTAACTTTCTTTATCTGTATTAACATAATATTATAAAGTTATAGAGCTTGTTTAAACGCGCTAATCCCAAAATATACATGGTTATTTAAGAAATTCCTTTAACGTTGATAATGTTTTTAGTGAGGTAGGTTAATACAAGTTCATTCATTCATTCATTTAGTACGAATTTTAAATTGTGTCAAAAGAATCACTCCCGTATTAGGAGTGATACATGGCTATGTGGTTAGCCCATTGGCGCAGTTTGTAGTGACCTCACCCCGAGTACACATATATAAATATTTATTTATTTATATATTTATATATATTTATCGAAAAAAAAAGTAGCTATACCGATAGCCGACTCTATTACCAACACAAGCATTAAGTTGCTTATTTTAGGAACAGACGACCGTGTGTGTATTATGTGGATATTTATTTATTTATATAGTTACAACATAACGGTGTAAACATATTATGTTATCTAGCAAAAATAATAATAATAAATAAGTAAGTGCTTCATTCATACTCAATGGGGGCTAGCAGAATGAAAATGCGGTCATCCCCCGATCGGTTCGGAAACATACACAAAATAAAAACACAAGCGCCCAGATCATGAGAAATATATATGAAAATAAGAAATAAAATTTAAAAATCCCAGACTACAAGAAACATTATGGTCTTGAAACGTCATTGATCCAGCAATGGCTAGCATAGCCAGTACTATATCCAACGTGCAAGTCCATCGTTATATATAACAAAAGCTGTCAGATCTTACACTATCGACGTAAGCAAATGATTTACAGGGTTTTGAAATTAGGCTATTGTTACATCGAGTTCACCGACGTCATCGCGGCAAAGTTCACTCCTGATTTATGACTGAATTCGTGACTAAGACATTTAGAGGATTATTTGCAACGATTTTTTTAATTCATATTAATTTTAGAATTAAGTCTTTGTTTGCTACACTTATACTCCTAAACTGTTGAAAAGTTAATGTGCTATTGCCATTTACTTGTCAGTGATATATGTTTTATCCAGTTAACTTATATTTAATTACAAGTTAGTCTGTTCTGAAGGTAGACAACTTAATGCTTGCGTCTTAGGCAAAAGCCAATAAATACATACATTTATATTTTGTAATATATATACATGTATAGTTAAATAAACATCCGTTATATAAACGTTAAAGCAAAAAGCAGTGTAATTGCCGGTAGGGCTAAAGAGACAAACTTAAGGAATAAAATTATTTCATTTCATTATAAGTAAAAGTTAATTTAAATATATTTTTTGAAGCCTTCTCTTAATATAAACGCGATTCAGCCCAAATAAGACCTCGTTAGTAATAAAAGACGCTAAATATCTTATCGAGGATGTCTCCATCCGACATTTAAGGCGTATATTTAAAGAATATAAAAACTCAACAAGTCTCGTATATCGTAATCCCTAAGGTTTTAATGGAGATAAGATGTATAATGTTGAACAAATATTTTATGAAACCCCTTTTTTTTAATTAACCTATACAAATATTTTTATAAAGGTACGAGACAGCTTCCCGCGATGTTACCCGTTTTGTCTTAATATTTCTGAGATTATTTTTGTTTAGTAAGAATCTCCGCTATAACGAATTGTAATGCATATGTGTGTATAAGGAGGGCTGTATGTGTTCGTATAGTTGTAAACATGCAACTTTTAATTGCGCACCAGTGATGTGCCAAGTGTCATCCCAGCGACAGATGTTCTGATCGCTAGTAAATTAGTAAGTAAAATTATAATCAGTATAATTGTGTTTGCAGGCAAACGAAAAAAAAAACTGACTTCAGTTAGATCGACAAGTAATACAACGTAAGTAGACGATAAAATAGTCAAGTAAATACGCATTATCAAAGATTACTCCAAAAGTTATTATCAGATCTCGATGAAATTTAATTTAAATGTTAAATTTAAATGTGTCCGCATGATAAACATCAGCTTTCGATTAACTTAAAAATCATTAAAATCGGTACACCCAGTAAAAAGTTATGCGGATTTTTGAGATTTTTTTGTCGATTTCTCTGGGATCCCATCATCAGATCCTGGTTTTCTTATCATAGTACCAAATCAGGGATATCCCCTTTCCAACAAAAAAAGAATTATCGAAATCGGTTCATAAACGACGAAGTTATCCCCGAACATACATAAAAAATATAACATATATATATTATAAGGTCACATGGTCCTCTCGTGACCATGATTGATGTAAAGTATCCGAAACGTCGAGCATTTAAAAGTTGTTTCATTATAATGAGTGTATTTGAATCTACAGATATTTGCGCAGTTATCGCGAATTGTTTAATTTTGTTTAATATTTGCGCGCAACAGAATACAAAATATTTTTTAATTAATCTCGTAATTAGTTCGTTCGTAATGAGGCGCGGAGTAAATATGATTAAACGTAATGTTAATAATATAATAAAAGTAATTTTTATTTCTTCGATGATGATTTGTATATTGATTATAATTACAAACATACCGTGCTGTAAGCGCAAACGCCCAGGCTACTAATAATTTCTTCATTCTTAATGTGGAAGAAAGTACCTCTATTTGGGTATCATTACATAGTATAACATAAAGTCGCTTACCACTGTCTGTATGCTCAGATCTTTAAAACTACGCAACGGATTTTGATGCAGTTTTCTTTAATAATTAGAGTGATTTCAGAGAAAGGTTTACATATATAATACATTCATAATACATGTATAGTAGAGGAACACTCATAGTTTTAGAGGTATCTAATGTGATGTCGTAATTAAACACCCTTTTCTGCGCTTACATTGCAAATATTCATTTTATATTTTATATTCAGTATCAGCATTGCACCCATGCGGAGCCGAGGTGGGTCGGTAGTTATGACATATATTACATAAAACAGATAGGCATTTTTAAAGAATAACAGTGTTTGAAAGGTTTTCTCAAACTATTTTTATAAGCGAAACCGCGCTAACAAACAAGTTAAATGATAAATGTATACCAGGAAGCTATAAATCCATAGAAAAATGATTCCATAACATTTAAAACCTTTGAAATAGTATCATACGAAAGGGTACGGAATCCGAATTTTATATACTCCCCCAGAAGATAAGATTCTCGAAAGAACTCGCGACATATCTTTATTTGGACGTGCCGATAAAAAAATAATGTCCGACATTAAGGGAAGGGCTTAATTTAAATATTTTTGACGCATCTCATCTCCCTTTCGCTCTCCCGGCGGTTTTGTATTTACATCTCTCGCTGTGCCACAATAAGTCACTCGGCCACGAAGGGTAATGCTTTTTTAAGTGAACCCTAGTCGAGTTTCGTTCGGGTTTTTTATAGATTGTAAGGACATTACGGCCACGCTCCATTAACTCGATCGAGTTTTTATAGTATGAACGATTCGATTTTGAATGGACATTGATACTTTTTTATTATGAAATGTTTTCTTACTTTATATGGGAAAGGGTGTTTTGTTTGTTATTTACTAGATGGCGTTAGTTCTATATTATGTTTTGAATTGTAACGGCATTTTGTGTAATAGTATAGCGTGATTTTATTTTTTGATTTATTCACATTTTAAGCGTCTCGTTTGTTTATTATTTGAGCCTATATGATTGTAGATGCAATTCTTTAAGCGACTTCAAAAAGGAAGGGCGTCTCATATACGTTATGTGTCTCAGATAATTGTAACGACTTTTTTGTTTCTGCGGTTCAATTAAGTAGGTGGTCTGGGTTTAAGACGATCCGTACCGAATTATAGATACTAAAATAAAATGTCTTATACTGTTACAATTAGCTCAGAAGATTTATACGATGAAGTCTGGAACCTCAACTTTAGGAACACATCGACCACTGTGCAGACGCGTTAACATTAACACTTATCATTAAAATACACAAATGTATATCACATAAAAGGGAGCGTTGCATCGCTTGCATTTTAATAGTTAAAGTATTAGAATTAAAAATTGAACCTTAAAGTGTAAAATATAAGTACTGAAATAGCATAAACATTGTATCTCCATGTGAGGCACCACAGACAATCTGATTTATTGTATTTTTTGTGTATTATTTTAAATTAGTAGTTATCTCCGGAGTCGCTTTTGAACTCTGTTTCGTAGATTAATGTTTTTTTAACAAATGTAGATGCTTGTTAGTGAATTAAAGATATCGTTGAATCATTGATTTAGTGGAATCAGTGCATCACTAAGACAGCTTCCAATATCCTATTTTCAGACAATATCTTACCCAAAATATAGCGTAATTCATTACGTAATTTAACATAACTGGAAGAGTGCCTACCTTACAGAAGATCACAGCAGTGAGTAAGTCAGTTCAGCCTATTGCAGTCCATTGCTGGACATATGCGACTCCGAGTTAGATAGGCTGAGGTTTCTTGGAAGAATTAGGATAACGGCCTCCTAATCTCATCAGTTTAGTTATGACCTATGACACAAGTTGACAACTAAAATAATGTTCTAACACAATTATTTATGACATAATTCTTGCAAGGTATAATTAGTACAGGTATTTTCGTGTCATAAACATAAAATATCATTTTTATTCCTTTCGTTGTTAGGATTCTAAGAAATCTTACAAATGACAAAAGAATATTAAGTATTGTATTAAGGAATTTATCATAGAAAACTATTTTTATTTGCAAAAAACTGTTCTGTAGTAATTTAAGACACATTTTTCATCGTGGAATATAAATAGTGTTATATTTTCAATAGTCACATAAAACACAAAACGACATTCTTTGACTTTTGTAAATATATTTAAGCTTAAGAATAATAAATAAGATATACAAGTCTCCTTAATTAGTCGTTATCAGCTACTTATTCTCTGAGGACAACAGGCGGGGTACGGCGCTGATTCGTTGCCCACGCTGAAGAAGCCGGGTTCAGTGCTCGATTCACACCTAGAAATGAAAGAGTGGCTTTAGTACCAACGTAAAAATATTTAATTCTGTATTATATATGAATTTGGATATTTTATGTATGAAGTTTAGAATTATATAAATTAAGTAAGTACGCGTAACACTTAACACTTTTGAATCCCGAGCAAGTTTCGTGAATGTCATTATATTATGTTTATTACGAGTGATATTTAGTCTTGCTAAATCCCACAAACGATTTTATAATCGATAATATATAAATTTAACGTTTAAATTAAAAACTATTTAATATCTAAAGGATATCATTCGGTTCAAGATTATATTGATGTATATAATAATAAAATTACATAAACGTTATTTTAAGTTTTCTGAGAATAAATTCAAAAATTGTAAGCTTATTACTCAGTTTTTACACAAATGATAAAGATGTGTGGACTTAGTGATACTGTATATTATGTAAGATATTACCAAATTAGAAACAGTTTATATATTTTTTATTTTAAGAGTAGCTGCGGGGTTTCTTGCTGGTTCTTCTCTACAGAATTTGGGTTCCGAACCGGTGGTAGTTTCAATTATTAAAATAATTAATAATTAATTAGTAACATTCGAATAATGATATTTTTGATTTTGGTTAAAAGTGTGGGTAGTATTATAAGCAAGACCCCGACTAGAAAAAAAGTCAGGCTCAACCAGATCATGTATCTGGACCGGATCAGGATAGAATGAGGCATGTCAGGTCCGGCAATCTCTATCAGGACCAGGTCTGGTTCAGACAAAGATAGCCTAATGTAAAATATAATCAAGTATGGTAAGGCATACTGGTTCAGGACCCGGTGCGGTCTAGATAAGGAAGACGTACGTGACGTGACGACTAAATTTGTATCGATTCATTTCTGCAATATCAACAGACCGAATTCTTCTGTCTTATATTAAACATAATTAAATTGTTTAAGAATTTCTTTTTTTTCTAATTTAATTCTAATTATGAAAAAGGATAAGAAAGAAAACCAAAAAGAAATCTCCAACCTAAGCAAACAGATTCGTGAAAATATGAGGAAAGGCAGAAAAACCAGAAGGATTAAAACCCTAGAAAATTGCATTAGTAGAACGGGAGGCACGAGAAAAGCGCTCAGGGAACTCCGTGAACAGGGAAAAGAATGGATACCAAAGTTAAGAGACAAACAACTATCAACTATATCTCGTAGCAAAATCCAAAATATAGCAACAAATTACTATCGCTTACTTTACAAAGAACACAGGTCAAATCAAACAAAAATGCCATTACCTGATGGAGAACGTAATAACACACAAAACTACAGAATCGAAGACGTAGAAGCTATACCTGAAATATTAGTATCGGAAGTGGAAAAGGCTATAAAAAGTCAAAGGATGGAAAAAGCCCCTGGTCCAGATAGAATCACAAACGAACTTATGAGAGGAAATATTGAAGAACTAAGCCCAATATTAACAAAGGTGTTCAATGAGTCTCTATATACCGGCTGCGTTCCTAGACAATGGGCAGAATCACACATAATACTCATACACAAAAAAGGACCAAAAGACGAAATAGGAAACTATAGGCCCATTTCTCTCATCTCAAATGTATATAAAGTTTTTGCTAAAGTGATTCTGGACAGAATATCACTCACACTCGACGAAAACCAACCTGTAGAACAAGCTGGGTTCAGGAAAGACTTCAGTACAATTGACCATATACATACAGTCAAACAGCTTATACAAAAATACAATGAATACAACAAAACTATTTATCTGGCATTTGTAGATTACTCAAAGGCTTTTGACAGCCTTAACCACGTATCCGTATGGCAAAGTCTGGAAGAACAGGGTGTCCAAAATGCTTACGTCAACATCATTAAAAACATTTACAGCGAAAGTAAAGCTAAAATCAGGCTATAATCTACAGGGGATGTCTTTCCAATCTATAGGGGCGTCAGGCAGGGGGACCCACTCTCACCAAAGCTGTTTACAGCAGTGCTAGAACAAATGTTCAGAAAATTGAAATGGGAACATCTGGGGCTAAACATAAATGGAGCACGATTGAGTCACCTAAGATTTGCAGATGATCTGGTTATATTGGAAGAGGACCCACTAATCCTGGAATCCATGATACAAACCCTAGTTGACAGAAGTAGAGAAGTAGGTCTAGAAATTAACACAAGAAAAACTAAAATGATGACCAACTCAGTACCCACAGACATAACCATCGACGGACAGAAACTAGAATATGTGGAGGAGTATGTGTATCTAGGCCAGATAATATCGCCAAATGACCAAATGTCCAAAGAAATAGACAAAAGGATCGCGACTGGGTGGAAAAAGTATTGGGCCTTGAAAGAAATCATGAAAAGCAAAGAACTGGGCTTAAAGATCAAGAAGAAGACTTTCGATACCTGTGTCCTACCCTGCATTACATACGGATGTGAAACCTGGGCTTTGACGAAAAGCCATAGAGACAAACTAGCAAGGTGTCAGAGAAGCATGGAAAGAAGCATGCTAGGTTTGAAACTGGGGGACAAAATCGGAGGTGCAGACATCAGGCGCAAAACAAAACTGACAGACATACGGTCATGTATTGATCGACTCAAATGGAGATGGACTGGACATATGCTCCGTTGCAAAAAAGAAAAGTGGAGCAAACAGGTTACAGTTTGGTATCCGAGGGATGGCAAAAGGAGCAGAGGACGCAAAGCAAGAAGATGGGAGGATGACCTGAAAATGACTTTAGGACCCTACTGGTTAAGAGTAGCAACAGACAGAAAGCAGTGGAAAGAGTTGGAGGAGGCCTTTGTCGTAAGACATACCGAAATACGTGATATTTTATAAGTTTAGTTATTTAAATTCTTATTATTTTCTTCTATAAGTACTTTGTTTTACTTCATAAAAATTTTGTGTTAGAATTTATAGTAATATGTAAATTTCGGAAAATAAAGGCTTTATTATTATTATTATTATTATTATAAATTGTTTAAGAATAATATACTTTTGATTATTCGTATGAATTGTAAAATGACGATGCGAAGTCTTTGAAGCCAACTTCTATAAAGAGATTTATATGATTTCATGGCTCCGTTACATCTTACAACGTAATGTCATTGAACCTTCTTTCGTAAATACGTAATAATTCCACGTTTGCATGTATTGTACGAACGCTTGAACAGTATTCTTTGAGGGTTGTCAAGAAAATAAATATACCGCATTGAAGTAAGGTTCCGTAGGAATATTATAGGAAATAATATTATAGGAAATAATATAATAGAAAATTCCTACGCAACTCTCTCGTTAGGAATATAATGGGTTTGCGTTTTTTTTTGTTTGAGCACTTGAGGCTTGAGGTTCACATACTGAAGTGTAGGAAAGTTCTTTTGACTCAGTATGTAGTACCATTCGCCTTCAACATTGCGTGTATGTATGTATTATATTTAACATATTTTCTGTGAAAATAAATCTCTTATTTAAATGCGATACTTGATATGAGAATTAGTTTTAAATCTAACTCCTACGTATTAATATCGTTCAAGTTGTTTAGTCAGTAGACGTCAACCGAAAATACCTTATATATTATAGTATATATATATATATTGTAGTATATAGTTTAAAAAAATCATGTTAAAGAATATGTCCAATAAAAGTTATCCTTGCAATTCAAAGATAACGACGAGAGAGGCTCGTACAATAAAGCCTAAATTAGACTTACAACTTAATGCATAGGCGAGTGTATCAAATTAAAGGTCAGATATTTGTTGATATTTTGATTCAATTTAATAATATATGATTGCTACTTAACACTTTATAGACTCCAATTTTGTCATTTTCTAATATAAAAGGTAGATATACCATGATTGATCTATAATACTATAAAATATTATCAATATAATCATACTATCTTAATATTGTGGATTATAGAGTATTGTATTGTAATGTTTGTAATGCTGTTGGTGTGTCTATAAATAAATAAATAAATAAAATAAATTAATAATATTGGAGATGGGCAGGTCTTATAATTAGAAAAAAAAAGAAAAGTAGTCGAGAGTTATAACAGAGTGGGACCCAAAATTTTATGTTTAAAATCGTGTAAAATTGTTTAAATAAATGCTATTAATAATTAATGTCATTACTGTTATAAAATCGTATATCTTTTTTTTCTATTTTTGAATTATTGGGTTCTGCCTGTAATATTAGAAGTAAGAAATAAATAAAAATATATTTCTTTGTATTTTATACAAATAAAAAACCGTCTTGAAATTCTTGAGTTCGTAAGTTTGAACATATGTCGTGGAATACAATTAATTTGATAAGTCTTATTGAATTAATTAACTATCGCAAGATATATTTCTCACTGAACAAAACACTGTTTTTGTTAAGAGATTGATATTTTTTGTTATTAAAAAAAACAACGATAAAACACTCAAAGCAACATCTGTCTAGACGAAGGGCCGGCATTCCAATGTTTTTGTCGCTAATTTGTCAACTTTTTCAAACCAGCCCTTTCCTAACGCGAGTTCCTAAAGTTTGTCATATTAAAAAGTTTTTTTAGTACGTTTTAAAGAAACACCTTTTGGGGTTGATTTATTTGAGAAAAAGTTTTTGTTTTTTAAACAATAGGCTTAAGATATTTGGTGGGGTTTTTGTTAATTATGTAACTTTGTTATATTATAGTTTCTCACGCAAGAGATTCGGATAGTGCTTATGTATTTATATAACTTGCGTAATTTAATGTATTTATATGTCTTTATGTATATTTTTAAATATTTGACTCCGCCTCTTACAGCTACCGCTTGTAAGGACGGAACTTTGTCGTGTGACGGATTAACCTTAAACCTTTATATTAATACAATATTATGTACCTGAACAATTATATATGTTTACAGATTAACACTGATTAGTGACTAGCATAAACGAGCGTGGTATTTATTATCTATTCCTAGCTGTACCTCACGTCTTCCTCAGTATATTTATATGGAACGCAATGAGAATTTTCCAATTATGAACGCGTTCAAACAAATTTTTTTTATAATGTAAGTAGTGCTGTGGCTAAGGCATTAAAGAATATAGCCACCCCCTCTCTTCCCGTGGGTGTCGTAAGAGGCGATTAAGGGATAACACAGTTCCACTACCACCTTGGAACTTATAAAGCCGACCAATGGCGGGATAACCATCCAACTGCTGGCTTTAAAATACAAAGGCCGAAGACGGGTAGCGGCGTCATCGGTGTGACAAAGCCAGCCCTGCGGTCACCAACCCCCCTGCCCAGCTTAGTGACTATGGGCAACACACACGAGTACACGGATAATGATGAGTGATGATAATATTAGTATAGATTGGTACATTCTCATGGTGGTACACCACAACGGTAATGGTTTTTGTTCCTTTTTTTTTTTAATTAACAGGCATTCTAATGCAAAAATAAGTCTTACTTACACCAGTGAATCTGAATTATCGCGTTCAAATAAACCTAATTCTAATATACTATATAAATATATCTGTATAATACTGATATGGATAAATCTAAATATATACTAACGTTGTTGTCTCGATATACGTCTCAAATTCTTCACCTTCCGCTGAATTACCCAAAGTTCTTCTACTTTCATCGGGGGCGTCTTCATTAGCGCTGATGTCCCTCTTATTTCTCGTCAATTCATCCAACTTAATGACTTTACCGACTTTTTCTAATTTCATATTTTTCCTTAAAGACAAAGATTTTAAAAGTTTTGACTTTTCTACAACATTCGCTTTAACTTCTTCTAGAACTTTCTCTGACAGTTGTTCTGTTTGCCAGTCAGCTAACTCTTCATTTTTATCTTCTTTGCTTTCGAGAGACTTTATTTTACCTTCTAATTCGTCAGCATTTGAAATTATTACAGTCTTAGGTTCTTGATCACCATATGTTCCATAATAGGGCTGTGGGTAGTATCTATTCCTTTTATACGAGTCTAGTTGAGCCCAGGGATAATTATTGTAGTAGTAACTGGCTGGGTAAGTGAAGTTGTAATGATGTACGTAAGAGAACGGATAAGGTAATAGCATAGGTTGTGCTGTTGTTGATCGTTTGTATAATCCCATATTTTCGTTTGGTAAAGGATTATACCAAAGTGGAGGGGCATAGGCGATAGGGGACGGTTTTGGTTTTTTACAAGGTTTCGTTTGTAAAGGTCTTGTTTCTTGTGAAGTGTGGGGATAATAGGGATTGTGGAAATTGTGAGGATCATGGGGATTGTGAATATACGATGATTTTCTATGAAAATTTGACATTGGATAGTAGTAAGGTAATTTTCCAAAGTCGTTGTCTTTGAGAGGCCCGTTAAAGTATGTCAATGGGTATCTATAAGTATGTGCTTTAGGCATTACATTTGATCCTTCAGTTTTTAAGTCGGATGGCTTTTGTTTTGCAGTATACTGTTGTAAGGGTTCGTACCAATATGAAATGGAATTTCTGCCTTCGTTGGCAGGCATTTTCTTCAACTTTGTCTTTTCGTTCTGGATGACATTATTTGTATCTGCTACAAATTTATCAGCTTTTGTTGAACCTACTTCATTGTATATCTCTTGTGCTATATTATATATTTCAATTATTGCTTCTAAATCACTTTTTTTAACTGTATGAAGTATTTCAGTAATTGTTTTTATTTCGGATTCAGTTAAGTATCGATCTTTATCTTCTGATTTGTTATTTTTAAGTTCATTATTAAATTCATTTATTTTCTTATAAACATCTTTATGGAAAACTGGTTTTTTCTCTGATTCAAATTTTTGAATGACAAAAGACTGTTCACTCGGACTTATAGACATGTCATCGTGACTAGACATCACGTCATCGTTATTGTTTTCCTGCAAGTGATGTGCTGTTATGTTTATCTTTGTGATAGGTGTGTAATCAACTCCAGTTGTATTAGTTTTTCTCATCTTACAAGTATAATTACCGCAAAATGTTTCGGATTTCCATGTCGAATTTATCGGATAAAGTTTTTTCGTGTCTGGATCTTGGCAATATAGACCTGGAAAACAATAAATATGCTGATGTTAAAAATTTCTCTTTAATTATATAATTTGTCGCCGTTTGCGTAAATTGATAAAATACAAATAAACTTAAAACACTCCGTAAAAAAATTATTTATTTTAATGTTGTTAGTTTAATTTATGATAACTAAACTGTTTATTTTTATATATAATAATATAATTTAGTAAATGCGTATATATAATGAATTATTTAGCATGTTTTTAAATGATGTAAAAAAATTAGCATTAAATTAAAATTATATAGCATTTATGGCAATCGTTCTGAAATAGTGTTGCAAAAACTTCTCGATTTAAATTCCTTCTAGGAAAAGATAGGTATTTGTATTAGTTTTAAAAATTGCCCCTATTCTAAATCCTTGTAAGTTTGTTTCTGAGACCCTGTGTCTAGGATGGCACGTGAAATCGTCGATCCAGATTGTTATTTAGACATTTGATAGCGACCATCATCATGTTAAAGAAATTATCCCGTGACTAGCCCGTTGGCGCAGTTTGTAGTGCTTTCTGCTCCGAGGGTTGTGGGTTCGATTCCCATCCCGAGTCTGGGTGTAATATAAATATTTATTTATATATGTATTATTCATAAGTATGTTTATCGAAAAAAAATATATGTAGCTATACCAGACGGCTGTTACCTAAAACACAAGCATTAAGTTGCTTACTTTAGGAACAGATGACCGACCCTGTGTGTATTGAGTAGATATTTATTTATTTATCTGCCAAACTGCTGAGCAATGTGGCGGATTAGACTAGAAACCTTAGTTTACTTATTTAGGTAAATTCCTATCCCGGAAGTGGAACATCAACAGACTGTTCCATAATTTATTTAATATTATGAAACTGATAATATCTGGTTTGTATTTTATTTGAAGAAGTGGAAGTCAGTGCAAGTGAAGAGTCGATATTTATTAATACCGACGCTTCGTTGGTGTAATAATCCCATATCATATTTCATTATTAAAATCTGAAGCTATGCAATAAATTTTATACATTAAAAAGTGCAGCGCTGTTGGAATCAGTTATTTTAACAGTCTGTTATGAATGCTTGAATGCGGCTAAGAATTAATGCAAGCGTGTAATTTTTCACCATTTTAAGATGTGTTATAGTAATAATAATCTATATTACCGTTATCTATTATTAGTTATTTCGTGTGTAAATGGTAAATACTATCGTTTTACATTTTAAAAACTATGACAATTATAATTTTTTTATACAACTAGTTCGGCAAACAATTGTATGGTTCACCTGATAGTAAGCACTTACCGTAGCTTACAGATGCCTTCAACACCAGACGCATCACTTGTTGCCAACCCTACCGTATTATTAATTAGGACCCCAATGGGGATTAGTGTTCTAATTAGAATTATTGGTGTCCTAATTGGTAATATATTAATATTGAAAACAAACTATCCTCTGTCTTTGGACATGTAAAACAGCTGTTTATTTTCACACATTGTTACTATTTATTTAACAAAGTTTTAATTCTGTAATAACAAAATTATAAATATATTCAATTTATTGGGTCAGAGCTAACAATTATACAAGTTAATATTTATTAAATTTATTATTTTCTGTGAGTCAAAATTACTGTGAATCGGGAGCAGAGTAGTTAACATAATTATCGAAAAATCTAATTAGTGAAGTCATACGAGTTTTAATTTTAAAACATAAAAAAACAAGAGGTTTGTGATGTGGTTTTTGGACCTTTTAAAACTATACTAATATAAAAAAAAACCTTTATTAGGGAAATGCTTGCATAGCTTAAGGTCATACTGTATTTTTTTTTGTATCTTTACACTTTTTTTAATCATGTAAACCTAGTGTCAAACCGGGATGTCTGGCGCGAACTTGGGGAGGCCTACGGGCATAGTACCAGTGGATAGCAGTGGACTGCAATAGGCTAAAATGACTGACTGACAGACTGAAACCTGGTGTGGCAATAACGAAGACAAAAGAAATACCAATCCAACTTGGTACAGCCGTTTGATAGTTATGCACGTGCACATTTTTTTTCGTGATTAATTTTTATCTAAATGTAAATTAAGTAACTCCTCCAAATGAACTCACCTTTGATGAACGATGTTCCATAAACAACGTGTATGAGCACACATAAAACACATATAATGCTATAATCGGCCATTTCACGTTCTTCGTCAGTCTCCTCGTAATTGATGACAGACGGTGACTGCGGTGTCAGCTGTCGGCTTGTCGTATTGTTTAGATTTAAACGTGGTTAATATACAGTGCTTCTCAATGTTTCATTATTCAATAAATTACTATTTTATTATATAATATTTTTATTTTAATAAACTACTAGCTGGTTGACGCCGCGTTGGCGCAACGGTTACGGTACGGTACGGTGTACGGTATTTGTTATCCGTTTTTATAGTCAAACTAACTATACCTCGCAGTTTTACTCGTTCAATTTTCGATCCCGTAGGACTGTCAGGATAAAAAGTAGCCTGTGTATTATCTATGATTCCAAGCCATCTAAGTTTCGTTACGAATTCGTTCAGTAGTTTTTGCGAGAAAATGTATCAAACAGCATTCCTCACAAGCTTGCGTGCTGATAATTTATTTTTATTAAATCACTTATTATATTTTAGACTTCATTTACTATAAGCGGGTATTATGTTGCTACATTTCATACAAGATTACTCTGTACAAAAGAGTCTAGATGTATATTAAAAATTATATAATACGATACGGCATAACTTGATATCATATAACATTAAAATATTTTACGATATTATAATAGCGTAAGTATAAATATAAAACCGTCTGAAACCTATATTAAATTTAATATTTCCAAACCTACCAATTTCACTCTTGGTTTTCATTGATTTTTTTACAAAGTTTGTTACTGAATTTACAAGTATTCGATGACGAACAAAACAAACGTGACTAATTTGAATTTTTTAGGATTAATAACTTTCACGAATTGGCTAAATTGTTTGACGTCTGTTTAAAAACAACGTTTTTCACCTAACTTCTCCACATAATTATATTTATGTATTGAATAAATAAATGCCTGCAACAGTATGCACCAAATAGTTATTTTTTTAAAGTTTCCATTCAAGTGCGGAGCCGGGGCGGGCTGATACTATAGAATAAAATGTAAATCCTGTGTCGGGGCTCCAATAGCACACAGCACACACATAAGTACCCAGACCACGACAAACAACTCTAAAACATTTTGTGTCCTATACGGACACAAAAGGTTTTTTGACTATACTATACGGACACAAAAGGTTTTTTGACTAGCAAAATAATTCTCAAAATAAAATTTGAAAAATATCTATATTTAAAATGAAGTAAATTTCATCGTAACATAATTTCAATTAACTTTTATTATTGTATGTAATGTTAATTAAATTAATTATTTTCATACACTTTGGAAACCGCTTTCTGTTGAAATTCGCGAACGTGTCGTAATCCGATATAAACTATCAAAACATTCGTATTGTCGATTGATCACATAATTTTAAGATAACATAATTATGTGACTTTTTCAAACGCTTATTTATACTTTAAATACTTTTGAATTATAAGTCACGAAAGATTATACCTATGTTCAAAATCATTTTCAAATTATTGACTTATCTGTGAAATTAAATGGGTTTTTAAGCAATAACCTTTTGATTAAAATTAAGAATGAGTCAGATAAGCGTATGTGTATAAATAATGTGTCATAATAATGATTGACTAGGATTGTTTATTGTTTGCCATTTTAAGGTGCGAAAGAGCAAGCAAGCGTGTCGTGTAGGGTGGCTTTTGCTACACATACTTCAATATTTCATTCTTTGGAAACGATAAATAAAAAACGTATTTACAGTAACACTATGATGATATATAGTAAGTGAACTAAAGTTAGAGTCTGATGGCATTCACAGAAGTGGTATAATTTGATGCTTATAATCAAATACAATGGCATGATTTCCGTTGACTAAACAAAATTAATATAATAATAGCGATCCTCACTACATTAGCAATGTTTATTTTTATTTATTTACAAAAAAATATTAAGTATTTTCTAAACTAACCTGTTGGCGTAGTTTGCAATGACACTGCTTTCTTTTCCAGGGTTTGTGGGTTTGATTTCCGCTCCAATTATCTTTGTTGATCAATCAAATTATAAATAAACTAACCGTATCTTGCGGTTTCGTAAAACGTACTAAACCATTATATAGCTTACATCCTTCTTTGGTACATGGACTATCCCACATAAAAATAGTTTATTTTGTTTTATTTTAACCAGTTGTTCATGGGATTAGCGTGTTCGAACAAACAAATTCTTTAGCTTTATATTATAACTATAGATAAATTTCAATCTGTAATCACCGATTTAAAAGAAATGTTTCGTTTCGAAATCTGACAATTTTTTTTCATTGAAGGTTATTTGCAAAGAGTATACAACCAAATGCAAACGATGAAATATTTAATTCCAAAAATATAAAAAAATAAAAATAATGTAAACACATAGATTGTATAATAATATAGTGTATAATAATATAGTGTATAAAAATATAGTGTATAATAATATAGTATAATAGTAAAATAAAAAACGTATGCTAAAGTACTTATATTTTTCCACATCAATGAACATGTCAAACTCGTTCCCATTTCGCAATTTATAAACGTGCAAAATATTGCAATGTTAATTTTATAGATATAAGATATAATGAATGTTGTCGCTTTAAGACGGTATCTTTACTTGTCTTTTTTTCATTCTTTGCATCGTAATTACTTTTATCTTTATCTCTGACGTGGGTGGAAGACGCGAAGTTTTGTTTTTTTTTTTTTTTTTTAAAGAAAACAATAAATTAAGTGCAAGAAATTGTAATGTGGATAAGAATTATTTTTAATGTTGGTGATATCTAGAGATTGTAACCGACAAAATTGATTTTCATATTTCTTGTATGTGTTAATTAATTACATATATATATATATAAATATTACATTACTTCATTTATTAATTTAATAAAATATAATTTAATTAATATTAAAACCTTTGCGGGCTTTAAGGATTATAAAAAAAAAAAAAAAAAATTAGCCGAATTGGTCGAGCCATTCTCGAGTTATGCACTTAGCAATATTCATTTTTATTTAAATAAATTAATAAATGCTTTGATAATAAAATGATGTAATTCAACATTAAATTGAATATATTATGTACCTAGTTATCTACAGATAATGTCGACAATACTGATGTCCGATAAAACTCGAATGAGTTTATGTGGCATCTTATTATTAGTAATTGTATTTTATATTTTTAAATGTATCTTAATAAATAAAATAAATGGTTTTATTTATTACATCAAGTAAAAACAGTCATAATATTCGATTGATTATTACCAAATTGTTTCATTATTATAAAATAGAACATAGAATTATGAATAAACTAGAATTACGAAATAATTTATTTTATAACGAGTTTAATTCAAACATACATAAATATATCATTCTATAAATAAAATTAAATCAATTAATCTAGAAAAAAGTAAAATAAAACCTGGTAATGATTCCGTCATTATCACGTTAAATCCCGAGCTAATTCCGCCGTATAATTTAACCATTAATACTTTTATCTTCGGCATGACCTTAAAGTTACAAGTAATTTGTGGGCCCTTCCAAGGGATCATTCGTTTTATTTTCAACACCTACAGTGTGAACCCCCCGCTGTGAAGGGATATCATCGTCTGACGGTACGAAACCAGCGCATACGATTACGTTCCGTACATTTTATCATGATTGAAGCTACGAGTAAGTTAACATTTCTTTTATAAAGAATGCTCTAATCATTATAATGAAAACAGATTTTTCGGATTATATCGCGGTTTATTAGGTTTTTTACTTGCCCGAGGTGACCATGATTGCTGTAATTTATCCGAAACGTCGGACATGTAAAAAACTTAATAAACCACGATAAAATCCGAAAAATTTGTTTTGCCATAATGAATAAAATGTTGCGTAAACATTAAAAAACAATGGTCTAATTTTTGAACAAATAGAATCTTGAATAGATAGAGTATAATTTTGTGTTAGAAAACCAGATTGTTCAGAAAGATTGTAAATAATCTTATTATATTATAATAAATATATAATACATAAATGATGTAAGTAGCTAAACTGTAATTTAACTGTAGGCGTTTAACAGGCTTTTTTTTTTTTTAACTATAGGGGTGAAAAGTAGCCTGCAACATTACATACAAAAACAACATTGCCAACTTTATTTCCGCTGATAACGTAAATAATGAATCTTTCAAATTTGCTTATAACACATTCAGGTGCTAAGCTAGACTTTAATCTTACCTATACTTTTCATAAATATTGCCTACCATAACGTGACTCATAGATCCTTTTTAGAAATCATTTACTATGTTATTGAATTTTAGCGTTTGTATGTGCTGACACTAATATTAACTCCATATAATGATTATTATTTCGACTTCAGAATAATAAGACAATTAAGCTTAATTTTGCTTTCAATTAATAATTATTACTTGTATTTGTTCGTAGTCACATGTACGGACTCTATGAAAACAAAATTTAGTTGTCAAATTATCTTTCGCTTGATTTTTTAGTGCCAGTAAGGTTTAATTTTGCTTGCCTCCATAAATATTAAGAATGTGGTGGTATCCCACCCGCTGGTTATGGTATCCTTCTAGAACCTTTTTCGGTATAAGGTTTCGAAAGTTTTGTAATTAGTATACTTACCCTAAAAGGACCTCGTATCAGAGCGATGCATTTACATTTTAATTTGATTTTGTATATGTGTTGTGTATTGTGTATGTGTTAACGCTGTAATAGGTCATTTTAAACTATTATATAATATTGTACAACAACTGCTTGTTGCTCTGTGTTTTTTTGTTGATGGTTTCAGGCTTAATCCAGCTCATGAGACCTTAATGACCATATACATGAATGACATTATATAGCTGACCTCACAAACGTAGTTTTGCCATATATATTATTAACCCCTTAATCCCCCCCCCCATTATATCTTAGGGGTATGAAAAATAAATGTTGGCCGATTCTCAGACCTAATCGACATGCACACAAAATTTCATAAAACTCTGATCAGCCGTTCCGGGAGGTGTATGGTAACTAACATTGTGACACGAGAATTTTATATATAAGACTAGCTGATCCCGCAAACGTTTCATCGTATATGCTATTAACCCCTTAATCACCCCTCCCTTATAACTTAGGGGTATGAAAAATAGATGTTGGCCGATTCTCAGACCTACACGACATGCACACATAACACGTGGTTCAATAAGTCCCGAGACTAAGTACTAAAAAAAGGTCTTTTTTATAAAATTAATTTTTATTCATCAACATAGTCTCCTCCTAGAGCGATACAGTCCCTCCAATGCTTTTCTAACTTTTCTATCCCATGTGTGTAGAACGATTTGTCTTTGGCTTCAAAATAAGCCTCCGTTGCTGCGATAACTTCACTATTTGAGTCAAATTTCTTACCCTGAAGCATTTTTTTGAGGTCTGCAAACAGCCAGTAATCGCTGGGGGCCAAGTCTGGCGAATAAGGGGGATGAGGAAGCAATTCGAAGCCCAATTCGTTAATTTTGGCCATCGTTCTCACAGACTTGTGACAAGGCGCGTTGTCCTGGTGAAACACCACTTTCTTTTTGTTCATGTGAGGCCGTTTATCCGCAATTTCGTACTTCAATCGCTCCAATAAGCACATGTGATAGTCACTATTTATATTTTGCCCCTTTTCAAGGTAGTCGATGAAAAGTATTCCATGCGCATCCCAAAATATAGACGCCATAACCTTACCGGCCGATTTCTGAGTCTTTGGACGCTTCGGGCGGCTTTCACCAGCCGCTCTCCACTCCGCTGCCTGCCGATTGGATTCCGGAGTGAAATGGTATATCCAGGTTTCATCCATTGTTACATACCGACGTAAAAAATCCTTTTTATTATGATTCATCAGCGCCAAACATCGCTCTGAATCATTGATACGTTGTTCCTTTTGATTAGTTCTAAGCAAACGCGGCACCCACTTAGAAAAAAGCTTTTTCATGGCCAAATTTTTATGTAAAATAGTGAAAACACTACCAGCTGAAATCTTCACTATCTCGGCTATCTCTCGCACTTTTACCTTCCGATCTTCCAATACGATTTTGAGGACTTGGTTAATATTTTGTTGAGTCACTGCTTCATTTGGACGACCTGAGCGTTCCCCATCATTGGTGTCCATGCGACCGCGTTTGAAGTCGGCATACCACCGACAAATGCTTGCTTGAGAGGGAGCTGATCCTGCATAACATTTTATAAGCCATTGCTGTGCTTCAACGGTATTTTTTCCCATTAAAAAACAATGTTTTATCAACAGGCGAAACTCGTTTTTTTTCCATTGTATCGAAATTACAACCGTAGCGTCACTTAAATGTTTCAAAATCAATAATTTTATTGTTCCATTTTTAAAAATTTGACACATATTCTTGTATTGATAGATTTTTAAAAATCAAAATAGTTTTTAATATATGCGCCATTTCCAGGTTAGTCTCGGGACTTATTGAACGATCTAGTAATTTTATAAAAATCGGTCCAGCCGTTCCGGGAGGAGTATGGTAACTAACATTGTGACACGAGAATTTATAAGATTAATCCAGTCACTTACAGTAAAACAGAGTGGGGGATTAAGAAAGCCATCTCCTTAATAAAAAAGGCCGTACAATACAGTCAAAACACACACATACACAACTAAAATGTAACAAATAGCCCTGAACATAAATGTGTATTATGTGAAATATTCTCCTAACATTTTAGCGAAACTGTTACACAATATTTGCTCAAACAAAAGCAATTTATAGCCATAAATATACAATAGGCATACCGAATTCTTGTTATCGTGAGCGTGTGAGTTCGTAAAAGTAGGCATTTCGGTTTTATGTATGATATTCATGCAATGTTTCATTTGTATGATATACAGTATAGAGACACATATGTCTGATATATATAATATATTAGAGCTTGTTAGATTGATGCTTTGAGTTTCTTACCATTTCTTTATTGGGTAGTAGTTTGACGTCAACTGTGCCTAATTAATCAAAAAAATTTATATACCTACATACTTTTTGGAATGATAGTAATTTAAAAATTTGAAATCCTAAAAAAATTCTAATTGAAAAATTCTTTTTTTTTTTTTGTTGCATAGCCAATTTGCCTACTAAAGGTTATGAGCTATTTTTTTCTGAATTTAACGCGTCTGCGATAAGATAGCGGTTAATTGCAATTTCTTCAATTTCGTGGACATAGAATTTTAAATCAATTTATAAGTGTTAATATAATAAATAAATAAATGTATTTAAAGAATTTTATTGTAAAAATAATAATAAAAATTGTTACGAAATTAATAACCTAGACTTCGCTTCGCCATGTCGCGGGTGATACAATTTCCTGAAGAGCATCACAGAGTAATGTAAATTATGAATAACTAAACATCTTTGATGTGTAGATGCAGACACGCTCGTGGTCTAGTGTAATGTACATCTATATATATGTAGGGCTATGTATGGTAATTTCTGGAAGAAGTTTTATACAAACCTTTGTTGTAAAATGGTTAAAAAATTAAGCAGTGATTTTTATTATTCTCCTTTGTAGATATTTATAACAAATTGTATATTTTTGTCAAGTCAAGAAAATAAATATAAACTTTTCAAGTCCTACTTAGTTCAATTACCTCTACATAAAATTAATCAATTTAATTTTATTCGTGAAATAAAACTTTAAAAAAAAATTTAAATCAAATAAAAAAATACGTACCACGAGTTAAAAATGTATTGCAAACTTGAGTGCTTTTAAATCATGCATTTGATATGTTTTATTGCATTGATATACAATATTGAAATACAAAAAAGTATACAGTCACGCGTAAATCTTACGCTTACGCTTCAGCCTGTAACATCCCACTACTGGGCATAGGCCTTTTCCCCATGTAGGAGAACGATCAGAGCTTAATCCACAAAGCTGCTCCAATGCGGGTTGACGGATATAAAAGGAACGATCGCTATCAGGTGTACATAATAACAACAGGGACTAACAGCTTAACGTGCTCTCTGAAGCATGGTAGGGACCTACAAGGACTAATAACCGGACCGGAAATAAATATTTGTATAAACACAAATATCCAGTCTGAGCGGGAATCGAAACAGTGACCATCGGTGGTTAGTCACCATTACACCACAGCGGTCATTTATATGAAGATAAACTTAAACTATTCGTCTTTTCACCCCCAACCTCTACAGACATGTACAGAAGTTTCGGATTTTCGTACCCTCAGCGCAAATTCTATATAAATTACTTTTATAAGCGTATTTGATTTAATAGCTTAGTTTTTACCTTGTAATATAATAATACTATCTTCTTCCATTGTTAAATCATTCTCAGACCAAAAGAAATGTTTTCTTATTTTATAATATTATAAAAAAAATAACATTTACTAATGAATTCCACGTGTTCTGAATAGCTTGGTAAGTAAGCTAGTGATGTGATTTAAATATATCATTGAGTAGTCGATAAACGTGTATTTTTAAATTTTGCAAACACTAAAATAAGAAAAGATTGGCGTAACAGTGGCAATAAAATAAGAACTTAATCAACTATTTACAACAAAGGAAAGCTTGAAAAATATTGAACTCCCGATGGATACAGATTCTAGATTCTTAATAAAAATATTGTTTTCCTTTTTTAATTTAAGAATAAGATAGTTAAAAGATAAATTTCATTATTTGTATTATAAATTATAAGACTTACCAATCGTTATTGACAATAATACTTTCATTTCTACAAAACGGTTAGTTTAAAGCCAACCTGTGATTCACAGGAGTACGGAAATCGATGTACTTTTGCATAATTATGGCCTCGTAATAGACTGAATTTACACGAAACTTTTTTTTCCAATTTGTATTTTATATTCTTAATTCGTTTTTTAAATTAAATTATGAATTAACTTATTTGTAGGACTAAATTCATAAAAAAATACAATATTAAACCTAATTGTTTTTGCACACAAGCGAAAAAAACCCGACATCAATTAACATCGACAAGTAATAAAAACGTAAGTAGTCGAAAAAATAGTCAATCTAATTGTTGATTCTGTAAAAATTTATGAAGTGACGCATAAAAGAAATAAGTCGAGGTAAATAACTACTCTCTTTTATGTTGGTTAAGAATAAAACTTATCGATAAAACAATGCGAACATCTCTAAGGTATATTATTATTTTATTTGTTTTTTCATTTTACTAAACCAATTTGTAGTATATATACGTGTGTATAGATTTTAGACTCAGGAAGTTGAAGTGGCAGTGTGCTGGTCACCTGTGTCGCAGGACCGATGGCTGTTGGAGCAGACGTGTTCTGGAAAGGAGATCGCGTGTTGCCAAACGCAGTGTGGAACACCCTCCGGGCCGCTGAACCGATGATCTACGTAAGATCACCTGTGAGGACTGGATGAGGACTGCGCAGTTCCGGAAAGTTTGGCGTGAACTTAGGGAGGCCTGTGTCCAGCAGTGGACTGTGTTAGGCTGAAGCGGCATACACAGTCGTCTGTTCCTAACATAAGCAAATTTATTGCTGACATCACATCTCAAGCGCCTTGCCGACTCTACTCCTCCCCTCCCCAGGAGTTCTGAGCACCTTACTCACCACAGGAACACGACACTACTTTTGAGCATTACTATGTGGCTGTGATTTTCAATAAATTGAATTCCCTAGTAAGACTGCTCCAAATCCTGCTATGCCCTGCTATATAGTTCATTGACATAGTGCGATATAATATGGCCATAACGAGTTGAAAAATTCTTTTCACGAGCTTTAACGTGACAATACAAAACCTCTTAAAGTATTGATAATTATTATCTTGTTGTATATCAGTAGTAATTTGTCGCTTACATAAAACAAATAATCAATTTGTTTTCAAATTATTTTAAAATCTCTTTGGTTTCAAGGTCTCTTTCTCTCTAAGGTCTCTTTGGTCTTTCAAACTCCGAGCATTTGAACCTTAACGTGATTTTATATACATAAGTTATTGATTACTTAACAAAGAGTCTAAAGCAAAAACTTTTAACGATGGTACGGTAACTGGCGAAGTTACCGTTCTTAACTAATAAATAAACAGTGTTTATATTTATTTTGTTGTATATTTTATATGAAATTGAATGAGTTTCAGTTGTTTGTAAACGGAAAATTCTAGATCGGAATGTTTAGAAATACTTTCGAATGATAATTTCTCAATTAGAAATTTAAACTTATTCAAAATTCAAAAAATTCAAAATAGTTTATTGATAATAATAAGTTTTAACAAACAAGTCGCAAGGGCCCCTGTACTGGGTGGAGTCCCGTATTACTGGGTACCCCGCTCATCCACCAAGGCTTACAATATTAATCAATATCAGACAAATAATAATTAAAGAAAAAATGACATGATAAAAAATGATAATTATTATGTGTGTGTACGTGTGCGTGCGTGTGTGTGTGTGTGTGTGTGTGTGTGTATGTGTGTGTAGAAGTGTGTAAGTGAATGAATAAACTAGTGAAATATATATAAAATAAACCCCGGAGTTTGATTAGGTATGGGACGGTTAAACTAAAGAGTGGATCAAAATGGGAATTAAAAGTAAATATCATACTTATATTCCATGATAAAATTTAAACTATTATGTATTAAAAATTTTGCCTTTCTAATAACATTTCAGTTTCATTGTAATTTAACGATAGCAGAAGTTTAGTTAACGCGAGAGTAGCTTTAATTTTAGTTAGTGGGTAGATGTTTAATTTGTTATTTATCCTATTATAAAGTAATGCAGACTGACATGCGAATTGGTTTTGTTTAAATTTAGTATTTCGTGAAGGTACTTGGCAAGCAATAGTATTTCTACGTTTATTGACAGATATTTTTTTATAGTATAATTGTTGATGCAGTTTTTGAATTGCCCTTAAAATGTACAATTGACGAATAGTTAGAAAATTGTAAGAATTATACAGATCAAAAGTCGGGTACCGGGAGGGTTTGTTAAAGGTAGCTTTAAGAAGGGCACGTTGTCCTCTTTCCAAAGTCAGCAAGTGGGTTTTGGTTGCTCCACCCCAGACTGGAATGCAGTAACTAAGAATAGATTGGGCCAAAGCTTTATAGGTCGTTGTTAAGATCCTATCATCTGCTACCTGTTTCAATTTTCTGAAAACCCATATCAACTTCCTCATCCTATCAGCGATCATTCGAATATGACGGTTCCAGACAAGGTGTTGGTCAATTATTACTCCAAGATATTTTATATGATCACAGCTACCAATATTATCGCACTGGCAGTCTTCTGAGATAGGGGTTACGCATGAGTGGACTTTCAGGGCGAAACTAGTGTTGGGCAATGTGTTTTTCCGAATCGAAAATGGAACAAACTTGGTTTTGGAAGTATTTAAAGACAATAGGTTGAACCTTAACCAGTGAGAGACATAAAAGAGTCCCTCCTCAGCCGTCACCTTCAACTTGTCCCAAGTCTGATCATGAAAAATTAAGGCAGTGTCATCCGCGTATGAGTAGATTTTGCAATTTGTAAGATTAAGGTTACAAAGATCGTTTACATACACAAGAAAGAGAGTAGGCCCGAGGACGCTACCCTGTGGGATTCCATAAGATAGACTAGCTGTGTCACTTAACAATAAGTTACCTAATTTAAGCTGTTGCTGTCGGTTAGTGAGGTAATCTCTGAGAAGCTGGTGGGGTAAGCCCCTTATACCAATATTATAAAGCTTGTCAAGTAAGATTGTTGAGGAAACGGAGTCAAATGCTTTGGCAAGGTCTAAAAATACACCCAAACATTTCCTGCCAGAATCTAGGTGGTCACTAATTTCCCCTGTCAAGGACAAAACTGCATCTTCTGTTGATATACCATCCCTAAAGCCGAATTGTTGATTGGACAACAAATTATTTGCAAAGAGAAATTTCTTAAGGCGATTATTAATGAGCTTTTCGAGGATTTTAGCTAGAACCGGGAGTACAGAGATTGGCCTGTAATTATTTAGGTCATCAACACTGCCACCTTTATGAATCGGTGTAACCACGGCTTTTTTGAAGCATAAAGGAAACTGGCCCTTTTCAAAACAAAGGTTATATATGTGACACAAGACAGGGATAAGAATATGTTTAGCTTTTTTTATAAAATATGTTGAAATGTTATCTAAGCCGGGGGAAGAATCATTAGAAAGATTGGAGATTATAACATTTAATTCAGAAGGATCTGTATTTAACAGTACGAATGAATTTGATGAAGGAGTTCCAAGTAATGGAAAGGTAACTGGGGGATGGAAAGACAAATCGATGTTTTCTGCAAGTTTTTTACCAACTGTCGAAAAATGGTTATTAATATAGTTTGCCGATTCAAACGGAGAGGTTTTAATAGATGCAAGATTATGATTTACATTAGTTTTCAATTTATCAACGTGACATATATGTTTAATGCTTTTCCATAATTTTTTAGGGTTGTGTTTAGCAATGTCTAATTTATTTCTTTCGTAATTGATTTTAAGTGAACGAATAAGTTTTTGACAAAAATTTCTGTAACGAGCGTAGGTAATTTTTAAAATATGGTTGAGAGGGTTATTTTTTACTTTAATATGAAGCTTATCTCGGTTTCGGATGCACCGCAGCACACCAGGAGTTATCCACGGCTGTATACAACGTTTACGGTTTGGAATGATATTTATGGATTTATTGTTATTTATGGCAACAGATATTCTATTTACTAACATTTCAGCAGCCAAATTGGGATCCGATAACTGTAATAATTCATGGAGATTCGTTTTAATTTCATCAATGACAGCATGATTATTTAAAATTATTTTAGTTTTTTGCGTGTAAATTCGTTCGGGTTTTAACATCAGACTTAAAATAACAGTAGAATGATCAGTCGGGGCATTAGTAAGAATAGCTGATTTAGCTGAGTTGCTGGATTTTAACATCATGTGGTCAATACACTTGTTATTTCGTGTGGGTAGTCTATGAGCAGGTAATATTCCATGATAAGCTAACGTCGTTAAGTAATTAGATGAGTTTGAATCACACGAGTTGACCTTAATATCAATATTAAGGTCCCCTGTAATTACAATGTTATTATAGGACCTATAATTATGGAGTAGCGACTGAAGAGACGATAAGAAATCATCAATATTTCTCATTGATGGGGTCCGATAGATCCCAATGACAACTAGATCGTTCAGGGTTAATACAAGGCAAGAGGCATTTGCTATGCATGGTTCTATTATTTTATAGTTAAGATCTTTATGTACATAAAATATTACCCCATCACATTGGTTGTGATTATGATTTGTAAAAAAGGTAGCATAGTTATTACTTAGTGGAGGAATAGGTTTTAATTTAGATAGGTGACACTCAGTCATAACTAAAATATCACAGTCAAATTTAAGCGAAGTTAATGTAATCATAAAAGTATCAAGATTCTTGTAGACACTGCGTATATTTTGTGTTAAAATAGTTATGTGATTCGCTGTATTAAAATAAGTATGACAGTCCTCCGGCGAACATAATACCGACTGAGCTATTAAAGTTTCGTCTATATCGATATTAGTCTGTAATAAACTATCCATAATCGACAAGAAACAGGTACACGTCAAATAAAAATGAACTTCCGCTCATAGAATAAATTCGCATGAACAGGAAAAAAAAAGAAATTTCTACATAAATTATAGATGTACTAAAATCATGATAAACTAACCTTAAATATAAATAAAATAAATGTAGAATATAATTATAATATAATATTAGAAAAATGTAATAGTATAACCAATTAAGATTATTACAGTTATAGGTAATAATTTTTACTAAAGAAAAATAAATACATAGACATAGTAGGGGTGTGTAATATGTATGTGTAGTGTGTAAGTGTGTTTGAACAACGGAAATGACAAAATTGACAAAACAAAATATAGACTGCGGAATAGTAGCCGACACATGAAACAGATGCATCATTATTTTAATATTTATACATAGATAATTAAATTTTATTTTAGCTAGTCATTTAGTAGGTTTATACAAACTCTGTATTTGAGATTCATTCACCAATTTTATAATAGGTGAGTTTTCATCCTTACGTACGAGCACGTCACCCAAATGCGTCCAACAAAACTTGTAATTCAAAGCGACACACAATTGCCTCCCTAGGTAGTAAAGTCTATTCCCATTAGGAGTAAGGTGGTCGGATACAAAGATCGGAGTATTGGTACATTTCAATCCAAGGTGAGAGGTATTCAATTTATTGCTCTTATTGAGGTTGTTATATCGTTTCACGGCCGTCATGATATTAGTTTTTTGCACATATGAAGACATTTCGACAACTATTGGTTTCTTTTCTCCTTTCGAAGAGGATCTATATACGTCCCTAATGTCATTAGGCTGTAGGTCTACCTTGAGTGTTGAAGATAAGTGCGTTACTATGTTAATAAGAGAGTTTTTGGATTCATTATCAATTTTTGGAACATTCTTCAGTTCAAACGAGTACTTTCTTTGGCTTTTTTGTAGATTCTCCAATTTATTTTCTAAAATTAGTATATGTTCTTTATCCTTGCGACGTTCACATTCCATTTCTTGCACTTTTTTTAACATATCTTCATACTGCGCTGACATGAATTTCAGTGAGTCCTCGATTGTTCGGAGGGATGACGATATTTGTTTAGTATCAGAGATTTGCTGTGCCCTCCATGACGAAATTGTATCCATAATTTCTTTTTTAAATTCTGTGAGCTCACTAGCATTCTCAGTTGAGCGCTTACGCTTATAACGCCTACATTCATTATTAGGTGGTGTCGAATTGGAGTCAGATAAGTGCTGCAGATCTCCTTCAGAAATGGACTTTTGTGGCGTACGCATCATCTTGTCAAAAGTCCAATATAGAAACAGACACAATTAGTGCTCAAAAAAAGCAATAAGTAAAAGCGCCCTGAAATATTTATATCACAAGTACATCGAGTATAATAAAAATATACTCATACATAAGCAAAGCAAACAGCGCGTGCCACCACTCTGATTGACGTTATTATGTAAGTAGTTGAGCGCGAACAGATGACTCGAGCGCAACGCAGTCGAAACTACCAGGAGCACAGTTATAGGTAGGACTTACGCATGCGTGCTCGAGCAGCGAGTGGGAAGAAGACGGGGTTATACGTTGCGTTGCTCTGATTGACCGGCGCGCGCACACGACATTCAAAAAACCACCAACTCTTGAATAGTATGCACTCCTAATATATCACTAGTATTTATTTACTGTTTTATTTAGTAATATCGGTAATATTAAATAATTAACAACAGATCAAACGTCCACACCTCACGGCGTCCCAAGCGGAAGAGGAAAATATTATAAAAAACACAAATAAAAAACGAATGTAAATAAATTAACGTTTTACATTCAATGACGTTAGTAAAAATGAATGTGTATGAGTGTTCAAAGTCACACAAAATACAGACAAAACGGCCAGATAATAAAAATCAGTGTGGCCTATACAAATAAATAAATAAATGTCTTATATCATACACACACGGTCGTCTGTTCCTAAGGTAAGCAACTTAATGTTTGTGTTATAGGTAACAGTCGGCTGATATAGCTAAATACTTTTTTTTGTTAAATATACATAGACATATTACGTATATAAATACAAATATTACATCGAGACTCAGGCGTAAATCGAATCCGCAACCCGCGGAGCAGAAAGCAGGGCCTCTACAAATTGCGCCAACGAGCTATACAAACATTTTCTTGTGCAAAAGCCTGTAGTATCAGTGACTATATGACTCACTCGTTGTACAAAAAGTAGCCTGGTTGAAAGTAATATTTAATGTATATAACGACTGAGGTAAAACAAACACGTACGTCCTTTATGTAAACTATTAGTGTATTAATGAATACTATACAAACTGACAGAGTTTCTACTTGTTTCGATGCTTACATGAGAATAATCAAAGTGATAAACAATCTGGGCATATATACCCTTTTCATTTCGCGGGCAGATGTGACGTTACTCACAACCGGGAGACAGTTAACGAACTGGATGGCTTTGGCTTAAGGCTTGGTGTGTATGTCTGTGGTGTGAAGTTACATCTAGATTTGTAGTCGTCATTTCAGCCTATCACAGTCTACTGCTGGATATAGGTCTCCACAAGTTCACACCAAAAATGGCGTGAACTCATGTGTTTTGCCCATACTCACCACGCTAGGCAGGCGGGTTGGTGAGCGCAGCCCTTCTTCAGCCTGAATATTTCAAAGCCAGCATTTGGATGGTTATCTCGCCATCGGTCGGCTTTTTAAGTTCAGGTGGTAGACACCGACACCCACGGGAAGAGAGGGTGAGGCTATATATCTTTACTACCGTAGCCACTCAGCGTTCACAGCCAGATTTGTAGTAGGAATATTTTAAATACTTCTCTATAATATCAAACTCATTATAACAAAAGATCTTGTTAAAGGATTCAACGAACATTTTGGTCCATTTCAACAATATTCAGACAAAAAGGCGTGTTTGTGTAATACGTTTGTATTCCGTGATATCAACAATAACCCTAATGTGTAGTCGTCACGCGATTCAAACATAACCAACCGTTTATCCGTCGATTCGTTTCGTACATTTGTTCAGATTCAGTGGCATTGTTTTTTGAAACGGTCACGTAAAGTAACAAACTGAGGTTTTCGTCTGAAATTGTTCTGTAGATATTGAAAAGTACCGCATTGTTATTGTCAAGCTTTATACGAGATATTTTATTCGATTTTTGAAAATATTGAGAAAAGAAGAAAATTGAAAAGAGAATAGGTGCCATCGAAAAATTACTAAATATTTAGCAAGCAAAAATAAAGCTGGTAGTCAACGTACCTAGTTATTAAACGGAGCAACTGAAGGTACTAAAAGTTTTAGTGTGGTAGGTAACAGTCAAGCGGTGGGTGCCTCGACTAGATCCTCTCGAAGCACAGCCTAATAATACCCATCCTGAAACGCGATATGTCGGCTAATAGACTGAATATATACACTAACAGTCAGATAAAAAAAACGAGTGTGCTTTAGACCACGATCGAAGTAAAACTTACTAAACGTAACTCTCTTTCTATCTTCTGTAACTTATATCTCCTTCCCAAATTCCGTTCGCCTCGCTTGATTACACTTTTCGTAATGCTTTCGTCAGGCATTCACTAGCTTACTTCCCGTCAAGCGTGCCTAAAGAGGATTTATTTCAAAAATTCTTCTAGCGTAGTTGTGCCAATGATCCTTTAAAGTTGACGACTGCGTTTTTTTTAATAGTAATGGCAAACGAGCAGACGAAACCATCTGATATTAAACAGCTACTGTCGCCTATGGACATCTGCAACATAAGAGGAGTTGCGGATGTGTTGCTAGCCTTTATTTGCGTGTTTGACTACCGTTTTTATCAGATACGCCTACATTCTCTTCCTGAATAGTATAGATATTCATTCATACTTTACTTACATTAAACAATAATAATGATTAAAATAGTATTAAAATCAATGAATCCATATAAATAATAAAAAATGTAATAATAACTTCATTGTTAACGTCTTAACATATTTCGAGTATCGAAGCCGAATATTTTCTAAGACGTCGGTAAGCAGTATTTTAATAACAGAAAGCTCACTTAAGCAGACAAAGCCCTTCGGAATAATGTTTACGCATTCGAGCACCAGGAAAATTATTGTTTTATTTATTACAGTCTACAATGTTCAGTAATAATTGTAAATCGATATTTATATTTGAAGTCGCTACAAGTGAGTGGTTTAGAGGTCGTTTAGTGATATTTACGCAAATTGAGTTTTTTGATTTAAACTTCGTTTTGTTTGCGATGTTTTCTTATGGTCTTTGTTACAAATATTTAACGTCGATGATACCAACTAGAATGAACGTTTTGTATTGAATTATCGGGAGATCCATAAAGAATTACAAGAAGACCAGAAACTGTATTTATGAGGGTATATTATAAAGGTGCATCAAATTGATGTTACAAATAACTATGTCTTACAAAGTATGATTTTGACGAGTAGTCCAATAGATTTTGGAAGATGAATATTAGAGTGGGTTTCGTCACTTTTGGGCAGAATCTATAGTGGTTGGTAAGCTTGAAATCTATAGTAAAAATATATATATTTTGTACATTATTATGTAGTATTTTTGGATTTGAATTATTAATGTGATTTGGAATAATAATGAAACTGGACATCAATCGGCAGAATGATGCTTGTATTTAAACAAATGACATTTTTCTTTGCCAATATTCGCAAAATAAATAATTTGAATAAGTTTGACGCTCTGTGAAGTGGGCATGAGTCAGCCAGCATACAAACACAAATATCTGTCCTGACTAAAAATCGAAACTGCGACGTTCCATGTTAAGGAAACTATTCGCGTCAATAGATTGTTTTCATTTATCAATTGTACTTTTATTTGTGTGCCTTTCAGCATCAATATAAAATAACCAATATTTCAAAGATTTCTGTTTCAATTTATACAGAAAAGCTATTTTGTTCCACAAATTGTATAAAATTTCATATTATTCGCGGTACTTGTTGCTGTCGGGATAGACGTTTCCTTCCAAACAATTTACAGCATCTCGAGCGAGGGAATCGCTTCCGATAAATTATGATTTATAGATTTCTCGAGTGTATTATTTTTTTGTATTCCATTTTTATTTGCTTATTATGTTATCAATGTATTTTATGTACCTACAGAGGATAAATATCAAAAATGTCAGAAGCAAATATAGCGTGTGAAGCGCGGTCGTATAATAATATACAGAAGTTGCGCTTGTACGTTAACTAATATAATAAATGAATTTAATTGATATACGTTTTGTAAAATCGCTGAATTAAAACTGTAATAGTAATATTATAAACTATATAAAAGGTGCGCTGTGTGGTTACGGTATTAAAGATATATAGCCACCCCCTCTCTTCCCGTGGGTTTCGTAAGAGGCGACTAAGGGATAACACGGTTCCGCTACCACCTTGGAACTTAAGAAGCCGAACGATGGCGGGATAACCATCTAACCGCTGGCTTTGAAACACACAGGCCAAAGACGGGCAGCAGCGTCTTAGGTGCGACAAAGCCAGCCCTGCGGTTACCAACCCGCCTGCCCAGCGTGGTGACTATGGGCAACACACATGAGTTCAAGCATTTTTGGCGCGAACTTGTGGAGGCCTATGTCCAGCAGTGGACTGCAATAGGCTGGAATGATGATGATGATGATAATGATATAAAAGGTGATAAAAAAGTTCGTCGTCATTATTTTCTAACTAGGTCTACCTCGCTCCTTTACGACGAACAACGAATGTAATTACTGCGGAGACTATGTGAAATTATAAGAGTTTTCTAACTAAGGTAGGGAGGTAGGGCACAGCAGGAATTTCCTGTTCAAAATATGGAGCAGCCCGACTGGGGTAGTACCTCGACCTTACAGAAGATCACAGCAAAATAATACTGTTTTCAAGCAGTATTGTGTTCCTGTTGGTGAGTAAGGTGACCAGAGCTCCTGGGGGGATTGGGGATTGGGTCGGCAACGCGCTTGCAATGATTCCGGTATTGCAGGCGTCTATAAGCTACGGTAATCTCTTACCATCAGGTGAGCTGTACGCTTGTTTGCCGACCTAGTGACATAAAAAAAAAAAAACTTCTTTATTAATTACAGATTATTTACGAAATTATTTTAACCGACTTCCAAAAAAGGAGGAGTTTCTCAATTCGATTGTATTTTTTAACCGATTTCGAAAAAAGGGAGGAGGACAGGCCATCTGCCGGGTATAGTAGGTGACCCGGTAGATCAACTACAATTGCCTACCTGCGTGTGTCCTGCGCAGTTGATCGCCGTACGCAGGGATGAAGGAGTCCTGGGGGGCTGAGTCGAACGGGGTCTGGGTTAGTTACCGCGGGAGACAACACGCCCTCTTTGGTCCGGATTTCAGGCTAAACGGTAGCCCCGTAGCTAGCCACTGCGGGGAAATGGACATGCGTAACTGCACGGATGAGCCGGGTGCTTTACGCTGGCGAGATGGGGTGGGGTCCTCTGGGAGGACGCGGAGACCGGCCATGCTGACGGGGCAAGGGTGTTCGGAACCACTGGGGGCCGTGGGATCGCGGTCACCAGCCGGGCATCTGTAGCTCCCGATGTTGCGTTTGGAATCCAACCTACCACATCTATATCTACTGCGTAGCCCCGGTGTCGATACGGCATCCCCAACGTTGCGGGCTCCATGGAGGGTAGGGAGCGCAGTGGATGAAATTTCTTTCTTATCAAACATGGACAACAATAGATCCAAACCCACACAGGGACCTGAAGGGAAACCGGATGGTACCTTACTGGTGGCGGGTACCGCGAATGCGGGGCCGTCTACCAAACACCCATTACGGGTACAACAAACACAACAGGGGTGCGGCACCATGAAGTTGGGACAGCCCTCTTTCACTAGCGGAGGCAAGGCAGCGAAGTCGACCTTGACCTCAGCAAACACACACACACGCGGGGGTGGTGCCGCCAAGGCGGCGCCACCACACACAAAGCGCATGTCCGTGGGTGGCCGAGGGGAAACCGGGAAACCGGAGGAACCGAGGCCGTCCACGTCGACGGCGCCTTCAACAGGCGCTATCCTCGACGCCGACAAGGCACTGGGGCAACCCGGAGCCCGGTCGGCAGGAGAGGTGGCTGCCCTAAAACGCTTTGACGAGGCGTGGACCCTGGTCGACCGCCGACAAGCCAAGGGGAAACCCGGCAAGTCGGCGGGACGCGCAGGGGGTAAAGGGTCCTCCCAACCAGGGAGTGAACCTAAGCCCCGGCGCATGAACAGGAAGCTACGCCAACGTCAGAGGAGGCGTGCATCGGAGGCGGGAGCCCCCAAGCGCGATACAACAACCCAAGCCGAGGAACCCAAAACCGAGGGGTCCGTCAAGTTCGCGAAGGGGGCGGCAGGTGGCCAGGGTAACCAGGCAACCGGTCGCGCCCAACGCGGCAAGGCGCAGGCGAAGGGTAAAGCGGGCAATGGAGATGCATCCCAGGTACCGGCTAAAAGGGCTCGCCTCGACGACTCTCAGTCGCCGAGGGGTGGTCCCAAAAAGCCGAGGCTGGCTGACGGTACCCATGTCCCCTACTCAGCGGCAGTGCAGTCGGACTTACTGGTTGCGGTGACAACTGTGACCGGAGAGCACCTGACTGCACAGGCCGCACAGGAAGTACAGGTCCTTCTACAAGAGCGCCTTCTAAAGGATCTTGTAGAAGCGACCGATGATGAACCGGTGAACCCTGTTTTTCAGGGTAAACCGATATACGCCGATGGAGCTCTGAAGCTGTGGTGTGAGAACCGCGAAACCGTGGGGTACCTCACACGTATAGTTTCGGAGCTCGCCCTGCCCACGGGCACCAAATTAATGGTCAAACGGCAGTGCGACCTTGTCAGGCTGGTCCGCTGCGGGGTCCTCCTTCCGGGTGAACAACCGGACATCTGGAAGGTGGGACGCGCGCTGCGGCTCCAGAATGTGTGGGCCAAGGTAGACAGCTGGATCCTCCATAAGGTTGACAGACAGGAAGGTAATACGTTCCTGATCTTCAGCGCTCCCGAGGACGTGGTGCAGACCCTGGTGGAACGAGAGCGCCGACTCTGCTATTTGCTGGGGTCGGTGTACGTGAAGTTCCAGGGTCCGAAAGGTAAATTTACCGAGCACCTGCCAACGGAGCATGACGACCCCATGGAGGATCAAAACAACGGAGAACAGGCGAAGGGGGAAGGGTCGGGAGCAATCCCGGCTATCCCCGAGCCACCCCCTGTGAGGCAGTCGAGCCCCAAACCCCAGACCGAAGAGGCAGTGGTCGTGGAGGAGCTGCTTCTGGAGTCGGAGGAGGGGGCTTGCCTGGCAAGCCTGGACAACCTGGCCATAGGGGAGACAGTGATGGAGGAGGCAGGGATGCTGTCTGACGATGGCTTACCCAGCTCACCCATCCTGTAAAGTCCTCCAAGCAAACCTCCACCATAGCATGACAGCAACGGCTCAAATGCGTAAATGGTTGGAGGTTAACACAACAGCCATTGCACTGATCCAGGAGCCGTGGGTCAGGAATGGCACTGTATGCGGACTCCGGAACTCTGGAGGTAAGCTAATTACACATACAGGCTCGGAAAACAGCAGGGCCTGTATTTACATCACCAACAATATACAGGCGCAAACATTAACGAGATTCTGTTCTAGAGATGTGTGCGCCATACAGCTGCATAGTACGCAAGACCACAGCCTGCCGGAGATGGTGATCGCGTCGGCCTACATGCCGGAGGCTGATGCGCCACCGCCGCACGACATGGCACGGCTGATAACATACTGCGAAGAGGCCAGGCTGCAACTAATTATAGGCACTGACTCCAACGCACATCACACCCTATGGGGAATGAAAACAACAAACGAAAGAGGTAAGCTCTTAGTTGAATATCTGATGACGACAAACCTACAGATCATGAATGTGGGCTCTGAGCCCACTTTCGTGAACAGACGTAGCAGGACAATCATCGACCTAACTCTTGCCACAGAAGCGGCCTCCGAGACCATCTCCAACTGGCACGTATCCGATGAGGCATCGTGCTCAGATCACAGATGGATACGCTTCGATGTGCAGGTAAATACAGTTCCAACAACCCCTAGGCGTAACCCACGCAAAACTGACCGCGTGCACTACGCTGAGAGACTGGAGCAGCTGCTCAGTGAGCAGGCATGCCCAGACCGGCTTGTGGGAACAGAACATATAGAACAGCAGGTAGATACTTTGACTAGCAACATTATAGACTCCTACCAAACTGCATGTCCCTTATCATTGCCACCGGAGAACAAAGTAACCTGGTGGGGGCCTGAACTGGAAAGACTCAGGAAAAAGGTGAGGCGACTTTTAAACAGAGCAATGAATACATGCGCCGATCTGGACTGGGACAGGTATAAGAAAGCCAAGTCCAGATACAAGAAACGACTAAGGTACAGAAGCACCGACTCGTGGCGCAAATTCTGCAGCAGCGTGGAAACCTGCGAACAGGCCAATAGGGTAAGGAAGGTCTTAGCAAACCAATCCTGCCAGCTGAAGGGCTCCCTAAGAAAGCCTGACAACACCTTCACGAGCACGCCGGAAGAAGCAGAGTGCATCCTGGTTGAGACACATTTCCCAGGGTGCCACATCATGCAGTCGGTGGACTGGCCCGAGGAGGACGTAGCCCCAACAGAGGAGCATTGGGAATATGCACTCAAGGTAGTAAGCCCATCAAAAGTCAGATGGGCTATCAACAGCTTTGACTCCTTCAAATCCCCAGGGTTGGACGGGGTCTTCCCGGCACTTCTAAAGTGGGGAAGTAACCGACTGATCCAGAGGCTTACCACTGTTTTGGCGGCCTGTTTAGCTCACAGCTACGTGCCGAGGCAGTGGAGGGAGGTAAAGGTAATCTTCATCCCCAAACCGGGAAAAAGTGACTACTCTGAACCCAAATCCCACAGACCTATAAGTCTTACATCTTTTCTACTGAAGACTCTGGAAAGGCTGTGCGAACGGGATCTGAGAGAAAACGCCCTAGCTACAGTACGCCTACATCCAAACCAACACGCGTACAGCCAAGGTAAATCAACAGAGTCAGCTCTACATGCAGTGGTCAGTAAAATAGAAGAGGCCATTGAAAACAAGGCTATGTGTCTTGGCACCTTCATCGACATAGAAGGAGCCTTTGACAAGACTAACTTCAACAGCATCTCGTCGGCCCTAGTTAAGCACGGGGTACACCCGATGATGATCGACTGGATAGGTAACATGCTCAGAAAAAGAGTCATCAAACTTACATCAACTGAGGCACAACATGCACTGGTAGCCAGAGGATGTCCACAAGGAGGGGTGCTTTCCCCACTACTGTGGAACCTAGTGGTAAACGACCTTATAACCAGACTGAACCAGCACAACTACTTCACGATCGGGTACGCTGATGATATCGCCATCCTAATCAGCGGCAGAGTCAGCAGTACCGTGTGCAGTGTCACACAGCAGGCGCTACGAATTGTGGAGAGATGGTGCATAGATAACGAACTCACCGTCAATCCTGGAAAGACGGAACAGGTAATGTTCACTAATAAACGGCAATTGGGGAGCTACAAACCCCCTAGACTGTTCGGTACGGAGCTACAGTTCAGCTCGGAGGTAAAGTATCTAGGAATTATTCTAGATAGCAAACTGAACTGGAGCAAGCATCTCAACAGCAAAATTGACAAGGCTACAATAGCCTTCTGGCAGTGCCGCAGAATGATAGGTAAGAAATGGGGTCTATCCCCAAAAGTCACTCTGTGGCTGTACCAGTCCGTCATCAGGCCAATTATCAGCTACGGTGCTGTGGTTTGGTGGCCGAGAACCAGACTAATCACCGGAGAAGCAAAACTACAACGACTTCAAAGGCTAGCTTGCATGGCGACTACGGGCTGCATGAGGACTACTCCGACAGCCGCCCTGGAAACCCTACTGAACCTGCCGCCGCTGCACCTGTTTATCCAACAGGAGGCGGGAGCGGCTGCGGTAAGACTCAGGAAGCTAAACCTTTGGAGGAACGTAAAGGTAGCACATACAGGAATACTTGGCGAACTGGCAAACAGGGAACCGCTCGTCGAAGCGGTTACCGACAGGATACCCAAACAGTACGTATTCGACAAAAGATACAGAATACAATTACACGAAGACCCAGGTGAAGGCCTCAACCCTAGGGAGTTAAGAATCTTCACAGACGGGTCGAAAACATCAACAGGTACAGGTTCTGGGGTCTACTCAGAAGACCTGAATATCCACATCTCATCGCCATTAGGAATCCACAACACCGTCTTCCAGGCGGAATGTATGGGAATCATAATGGCAGCAACAGCGATCAAGTCTAGAGAGGTACAGGGTTTTCCAATCCGTATACTTTCCGACAGCAGATCGGTCCTGCAAGCCCTACAGAGCGACATTATGACATCAGGGCTAATATACGAGTGCCATCGAGCTCTGACGAAGGTAAGTGAAACAAACACCATTACCCTTCAATGGATAAAGGGACACAGTGGATCGCGAGGCAATGACGCGGCCGACCGACTGGCGAGGAATGGATCGGAGATGAGGGTCCACGGACCCGAACCCATTCTGCCTCTGCCATTCGGATGGCTGCGCAGCCAGCTGCGACACAACACCAAGGTAATGCACCAAGAATATTGGACAAACCTAACTACCTGCAGGCAGACCAAGGAAGCTCTTCCGACGATCAACCCAGGATTGTCCCGCAAACTTCGCGGTTATGGAAGAGCCCAGCTCCGACTACTGGTCGGGGCGCTTACGGGACATGCCTTGCTTAACAAGCACTTACACAATCTAGGTGTTACAGACAGCCCCCTGTGCAGAGCGTGCCTGGAGGCAGAGGAAACGGCCTCACATATCCTGCTGGAATGCGGTGGTGTGGCGAACTACAGGGCACTACACCTTGGGACACCGAGGTTGCTCCAGGAAGTCGTCGGCAACGTGAAGGGTCTGCTAGGCTTCCTCAAGGAGCTTGGCTGGCACGAATAGTGCCCACCAGCCGATCACGCAAAAAAGGCGCATCAAGACGTCGAGTTGCGGAAAATAGCCCGTGTACAACAACAACAACAACAACAAAGGAGGAGGTTCTCAATTCGACTGTATTTTTTTTTTTTTTATGTATGTTACATCAGAACTTTTGACTGGGTGGAGCGATTTCGACAAATTTTGTTTTAATCGAAAGGTGGTGTGTGCCAATTGGTCCCATTTAAATTTATTTGAGATCTAACAACTACTTTTCGAGTTATATCTAATAATGCGTTTTTACTTGACGCTTTTTTCGTCGACCTACGTTGTATTATACCGCATAACTTTCTACTGGATGTACCGATTTTGATAATTCTTTTTTTGTTGGAAAGGGGATATCCCTAGTTTAGTACCATGATAAAAAAAACAGGATCTGATGATGGGATCCTAGAGAAATCGAGGGAAAATCTTGAAAATCCGCAATAACTTTTTACTGGGTGTACCGATTTTAATAATTTTTAATTTAATCGAAAGCTTTATTGAGATCTGATAACTACTTTTTGAATAATCTTTGATAACGCGTAGTTACTTGACTATTTTTTCGTCGATCTACGTTGTATTACTCGTCGATGTAATTGAAGTCGGTTTTTTTTCGTTTGTGAGCAAACACAATTATTATTAAGTATGTTACATCAGAACTTTTGACTGGGTGGACCGATTTCAGTGAATTTTGTTTTAATTGAAAGATGTTGCATGTCATGTAGTCTTATTTATATTTATTTGAGATCTGATGAGTACTTTTAGAGTTGTATTTAATAATGCGTACTTATATGACAATTTTTTCGTCGACCTACGTTGTATTTAACTGCAAAACTTCTCACCGAGTTTATCGATTTTGATGATTCTTACTTTAATCAAAAGCTAATGCTTGTCAAGTAGTCTTATTTAAAATTGATCGAGATCTGATTATAACTTTTTGAGTAATCTTTGATAACGTGTATTTACTTGACTGTTTTTTTTTTTGTCAACTTACCTTGTAATACTTGTCGATGTAAAAGTGAAATGCATGCTTAGTGCCGCTTAGTTCAGGGGAAAAAATAACAAAAGAGTCACAGACCACACGACTGAAGTAAAACTTCTGCACAATAGGTTTGCACTGTGTCTTAGATATACGAAAAGTAACTGGCTATGAGAGAAAGGGAGACATAAAAAGTGTGCTCGCGTCTCTCGCTCTTGCTCCGTTCGCTTCGCCTGATCACACGTTTCGTAACGCTCTCGTCACGCATTCACCAGCTTATTCGCAAATCCAAGCGTTCGTAAAGAAGTTTAACTTCGACACCAACATTGTAACAACAGTTTCAATGAATACTATGTATGGCGTTTGGCAAAGGTATACAGCGCTTTAAAACGCCCGTACAAAATTTACGACTCCGCTCGTAAAGCTTTGTAAATGACACATTTATTTACCTCCCCTCATTATTTTAATTAAATCACTCGCAGCTCGAACGAAAATAACTCAATTTACCCTAAATAATGTATTTTACAATCCAATTAGAAATAACAATACATGGAGGAAACGTGATTTATCTTGTAACCGTCGGTGATTGAGTTATTCGAGTCGATTTTTTAAAGGTTTTTGTTTGTGATCGTGAGAGGGAATGTACAGGGTGTATGGACCTGTGTTCGCGTTGTATTTTTAATTGACATTTGTATTTGATTGTTTTAGTTAGTCTTTTATATGTTGAATTCAACGTTGCCTCTCGGTCTACTTCAGTCGAGTTGACTATTGTTCTTTTTTTGTTGATCAAAATCATAAATTTCATTATTTTAAAATAGGATCATAAAAAAAATTTGAATTGCTGTCTACGAGTAATTTTAATTACCTAATTGTGGTAATCGTTTACCATGAGGTGAGCCGTATACTTGTTTGCAGAACTAGCTGTATAAAAAAATATGAAATGTTATTGTATTTAATCAATATTATTAATGCTTGATGAAATTTTGGTGAACGCGAGTTTGATACTGAATTACATGACTGTGATTAAAAATCTAATTCGAGTTTAGATATTTACTCTTGTGAATCTACCATTGTACATTGAATATCACATAACACCACCCACTGACGATTCTTGAAAAAATCGTAAACCTAGTACTCTACTCGTGAGAAAAAAAAGCTTCTCCAATACATTTACGATAAAAGCAGTTTTAAGTTAATCAGTTCATTAAATCTTGCAATTGTGGACGTCTTTTGTTTCTCAATAAACAGACCTCCAAGATAACATTGAAATTATTTTTGATTGTTTTTGTCACCCTTTATTGAGTCCCTATTTTCTATGGCACCTACACACTTGGAAAATTGATTGTACTATGATGCTTACTAAGAAGTGTTTGTTTGTATAAATTTCCACTCGTTCCTTTGTTCATCAGATAACGTTTTCAGTGCCGTAATAGTTGGATATATATTTCGTTTACACGTTCACAGTTCGTTAGTGGATCCTTTGAATGTTTACCGTTGCGTGAGAACCCTGTGATTGTGTTACTCAATTTAATGATTGACTCCCGTCGGCGCAGTTGGCAATGATCATGATTTCCGTTTTAGGGTCTGTCAAATCTGGTTGTAATATTTATAATTATTTATTCAAAATGTTTATTGGGATGATTAAAGGATTTTTGGTAACTAGTTTGCCTTATCTTTCCTGACCAAGTTAGACGTGCGTGCACCTGTAGCATATCAATATCTGATATTTCCAAGAAGTAAAAATATTATTTTCATGCAGGTTCGATTAATCAAAAGTCTCTCATTTATAGATCGGTAATTTCCAGTTGTACACTCAGAAGAAATAGCTAATGGTTATATTAAGTCATACTGATAAAAATTTGAGATTTCAGTTCTTTCGCCGATTCTGTCGAACAACTCCTGCTCAATGCTTTGCGCTCGCCTGCGTAAATATTACACGTTTTCGGCTGTTCCGTTTTTTCCTGTTAAAATATTGCGTAGATTACTCAGTGATAACTAGCGTTCTCTCTTAAAATCTGTATACTAGTTTTTGACTTTGTCCATTACAAAGTTTTAAAATACAAATCATTGCTATTTAGCGATTACCGCAGCTTATAGACGCCTGCAAAACCAAAAGCACAGCAAACCCTTTGCCGACCTTCCCTAGGAGCTCTAGTTACTTTACTCACCAACAGAAAAACAACACTACTTAAAAGCAGTGTTATTTAGCTGTGATCTTCTGTAAGGTCGAGGTACTTCCCCAGTCAGGCTGCTCTAGATTTTGCCCAGGAAATTTCCTGCTGTGTTATAATTAAAAAAAAAAACTTTAAAAATATATGAAATATGTTATATATCATTTATTTAAAAATAATAATAATTAAAACCAAAATACATGATATTAAATATGGCGTGCGCCCTTTTGACACTTAATATAGCTTTGATCGCGCCGACAAGGTTTCGTGTAATTGTGTTTTGAAATGCGTCACGAACTCTGATCTGTTTGACGTAAGGCTCGGGGGAATCATGCTCGTTAATGTGGAATTATATTCGCTTTAAATTATAATTGTTATTCTTGATGCTATTATTTAAATGTGTACGCTATCCCGTAGGAATACCGGGATCAAAATACCTTATGTTGTAGTTAATCTAAATCTCCAGCATTCTATGTACCAATTTTCAAAAGAACAAGAAACATTCACCCATCTTCATAAATTTGCACATCAATAATGATACATTCAAATTCAAATATATTTTTTAAACTACGGCTGCAAAACCAGAAGCTTTAGAAGCGCGTTTCCAACCCTAGTCCCGACCGTTCCTAGATGCTAACTTACTCATCCAAACCTTCACAGGAGCTTTGGCTACGTTACTTATAACAGAAACACAACATTACTTGAAAGCAGCGCTATTTAACTGTGATCTTTTGTAAGATTGAGTTACGTTGCTTCAGATTTTGAGCACGATATTTCCTGTTGTGATCTATCTCGATGAACTTATATGGATAGAAAAATAATCATTGGAACTTATTCGATCACACACTCTCCTTACGATGTAGTGATCAAATTAATCACTAAAAATATCGCCTTAAATAAAGCGTGTATTTTAATCAAGATAATTTAAACGTCGAACGCTATTCGTTATTCAAATTGGACTCTTTTGTGTTTAACTATTTTAATTAATCAGCTCGGTCTGCTGTCAACTGGCTGGAAAAGATTTCATCAATAATATTACAAAGAAGAAAAAAGTGTTAGTCCCAAGTGTGGAGTTACAGCGAGAAATTGTGAGTATAATTTTTCGTGTAAACGCTTGGGTAACTACAAAAATAAATTTACATTTCCTTAAACTAATCATAATAATGTAACACAAAAAATATCTTTAAAGTTTCCAACGCTATACCGATTGTTACCAAGTATAATTGTTACTTTTTAGTCGTAACAAATGGGACCGCACTAAATCTCGGTAAGTATGTAAATGGGTCATCTATTTTAATTAGTCTACTCCAATGCGCCTACATTTGATGTATTGGGCTATAGAGCTATGATAGTTATAGATACGACATGTAATTTTTGAATTAAAACTTTTGAGCACGCTTGACTTGGGGAGTGAGCTGGTGAATAATGTGATCGGGCGAAGCGAACGGAGCAATAGAGAGCACGCAAGCACACATTTTCTTTCTCCCTTTCTCACATAGCCAGTTACGATTAGTATATTTAAGATACAGTGCAGGTCTACTGTGCAGAAGTTTTACTTCAGTCGTGTGGTCTAAGGTGCACTCGTTTTTATTTTTATTTTCTCTTGCTTGATAGAGTCCTTTCGCGGTTATTAGTTGAGCCTTTTAGTGGTGCGTTAAATAAAGTAAATGCTGCAAGTTATAACATTAAAAATATAGAACAATCTAACGTATTATTGCCGACCGATGGCGGGATAACCATCCAACTGCTGGCTTTGAAATACACAGGCCAAAGACGGGCAGCAGCGTCTTTGGTGCGACAAAGCCAGTACTGCGGTCACCAACCCGCCTGCCCAGCGTGGTGACTATGGGCAAAACACATGAGTTCACGTTATTTTTGGCGTAAACTTGTGGAGGCCTATGTCCAGCAGTGGACTGTATAGGCTGTAATGATGATGATGATGATGATGATGAACGTATTATTAGGTCTGTGGCACCTCGTTACTCTCCTTTCAATTTAATACGAAGATTCGAAAGATATCGATTCTGACGCCCCTACAAGCTTCTTCAAGCAATTGTATTTATAGCGAAGCGTTTTAAAAGTTTTTTTTTGTTCATTAAAATAATTGTCAGCTATGAAAACATAGATTATATTTAAATGAATGACGTTGTTTGTGTGGTATTAAATTTATTTTTATTTGTGAAATAAATTATTATTTATTATTCTTCGTGTGCATAGTGGAAAATCTGTTCTTGCTGTGGGTAATAAGATAAAAATAATATAAATTTTATAAAATATTTAGAGGGTTATGTTTCATGTTATTTTTTTAATTTTAAATATAAATGATTCCCCTCGATCTTTATATATAAGTTTCTATAGAAAATCGCAACTATATAACACTATTCTCGAGTATTGTTGTGTTCCTATGGTGAGTAAGGTAGCCAGAGCTCCTTGGGAGGTTCGGAGATAAGGTCGGTATAGAGTTACCAATGTTTCTGGTGTTGCTGGCTGGTAAAGTACGGTGTCCTTTTACCATCTCAGGCGGACCGTATGCTTGCTTGACACATATGTAATGAAATAAGGCTGACATTGTATTTTTTTGCAATAAAGGTGCTGTATATAGTGAAAATATCTCTGCACATAACTTATATATATTAAGAGCATACACGTGTATTTCGTGGTCTAGACGTTTCTGTTTATCCTGTGTATTGTGTTCCAGAACTTTCCACGGTATTGCATTTTGAGGTTTATTAAATTTACTCAGAATTAATATATAAATATGTTTTTCTTCATATTCCTTATTAATTTAACGTATTTAAGATTTAAAAAATAAATTTAAGTGGAAATTGTGTTCAAATAGTATTAAATTAGTTTTTGTTTTTAATCTTTAGCAAATAACAAATGCTATCAAAGCTGCAGGCATTAATCAATAAAATGACATTGTATACAAATAAATGGTTCAACTAATAACTATAATTAAACTACGGATCAGTGATTTCTATTGTTTGTTAATTTATCATTAAATTAATTCGGTTAATTTGTATTCGAATATCATATAATGTTTTGTGTTTGACAGGTGAATAATTATGCTTTAATTTCGTTGTATAATCGTTATGGATCGGAATTGAAACTCACAACGAAAGAGTCAGTTCGGATTTTTTAAATATGTGGTTTAAATTGTCAAATAAAACATTTTTATAGCCAAATGGCTAACCAACGTAAAATAGTAATAAATGTTGAAATTGGAAACCCGTTGTATTACTTACAAAAGGCGACCATACTGCTAACACAGTGATCTCTTTAGGGCAACCTTTGGTAGAGGACTAAAGCTTAGGAAGAACTAATCTGCAGATGGGTTGATGGGAGGAATATTAAACAATGATTTCTTGGTTGTGTACTCAAAAAGAGCATCTTACTAATTTAACCCACACGTATAAGTCAACCCTTCTTATACTATTTGCATACATACCTGAACCAACTGGAATCCATGAAATTCTTTAATATTTTATAAGCTAATCTTCTGTTGAAGTGACGGATGGAACATTAATCTCTCTCAACAGTACAGACTTTTCTTGCAACGGCCATAATTAGGCATTAAATGACTAATGCAATGGAAAACATTACCGGGCATTTCGTTGAAAATTTGTGTAAAAGATTATAACAATATGAATTGTAATAATGTGTAAATCACGGAATGTCGGATTCTGGAACTAGTGTAAAAAACTCATTCCAACTAACTTGGCCTCCTCGCCAAATGACTCCGGTAAATCTCGATAGGGCCTCGTTCGGCTTCAGTCGTATCGTCAAAACTTTGTTTTCATTTCCCTAATTAAGACTGCTAGATACTTTGTCCTATTTTAGTCGAAAATAGCTCTGGAACCAGATGGAGTATATTTTTAGGATCTTTTTTTTAGTATTTTAGAAACGGTACATATTTTTGTCGCTTTAACGAAGTTATTTTGTAGCTTTAAAGGCTTATTGATAAAAATAATTTGATTTAATAACAAAGATATTTTTCGTTTATATTATTGTTCTAAAATTACTCATCAATTGACATGTGTTGCTCGTAAAGAAGTAGAGAACTTGTTGAAATTATGATTGATAGTAGTAGCAGACTAGCTATACCCGTGCGAATAATTTGCACTTAATAAGTATAACACACTTTACAAAATTACAAAAAAGTATTCATACGTCAGTTGATTTTAAATTGAACAAAAAAAAATATCGACTGTTAATCGAGTTGACGTTGTTCCAAATTCAAGTCGTCATATATATAATTTTAATAATTAATTAATTTACAAAAACGATCATAAACTTTTTAGTTGTGGATGCCGGTAGAGCATGCAATTATCTATAAAAGATATATAATTTACGTGGAGTAATTGTGAGGTTTTTTCTTAAAAGGGAGGCAAAAATCTTAACCTTAGCATATTAATATATATGATGATATTTTTGATGTATCACTGGTTAAATAATTAATTCTTTAGATTTTCTTGATAAATACAGGAACATAAATTATATTAAGAAAACTACAGTTACTTACACATATGTGGCCATCCAACTTACCTTGTTTACTTTTTAAATGATTAAGAACATCATAAAATACACAATTTGCAAATGGAAAACAAACGTAAATAAACACATGTAGCATATAATATCTGTTCGTGGGAATGATGGAATAACATTGTGAAATTTATTTAAATTAGCTGGACTTTTATGCATTTTTACTCCAGTAATTACTTTTTAATTGCCGGCCAGTGCTAACACAAGTACTTTCCCCGTAAAACTTGCTAGTATGTAAAGTAGACAAGCAATTTACTTTGTTTTTGGCTCCATTTTATTAAGTATTTCTTTATATGATATGAGTAATGTTAAATTTAATGGAAAAAAACGGTTAACTTAGTAAAATTAAGTTAAAAAAATGTAAAACCAAAAGCAACTCAAAAGGTAATCTATAGAAAAGTCTAAGAATTACTCGTCAGTTGGCAAACGGTTACAAGTTTTATCTGCAAAGTTTATTACTGGCATAAATCAGAGAATATCAGCGCGTTAAACAACTGGAGTATACACTACTTTTGTACACTCGTAAATGAAAAATAAGCAAAAGTTGTGTTTTACTGTGTTTTCATGTTTTAAAACGAACGACTTCGTCGAGGAATCTATATAGAACTGTAATTACGGAAGGGGTTATATTTTATTAATGTGGTTTCAAAATTAAGAACCTATTAAATCTAATGTTTCAAGATTCGAACTAGACACGATCCTCACCAATGTTTTTAATGGATAATTTTTTTTTTTAATTTTTTTTATATCTACTTTAGTATGTTAAAGATTAATCGCGAACAGTTGGATGAAAATTCCTGACCAGGCTATATTATATTCGTCAAACGCGCTTTTAACGCCATTCCGCTTGACTTGGGGAGTAAGTTGGTGAATGCGTGACAAGGGCGTTACGAAAAGTGTGATCGGGCGAGGTGAAAGGAAGTTAAGAGGGAGCATAACTCCCTTCCTTATACAGTTAGCGAAGATAGAAAGAAAGAAAGTTACGTTTCCTAAGTTTTACGTCAGTCGTGTTACACTATTATCTTTTCAAAAGTGGGTATAACAACAGTTTGTATTAAATAAACTAACATGTTGACTCAACCTGTCGGTCGAATTAATTCTATCTGATGTCCCTGTAGTTGCTTAAGTTTTACTTGTATTCACCCTTCAAACCGGAATAATGAAATACGAAATATATTAGGGCCTGAGTAGCTTTCGAATTAGATACGTTTTTATTCGAAGTACTTTTGTTCTATAATTTAATTAAGTTAAGATATGTTTGATATATATAAAACTTTTTACTTTTGTTATTTCAATAATAATTTTCAATTTGCTACTTTTCATAAAAAATTGTTTCGATAGAAGTAATTTTTATTTTTGTACATTTGTAAAGAAGGAAACACTATAATAATGATAAATGTAAGGGATCTTTGGTCAATATCTTAAACAACATGGCTGTAAGACCATTTGTTTGTGAAAAGCTACACCGGAAACGGATGCGGCGTCGGTTAGCTTCCGCTGACATTGTCGCTTTAGGCTGAGAGCTTTAGGGATAATTTCATTTATGTTCTAAAAGCTGTCATTTCGTCAAGATGAGAAAGTCTTTTGTGCTTTTCTTATTTATTATTAATTTATTTTTAAAGGGAACAATTTGTGGTAGGGTTTATGATATTTAAAAAATGTTATATTTTAAAAAGGAGTTTCAATTCGCCTTTTTATATGTATTACCTTACAGCTTATTACCGGATCAGGTACCGATTTTAATAATTTTATTTTTAATTTAATAATTTTATTAAATATAAGGTATATGGCCATGGCATTAAGGAATATAGCCACCCCCTCTCTCAGTTCCACTACCACCTTGTAACTTATAAAGCCGACCGATGGCGGGATAACTATCCAACTGCTGGCTGTGAAATACACAGGTCGAAGACGAGCAGCAGCCTCTTCGGTGTGACAAAGCCAGCTCTGCAGTCACCAACCCGCCTGCCCAGCGTGGTGACTATGCGCAATACACATGAGTTCGCGCCATTTTTGGCTATGTCCAGCAGTGGACTGCAATAGGCTGAAGTGATGATGTTGTATTACTTGTTGATGTAATTCAAGGGATGTTTTGTTTTCGTTTGCAAGAACGTACAATTATCAATTAACTACTATAAAATATAAAAATATACATAATAGTGTAATCCAACATTCTATGTTTGTGTGTGTGCAGAGCAGATTTTTTTTTCTAAGTATGTGACAATTAATGAAAAAAAAATGTTTAAGTTTGAATAAGTATTATTGGTTTGTTATTATATTGACGATTTTTTTTTAATATATCTTCATATCTTCCACATTTTAAATGTTAATATTTGTTGAAAATATATATTTAAAATCGCAATCCCGATCGCTAAACAATACATGTCCCTAATAAGCTATTGTATGAAATATGTTAAATTAATCCTAACAATGGTTCGTGAGTGAGATGTTACAACAATAGAGTCATCACGACCTGACCTCAAGCCCTAGTTCATATAAGATTAATATAATTTTTATTTCATAATATAATTGCATTTTCTAACAAACGAAAAAAATATTCAAATTACATCGACAAATAATTAGATGATAGATTTACCTTTTGTAGATAAACCAAGAAATTAAATAATTAGATCTAATTGATTTTAATTTTATAAAATTTTCATACTAAGTAAAAACGAGTTCTTAAATCTAGCGACAAGCTTTTATACCATATAAAACAACCATGCTGTGCGACGTCATTATAAATCTAACATGGCGGACCACCCAAGATGGCGGACTAGTTATTTTTGCATCTTTGCGCGCTGTATCTATGAAGATTAACTAAGATATAAAATAAATTGATCTCGTTGTTTTTGAATTTTAAAATTTTATAACTATGTAAATACGAGTACTTAAATATCGCGATAAGCATTTATATCATATCAATTGTGCAATTGCATTATATGTTTATAGTAAGAATTTTAAAGGATAAAATATATTTATTCGGTTTAGCGCATTTGAAATAAAAGCATGGTTTTAAATAGTTTTTTACAGTTAATTTTTAAAACAACCTTTTTAGATTGAGTCGGTGTGAGTATAATATATGTTCAAGATTAAGATAACTGACCTGTACATGTAATATGTTAATACTTCTAAGCAGAAATAGAAAGTGGATCTAGGACTAATTTTCCTATTAAAACGATGCAATAAGCGGCACTATGATCACAGCCGTTGCAATAATAGTTTCTAGTTTGTAGTAGCCCGTTGGTATAGTTTGCAGTGACCTTGCTTTTTACTCTGGGGGTTGTAGAACCAGTTCAGCTGGAGCCTAGGAGTAATATTAATAAATGTAATTTATGAAAATTACTTATATGTGGATGTGCTATTTATTTGTGTAGTAATTTAAAAAAATATATTATTACTTTTGCTATTAAACAAAAAACACAGACTACAATTTACATCTAAAAGTAATAAAATGAAAACATCATCAACGTCGATAGTCAAATAAAATAATATTAAATACCCAATATAAGCGATAATTCAAATACTACTAATTATAAAAAAAATAAGGTAATACCTAAACATAAAAACACAAAGTCATTTATACTCACAATATGTAGCTCAGTTGTGACATATTAAAAAAAAATTAAAAAAAACATAATATATTTAAAAAAAATTGAATTAAATCGTTAAAGTTGTTTTTTATAATGACGAATCATCGAGTATAGCTAAATGAACGAACCGAGTAAATAGCGTAATTAAGTCAGGTGAAACTGCGAAGAAGTTCTAGTCGAAATACACACATAGGAGCTAACCAAAACAATGATGAAGAATATGAACGAAATAAATAATGAGCAGTTTGATTGATGATCATGACAGTTTGCGACTCACCTTCGACTGCTGCACTAAGGTGACGAGCGGAGCGGCTGTGTTGATAGGCGGAGGCGGTAAAATAAAGCTGTATTGTTCTGTTGGCTCTCATTATAATAAATTTTTAAATTAAAAGTAAAAAAAAGATGCTTTCGCAATAATTATATTTAAATCCTGGTTTCAAGTCACAAATGTTAAGACAAATTACTTGTACTTTATTCAAGCACAACGTCTTATCATTTTATCACCTCGATTTTGGGCACTCAGAGCTATACAGAGTAAAGAATACCTAGGTTACGGAGCAATACAGAGTAAGGGAAAGAGTGCAGACTTAGTATGTAGATTTAGAAGTGTTAGAAAAATGGAAATAGTTGGAGTTGGAACCAGAGATCACTTTGCGTACAGTAAAATCGATACATCGAAATTCAACCTTATTTTACACGTATTAAACTACTTACCGCTCGATGTCGTATCTTATTTGGGGTATTCCTGAAGGTAACAGTATGTATTCGGGTTTCCCAAAGTACCTATACATTTTAAGTATAAAAACACATTTTTAATTTTTTTTCTCTCACCACTTTCTTTGTTTAATATAAATATTCATTTCCATATTTATGCGCCACAAACATAATCAGATACAAGCAAAGCTAAAAAGGCTTAAATTGACTCGGGCGTATTCCGCGTCACGCTCGCTTGGAGTGCGTAACCGCACCTTGTGCCAAGTCACGACCGCATCATAAAGAATACGAAAGGAGTTTTACACGTTTTCAGCGCAAGTAACGACGTAAATCATTACTTTAACCTTTATAGAAGATGTTAGAACATACGAATTATAATTTAAAATAATTGGTTAACACATTGATCAGTAAAAATGATGTCTAGTTGAGTATCTAATCAATCCAGAAACTTGACTTGTCTGGTCAGCTTAATCATCTTCTAGTGTAGTTAAGATGCTTTTGTCAAGCAGTTCTTTTTTAACCGACTTCCAAAAAAGGAGGAGGTTCTCAATTAGACTGTATTTTTTTCTTTTTTTTATGTATGTTACATCAGAACTTTTGACCGGGTGGACCGATTTCGACAATTTTTTTTCAATCGAAAGGTGATGTGTGTCAATTGGTCCCATTTAAATTTATTTGAGATCTAACAACTACTTTTCGAGTAATATCTAATAATGCGTTTTTACTTGACGCTTTTTTCGTCGACCTACGTTGTATTATACCGCATAACTTTCTACTGGATGTACCGATTTGGATAATTCTTTTATTGTTAGAAAGGGAATATCCCTAGTTTAGTATTATGATAAGGAAACCAGGATCTGATGATGGGATCCTAGAGAAATCGAGGGAAACTCGCGAAAATCCGCAATAACTTTTTACTGGGTGTTTCGATTTTGATAATTTTTAATTTAATGAAAAGCTGATGTTCATCATGTGGTCACATTTAAATTTTATCGAGATCTGATAACTACTTTTTGAGTAATCTTTGATAACGGGTAGTTGCTTGACTATTTTTTCGTCGATCTACGTCGTATTACTTGTCGATGTAATTGAAGTCGGATTTTTTTTCGTTTGTATGCAAACACAATTATTTTTAATTATTTAATAAATAATAATTAATTTTATTACTTATAATTTAGATGTTACTTATCTATTTATGCCGTGTAGGTTTATATTAGCGCTATTTAGTTGACATCAAGACAAGGTAAACTATGGAAGTTACACATGTTCGTTACCGTTTCCATAGAAGCCAGCTATGGTTCACTCAATAAAAACATACAATTTTTATTAAATTATAATAAAAAGACCACTACTGACAAAAAAGAAATTCGTTTTTTGAAGCGAATAAAAAATAAATTATATTACTAGTTAGTAACTAGTTGCGCTCGGCAGTTTCACCAGCGTCAAATTGAGGAAAAAATGAACAATAATATTTTTAAGCCATTACTGTGCAACTCGGAGATTTATTCGTACAAAGACGCGTGGCGCGACGCCGCGCGTCGTTTCATTTCACTTTACACGTCGTCTACGTCTTCTAAGTTATGCTAGCAAATTAAATGCTATAAAGGGTAAAGTTTATCTTCATAAAATTGTCTTGTTAATGAAGTACCTACTTTTCAATCGTAAGGATTCATATGCCTGGTTAGTAAAAATGAAGTAACATCATCTTTACTTTTTTTGTGATCATTAATTCGTTGCAAAGTTATTTTAAAACTATGATGCCTTTATCATGTCTATAAAACCACCTTCGCTAATAATGCATTATTTTAGAGCAAATTTGCTTATCATAAAAAAGGTTCTAATGAGCTAACTAATAAAAGAGAACAGAGACATATGTTGTTGAGAACTTTTTTAGAATTTAAAATGGCGATCAATTCCATCACACATAATAATTTTTGGATGGCCGAAACGGAAGCTCTCAAGAAAAGAATAACTTGTGCCCGTTTACGTAACATAAATGACTGAACTGAAACTGTTCTTATCGTGATGCCTTAGCCTTCCCCGATAAATGAACGATCCAACTTAAAAATAATCAAACAAAAAACATCAAACAATCCAACTCATCAACTCGAGTTGGATTTATAATATTAATATAGATTTCGTGATCTTCTATTGCTGTTGTCTCAAATCTCATTCAACAATTAGCGAATTTGTTCGACGTTTGTAACCGCTAACGAGCTCGTGTCGTACAACGTCAGAGCAACGCATTAGCTATATCAATCACCGCTACTCGATAACAGATGGCGTTGCACTTTGGCCAGTTTCCAGTGCTCTGATTGGCCATTCTGTTTATATCGTGTATATATCGCTGGAGTACTGATTTGTTACTAGCAAAACGAGGCCTTTATGATTTGTGGTTATTATAGCTAACAATAAGTTATAGGATGAAATAAAGCTTAGTATAAAAATGTTTGGGAAGAGCTCGTCATTTTTTTAATAATGGCCTTTTTAGATTTTGCTTTATATAAGGTAATATATACTAAATAAAAATAAATAAACATAAAGTGGGACAATAGTATATAAGAAAGATAAAATAGTATGTATAACAAAAAAATAATCATTATTAAAACCATTTATTATAGCTTTTTTATCATATTTTTTGATAGTAAATTAAAATCAAAAACAGCTTTATTCAAATAGGCTCCAAGAGCACTTTCGAATCGTCATTTTACAAATTGAAACTTTACAAATATTTTTTTTTTTAATTGAAGAAGTAAAGCTACCACCGATTTGGAGTGTAGATTCTGCAGAGAAGAATCGGAATGTAGATTCAGAAGAGAAGAATTATTTGTATCTATAAACTTGCAGTGGGACATTTGCGGTCCATGGACTGTAAACTATGAGTAAGTCAATGGATTAACTAGTAATAATCGTGTGTCGTACACGTCCTTCCACATTAACTATATCAATCGCTGCTATTTGATAACAGATGGCGCTGCCGTTTGGCGTCCGTCCAGCGCTGTGATTGGTCATCCGACGTGTATTGTTTAAAATCAAACACATTACTTCGTGAATTATTAGGATGTAACCGTTTGTTTCGAAATTTCTGATTTAGCGAGCGTTCGGTTTTCGAATTTCTATTATTATTTTACAAGAATGATCAAAATGTAGTGTTACTTTATATATATGTCTACGAGTATAATTTGTCTACTAATAAACATATGTAAATATCCAAAATATGTTTATGAATGATGTAAAATACACAGTTAAGACGTATAGATAGAATTTTAGTATTCTATTAGAACTTATAAATATAAATGTCTAAGACATTGCGAATCCACAGCAAAGCAAAGCTACGGAATATTCAAGCATGTTCTCACCTACTACGCTCAATACTTACATAACACGTTTATTTAATTCCACTACATTTCACCACTCATATTGAAACACGAATATTATTGTATTAAATTGTAACCGTAAGAGCAAAACAATTAACCGTCACCCCGAGGGATAAATGCGCTTAACACCCATGAAGTGGATCTTGGACAAATGAATTCAATTAATTAATTTATATTCTTCATATGATGACTCTTCATAAAACAGTTCACGTTTCATTACACGTGTATGAGTAGTCACTTGTTGTATGGAACAATTTCGATACGACTGATGGGAGTTCATTTATTGGAATTATTGTTTTAACAATTTTATTATTTACTTATCTGTTCGACGTTTTTAAGAAAATTTTAATGATAATACTTTTTAGATGTTCACTTTTTATCTAATATATGTATTACTGGCTTTTAACCGTGGCTTCGCATTGTTTTTTTTTTTTTGATTAAAAGTATCCTATGCTACTTCTAATACTTCCAAGAATATGTTCACAAAGTTTCATGATGATCGGTTAAGTAGTTTTCGCGATTGAAAGCGTAAGAAACAAACATACATTCACATTATAATATTAGTAAGGATAAGTAGATATCGCTAATTATAGTAGGGAATTTACAGGTTTAGTTATAGAAATAACACAAATGCCTTTTATGCCACAACTTGAAATGTTTTCCAGACTTACTACACTGTGCGAACGTGATTAGCACATTTTCAGAATCTTTATAAATAATATAGAGTCAGAATTACCTGTATTTCACACAGCTCAAACATTCTAATGTTATTTTCATCTGCAACTATCGTGTGTATTTAAAATTCTAGTTAAACATGAAAACTGTTTTAGTATTCTGTAGCAATATTAATTTATAAACTAAACAGTAAAGCTAGCTAGTAAATTAACAACATAAAATTGCCAGTTATAGAGACTGCCGATCGAAGTGAAACTTTAGAACTTTTGGTATTAAAATTTGAAATTTCACACTGATATACAATTGTCCTTGTGGGTCTTCCCACCGAGCCTCGGAGAGCACGTTAAGCCGTCGCTCCCGGTTGTTATCATGTACACCTGATAGCGATCGTTACTCATAGTAGGGAATATATCCGCCAACCCGCATTGGAGCAGCGTGGTGGATAAGCTCTGATCCTTCTCCTACATGGGGAAAGAGGCCTATGCCCAGTAGTGGGATATTACAGGCTGAAGCGTATACAATTAAAGAATTCAAATAATGATCAAACAAAAACACTATTTCAACTATGCACAGTATACACATTGAACTTTTCACTAAATCCATTCATTTTCACTTATAAGATATACATAGCGCTTATGTTGCGTTATACGTCAGCTGTATAAGATATACTGCTATAAGCATGTTGGTGACGCGAATGCACGAAATGTCACCCATCCAAAAAGCGTCTAACGCGCACAGCACAAAACCGCTGCGCGTGAGTCATGAGCATGTCGGTAACGTAACCCATAAGATTTTCTCTTATCAAAAAGTGCCCAACGCGGCCATAGAAGCTTTAACTTCAAAAAAACCTATTCAGAAGGTGTACTCGCATATTTTAATTAGTATTCAGATTGTTTTATACAAAAAGGTCGGTAAACAAGCGCACAACTCACCTGATAGTAAGCGATTACCGTAGCTTATAAACGCCTGCAATACCAGAAACATCGCGAGCGCTTTGCCGACTCTGACCCCAATCCTCCAGGAGCTCTGATCACTTTACTCACCACAGGAACACAACACTGCTTGAAAGCAGTATTATTTAGCTGTGATCTTCTGTAAAGTCGAGGTACTTCCGCAGTCGGGCTGCTCCATATTTCGAGCCGAATATTTCCCACTATGTCTAACCTCAGTTAAAATAAATTATAAATAACATACGAGGTTAAGATAGTCGTACAATGTTTTTTGATATAACTAAATTTATACATATCAATGTACGTACTTATATAAAGAATCCATTATAATATAATTCTTATTACACACTTTCAAACGTGTGTTGCAATTTTATGTGCCTTTTATATTTCTGGACGTTTAAAGTGTTCGATGAAATAAACAAAATACTGTTAAATAAATTATTTTAAAAACAATAAAAATTTCGAATCATCAAAATATGCGATTTTTAAATGAACGAACTACATTTTCGAATTTAACTATTGTTACATCCGATCACATAGAGCCAGTAAAAGCAATTAGAAGAGCCATTTCAATATTATTTAATGCAGATGTATGATAACTGTTATGTTTGAAAGCATTAAAACCGATACTCCGATATTGTGGTTGGGATTTCAAATGGTTTTATTGTCACTTTTGTATCAATAGTACATGGATAATCTGTAAAACACTATCAGGGATTTAGTAAACTGTTTAAGTACTAGTTTTTCTATTTTCTTAAGTAAGCGAAGCGACACGATGCGATGTGACGCGAAACGATTAGACTAATACTTGACTTGAAATGGGCAAAAAAATACTCTAAGTCAGTTTTTAAGCCTCTGCCGAAGAAGAACTGCATAGGCACTTCAGCCTATCGCAGTCCACCACAAGGCCTCCACAAGTTCGCGCCAAAAATGGCGTGAACTCATGTGTGTTACCCACAGTCACCATCACTCGGCTTTATAAGTTCCAAGGTGGTAGTGGAACTGTGTTATCCCTTAGTCGCCTCTTACGACACCCACGAGACGAGAGGGGTTGCCTGTATTCTTTACTGCCGTAGCCGCATAGCTTAAACCCAGAAATCTTATACACTAACTTTTTTCTTTCATGACTTATCCATTCTACATTGTGAAATTATTCGTACTATTTATGCATCAGTAAAAGAAATGAAGTCGAAGGAATGAATGATTGAAATCTGCATTATTTTGTCGAGATGGAAAAGATCATAGAAACGTTGTGTTCGTCAACCAATAATCAAAAGCAAATACATTAATTAGACAACAAAAAATGTGACACAAATATCTGTATAAGCATGAGTTTTTTTTTTGACTGATTACTGATGACTTTTGATTCAATATTGACATTCGGCATATATATTCATACAAAAATATTATAAATATTATGACGATTAGGAACCTACTATTAATGGCTTTCACGTAAAAAGATAACATTAAAGGGTGAAAAGTTATCTGAAAAAGGTAAAATGGTATTGCATTATATATTAATATTAAAAAAATCCTTATTATAAGTATCATATTTATTCGCGATAAAGAAAACAGATTGCAAATAGGGCTTTTAGCGATAGCATTGAAATGTGTTTATTTTGCTGTTGACTAAGTGTCGACAGATTAAAATAGGTAATTTCCAATATAAAACAGTTAAGGACTTTTCTTTGGACATACTAATCTTAATCCACCAATCACGTGTACATCGGAAACGATGTACGCAATGTAACTAATGAACAATTTATTTTCTTAATCGGGCTGCACTTGTATAAGGTTCTATAATATTACAAGGTTTAATGATATCCGAGATTTAATAGTATTCCGTTGAAATACAAAAGGATGACGCAGTAAGTATTTGACAATTTGAGTAAAGCAAGCGATTTATAAGGACAATTAGATTTGCAGGGTGGCAATGGTCATAGCAACTGACTATTCGTCTCAACTCCTTTCTCTCTTACTTAGATAAAATTTTGAAATTGCCCGTTTCAATATTTTATCTAACTCTGAATTTGATTACTAGATACATTGATCTATAAAAAATCCCTAGATATTAAATTTTGACGTAAGCTTCATACAAATTGTGTCGAAAACCTATCGCTGGCTGACAAAACCAGAGATAGAAAGATAATTGAAGCTCCGCCATCTGCCAGTCTTTCTCTTTTCTTTTCCTCACATTTTGTGTTTGTATTGTGTGTCTTTTTAGTACTTCAGATACACGACTTCGTCCTATTAGGACCTATTGTGTTTTTAACTAAGAAGACGCAAATATTTAATATACAATATTAAATTCTTATGTCGTTATTTTAAAATGAAACTGTTTCTGAAGGACGGAAATTAAATGTCAGTCTATGAATAACAACTACGAAATATGTATTAACGTATTAAGCAAGCTGTGAGTTTATATCTCTTTATAGTTGTTTTAGGAGATGGATAAAAGTTTAATATGAAGGATCAAACATTAATTAAGATACTTAGTATACTATAATTAGTGTGTCGTCCATATGTTCATAATTTTGTTTGTGTCTTAGTTGGTAAGTTCAGCATTACACATTACATTCGAGCCGTAGCTTGCGGCCATTGCGATGGCGATTGGGGGTTCGATACCCGCACATGCCATACATTTGTATTGTCTATATAGATGATGTCGTCGTGTGGGTGTTTGTGCTTCTGTATTGTGTGTTTCCAGACCCCAAACACAGGATTAAATCGCGGGTTCAATTCCCACTCATTACACGTGTGTTTAGGTCATATGTATCTATGTATGTATGTATGCAGTGGTCTGGGCGTTTGTATTTATGCATTGTGTATGTCCGGACTCTGACAAAGGAGAAAAACCTACAGGGAGGCGTTGAGTGTGAAGGGTTTTGTGGTTTTTATTTAAAAAAAAAAAAAAAAAAACACACGAAAAAGTTCAGGATAAAAAGTAGGTACTATCATAAAACCATAATCTGCCCTAAAAACAAATATTTATAGTAAACATTAACTATATTGGATTTCCGTGTTTCGATTATGCATATTTTATTTATCTTGATAACTTATCAGTAATGATAAGTTAATGTATTATTATAGACCTTGAACTGAGTGTTTATATATTTAATTAAAAAGCTCGAATTACATATATGTAAAAACGTAATTCAGAGTTTTGTAGGTTGTTTCTAAGCTAACTGTTTTAAGCTTTAAATTATGGGACTGTCGGCCTATGTGAAAATGTTTTACGTTAATAACATTTTCTAAAAGAAACTGTTACTCTTTGAAGTACCTAGTTGATGATATTGAGAAAAAATAAGGACATAAAGAATTACTATTTTAATTATTGCTGTATCAGTGTTGGTTTTAATTGTAAAATAAAATCATATAAAATACAAATTACAAATTAAATATCCTATGTTGGATTTAAATTCAAGGAAAGTATTTATTTTCTATATCAATATTCGAAATTCAAATTTTTCGTAACTATTTTTTTTTTTTCGCCAACATTAAGAAGTAATATAGTTACTTAAACATAGCTTTAATTCGCCAGTGACCATCACTTTTAAGTGAATCAATATCAGGTACGAAGAAAAAATTAATATTAAAAAAATACATAAATATGCATCTTATTATATTGTATTACAAAACTACAATTTAATATTTACCAAATGGTCTTTTGCCACGCAAATATCTAAAACGGTTGCCTATCGTTGTTATTGACAGCGCGTGACGTTCAAAAATTCAAAATGGCCGTCGTTTCGGCTGTCAATTCGAAATATTCAAAAAATAGAAATGTGAATTCGCAGTTTCCACGTATTGTATATTTTTTTATCTTTTCTAACGTATGTTCGAGTTTTAACGTTTGAGTTACGAATTATTCTGTATATATCACTATTTATTTCCAGTACTTTGTTAATTCAATATTGAATATGACATTATAGTTTTATACAATAAAGGACAGGCTTAAATAGCGGATCGCAAAAAAAAAATCAAATAAATAAAGAAACGCCGCACACTCAACAACCCTCCGGAAAGTTTGCTCCTGCTTTGGAGATCCAGAAATACACACAATTACAAAACATAATTATTGCTCTTATTTTCTTTTATATACAGGTTACTTCGAATTAGTTTTGGAAAAAAAAAAACAATTAATCCTGTAAATCTTTATTTAGCGGGTTAAGTATAAAGTAGACCAGATTTGCAGACCAACAACTTTGTTTAGTGTTTCTATGTATTATGACAGTTTTCTTATATATACTTTTTTTTTAATTGGGCAGACAAGCGATTACCATAGCTTATAGACGTCTGCAATGCGTTTGCCAACCCTAACCCCCCCCCCTCCCCGGATCTCTAGACACCTTACTCGCCGAGAGGATCATAACACTGCTTAAAGGCTTTTTATTTAGCCATGGTCTTCTGTATGGTCGTGGTAGTTCAACAGTCGGGCTGATCCAGATTTTTGGCAGGATATTTCCTGCTGTGCCCCACATCAGTAACTCTTGTAAAATGATACTTGAACTACACAAGACACAGCCCAGACATTTTTCAATATAGTTTAGAAAATGAATATTACTGAGTCAAGCCAGCTAGTAACTCAATATTTATTCTTTTAATAATTACTTTAGTATAGATCTGGTACCTATCGAAAAGTAATTTCATCTCTTGATTTTTAAGCACTGTACATTATTATTTCGTAAAATTACTAACACAAGTAATGGTATCAGCAAAACCTTAAAAACCAAAACTGGCGCCAGTCTTTCTACTATCTGATTGGATACCAAAAAATCTTTCCTAAGTTCCACCATCAATTTTGTGATTTCTGAATTATCCGAAATTGAATCAGAAGTAAAGTAGATAATTTACCGAATTGATTTGAATAAATTTAGGATAAAATACCATCAATCAGCCTTTCAATCAGAGAAACTCTTTAGATGGGGCTCAGTCAGTGTTAAAAATTCACAAGCTTGCAGATAGAGGCGCGGGGTTATGTATGAAGAATGTGAATATTCCAGATTTAGCTACGAGTTACACGCAAGCCTCTCACGCAACGTGGGGAAGTCTTTTACGTATTAGGCTTTATAAAATCAATGATATTTTTAGGAAATTATAATAATAATTATTATAATATTTCTACTTTGGTCGTGGTGTACTTTTGGATTTGGATAAGTGAAACCGCATAAAACATTTAATATATAACATGTTAAATCTTCAATAGTCATAAAAACTTGCATGTCAAACAAAACACAGTCTTCATAGTGTGTTTTCATCTATAAGGTTATCTTGTTTCGACACGAACCTTGCTACGATGAACTTTTCCACTTATTGTTTGTATGTTAACCGATGTTTCTAAATTTATGTAAAATAACAAAAATAGGATTTTAGATTGAAAATAAGCAAAGAAAAATGATTTTCGCGCCATTCCGGTCGTCGTGCTACCAAACTCTCCCAGCGAGAGGGCTCTATATTGCATCTTTTCACGTGACGCTTCAGAACATCTTTATATCTGAGAATTTGTCCGCCATGCTTTCGCTGGCCCTCCTCCAGCTCAGAGTAAAAGATGCGCTTCGCCACTCTCGCCTCCGCCATCCGTGATACATGACAGCAACACCAAAGTTGCCGACGCATCAAATATGCCTCAATGCCACCAACATTGGCGCGTCTTAGAATTTTGGTATTACGTACCTGATCGGACCATCTGATCTTCATGATGGTGCGCAGGCATTTTAGGTAGAATCGATCGAGTGTGCGTGTATGGCGACGATACACACACAAGGTCTCACAAACACTACTCACTCAGGTGTATGCATGCATTGGACGTTGAAATATTGATAACTATTTGTTAGCTTCTTACCACTTTCTATGTATATACTAATATCACAAATAGAAAAGAATAATTTTTTTTTTGTTAAAAGTAAACTGAAAAATATGGGGCTTGTTTTAATAATTCTATTATATATATGTCGACACCTGTGCTGTCGTAACAGTGATGATGTATATGTGAATATCGAACCATCGTTCGACCTACCCTCACACATTCTATTACTCGAGTCATTCTGGCGTGTATAAAATGTCCGAAGCCACCGCGGCTAAGGCAGTCTTGGTTCTGGCTTAGCACGATGCACTTGTTGTATCCTGCTAGTAGCTTTTAGTAATTAATTTGTGCAAACGAATTAATTGTTACATATTGTATCAATATATAAAATTCTCGTGCAGCCGTGTTTGTAGTTAAACTCCTCCGAAACGGTTCGACCGATTCTCATGAAATTTTATGTGCATATTGGGTAGGTTTGAGAATCGAAAGACATTTATTTTTCATCCCCCTAAGTTATAGTGAGAGGGGAATTAAGGGGGTTAATAACATATATGGCAAAACAACGTTTGCGGGGTCAGCTAGTTATCTATAATCTATAATATATATAAAAGCGAAAGGTCACTCACTCATCACGAAATCTCCGAAACTATAACACCTAAAAACTTGAAATTTGGCAGGTAGGCTCCTTATAGGACGTAGACATCCGCTAAGAACGGATTTTACGAAACTCGACCCCTAAGGGGGTAAAACGGGGGTTGCAAGTTTGTATGAAAGTCCTATGTTTTTAAAGTAAGAGACTTGAAATTTAAAATCTATACTTTATAGATGGTGAGAAGATGTCCAAATAATGTAACTTTAGAAATCAACTCCCTTTTGGGGTTAAAACGGGGGATGGTAGGTTGACTCACTCATTACGAAATCTCCGAACTATAACAGCTACAAAGTTGAAATTTGGCAAGTAGGTTCATTATAGGCATAGACATTCGCTAAGAACGGATTTTATGAAACTCGATCCCTAAGGGCATAAAACGGGGGTTGGAAGTTTGTATGAAAGTCCAATGTTTTTAAAGTAAGAGACTAAAAATTTAAAATGTATGCTCTTTATATGGTGAGAAGGTATTCAAATAATGTATCTTTAGAAATCAAAATGCTTTTGGAGTTAAAACGGGGGGTGGTAGGTTGACTCACTCATCACGAAATCTCCGAACTATAACAGCCACAAAGTTGAAATTTGGCAGGTAGGTTCCTTATAAGGCGTAGACATCTGCTAAGAACTGATTTTACGAAACTCGACCCCTAAGGGGATAAAACGGGGGTTGGAAGTTTGTATGAAAGTCATATGTTTTTGAAGTGAGAAACTGGAAATTAAAAATGTATGCTCTATAGATAGCGAGAAGGTGTCAACATAATGTATCTTTAGAAATTAACTTGCTTTTGGGGTGTAAACAGGGGATGGGAGGTTGACTCACTCATCACGAAATCTCCGAAACTATAACAGCTACAAACTTGAAATTTGGCAAGTAGGTTTCTTATAGGGCGTAGACATCCGCTAAGAACGGATTTTACGAAACTCGACCCCTAAGGGGATAAAACGGGGGTTGGAAGTTTGTATGAAAGTCCTATGTTTTTGAAGTAAGAGACTCGAAATTTAAAATGTATATTCTATAGATGGTGAGGAGGTGTCCAAATAATGCATCGTAATCTATATATATAAAAGAGAAAGGTCACTAACTCACTCATCACGAGAACTCAAAAACCGCTGGATGGTCCATTCATCTAGGATGAACAAAGATGAAATTTGGCAGGGAGGTAGATTATAGTTAGTAGACGTCCGCTAAGAACGGATTTTGCGATAATCCACCGCTATGGGGATTTAATTGGGGTTGATAGTTTCTATGAAACATATACAGCAGCTATAAGTTCGCCTGATAGGTTATTTATACTGCAGCCTGAAAATAAAACTAAAAATGTGGTGTATAGAGAGGTTTTATAAAAATGACTATTAAATTATACTAAATTGTGCCTTGCAAAAAGTTACTCAGTGTGATAAGCATTTCAAGTGACTGAAATGAAAAAATAATTTGCGTTAAAAATCTTAATAGTAATGCATGTCTTCATAACCAAGCGGACGTAGTCGCGGGCAACAGTTAGTGTATTATAAAACCAAGTCCCCAAAAGTGTATGTGATCGATTCCCTCAAAATCTACTGAACGGATTTTTATGCGGTTTCACCAATAAGGAGATAGCTTCAAGGGGAAGGCTTACGGATCGGCTAAGCCGATTTCGATGAGAGTTTCACTGGAAGTTTGCCGGGAAAACTTTGTGACACACTGATTTCAACGCGGGCAAAGCCGCGGGCACAGCTAGTCTATAATAATATATATAAAAGCGAAAGGTCACTCACTCATCACGAAATCTCCGAAACTATAACACCTAAAAACTTGAAATTTGGCAGGTAGGCTCCTTATAGGACGTAGACATCCGCTAAGAACGGATTTTACGAAACTCGACCCCTAAGGGGGTAAAACGGGGGTTGCAAGTTTGTATGAAAGTCCTATGTTTTTGAAGTAAGAGACTCGAAATTTAAAATGTATATTCTATAGATGGTGAGGAGGTGTCCAAATAATGCATCGTAATCTATATATATAAAAGAGAAAGGTCACTAACTCACTCATCACGAGAACTCAAAAACCGCTGGATGGTCCATTCATCTAGGATGAACAAAGATGAAATTTGGCAGGGAGGTAGATTATAGTTAGTAGACGTCCGCTAAGAACGGATTTTGCGATAATCCACCGCTATGGGGATTTAATTGGGGTTGATAGTTTCTATGAAACATATACAGCAGCTATAAGTTCGCCTGATAGGTTATTTATACTGCAGCCTGAAAATAAAACTAAAAATGTGGTGTATAGAGAGGTTTTATAAAAATGACTATTAAATTATACTAAATTGTGCCTTGCAAAAAGTTACTCAGTGTGATAAGCATTTCAAGTGACTGAAATGAAAAAATAATTTGCGTTAAAAATCTTAATAGTAATGCATGTCTTCATAACCAAGCGGACGTAGTCGCGGGCAACAGTTAGTGTATTATAAAACCAAGTCCCCAAAAGTGTATGTGATCGATTCCCTCAAAATCTACTGAACGGATTTTTATGCGGTTTCACCAATAAGGAGATAGCTTCAAGGGGAAGGCTTACGGATCGGCTAAGCCGATTTCGATGAGAGTTTCACTGGAAGTTTGCCGGGAAAACTTTGTGACACACTGATTTCAACGCGGGCAAAGCCGCGGGCACAGCTAGTCTATAATAATATATATAAAAGCGAAAGGTCACTCACTCATCACGAAATCTCCGAAACTATAACACCTAAAAACTTGAAATTTGGCAGGTAGGCTCCTTATAGGACGTAGACATCCGCTAAGAACGGATTTTACGAAACTCGACCCCTAAGGGGGTAAAACGGGGGTTGCAAGTTTGTATGAAAGTCCTATGTTTTTGAAGTAAGAGACTCGAAATTTAAAATGTATATTCTATAGATGGTGAGGAGGTGTCCAAATAATGCATCGTAATCTATATATATAAAAGAGAAAGGTCACTAACTCACTCATCACGAGAACTCAAAAACCGCTGGATGGTCCATTCATCTAGGATGAACAAAGATGAAATTTGGCAGGGAGGTAGATTATAGTTAGTAGACGTCCGCTAAGAACGGATTTTGCGATAATCCACCGCTATGGGGATTTAATTGGGGTTGATAGTTTCTATGAAACATATACAGCAGCTATAAGTTCGCCTGATAGGTTATTTATACTGCAGCCTGAAAATAAAACTAAAAATGTGGTGTATAGAGAGGTTTTATAAAAATGACTATTAAATTATACTAAATTGTGCCTTGCAAAAAGTTACTCAGTGTGATAAGCATTTCAAGTGACTGAAATGAAAAAATAATTTGCGTTAAAAATCTTAATAGTAATGCATGTCTTCATACCCAAGCGGACGTAGTCGCGGGCAACAGTTAGTGTATTATAAAACCAAGTCCCCAAAAGTGTATGTGATCGATTCCCTCAAAATCTACTGAACGGATTTTTATGCGGTTTCACCAATAAGGAGATAGCTTCAAGGGGAAGGCTTACGGATCGGCTAAGCCGATTTCGATGAGAGTTTCACTGGAAGTTTGCCGGGAAAACTTTGTGACACACTGATTTCAACGCGGGCAAAGCCGCGGGCACAGCTAGTAATCTATAATTGGCGAGGCAGGGCGGACAATTCGAGCAGTGTAGATGAGCGTTGATGTAGGAACTGCTTTGAGTTTCTCCGTCTGCCATACGATGGACCCGGCACCCGCACGGTGAATTCATCGAATGCTAAGAAGTTCGTCTCCCCCCCTTCGCCCTTTAACTAATAACTATCTTGTGTTACCTTACATTGTTATAAACCAGCGTGAACCTTCTTCATTCCTACATATTGGAACGAGGTTCCTTACGGCAGGCTTGACATTTGGCTGGGCGACCGAACTGAAAAAATATGTGATACTAAAACCGTAAGAAAAATATATAACGGAAGTGACGTAATATCAGTCACACGATTGTATAACGTTTAACGTTTTTTTTTTGTAACCTATGACGTTTGTAAAACTAAAATATTACAAGTAAACTTTTTTTAAAAATTATTTATATAATTTTATACTGTCGACAAAAATAAATAAAGACATATGTTTTTTTATTTCACTTCATAGTTTGAATTATTATTATTATTATTGTGTTTGATTTATTTTATTTTACGGTATTTGTTATTTTCTAAAATACTAAATTTCCTAAATACTTTTATGTACTTAATTAAAAACCAATCAACAAAATTTAAAAAAAAATCAAGAACTAGAAAAATATATAAAATTCAACAACTTTTTTTTTTCAAATTTTGTTGCATCTATACTATTCGAAAGAACTTCGTTCCTACCTGGTGTCCCATGACACCACATAATTTTGTTTATTTATATGTGTTTTAATAATTTTATTAGTTGTTGTCATGGACACCTGATAGCGATAGTTACTCATAGTAGGGAATATACCCGCCAACCCGCATTGGATCAGCGTGGTGGATTAAGCTTTGGTCCTTCTCCATGGTGAAAGAGACCTATGCCCAGCAGTGGAATATTACAGGCTGAAGTGTAATAAAACTATAGTTCATATGTCATATAACGAAATACGCTTGAATACGTGTTTTGTCAAAGTCATAAAGGTTTAAACTGAAACTAAGTTAATCCTTTTCGCGGCGATGCGGCCCAGTGCGATAACAACTTTATTGACGGCTCACTAACGATATGTTTTGATAGATTTAAATTAAATAACTCATGTTAATTTCAAATTTTGTTAGCAAAATTGAGCATTTATGAGTACTAGTGGTCGCCCAGTGGTCGAAATTCGACCATATTTATGATATACAGAAGAGTATATATTCGTGTGTGTGCCAAATACATGATAGTGTCACTTCAGCCTGTCGCATTTCGCTGTTGGACATAGGCCTCCACACGCACATATCACATGGTAGTGTGTGTAATATTTTTTTTTCTATCGATTTAACGTATTTTTTGTGCATAATTTTAAAATAAAATATGAGCATTCTGCACTCCTTCTCTAATAAACCATAAGAGAGCGAAATTTCATATTCCTCCTTCCGCGCAATTTTCGTAAAAAGGGGTACAAAGTTTTTACTTCACATATTAATATATAGAAGATTATACTGTGTTAAATTTTGAAATTTAAAAATAATACGACAGAAAGAATATATACGGGAATATAAAGACGTCATTCTGTTTATACCATAAGGTTGGCAGACAATTTATGATCCGTAATCTATGTCTCAAACACTAGGAGCACTGCACGTCACCGAATATACCACCGACTCTCCAAGAAATTTTACTAGCTTACTCACCACAGGAATGCAACACTACTTGAAAATAGTGCTGTTTGCCTCTGTTCTTCTGGAAGGTTGCTTCGAAATTTCTATCAAAATATATCTACAGCGAGAAGTTGCGCTACGCTGTTATTGTTTTTTTTGTGTTATGTCATATTTCATGCAGCTTAAAAACGGAAGGGTCCCGGGGGATGACGGAGTTACGGCTGAGCTCCTTAAGCCCGCAGGGCGACCTGTCTTAAAAGCCTTGGCAAGACTCTTTTACGCTGTCATCCACTGAGGTACAACGCCGGAGACGTGATCCAGGAGTGTGGTGGGTGCTGTTCTTTAAGAAAGGCGATAAGTCTCTGCTGAAGAATTACAGACCGATCACACTTCAGAACCACGTCTATAAGCTGTTTTTGAGTGTTGTTACGAATCGTCTCGCCAGAAGACTCGACGAATTCCATCCACTAGAGCAGGCTGGGTTTCAAAATAGCTGCAGCACCGTAGACTACATCCATACTCTTAGGCAGATTATTTAAAAGAATATAATCAGCCGATGTGTATGACATTTGTGGACTACGAGAAAGCCTTCAAATCTGTCGAGACCTGGGCTGTCCTGGACTCTCTGCAGAGATATCATATCGACTGGCAAAATATCTAGGTACTGAGATGTATCTCCGATGCGAAGACAATAACCGTTCATATCCAGGACCAGCGAACAAGACCCATTTTCCTCCGACGTGGGATAAGACAGGGAGATGTAATATTACCGAAACTGTTTACCACTGCGCTGGATGATGATCTGATGGCTTTAAGATCTTGGATTGGGGGGAAAGAAGCATCAGTGTTAACGGTGAATACATCTCTCACCTTCGTTTCGCCGACGATATCGTCATCTTTGCGGAGACGTTACATTTGGTTTGGTTGGACGAATGAATAAAATTCAGTTGGGCTGGGCGGCATTTGGCAGGCTTTGTCGAGTCTTTACTTCAAAACTTCCGCAATGCTTGAAGACAAAAGTCTTCGAGAAATCCGTCCTGCCTGTATTAATACACGGAGCCGAGACGTGGACACTGACGAAGGGACTGGTCCACAAGTTTAAAGTCGCTCAAAGTGCAATGGAACAGGCTATGTTTGGGGTTTCTCTAAAAGATAGGAATAGAAATGAGACTATCCGCGAGAGAACGAAAGTAACCGACATAGCCCATAGAATTAGCAAGTGGAAGTGGCAGTGGGCTGGTCATCTGTGTCACAGGACTGATGGCTGTTGGAGTAGACGGGTAATGGAGTGGAGACCGCGTCTTGGGAAACGCAGTGTGGGACGTCCTCCGGCCCGTTGGACCGACGATCTACGTAAGATTGCCGGTGTAGGCTGGATGAGGATTGCGGAAAACCGGGATGTCTGATCCGAACTTGGGGAGGCAAATGTTTAGCAGTGGACTGCAATACACTGAACTGACTGACAAATTTCATGTGACAAGCAAATATGTATTGTACATAAACAGCGCTGAAAAGTTTTCCTGACAATTTTATTGTTATATCTGTTTTTTAAACGCGACTGCATCGAGACGATAACGGTTAGGTGTCGCTCTTGATAAATGGTAGCTTTGAAATATTCACACTGCGTTGGACAAATATGTCCAACACACTGTTTTTTTTTTCCAAAACAATTCATAATTTCTTTATGTTTTTATTGGTTGTTGTTCATCTAATAGATTGATTATTTTGAAAAAACTAGATGTTTATCTATTTGTTTCTCTATTCTATATATAATAATTTAATTTATATTATCATTGCCACATTGAGAGTTGACAGATAATAAATATCTCTACCAAGAATCGTTATCAGATGCTAGAGAATATTTGTATAAATCTAGTAAGTAGACGACTTACACTCAACGGCCCCACAGTGACATTTCAATTATTTACCGGAAGTTCAAGAACACACCCAAGACAGTCACAAACGGCAAGACTACAACAAACCTCTGCATGACCTGTGCAAATATTTTGTATTATATAACTAGGTCGGCAAACAAGCGTACTATTCACGGCGATTACCATTACCCTAGGCTATAGCTCACGCTGGAATGCTGTCTCACGCTGGGAGTTCCACACTTCCGTCACATTCGTGTGGCGGGGTTATTGCGTAAATGCTTTTCCCCATCTATAAAAAAAAGGCTATAGATGCCCGCAACACCAGAAGCATCGCAAGTGCGTTGCCGAACCCCCCCTCTTCACCTTACTTATCTCAGAAACACAAAATTGCTTGAAAGCAGTATTATTTAACTGTGATCTTTTATGTGCGGGTATCTAAAACGCAACTGTCATAACTGCGCCAATGTGTTTTCAATCTTGTAATCACTAGTTTTGGGGGAAACTCTTCATCACTACATTAGTATGGTCGGTAAAACCATGATTAAATTTTTTTAACAATATTATTTTTATATAACATAGATTTCTGTCTTTCCAGATGAAAATGCCGTGAAATGAGACCAACAAGCGTTATTTGACAACATGGCGAAACGGATCCTGTTCATGTTTCTAGCGCTTCTGGCCAACACTGTGAGTTTACTTAATTATTAATATAGTAATAAGTACTTTTGAATCATAGCAAGGTCTATGGCGTTTGTAACGTAGCACAAATATCTGGAATATCAAAATGACAACCGCAGTAAGTCATGTACCGAATAGGTTCATAGTGACCTTGAAAGTTAAAAACTTAGAAATAATACTAGTACTATAGAAAAATGAAGTACTTACTGTCACGCAGTGTTTGCTTGAAATAATCTCAAATAATAATAATCTAACTATATAAAATTCTCGTGTCAGAATGTTAGTTACCATACTCCTCAAACGGCTGGACCGATTTTTATAAAATTTTGTGTGCATATTTGTGTTAAAACCTACCTGGGTTTGAGAATCGGCCAACATCTATTTTTCATACCCCTAAGTTATGGGGGCGGGATTAAGGGGATTAATAAAATATATGGAAAAACAAGGCTTGCGGAGTCAGCTATTCTAACTATAGAAAAAAAGCAAAAAGCAAAAGATTCTAATTAGATACCAGTAACAAGCAAGTCGCGACTAGCTAATTAAGAGAACTGATAAAACGTACACAAACCTCGGAGGCTTTCTGTGTCTATTACTGAAGATTGTTATCGTTTAAATGTTTTGAATGATTTCTGCTTTAAGTGTGTAGGACATTTTAAACTTTAGGATCTTGCTTTAATTTTCTACAGTGTATTATTACAAAAATAGCCAAATTGTTCCTGTAGTTCTCGAGCAATAGCGCTAAGAATAACTCTTCTCTTGAAGTTCTCGAACAATAGCGCTCAGCTTATAATTTAGTGATTAATTTATATTTATATAGATTAAATTTAAACATTTATGTAAGTAATTGGTATGGTTTTTTGTTGGATTTATCTATACATTTCATTCAACCTGCGGTTGTGATACGTTCTAATAAAATGCAGACGCAAAACGCGAATCACGATTTAGTCTGTTACTGCTGGGCATGGGATTCTTTCTCCATGTAGGTGAAAGGTGGGAACATAACCCACATCGTTGCTCCACTGTAGTTTTGCGGATAACATAATTAATATAATGTAATAATAAATAGTTATTAGTAGTATTATATATACAAAACTGGGAAATTAGAATTAGAAATATAATAGATAATAAATTGAAAAAAGAAAAGAGTTTTTATTTCGTATATACCAATGCTTTTAGTGTATGTAATTTTTACGTTGCGAAATAAGCGTAATTTATTTTTTCTTTCAATATTCAATAACACATATTTTTTAAAAGCTACTAAAATAAAATATTCGTTCTCAAGCCTATATATACACTACATATAAGCCCGAATAATAAAAACAACCACAAGCAAAAGTAATCACGCAAAATCGATTTCATGCGTGACTCGAACGAAAAGCACATCGCTTTGATATAAACCAAACACGCCATTATCGGAAAATTTCACATATTCCACTCGAATAGACGATTGTAAGGCTCCTTTTTGATTCAAAAGATCAAGGATTTTTCACAGAAAAATGAAAAATTGCTCAAACATATTCAACGGTCTTTGGCTGATTGCAGCGAAGTAAAATATTCTTATTGAGTAAATAGCTTGGGTTGTGATTCCATTTACGCTTATCGATAACAGTTAAAATTTAAGTAAACTACTTAGCGAAATATAAGATCGTTTAATCGATATGCGAAAAATAAGATTTTAAGTTCTTTCTTGAAAGAGAATAATGTAATATATTTTACTCAGCTTCGTGTTTTTCCACCATGATGTATCGGGTGTCGAAATCATGATTTGGGTTCCTAGATGAGATTTTTAAGAATATAAAAAACGAATTAATGGAAATCTTTAAGGATTTTTTTTACTTTTTGAAATATTTTGTAAAGAAAAATATTTTACAAAATATTAATCTATACACAAACAAGTAAATACGCATTATTAGATATAACTCTAGAAGTACTTTTCGGATCTCAATTAAATTTAAATGGGACCAAATGACACGCAACACCTTTCAATTAAAACGAAATTCATCGAAATCGGTTCACCCGGTCAAAAGTTCAGATGTAACATACATATGAAAAAAAAATCCATCGAATTGAGAACCCCCTCCTTTTTTGGAAGTCGGTTGAAAATAGACTGATTGTTTACTTGTATTGTCAACTTTTTTTATTGTTTGGATTGAACAAGACATATGTAATGCTAACATATTTGTTAAACATTAATAAAATCTTTATGTATAAAAAGACAAGTCCTAACTCACTCATTAACGCCCAGCCCAAACCCTTGGATCTAAAAAGCTGAAATTTTACATAGAGTTTCCTTTTATGATGTATACAAGGAATAAGGAATTATATTTCGAAATTGAACCCCTAAAGGGGTAAAATGGAGGTTCAAAATTTTTATGACGAAACAATATTAAATAGACATTTCGATTCGAAACTTCGTAGGAGTACTCCGAAAATAAATAAGCAAATTCGACTTTCTTGATTTTCCGAAAATCAACCCTTTAGGGGGTGAAATGGGGTCGATCATCATCGATCGACATGGGTGTCGTTATTTATGTTTTTTGGGACGTTGATTGCGAAAATGGCAAATATTTCGTAGTCTAAGATGTCGGACATGACATAAAATTAATTAAATTGTATCCCAATACAAACTTGGAACTCCCGTTTCACCACTACAATTCAAAGCTCCGTAGGTGTACTTCAATAAAAAAAAAAAAAAGTAATTATAAGTTTTCAAACTTCAAATACATCATTATAACATTAATTTAAATTAGTGTTTTATTTGTGCTGGAGTATACTTACTACAATTTGTACCATAATTGATCCCAAAATTAAGAAGTACTTTCAGCATAGACTGAAAAAATAAATAGTCTTAACCCTTAGGTACTTCCTTAGGTAGGTTTCCTGTACAAGCGAAGCCGCGGGCAAAAGCTAGTAGTTACAAGGCTAAATGTGTGTAAAATACACTAGGTTTACTAAAATTATTGTTGAAAAGATACAAAAATGTATAAAAATTTAATATCGTAAATTTTACAGGAATAACTAGTTTTTTTTTAATTATTTTTTTCTTTTATCGATATATCTTACGACGACAAAGCACGTCACTACACCATATTGATTTATTGCAAGAACTTTAACGAGTGAGTGTATAAAAGCTCTCAAATCCATGATTTGGCGTTTATTGAAGTCCTTTGAAAAGGCATGTTTTTGACAAGGCTTTATGATAAGCTTTTGATAATACGTAAACGTTATAATAATTGTTTCATGATTAAATATTCAAATATTTATAGCTTTAGAGGCAATAAGCAGCAACGGAACCTATTTTGTGGTTGTTAAATAAATTAAGTTCGAGGGAAAATATTCTTATTGATTCATTTTTCATTTGAGAGGTGACAGAGTTTGTACACAGTGAATTACAATACATGTTTATATATTTAATATGCTATTGTAGTTGTCTCTATAATTTTATAATTTAAATAGAATAAAAATCTTCTATCAGCATAATAATATAGTAAGCATCGGTTTTGAACGCAAAGAAAACCAAGAGCATTGTATTTACGTTGCCCAATATTAAACACACGAATTATAATTTGGAAATAAATAACGAGAATCATAAAACAGGTTTCTTAGGGATTAATTTGGATCCAAACTTCAGTGGAATTTAAATTTGTCATCTTTGGATGGTAGATTCAGCTCCGCAGCATTCTCAGTTAGAAATGTTCGACAACTAACCGACGTTGGTACTGCGCGTTTAATGTATTTTAGCCATTTCCATTGTATTATGTCTTAGGGTTTGTTATTGTGGGGTAATGCTACGGATATTGAGACTGTATTTTCTACGGGATATTTCACATAAGGTAGACATATGATTAATTGCATCACAATATATTTATAACAATATCAAGTATATTCATAGGAATTTCGATTGTGTTGAAATAAATAATCATAATCGCAGCATAAACATGAGTATGAATAAAAAAATTGTAGCTCTAAGCTTCCGTAAATGTCATGTTTGCTGTCTATGTAATGGTATTCGCATGCACAATAAAACCCCAGAAACGATTTTGAAATTGTCAAAGAATAAACTTAATGTGTATATTAAAAAGCTAACACTACACTAATAGCTAAAGCTTAATATTCGTTGAAGGATTACACATATGATAAAGTTATATGGACTTAGTGACGACATGAAATACATTTCATGCAAGATATTACTAGTTTTGTACTAAAACACAATTACAGAGTAACTACAGAGTTTCTTACCGTTTCTTCTCTGTAGAATTGATATTCTGAGCCAGTGGTAGATTCACTCTAAAAATAAAAAAAAAAATTCAATTTGTAAAATGACAAATCAAAGGTGCCTCTGTAACCTATTTCAATAAATCTAACTCGTTTTTTGATTTTGAGATTGAAGTCTTATGAAATGTTAAAAGTCTGTCTCTGGTTTACTAGCTATAGATTTCGGACACAAATCTCATGTAATTACAGTCTTTACGAAGAAATAAAGAGTAAGGAATCAGAGAAAGTCCCGTGGCCTTAATAAACCGCGATAAAATCCGAAAAAATTGTTTCATTATAAAAATGTAAATACAGACTATTGCCATTTAAAAATTCCTAAATGGTATATTTATCTTTAGTTACTACTAGCGATATGTACTTAACTAAATTGTATAGAGTATCGATCTTTAGTAAGCAAAATCATTGCAATAGAGACATGTCATTGAAACCATTTGTAATTGGTGAAAAACTTGTTTCAACACAATCAAAATGAACTTAACTAGTGATAGTTGAAACTGTCGGATTTCTCAACGAATCTGGACAAAAGTTAATCGTAAAAATACTTAATTTCATATCTCTGAGTCCAAGTGAACTGGGCGCAGTTGGCACCGTGCCCGCGATTTAAACTTTCCACAAACTTCGTTTTTATTGTTACGGTCCCACGCTCCGATTATGACAATCGCCGAACATTTTAAGATCTTTGAAATTTGATCGTTTATCCTGGGTCAGATGATATGTTCCTTAATAATATTGATGCAAACTAGCAAATCGATATCAACAGTTTCTTTATTAACGCAGGCCTCAAAAGGACTTATAAGTTGTCAACTTACACAGTATTAATTTATAATTTTTAATAATAAAATTATAACTAACGTGAAGCTACCATCCATTACTTTACAAACGGTAAAAACTTAACAGTTGCTCTTTCGAAAATCTGTCGTTGTAACCAATATGTCATTAGTCAACTACTTTACCGAAACATTGTATCAAATAATATTCTTTCCATATTAAACTCTTAAAAATGTTTAATTTATACGTATATTGACAAATTATAAAGAAATAAATTTGTGGATTTTTTATAAACAGTAATGTCTGCAAAACCAGTTGCATTACAACCGCGTTCCTGACCCAGCACTCTAACCTTTTCCAGAAGCTGTGACTTCCCTACTCACCACAGGAGCACAATACTATTTTAACAGTGTTATATAGATTCTTTAAGGTAAGGTAAGGAACTTGCTTAAGCTGGCTGCTCTAAATCTTGAGTAAAATATTTCTAGTTCTGACCTATCCCAAAAAGATTTTATATTATTTTATATTTAATGCGTACATACTACTAATAACAACCACTCTGGTGGTATGAGGCGAGTATTTGCCTAAAACACTGACGGTTTGCTGGTTCGATTCCCGCGCGGGACGGATATTTATATTTGTACAAATATTCTTTCTGGTTTGGATGTCTGTCCTTGTGGGTCTCTCACCATGCCTCGGAGAGCACGTTAATCCGTTGGTACCGGTTGTTATCACATATGTACACCTGATAGCGATCGTTACACACAACATATACATTCCGCATGAACATATCTGCCTACCCGCAGAAATAGTAAAGGTCTAAATGAATCAATTTTACAATAATCTGTTAATGGAGTTTTTCTTATTTCTACAATAAAAAAGATGGCAACAGAATAGTTTTTGAATATCATATCAAAAATTGTTCAAATTGATCGAAATTTCGATCTAGCGGGTACATCGTTCCATAGCTTAAGTGGCTAGAGCGCCGACACGGTCAGTCGGAATACGCGGGTTTGATCCCCGCTGGAGCGGTCAATTTTTGATATGATATTCAAAAATGTTTAGAATTCCTAATATGTGGGTAACACAAAAAAAAATCGTACATAACAGAATAGTTACTAAAACTCCGTATTGTGTACAAAAATCCCATTTTTGGCGTACACCTAAATCTAATAAGTAGTGTTGTGTTACACATTATCGTATCAAAGTTTCTTTTAGTGATCTGATTTGTTCTTGTTTCAATGTCTAGGACCTGGGTGACCGAGCTTAGCTCGGTATTTTTAGTAAATCGTGTTTTTTGAAAATCATATTTAAATACGAATTACATATTGATAAAATATGAATAATATTTTTCGATTTTATTTTTTTTAGAAAAAAAAAAGAAAAAAAACGATAATTGATCTGGAATACGTGAGGATTCGAACCATGATCTTTTCGGCCGAGCGCGATCGGCCGATTTCCCCTGAGCTATTACAACTTTATTGACAGATGCGAAATTTACCTTCTTATTCTAACGATATTGTAGCCATTTTTTCATTGCCTAAAAACAGGGATAAAACGACATATTCTAAAAATGAATCCTAGCTAGATTTATTTATCTCCCCCGTAATCCCCTGTATACTAAATTTCATGAAAATCGTTGGAGCCGTTTCCGAGATTCAGATTATATATATATATACAAGAATTGCTCGTTTAATAGTATAAGATTTAGAATTCCTAATATGTGGGTAACACAAAAAAAAATCGTACATAACAGAATAGTTACTAAAACTCCGTATTGTGTACAAAAATCCCATTTTTGGCGTACACCTAAATCTAATAAGTAGTGTTGTGTTACACATTATCGTATCAAAGTTTCTTTTAGTGATCTGATTTGTTCTTGTTTCAATGTCTATGTGTAATATTTATGGAATTCGCGACTGCCGACGTTAAGCTACTTGCAATATTCCACAAGTGTGACTGTCAAAAATTTTAAGAAAAACTATTTCCGTTTAGAACTTTGACAAGAGAACGTGAATTGAATTATACCCAATGACTTATGAATTTAATTAGAACACAACGAAAGCGCGATTTAGAAAATATCTTTAATTAATTGCTTGCGAGAGAAGTGAACCTATTTATGATTATATTTTTAATATGGCTAAAAACTCAAACTGCAAATTAATATTGAACTAACGAACGTTTCAACCAGATGTCGGTCGAAGCTCGGTTGAAAAGTCAGAAACTAAAAACACACCGCGTTAATTAAAAGTTTTCTACACTTTTATACCGTTTATTTGCGAGTGAGAGGTGGTAAAACGAATTTTCGACAACGAAACAAGGTGTTGGAATATTTGTTTAAAGTTCGTGTATTAACACCTTTAATAATTTTATCCGCTAGCGCATTAGATTTCACTCATTCACTATAATGTACTGAATTTTAATGTTACCTCAACACGTCAATATTTAGAGCGATATTTAAATAAGAAACTCTGTAATGGTGAATCTATTTATACTCCCAGAAGACGATTTAATAGATTAATTGATTTGACTGTAAGCGCATAATTTTTTTCTGATATTACATATAGTAATTGTCTAAAAAATAAAAAAATAATAGAGATTATTTGTCTACAAAGTAATAAAAAATTTAATAACATTTGTACATATAAAAAAAGAAACAAAAATAAAATTTATAGTATAGAACGCTCATTATAGTACAATTCAGACCACTTCTCCTTTTATAGAGACATTTTAGAGTTTGGTACTAAGAAGACATGAAAGAGAAGATAAAAACGTTACAAATAACAATATTTAGTACTCATTTCAATTTTTGACATAAAATGTTTCACACATTTTTTTCTTTAGCATTCGATACATCACAAATTATACCAATAGCGAAGGTTTTTCTCAATATTTTTTAGAATAGAGAGTAAAATGTATTTCCTTCAGAATGCGCCCTAAAAGAAAACATGTTTATAATAATGCAACGTAGAAGAGTGAAAAAAAATTAAATCGTTAAACTCGTCCAGTATATAGTTTATATAATAGAAGTAAATAATAAAATACTATATAATATATCGAAAAAAAGCGAATCAAGCGAATCCGCGCACAAAAACTAATAACTGTATAAGAGGTTATTAAAGCTTATTGCTTCAATTCTCGCCTTCGCGTATTACGTAATCCGCATCGCCCCCGAATTCGACCTAACAGTAATAATACTTAATGTTATGTTCGGATTAGATTGCGCGCTGTCGATATAATATTTACGCGAAGTGTTATTCAAAACGAGCAAAGGATATTCCTACGTCCGTGAAATCGCTAGATCATCGTATTCTCTAAAGTTAAAATGCTGTGTAGGATGGCTTTATACAAAACAATGCATGTTTTATAGTAATATATTTCTTCCTTACACGAGTAATTCCATTCTGACACTGAAAGCGAAAGTAGAATACGTGTATTTATTGCTAACGGTTTCAGATTATTCTGTATACATAAACGTGAGATAAAGTGCAAGAATTTGTTTTGAAAGAAAGAAAGAAAAATGTTTTATTGTTCACAATAATAAAAATCAAAACAATACAAATACGGTTTACACACAAATATTATGAACAATACAGGCAGCCACTCAGCATTTGCCACACTATTGCAAAAATGGTGAGTCGCTGATTTTCAGTGACTCCTCATTGTCACTCGCTTGGAGCGACATCACTGACAGCACTCAACCAAAAACACACTCACACAAATTGTAGCTCACTTAAACCACCCACTTAACCGACACCAACATATCAGAAAAAACATAAACATCCGCAACTGCCACGGACCACCTACACCCACAAAAAGAGAGCAGCACATCCACACTGACAATAAATATACATAGTTTTGTGTTGAATATGACTAAATATTTAAAACAAGCTTTTTTCAAATTGTCAAATTGTTAAACCACTATTAATATATTGGGGAACGTGTAAAAATACAATGTGCCTCTTGGAAAATCTAACATTCTCGTTGTGTTTCAACCATAAAAGGCCGTGCGAGACTCTGTACAGGCTTCGTCGAGTCTTCACTTCGGAGATTCCGCAATGCTTGAAGACAAAAGTCTTCGAGCAATGCGTCCTGCCTGTGTTGACATACGGAGCCGAGACCTGGACACTGACTAAGGGAATGGTCCACAACCGACATAGTCCACAGAATTAGCAAGTTGAAGTTGTAATAGTCTGAACTGATTGACTGACTGACTGACTAACTGACTGACTGACTGACTGACTGACGACTGACGACTGACTCTGACTGAGTCTGACTGACTGACTGATTGACTGACTGATTGACTGACTGTCTTGTATATGAAGAAGAAGAAGAAGAAGAAGAAATATACTTTATTGTGCATATTACAAGCCAACATAACATACATCTTTAAAAAATTAAATTTGCAAAACAATATTATGCACAAAGCGAGCATATGATGATTTAATTCAGTTAATCGTGGTATATTCGACACACGTAATTAGTTAGTGAGTTGCGTTTCTTTAGAAATATCTAAAAAATAACAATATATATTTATAGCTAAAGAACGCACGAGTGCCAGACCTTCGTCATTTTATAAGAGCTGAAAATTTTCTCAGCTTATGCTCCCAACACAAGCAATGGCCCAAAATCAAGTAAAAATCTAGTTTGCCTCGGTGGCTGGCTCTTCCGGGCTCTCGATTTATCAAGAGTATTATCTTTTGTTATGAAACTATTACTATTGTATGAGATAGAATACGTTTCTTGTGTGATACGAAGTCGAATATACTAGAAACGGTGACGATGGTGGGTTCGAAGGATTAGTTTCATTAGATCTAATGTTGTTTTTGGTCTATATATTTTTTTATATATAAATCTAGGTCGGCAAACAATCGTACGGCTCACCTGATGGTAAGCGATTACCGTAGCTTATAGACGTCTGCAACACCAGAAACATCGCAAGCTCGTTGCCGACCCTATTCTCAATTCCCCAGGAACACAAGACTGCATGAAAGCTGTATTATTTAGCTGTGATCTTCTGCAAGGTCGAGTTACTACCCCAGTCGGACCATCGGCTCCATATTTTGAGCGGGAAATTTCCTGCTGTGCCCTACCTCAGTTAAAGTTTTTTATATTTTATTTATATATTTATTCATCCACATGCCTTTGAGCGTGTCCTGCTATCAGTTTTTTCTGTTATGCTGATCATTTGATGATAATCATTACTCATTATGAGTATATTATCTGCTAATTATTTTCCTACTGAAATTATTGTGTATTTACCTAGCGGTAACGTATTTACAATCAGTTCAGAATATTAATTAAGCCGTTATTCAAACTATGATATCAAGTTTGTTCAATATAAATTGATTTATTGCAGTTGATGTTGCTTTTAAATTACGTAAAGTGGATTTTTTTTATTCTTTTACTGAATATTGTTGCAAATTGTAATTAAATCATACTATATGGGGGGAAATAAAATAATATAAATAAAGTTATCTGAAAGTCGCGGAAGTCTTAAATTAAATAAATTAAAACGTTTTATTTAAAAAAGCAGTAGAATATTTATGCACAGATTAAACATATGTTTTTGATGTTTTTATTTTCATTGAAAACTATTTTGATATTTTAAATTAATGTTATCTCACCAATAGTGATCGGAGTAATTTCTTTACCAATTTTTGCATTCGACGGTAAAATCATTTCATATAATTGAAATGCAATATATAAAAAATAAATAAAACGAAGCTCGAATTTCAATTTGTATTTAAATTAAAAACAAGCTAAAGTTGATGAAAATAATTCTTTTTCCGAATTTTAACTATTCATTGGAGCGTTAAAATAATTTTTAGTATTTTTATCCTTTAAGTTCAACATTAAAATGTTTTTTAAACATTGTTTAGTTCACGTTGGAAGATTTAATACATTTAAAATTTTATTGAAGACTCATTATTCCAATTGCGCAACTGATATGACAGTCCTGAAAACCTTACCCAAGAAATGTCAAACACTCAAGTTCCACCACATATGGTGTATGTGTTTGTCATGTGACGACACGTTGGCGCAACGATTACATCACTGGTTTGCAATTGTTGCGCTGGCGGGTTCGATCTGTTATACCTAGGTTTAATTCGCGGATAGTGCTGACGCCGCTATTTTAATTACTTTAAATATTTCATTTTCCATACGGTCGAGTCAGTTGCCGTTTACCATCCAGCGTGTCACCATATATATATTTTATACAGAAAAGGAAAGTGAGGTGTTTCTAGGGACAGTTACTGTAAGTGTTTGGACTATTAAATAAACTTTATCAATATTTAACCAGTTGTGTGTCTATTCTAAAAGACTACCGGGAGGTGCCGCGTAACAATTGGTGTCAGAAGCGGGATGTCGTAAGTGGTTTTCTGTATAAAACCCTGACATCCGAACCCTGGCACCCAGGTACGTCATTAGACATTACACAAGGTCACAGGCCCCACGTTGCCGTGCCTACATCAGATATACGTCTCAGGCCCCACGAGCCGAGGCAGGTCCACCAAACACACGGAACTTCTAGCAGATCTACAGCCCCACGCTGCTGAGACTGCGTCCCAGCAGAAGAACCCTCACCAGGCAACCACACCATCATCTACATTTCACATACACGTCGCTATATTGCAACGTGACGCGTTAGCTGCAATACGACTCACAGAGCCACCACGTGTCCGAGTTCCGGCCCTGCAACGTCATCAACACGTGTCACGCTTCCCAGCAGATATGATCGCGCTTGCTGTTTCATTGTGAGTTTTCTATTTTACTAAAAGCCTAAAAGTGAATAAGTGCTAGTGATCAGTGATTCTTTCCCAGAAGATTAATATATCTTAACCTTTTTTTTTAATAAACCTTAAATTCAGTAACAAGCTTAATATATTTATAGAGTCACGTATATACAACTTTTACAAAAATCTATTTACATTTTTACTAAAATTACTGTTATTTTTAATTGAATGCCTCCTAAAAAGGAAAAGACTGTAATTGAAGAAGCTCGCTCTGATTCCGACAGCAATTATTCAGATCCATCTTTAAAGTTCTCAAAACCGAAAATGGCTGAGAAGATAACTCTATCTGTTCTTACCAAATTTATAAAACCTTATAATGGTGATCGCGAATCTTTGCCAGCTTTTCTCACAAACTGCGAAAATGCTATTTCTCTCGCAACCGCTGACCAGCAGAATGTGCTTTGTAAATACATTATATCACAGCTTGAAGGCAAGGCACAAATGGCTTGCTGTCTTAAAACATTTAATAAATGGTCCGAAATAAAATCATTTTTAAAAGTCACCTTTGGTGAGAAAAAGCATTCTACGCATCTTTTAATTGATCTACAGAATTGTAAGCAAAATTCAACAGAAGATGTCACGCAATATTCATTAAGAATTGAGTCTTGTCTAACACGATTACTATCTGATATACATAACAGCTGCGAAAACTCAAACGAGTTAATAGGAAGGTTAGCTGCTATGGAGGATTTGGCATTGAATACTTTTTTATTAGGGATTAATTCAAATTTATCGCAAATTGTACGCTGTCGCAATCCTAAGACGCTATCTGAGGCTATCACACTTACTATTGAGGAGGAAAAGCTTTTAAACCTAACCAAAATTTCTCAACAACCTTCTAAATATTGTTCAATTTGCCACAGATCAGGTCATAAGACCTCTGTTTGTTTTAAAAACCAAAAACCTAATTTTACTAAATCTAACAATTTTCAAAAAACATTTCATCTACAAAATCCTCCAATTTTAAGTCGACCTTATAAACTTAATTCTAATTATAATAATAAATATTGTGTTTATTGTAAAAACAAGGGTCATGTTATAAACGAATGTCGCAAACGCGAATATAACAATAGTCGCCGCACACCGCAACCCGATTCTTCTCAGATTGCACAAAGCAACGCCACGGGTTCACGTGCACCGAATAACGATTCGCGCGTGCACCATTGTGATAATATTGATCGATGTAATACTTCTTTTAACGAAAACGATTTAAACTAAATCCGATTTCGGCCTCGTGCCAGTCGAAATCGTCGGCTATAAACGGCATAAACTCCATTTTCGATTCTCTATCATCTCAGCCTCCCCGCGAGGTAGGCCTGAGTCATATCATTATGAATACTATTCCTAATTCTTATAAATTAAATGCATCTCAGTCCTAGCCGCTGAGTCTCACTGAATCTCATAAATTAAATGCATCTCAGTCCTAGCCGCTGAGTCTCACTAAATCTCATAAATTAAATGCATCTCAGTCCTAGCCGCTGAGTCTCACTGAATCTCATAAATTAAATGCATCTCAGTCCCAGCCGCTGAGTCTCACTGAATCTCATAAATTAAATGCATCTCAGTCCTAGCCGCTGAGTCTCACTGAATCTCATAAATTAAATGCATCTCAGTCCTAGCCGCTGAGTCTCACTGAATCTCATAAATTAAATGCATCTCAGTCCTAGCCGCTGAGTCTCACTGAATCTCATAAATTAAATGCATCTCAGTCCCAGCCGCTGAGTCTCACTGAATCTTATAAATTAAATGCATCTCAGTCCCAGCCGCTGAGTCTCACTGAATCTTATAATACTAAGTCTCTTAAATCTCATAATTCTAATTTTATTCTTTTCAGGTTAATAATTCACCAATGTGTTGGAGAAAGCAAGGTTACTTCCATTGTTCATAGCCCAGGGATCTACTTTGATCCTAGTATTTCTATTAATTTTTATAATAATTATTGGCAAGTCGTCACTCATGTTGATGTCGTCACCTATAAACCTCACCTTGATAGCATTGAAAGCATTTTACTTAAAACAACGACTTTGTGTTCTAAAATACGTTCTAAAGATTTGATTGATTGTAAAGATATTGAAGATTCTATACAAAACTTATTACAAACAAACTATGCTAAGCTCGATTCTCTCTCTCATATAATATCGAATAACTCTTCCAAGACTAAAAGGTCACTAGAATTCGGTGGAGAAATTCTTAAATTCTTTTTCGGTACATTAGACGCCGATGATGCCCGGAAATTTGATGCCGCTATCGAAATCTGCCAGAAAAGCGAATCTGAATTATTTCACTTAATGAAAGAAAACATACACGTCATAAAATCAAGCTTAAATACTTTTAATTCTACTATTCGAAGACTAAACCAAAACGAAATTAAATTAAATTCCCATATAACTATACTAAATGATATTCTTTCTCAAGTTACAAAGCAAAATGATAACTTATACTACGTAACGCGAATAAATAGTCTTATCAATCTAATTGAAAGCTCCCTGATAACAATTTCTAATTCCTTAGACGTAATCCTTAATTCCATTTTATTTTCAAAAGCAAATATTTTACACCCTTCAGTTTTGAGCCCTTTTTACTTGTATAATGAATTAAAGATTCATAGTAATTTTATTGATAAGCGTACAGTTTTTCCTGTAGCTCTATCAATTGAAAACATTAACACAATAATCGATGTATCAAAGCTAACATGTTTCTATTATAACAAAAAGATTATTTTTATATTAGAAATACCATTAATATACCCAGAGAAATACATTGTTTACAAAAATATTCCTTTACCGACTCCACACGATAAAAATGCTAACACGTTTTCTTTAATTCAACCGACTAAAGCTTATATTGCAGTAACAGATGATAAGCTCAGTTACGTCTTGTTAGATAACTTAAACAATTGTAAGTTGATAAACGATGAGTATTCTATATGCCCTATGCTCAGCATTTATTCGAGTATAAATAATCCTTGTTGTGAAAGTAAATTGTTAACAGAAGTAGTCCTATCAATGCCACCTGAATGTAATCATAAAATTTTGTATGGTGATGTCGATATTTGGCAAACGCTTAGTAATAATAAGTGGATATTTGTTCAATCTAAACCATGTAAATTAACTGTTAAATGTAATGGAAATTTGTTTGATTATTCCATAATAGGAACTGGAATTGTCAAATTGACAGATGACTGTATTGGTTATTCGAAAATTAAGCAACTATTACCGTCTATTTCGAAAAAATTGTACATTAAGAGCAGCAACATAAATATTAACTTTAACATACTAGATGATGAGTGTTGTAAAAAGGAAAAATTTAATCATACTTTGCCTCATTTGTTGCCTATTAGTTTATCAAATATTAATTTAGAAAGTTTGCAGTATTCATCTCATAAACTAGATTATCTAGAAAATGAAATAAATAAAGCTCAAGAACAGTCTCATTTTATACGCTACGGAAATTTGTATTCGGTGTTTACATATATTTTAATGGTTTTAGCAGTTTTATTTATTATATACAAATTCTTTAAATGTTTTTGTTCTAGAAAGAGAAGTAGAATGTATTGTATAAATATATACAAAAAATGTAATAATGAACGAAAGCATCAGACCAAAGTTACTAACTCTATTGAGATGTCAGATATCTCAAGTGATGATAAATCCTTAAATTCTTTACCCGATACAAGAGAAAATGTAATGAGACTCTCAAATCGTAATGTATCCAATTTCTAAATAAATGTTTTTTATACTAATTCTAAATATTAAACTAATGTCTTAAGATTATCAATGTACTATTTCTTACACTACTCATTATACTAACTCATATACTAATTCTTATAATAAATAATAATCTTAACTCTAAGATAAATATACTTAGATACTTATAAAAGTTTGTTATGATTTTTTATTTATGATTTTGGCAATTTTTGACAATTTTATAAATTTTATGATTTTTGTGAATTTTATTAAATTTATATTTTCTTTAAGAATTGTTTGTGTGTAGAATAGACTAACATTAGTCATATAAGTTAAAATGTTACTAACACATATGGATGAATTTTCTGAAACAAACTTATTATTATAATTATGACATTATTATAATTTTATAATAAAATGTCAAATTCTTAATTATTGATGATAATATTAACATTGTTAAAATTTTAGCTAAGCAGCTCTCTTATTGTTTAATGATAAATTTTATTTTTTTAATTCCAATTAATTAATATTTTGGTAAAAATTGTAAAACGCTCATTTTCCTTTCTGACCTTTTCGATTTTAGTCGCGTCTCAATTCCGCTTCATCTTTAAAGATAAAGCTCCATCAAAAGGGGGGAGATGTTATACCTAGGTTTAATTCGCGGATAGTGCTGACGCCGCTATTTTAATTACTTTAAATATTTCATTTTCCATACGGTCGAGTCAGTTGCCGTTTACCATCCAGCGTGTCACTATATATATATTTTATACAGAAAAGGAAAGTGAGGTGTTTCTAGGGACAGTTACTGTAAGTGTTTGGACTATTAAATAAACTTTATCAATATTTAACCAGTTGTGTGTCTATTCTAAAAGACTACCGGGAGGTGCCGCGTAACAGATCCCCGCACATGACAAACATTTGTATTGGCCAGATGTTTGCCGTATTCTGGATGTGTGTGCAGTCCTTGTAGGTCTCCCCACCGTGGCTCGGAGAGCGCGTTAAACTGTCGGTTCCAGTTGTTATCATGTACACCTGATAGCCATCGTTAGTCATAGTTGGGAATATTTCCGCCAACACGTACTTGAGCATTTTGAGCAGCGTGGAGAATTAAGCTCTGATCCTTCTCCTATATAGGGTAAGAGGCCTATGCCCTGCAGTGGGATATGACTGAAGCGAGCGAAACGTGTATCATCTGTATGTACTACTCTATATGCTTATATGTGTGTATCTGTCATCTGTATCTATGTACGTTGACGCTTCTATTCGTGTCGTGTGAAGTATTAATTCTGTCACGTTGCGTAAATCTCATCATGTCAAATATTCGTCGCGTTATAACGAATAGCATCTTACTCTTTATAACTTATAATTTTGGTGATTTGTTCTATTCCGACCTTGATTCTGGTTGACAAGACCTGACGGTATGATATGGATGCATTAATTTCCATAGGTCCCTTTTGATTTAGCTATAATATATATGTGTGAGTGATTACTACAAATTATTTAATTTCATTTAAATTGAAAAAAAAAAAAATAGATTTTATTTATGAATTTTAAAAGTATCTCTCAAACATTTATTTCGTAGTCTTATAAAAATATTTTAAAGATTGTTATTCATGGATATTTATTTATCTATCATAAAAAAATTAAAAAACAATTTTGGAACACATTTCATTAAAAATGTATTTACATAATAAATAATTCCATGATCCATTTTTACTGAAGTTGATTTCTAAGCTATATCATTTCTTATTTTCTCAAGATGGGCACATTTTTCTTAAGTAGACATTTAACGAATAGACAAGTTAAGTGATCAAGAGCCACAGATACTTTACCGGACAATTGGCTAAGGGTAAGGATGAGGATAACAAGAAACCTTCCTGCTTCATTTAGTCTCTGTGCGAATTACAATTACATTAGCTATTTTATTTAGAAAATAAGATGTTATAATATATATATATATATATATATATATATATATATATATATATATATATATATATATATATATATATATATACACTCAGGCTTTGCAGTAACAGGTAATTATGTACATAACCGGAGATTAATTTATGGGATTGGGTGGAAAGGGAGTGAAGGGGGGGGGGTCATAAATAACAAAAATTTAACCTCCCATAAATTAATCAACGGTTATGTACATTATAGCCCGGTAACAAAAGGTATCTATGATTTTTTTTTAAATATAACTAGGGCGGGAAACAAGCGTACGGCTCATTTGATGATAAGCGATTACCATAGCTATAGTTGTTACCGTTGCCGAACCTATCCCCGATTCTCCCCAGGAGCTCTGCGCAACTTACTCACCAAAAGGAAAACAGCACTGCTTGAAAACAGTATTATTTAGCTGTGATCTTCTTTAAGGTTGAGGTACTACCCCAGTCGGGCTGCTCCATATTTGAGCAGGAAATTTCTTGCTGTGCCCTACCTCAGTTAAGTATATCAAATCCAACAGAACGCTGTGTGGCTACGGTAGTAAATAATATAGCCACCCCTTCTCTTCCCGTGGGTGTCGCAAAAGGCGACTAAGGGATAAGACAGTTCCACTACCACCTTGGAAGTTAAAAAGCCGACCGATGGCGGGATAGCCATCCAATTGATGGCTTTGAAATACACAGGCCAAAAACGGGCAGCAGCGTCTTCGGTGCAACAAAGCCAACCCTGCGGACACCAACCCGCTTGTCCAGCGTGGTGACTATGGGCAAAACACATGAGTTCACGGCATTTTTGGCGTGAACTTGTGAAGGCCTATGTCGAGCAGTGGACTGTGATAGGCTAAAATGATGATGATGATGATGATGAACAGAAAATTAATTTGACAAAGGTGGATTTGTTCATTGGAGTGCAATAATGTCCTGTGTTAAAAGGAATCACTCTTCCTTAACACAGCGATACTTAACTATAAGTTAAATTATTTTTTCATAAATCTAATACAGCTTTAATATCCGCAAAAGTGCCCGTTACTTCTAAGTTCCGCTAATTTTATTAATTACTGGCGTACTTTATCCTAATTTCCTTTACACGTTATAACATTGTCAATATGACGGGTAGACTAGTAGTTTTCTTAAACTTTATTTTTATACACAAGAGAAATTCCTACTGGGGGCCGTTGAGTGTGTAGCGTTTATTGATTTAATTTTAATCGAGATTTGACGAGTACTTTTTGAGTTATCTCTGATAATGCGTATTTACTTGGCTAATTTTTCGCCTACCTACGTTATATTACTGGTCGACATAATTTAAGTTTTTTTATTCAAAGCCAGTAAACACAACTATTAATACAGTAGTTGTAAAGACACTAAATTAAATGGGTTGTAATTTGTATATAATTTATTAGTTCTTCCGCAATATTTCATGAGATCTTTTGAGTTTTGATAACAGCAAAAGTTCTTCGTTTAATTGTTTGTATCGTACAAGAGCGTGCTTGTCGTTTGTCACATGTTTGTGACGTTGATTTAGTGTCTTCGGCACAATGGGGCCGAGCCATTGTGCCCCGCGGTACAAGATTATTCGCTTAGTTGGAATGGGTTAATACCTACTGAAATACATTACAGCACGCTGGACATTCCTTTATTGTTGTGTATTATAATATTTTATATATTTGTAGTTTTATTTCAAGATATTTGAAAAATGGTTTTTTGAATAACTTCATAAAATATTAGCGAATTGCGCTGTTTTCAGCGTAGACGATTCTACACCCTTTGATCATAAATTTTGATTTTTATGCCAAATTTGATTTAAAATGGTAAAACAATTTTTTACTCTTTAAAACTATTGCTGTATCTAATTACCCTCTCCAGAAATGGAATTTGGAAAAATGCTTCTTAGTATGCCTCTACGCCACAAACACAGATACGTGACCGCTTCGACGGCCTCTTGAAATGTCATAGTCATTCTCATCTTTCATCATTCCAGCCTATTGCAGTCCACTGCTGGACATAGGCTTCCACAAGTTCGCGCCAAAAATGCGTGAACTCATGTGTTTTGGCCATAGTCATCACGCTGGGCATGTGGGTTAGTGACCGCAGGGCTGGCTTTGTCGCACCGTAGACGCTGCTGCCCGACATAGTGATTCCATTTGTCGTGTTTTAATAGTTCTTATATGTAAATATTATATTATTCTTGATGTTATTTATCTGTAATTCTTGAAATTCCCTTTAAATTGTTAATGTTATCTTGTAAATGGCTTTCATGTCATTCGTCATATGTTTGTGACATTGATTTAGTGTCTTCATGCCGACGCTACGCGACCTCGTTGAACAAGATCGTTCGCTTAGAAATGAGGATATTTAATAATGAATTGATATTCATTTAATATTCTAAATTGATGTTCATTTAATTTAGAATTAAAAAGTAAAATTAGGTTTATTGGAATCTTCTAAATTTTTTCCGATAAAAATAACATATAAATTGTAAATGTTAAAGTGAGTAAGAATATTTATTATAGATTTATTTACATACTATATAAAAGCAATATTGATTTTTATTAATAAGACTATTATAAGAAGAATAATTGTTTGCTGGCAAACGAAAAAAAAAAAACTACTTCAATTACATCAACAAGTAATACAACGTAGATAGACGAAAAATAGTCAAGTAACTACGCGTTATCAAAGATTACTCCAAAAGTTGTAAACAGATATCGATGAAATTTAAATGTGACCACATAATAAACAGCTTTCGATTAAATTAAAAATCATCAAAACCGGTACACCCAGTAAAAAGTTATGCGGATTTTCGAGGGTTTCTCTCTATTTCTCTGGGATTCCATTATCAGATCCTGGTTTCCTTATCATGGTACCACACTTGGGATATCTCCTTTCCAAAAAAAAGATTATCGAAATCGGTTCATACACGACAAAGTTATCCCCGGACATACATAAAAAATATATATATATTGAATTGGTCGAATTGAGTAACCTCCTCTTTTTTTGAAGTCGGTTAAAAAAGTAGACTTGAACTTACTGACTCTTCTAAGTTTTTTTTTTTTTTTTATTAAAAAAGTCTAGATATCTTGGGAAATGTCAAAGATAGTGAGAATGGATGGTCATATAAATTCGTATGGCCAAATGGAAGTTTCATTCTTTCACATAAAACCTACTTTTTGGAGATCATAGATCAATATCTGAATTAGCATACAAAGCACATTTTAACCCTAAAACTCTTACGAGAATTGAAGTTACGTGGAAACGAGTATATCCTATAGGAACGGCTAATATTTTATATGTAAATAGTTTTAGAAATTTTATTCTTTTTTTTACAATTGCATTGTTTCGACGCTAGTAAATTATTATATTTCTTTATTTCTATTTAAATTTTCTCAATGAATTTAAGATTTAAATTCGACTCAAATATTCTCATAAACGAAAACTTATTTATACATTTTCACAAAAGCGACGGTGACTGCGGACGTGGTCCGAACTTCTGGACAAAATAATTTCGACGTTTATTTTATTTATATTTCGAAAAGTTGAATTATGAGACTGTCGCCGAGGCTATTGTTCTATCGTACTTTTGAGTTTGTTCCGAAATATAATGCATTCGGTACTTTTGTTTCTCTTGATATTGAGAATACAGGTATGATTTTACAGTTAAACTTTTCCATTTTAAGAAGTTATAATAGTGTTTTTATGCATTATAATATAAAATATAATAAAAATTATAATATAATAATAAATACATAAGATTTTACCAGGCCTAGAGTAGTTGAAAGGAATAGCATTTATGACGGATACATGGAGTTTTTATGTATTCGTTTTTTTTTAAATTCCCTTTTTATAAAATAAAAAAGGACAAAGAAGGCGGTATTATTGCTCTAATTCTTCTTATTTTCGTAATAATATTCGTAAAGAAGTACAGATTTCATAAAGTTTTAAAATCCTGACCAACATCGATGATCACAATCTTGTTATAAAAACATTTATTACAAAGTAACAAGTCGCAACAAGTTCAATTTGTAGGTTGTTATCGAATAAAATTTTACAAAGAGAGAAATGATATCCAGTAAGTTCAGAGTTAAAAGTTTACCGTCTCATCTATTAATGGTTACGTGACCCAACTACTGTTAAGCAAGTTGTGATACAAATATGAAAAAACTATTTAAGTATGGCTTTAAGGTATTTGCAATGCGTTTTTCTGTTGGTATGAAAACTTGATCATGATGATTTACACAAACTACGTTTTTTTTATGTTACTAGGTTGGCAAACAAGCGTACGGCTCACCTGATGGTAAGCGATTACCGTAGCTTATAGACACCTGTAACACCAGAAACATCGCAAGCGCGTTGCCGACCCAATCCCCAATCCCCCCAGGAGCTCTGGTCACCTTGCTCAAAGACAGGAACACAATACTGCTTGAAATCAGTATTATTTTGCTGTGATCTTCTGTGAGGTTGAGGTACTACCCCAGTCGGGCTGCTCCATATTTTGAGCAGGAAATTCCTTCTGTGCCCTACCTCAGTTACTACGTATATGTAAGTATAATTTTATACTGCATAGAACTGATCTAAAATGTAATGATTGCTTGCATATGAAGCAGCTGGGCAAAGGTCTCTTGGGTATCAAGGGGAAAGGGTCGAATCTCAATCTATGGAGGGGTAAAGTTTCGACACTTGTTACCTTATAGGAGCAAATTTTAAAAATATAAAAAAATGCCTGTTTTATTTTACAGATGCCAATTTCATTTCCTCTAATACTGAAACCAGTTACGCGGTAAATATTAGGTGAATATAGCCGTTATTTAAGCAGGTAAAATAAAAGTAGACCTATTTCCAGGCAAATTAGTATTTTGTTAAAAGGCAAACAAAGAAAGCCATACTTTGCACGTGATAGAATGTAGTTGCATTCGATACTGGGTAATTACGGGCTGCCTTCGCTGAAAAAATATCTCTAATACGTAGGGACAGGAAAAAAATACTTAAATGGTAATTCTGTTATCACTAAAGGCTCTCTCTAAATGTAGGTTGTTTATAGTAAATAGAATATTACTGGACACTAAGTAGCTTGTTGCGAAATATATCAGAAAAATTTAAAATTGTCTTACAAATACCTAAACGATAAAAAAAAACTATGGTAGTACTTTCTGACAGTCATCTTTGTGTCCATATACAAGTATAGAAATAGGCTCTAATAAATTTGTTTGTGTTTTTAATTCGATCTCGATTCGAAAAAATGTCATGTGTGCTCAAAATCTCGAGCAGCCCGACTGGGGAAGTACCTCGACCTTACAGAAGATCAGAGCTAAATAATACTGCTTTCAAGCAGTGTCGTGTTTCCGTGGTGTGTAAAGTGACCAGAGCTTCTGGGGCGATTTAGGCAGATAGGGTCGGCAATGTACTTGCAATGCTTCTGGTGCTGCAGGCGTCTAAAGGCTATGGCAATCGCTTACCATCAGGTGAGCCGTACGCTTGTTTGCAGACCTACTTGTATAAAAAAATTAAATAAAAATATGTGGTGTCATGGGACACCAGGTAGAAACGAAATTCCTTCGCATAGTATAGAAACAACACAATTTGAAAAAAAAAAATGTTAAATTTTTTATATATCGATGGCCCCAACGAATAAACGTGCAAGAGCTCTTACCCAAAAAATTTTTTTTCGTATTTTTCGTTTGCATGGACTAATATACACCTATATATTTTTTTTTGAATATTTTAGACTTAAAATAAGGCTTTTATAGCACAATATTCGTTTATTGTACGGAAAAAAAATATTTTCATATCACATGAATAATAAAACATGCGCCTATTGCAGATTATTTGTTTATTTGAGTTCACCAGAATAAACGTGTTAAATAAATCTGCCACTCGTGTCTATCCTTTCCTTTGGGTAATAAGCTCTTGCACGATTATTCGTGTAAAAATGCAAGCGACTTTTATCTGTAATGCGTCATTGCAGGCGACAAAACTTTGAATATAATAATTACAGCTATTCTATTATCTTTTACTAATTTCTCTTGTTTTTTCTACTTTTGTAAAGGTTTAAGCCCTAATATTATTCGCTCATGAATTTGAAGTTACTGGTAGTAACCGTTTAATAAACGGAAACTTTCCCAATAGTGTCTATTGCGATCGCTCGTTAGAAAAGGGCGAAGCGGGGGCGGGGTATGTAAGATGCGCGTGACATCGCTAGACCCCGGAAGGTCAGTCCGGATGCGAATTTGCTGGAGTTATTACGTAATTTCGTGTGTTTCCTGAGCACATGCATTGTTGTTAATATTCATATTGAATCATTAATGAGTGATAAGCATAATTATTATGAATAGACACAGAGCTACTTCAAGTCGTTGTAGAAAGATATTAAAATTAGTGAACTATAGGAATCACGGTATGTACCTACATAATAATATTGATTATTACTTTTACAAGCTCAGCTGTGAGCTGATAATTATTGTATCGAGTTCTATGATCCATATTGTTATGTCATGTTTTTTTTCAGACAATATTATTAATCAAGATGACAGTAGTATTGAACTTGAAGAACAAAATGAAATTGAAGGTAAAATGATGAAACTTTTTTCTGTGGGGCCTTCCAAGGGTTGCGTGGGGATGAGGGGCTGAGTGTAAATGTAAGTAAATAGTTATTGAAAACACAGTAATGTAGTAATTTGAGTAATTTGTTTCAGAAAATTTTACATATCTTTCGCGAAGTTCTTTCCCCATTGATGGCATATCAGACCTCAAAGAAGTCAACTCAGAACCTTATGATTTTATTTCGCCGGCCCCATTAATAGTAGTAAATGTATCTCCACACGATAATAATACCTCACCACCAAATGTACCAACAAATGACATTTTAAATATTTCTCATAATGTTATTGAATCATTACTACCTGAAATAGAGTACTCTACGCCATTGCAATCTGTGAATAATAATGATGATTTACAGACTGCTGATAATTCTATTATAATGACTCCATCAACCCAACAAAAAATAGATTTTATAGCCACACCAACTGTTTTATACATTAATAATGATTACGATCTAAGAAATATTTCCGACTTAGAGTGTTTTTTACATAGTATTGAAAAACAAAATATATCACAGGATATTGTAACTACAAAATCGGAGGAAAGACCCGTAACTCCTATAGAACCGCTTACGAAAAAGAGAAAAATAGATCCTAATTTATGGAAAGATCGCAAAAATAAAATTCTTAAAAATTCTGGTAAAATTTATGAAAGTGTTAGAACTAAAAAGCAAAACGTAGAAAAATCTATTGGACCACCATGCAACTGCAAACTGAAATGTTTCGAAAAGATACAGCAAAATATGAGGAATAAAATTTTTCAGAATTTTTGGGCTATCGGGGACCACGAAAGACAGTGGGATTTTATTAACCGCCATGTAAAAAAAGATAACGTCAAAAAAATTACAGTTGAACGTAAAAATAATCGTACTCAAACATTAACATATCAACTACTCGATGATAGTAATTCCATGATTAAAGTTTGTAAAACTATGTTTTTAAGTACCTTGTCTATTACACAGCAAGTAGTATACACAGCTATTGATAAATTGGGAGATGACAATTATTTAAAAGATTACAGAGGAACTCATAAGAATAGGCCAAGAAGAATGTCAGAAGAGACTGAGAAAAGTATAATTGACCATATAAATTTATTTGAAAGAGTTGAATCACACTATACTCGTAAAGATAGCCAAAAGCAATAATCTGTGTGAAACATTGAATGTCTCTAAAATGCACCGACTATATTTAGAATGGATAGATACAAACCACCAGTACAATCAAACATGCAAAGCAACTAAACGGCAATATGAAATAATATTTAATACGAAGTTTAACCTATCCTTTCACAAACCTAAAAAAAAATTATGTGAAATATGTTCAATTTACCATACTTCTGATGATGTTAGAAAAGAACAGTTAAAAGCTGACTATGAAAAGCACTTGAAAGAAAAACAAATGGTAAGGCAATTAAAGGAACAAGAAAAAGAAAAATTTTGTTCAGATGACAGTGTTGTAGCATGTTTTGATCTGGAAAAGGTGTTGAATATCCCCCAAAGTGAAGTAAGCATATTTCATTATAAACGGAAGTATCCTGTATACAATTTCACGATTTATAATATCTTAGAGAAGAAAGGTTACTGTTACGTCTGGCATTGTCAGATTGCGAAAAGAGGTGCGATAGAAATAGCAAGTTGTCTTTGGTTATTTATCCAGGCACACGTTGAATTAGGCATAAAAAATATATCCTTTTATTCTGATTCATGCGCAGGGCAAAATCGTAATCGTTTCGTATTCGCCATGTTTTCTTTAGCGGCGAAGAAATACAACATAAAAATAACACATAGGTTTTTGGAGAAAGGTCACAGCCAATCGGAGGGCGATTCTATGCATGCTGCTATTGAGCGTTCTAAGAAAAAGCATACTATCTACACACCTGATCAAATGTATTCCTTGATAGAGAATGCCAAAGTTACATACGGGCATAAGTTTCAAGTAAAACAAATGATGCAAGCTGATTTCATAGATTTTAAAGAATTAATTAAAGGGAAGAATTGGTTAAAAGATACAGATGGCAATAAAATTTACTGGAGCAAAATAAAAGAAGTAGTTTTTCCTTATAATCAACCTGATACAGTTTACTTTAGATACAGTTTTGAAGACGAATTACAAGAGATGCAAGCTATTACGAGGATTAACTCAAGAAGGCGACGAGGGGATCCTATAGAAGATGCTGAAAACCTAAAACTCGCATACACTGGAATGCTACCCATACCTCTTCCTTTATATAGAGATTTAATAAGTCTGTGTGACTCGGGAGCCATACCAAACCATTACCAGTGTTTTTACAGAAATCTAGTGCCATTAAATTCCACCTCAGTTACCAACGATAGTGACGAGGAGAATTATTAGTAACCACTAAACTTATTAGTTGTTTTCTGTTAGATTTTACTTGTTTTTATTTTAGTAATATATTCTTGATAAGTACCTACTTCGTTCTAAATTGGATAAATAAATAATAATTATTCTTATTAACAATATTAATTTTTATTGAACCCTCAACAAAAAAATATTATCTAATTTACATTATATACTATGCACTAATAAAGTCGTATTACATAAATAATGAGTTGATCTTATACGGGCCTTTATCTTTACAAACATGTAAAAGCAACAAAATATACAAGAATAAAGTGGTAAGTGACCAGAGCAAGGCTCATGGAAAAAAAAATATTCGTGGAATAACCATGCAACATTTCACTACACTTATTTAAGCTTCATTTATGACACGAATAAACGTGCAGTGATACAATAATGTTAACAAGTCACATATTATTCACTAGAATAATAATTTAATACGGTTTTTCTTAAATATGTAGTAAACCGATAATATTTTATTTATAATAAATATATGAGCTGAAAGATATTTTTTTACCTTTAATTTGATTACACGTTATATTTTTGTATTTATTATGTAATTAAAGTTATGTGATTCTAAACGTTTTTATATCTTCCTGAAAAGTTGTCGTTTTTCGATTGCACGTTTATTCGTTGGGGCCATCGATATTTTCTAGTTCTTGATTTTTTTTTATTTTGTTGATTGGTTTTTGATTAAGTACATAAAAGTTTTTAGAAAATTTAGTATTTTAGAAAATAACAAATACTGTAAAATAAAATAAATCAAACAAAATAATAATAATATTAATAATTCAAACTATTAAGTGAAAAAAAAAACGTGTATTTATTTATTTTTGTCGACAGTATAAAATTACATAAATAATTTAAAAAAAAGTTTACTAGTAATATTTTAGTTTTAAAAACGTCATATTATACAGTGGTGTGACTGATATTACGTCACTTCCGTTATATATTTTTCTTACGGTTTTAGTATCACATTTTTTTCAGTTTAGTCGCCCAGCCAAATGTCAAGCCTTCTTCGAGAGAAGAAGAGAGAGAAGAACTTCGTTCCAAAAAAAGAAACAATTTCTCACACTCAACTTTTTGTATAATTTGTAACTCAGATGCTAGACATCATATTTTAGTTCGAGATTTTGAATACGTAGAAATGAATCTCGACTTACGTCGATCGAAATATGTCGGTAATTGTTGCACTAGTTAACTACTATTCATTTGCGCTAATAAACTACTATTTAAAGTAATATTTCTATTATTTAATATTTAAACGTCAACACACTTAACATCAGATATCCATAATAACACACAACACGAAACCTCAAACTAAACTAACAAATATCTGTATGGCCAATACATACATTTTTCCTAATCAGATATTACGTGCTGTGCGTTATTTCATTATATGTACTCGTATATGTGTAATCCATGAAGTACTTAATTACTTTTATTGTTATTTATTAGTGCAAAGCAATTTCAAGTTAGCGTTATAAACTTATTTTACTTTATACAGAAAATGATACTTTAAAAATAAATACGAACATATACAACGAAAAAGAATAAACATTATGCTTTTATGTCAACGCTACTCATCAATATTCATAACAGCCAGGTAGATTTATTATGCCCAATCATATGATTACGTTATCAGGTCAGGGATAATTTTACGATGCCCTGGATAGCGACAGGATGAATCAAGAGTGATGTATGTTAAGTTTATCGCTGACTAGTACTTTGCTTTTGATTTCATATTAGCTATAAAACTAAAAATAAATCATGTTTCAAGTGGGCTTCAAAAGTACCATGGTGCCGTCGTTTTACAAAGCCTACATACAATATTTTATATGCTCTGATTATGCTGAAAAAATCCGACAAAACTCTATTGTTACCCCTTTAATACGTAAATATGTATATTCTAAAACAAATCTATTACAAATAAATAAAATTGGAGTGTCTGTTTGTAATATTCAAATAACCGCTTTTTACTAAATGCATATGGATGTATACACGGTACATATACCATAATTGTGTTTGCTCGCAAACGAAAAAAAAACCGACTTTAATTACATCGACGAGTAATACAACGTAGATCGACGAAAAAATAGTCAAGTAACAACGCATTATCAAAGATTACTCAAAAAGTAGTTATCAGATTTCGATGAAATTTAAATGTGACCACATGATAAACATCGGCTTTCGATTAAATTAAAAATCATTAAAATCGGTACACCTAATAAAAAGTTATTGCGGATTTTCAAGAAGTTCCCTCGATTTCTCTGGGATCCCATCATTAGATCCTGGTTTCCTTATCATGGTACTAAACTAGGGATATCTTCTTTCCAATAAAAAAAGAATTATCAAAATCGGTACACTTAGTAAAAAGTTATTGCTGATTTTCAAGAGTTTCCCTCGATTTCTCTAGGATTCCATCATCATATCCTGGTTTCCTTATCATGGTACTAAGCTTGGGATATTTCCTTTCAAACAAAAAAAGAATTATCAAAATCGGTACATCCAGTAGAAAGTTATGCGGTATAATACAACGTAGGTCGACGAAAAAAGCGTCAAGTAAAAACGCATTATTAGATATAGCTCGAAAAGTAGTTGTTAGATCTCAAATAAATTTAAATGGGACCAATTGGCACACACCACCTTTCGATTAAAAGAAAATTTGTCGAAATCGGTCCACACGGGCAAAAGTTCTGATGTAACATACATAAAAAAAAAAAAAAAAAAATACAGTCGAATTGAGAACCTCCTCCTTTTTTGGAAGTCGGTTAAAAATAACGTTTATCATTTTTGTCGGTCTGTCTGTCTGTCTGTTTGTTCCGGCTAATCTCTGAAACGGCTGGACCGATTTAACGGGACTTTCACTGGCAGATAGCTAATGTAATAAGGAGTAACGTAATAAGGTTTATTAAAATACTTTTATTTGACTACACCAAACTGAAGAATTGTTTTCTTTGTATTTGTTATTGTCAAGATAAGGATATACATAACAAATTATCTAAATAATTATTAAATTAGTTAGTGTTTCTGGTTCAATGAAGTCTAGCTACCTTAAGACTAAAGGAACATATTTCAGAAATTGAATTATGGAATCTTCAACAGTAACTGGGGTTTTTTGGTTTGCGGTACTAAAAAAAAACTAATAATATTTTTCGCTTTAATTGCGAAATTCTAAGAGGAAAATCTGTAGAGCGCATACCCAACGTGCATCTAATAGTCAAAGTAAAGCCTCGTTTACTTACTTGATCTATTTAAAACCTAATTATAATTTTTATTACATTTAAATTGTGAATATGTTGACACTAACATTTTGTACGATGCTAAGACAAAATTTAGGTAAATTCATTTTTTTTTATACGAAGTTGCTTAAAATGTAATTTTTATGTAATAATTAATCTTGAATAAATACGCCAAATATATCGAACTACTATTAGTACTATACTTTATACTACGAGTATTATTAACGGAATGTGCCCGAAGAGGGGACGCGCCGCTTGTCGACTCTTGTCGCTGTGCTCGATCTGATTACGGGATTTAAAACCATTATAACTAAATCATAATTAATAGCCTTATTTTTACAAATTATTTCAAATACTTATAGTTTTATTTTATTAATACAAAAATGTCACGAAAACGAGCTAAATTTTTTGGGGATTTAGCCAAAAAGAAGAAATATTCTTTGTCAAGATTTGATATAAATGGTGAGATTTTAAAGAAAAATACTTAGAACCTTATTTATAATAATAATATATTTTTAATAGCGTTCTTTATCTTTAAGTTGTATGTTGATTGGTTCGCCGAAAATAATTATTTATTGGAACGAAGTTCCTTACGGCAGGCTTGACATTTGGCTGGGCGAGCGAACTGAAAAAAATGTGATACTAAAACTGTAAGAAAAATATATAACGGAAGTGACGTAATAATTATCAGTCACACGACTGTATGTCATATTATAAAACTAAAATATTACTAGTAAACTTTTTTAAAATTATTTATGTAATTTTATACTGTCAACAAAAATAAATAAAGATATATGTTTATTTATTTCACTTAATAGTTTGAATTATTATTATTATTATTTTTTGATTTATTTTATTTTACGGTATTTGTTATTTTCTAAAATACTAAATTTTCTAAATACTTTTATGTACTTAATTAAAAACAAATCAACAAAATTAAAAAAATCAATTCATATCATTTTTTTTTTCAAATTGTGTTGCTTCTATGCTATCCGAAGGAACTTCGTTCCTGCCTGGTGTCTCATGACACCACATAATTTTTTATTTATTTTTTATTTATTTTAGAGTATTATACACTAAAGCACATAAAGTATCATACAATTTTATAAATACCGCGCTAAATTAACGTTCCATTAACTCGCCTATGTATACTTGCACAGATAAACGCGGCACATTCCGTTGTCACGTCCCACCTACCACGTAGATACTGTTACCGTGAAATAATTATTCATTACTGAACTACGCGCAACCGATATTCTATTCAAACTTGTACGCCAATATCAATTATCAGCCATCGTTACTCAATATTATCGGATGTCAAATATTTTGAATTTACAACGTACGTGTTTTTTAAATTAAAAGGAGGTTCTCATTTCGAAGGAATTTTTTGTATCCTACATACACATACAGGATTACTCCGTCAATTATATGGGATTTTGTTGGTTCATTTTTCGTAAGGTAGGTCTATTTAGTGAGGTGGTCCTATATCCATTTTATGGCAATTGGTGCGTGTGTTTTTGAAAAATTCAACAAAAACATGTAGGTATATGCGGATATCGTAATCTATGTACGCCTGCAAAACAGAAGCATTGCAGGCGCCTTCCTGACTACCGACTTGCTTCAGGAGAACTGCCTTCTTTCTCCACTAGAACACAACACTACGAGATAGCAGTATTACATAGTATATATAGCTGTTCTATGATTTTGTGTTGTAATTTGAAACTCAATGAAACGAAAATTCGTCACAATAAAGAAACAAACACATAAATATGTAGGATTAAGTAGGCGAGGGAATGAGATAGAATATAAAGAGATAAATATAAGATATTATACAGTATTTTATGTTTTCAAAAAAATCTCTAGTGGGCTACTTCCAGAAGTTTCACTTCTGCTGTGTGTGAATTGCACACACATCCTTTTTTTTTCTTAAATAGTCTAATAATCTAAACTCTTAATATAAAACGAACCATCGTTTTGAAGTTTGTTAAATTATTTGTAAACCTTTTCAGTATAAATTTTCAAAATATATAAATAATATGAAACTCTTGCGAAATTATTAACCCGTATAATATTGTAACGAAACCATTAAAACTTCTCGCTCGAAGTCTTGAGAAATGCGCTAAAATATTATAAAATTTCTATTTGCTACTTACGTTCATACTTTAGATATAATATTTATATTTCAAAGTTATTTTTTTATGGTTAAACTAGATAATCCGGTGAAGTTCGTATCATCTACATATGTTTGTAAAAAATATCGACGAAATACTTTCTGAACGCACCTATATATATTTGACAACCAAGTGACATTTTTTTTTTACAAAAGACATTTAATATTTCACAGTTAGGTAACATTTTGTATTGGAAAATTAAATTGTCGTTTTTAGTATTTTTCGTTACTTAATATTTATTTTTCTCACTCTCTAAGCCTTCCCTGGACTTCCAAAAATATTTCAATATCAAAATTAGCCAAATCGATCCAGTCTATTGTCGAGTTTTAGCAAGACAAATGAACAACAATTGATTTATACAGGGTTACTTGTAAAACACCAGCATCCTTGCAGGACAAGATAGCTAACATCATAAGTAACAACATTTGTTCTACGACTTTTCATAATTTGTTAGATTTTATTTTCATACAAAAAAAAATATTAATTTAATTTTCCGTTTGAATGTTATAAACTCTACGCGCATCCCAAATATTAGGTAAACAGTTACTACTTGCGGGTGTGAATGTGAGGGGGGAAGGAAGGGCCTGAGCTGCGCTAGCGCCCTTGAACTTGAACTATTTCGCTAGCCGAAGCAGTCGGCGCGGCGACTTTGATGCGCCCGCGTCATATGATTTTGTGTGCTACTCGTATTTATTTTACTCGTATCGATCGATGTATTGTATCTGTACTAAAATAATTTTATAACCATGGCGTACTGCTATTCTAATGTCGAATACAAGGAAATGGTGAGGATGATTATTATCAAATTAAAACGAATTCGGAAGTGTTAGCACGTGTTAGTGAACAGCTGATTTTTAGGTGTGGTGTGTGTGTTGGTTGTGATGGTGACTATTTTGGACGCTATGTGCGCGGTGTAGAGGTAATAGAAATTTAGTTTGTAAATATAATTTTATTGTCAATTATTTTTTATTTTTTAATTAATGTAAATACGCTGATTCCACTTTTTTAATTCGCCTGCATTAAACAATGAAAAGTGAATAATACCCAGCTACCAATATTTAATATTAATTTGGTTTAATTAAACTTTAGTAAACGTTAAAGACTAATAATTAGCTAAGTTAATAATTTTCACAAATTTTGGATGTTCAGAATTCAGATAGCTAATCTACATACACATTTACCTAAGTCACTGCGACATACATACTGTGATACTGCCTACAAACCCACCAAGCAATTTATATTATTAACTTATTTATTTTATTAACTAGAATTATCGGGCAGAGAAAGTGTTATTTATTATTATTATTAGCAGTGCAAAAGCGCGCGAGCGTCGCGTCGTCCTTTCGATAATGAATGAATCAATGAAACATAGACTTACAAATGTTAGGACCGTACAATAAAAGCTTAAAAAATCATTTTTAATTAATGTATTGAGTTACGTCAAAAGTCGTAGAACAAATGTTGTTGTACATAATGTTAGCTATCTTTTCCTGCAAGGATGCTGGTGTTTTACAAATAACCCTGTATATTATAATATACTAGCGACCTCTATCCGTCCATATTTTTTTACACGATAGGTAATCACCAACATATCATATACTAAAACCTTCTCCATTTTAAAACCTTTAATTAAACCTTTTATTAAAACCTTCTCCATTTCATGTTGCATCTTATGATACAAGTATTATTCCAATAGATTCAGTAGTTTTCGCAGTATTATTTTTTTTTGTATTTTTTTTTATGTCACTAGGTCGGCAAACAAGCGTACGGTTCACCTGATGGTAAGCGATTGCCGTAGCTTATAGACACCTGCAACACCAGAAGCATCGCAAGCGCGTTGCCGACCCAATCCCCAATCCCCCCAGGAGCTCTGGTCACCTTACTCACCAACAGGAACACAATACTGCTTGAAAACAGTATTATTTTGCTGTGATCTTCTGTAAGGTCGAGGTACTACCCCAGTCGGGCTGCTCCATGTTTTGAGCAGGAAATTCCTGCTGTGCCATACCTCAGTTAAAAATAGTATAACCGAAAAGAAAAAAACCGGCTCTCCATTTAAGTATTACTATAGACAGAATAGATTTGTATAAAAATTAAGTAGTTTAACTTATTTTTTATTTATTTGTCTGGAACCAAAGCGAGATCATTATAACGGCCTCGTAGTTGCACCATATGTAATGCAACTGCTATAGCCCATGCATATATTTTGTAAACATCCCATTATTGTTAATACAAAGAATTAAAATGTTTACAAAAAAGAAAGTAGGTACAGTCACAAAGCTGCGCAATGAATTGGCGGATTGTATAATTAATTAATTAAAAAAATATAACAAGTTTAAATGTAAACAAAAACGTAGTTTAAGTACTAAACTAGTTGCTCACTCGAGTTTCCTAATGTACTTTAACTCTATACAATGACAGCGATTCATTATTCATACTGTAATATGGAATCATCATCATCATCATTAAAGCCTATACAGTCCACTGCTGGACATAGGCCTCCACAAGTTTTCGCCAAAAATAACGTGAACTCATGTGTTTTGCTCATAGTCACCACGCTGGGCAGGCGGGTTGGTGACCGCAGGGTTAACTTTGTCACACCGAAGACGCTGCTGTCCGTCGATAGTACGTAGATACGTCACTTTAACCAGCTTAAGCCAGCAGTTGGATGGTTATCCCGCCACCGGTTGGCTTTTTGAGTTCCAAGGTAGTAGCGGAACTGTGTTATCCCTTAGTCGCCTCTTACGACACCCACTAATAAGGAAGCTATGACTTAATATCTAAATCCTTTTCCTCCATGGAGAAAGAGTCCTATGCCTGTGTGAATTATAAACGTAACGTACTTTAGTGCTTCTCGTTCACTGTTTTAGCGATGCGGTAAATAGCAGTAATTATGGTAAGTTAGCTGGTATTAAGATGAAATTTTACACGTTATGGGATAGATAAGAAAATATAGCACCTAATTTTAGGTTTTTTTTTTTCGTTTTCGAGTGAGTGATATTACACCATATCTTACATACTACAACATGACCAATGAATCGCTGTCATTATATAGTTAAACTAACTTCTGCCCGCGACTTTGTCACCGTGGAATAGGAACAATTCTGTCATACATGATTTTTGCAAAACTTTTACTGTTTATGCAGGGCACGTAACGGAAGCTCTCATAAGGAAAAAAAACCGATTGTGAAACATTCTTTATTGGTGCTCCGCTCCTATTGCTCATATCTTTATGATACAGCCTTCGTCGATAAATGGGCTATCTAACATTGAAAGAATTTTGCAAATCGGAGCAGCAGTCGCTGAGATTAGCGAGTTCAAACAAACAATCTCTTCAGCTTTATAATATTAGAATAGATTACATTATAGATTCCTTATTCATAATAAAATAAATTATCATAAAAAAAATAATTAATATATAAAAAAAAATCTAATAAAACAAAAAGAATATTCATTAATAACTTAAAATGAAATCTTATTCACATTTTTCATTCCACAAATTAATATTTTTATTAAATTACTTAAGTAAAATCAAATTATTCTATAATCAATTTTTAAAACCATAATATTTAAAGGTAATCAATGTATGATTCCAAGTGGACAACTACTTTTGTACTTAAACTACGTTTAAGTTTACGTTTAAACTTGTTATATTTCTTTACTGACTTCTTTATACAGTCCGCTATACGTTTATAACAATTACTAGCTGTGCCCGCGGCTTCGCCCGCGTTGAATTAAGTGTGTCACAAAGTTTTTCGGCAAACTTACAGTGAAACTCTCATCAAAATTGGCTTAGCCGTTCCGTAAACCTCCGCCTTGAAGACCTCTCTCCATTGGTGAAACTGCATGAAAATCCATTCAGAAGGTTTTGAGGGAATCGATCACATAAACTTTTGGGGACTTTGTTTTATAATACACTAACTGTTGCCAGCGACTACGTCCGCGTGCTTATGAAGATATGCATTACTATCAAGATGTTTTTTTTTGTCAATTTTTTTTTCAGTCACTTGAAATGCTTATCACACTGAGTAACTTTTTGAAGGCACAATTTAGTATAATTAATTAGTTATTTTTATAAAACCTCTCTATACACCACATTTTTAGTTTTATTTGCAGGCCGCAGTATAAATAACCTGTCTAACCTATGCTGTATATGTTTCATACAAACTATCAACCCCAATTAAACCCCCTTAGCGGTGGAATATCGCAAAATCCGTTCTTAGCGCACGTCTACTAACAATAATCTACTTCCCTGCTAAATTCAATAATTCCAGATCTCTTACTTCAAAAACATACAACTTTCATAAAAACTTCTAACCCCCGTTTTACCCGCTTAGGGGTCGAGTTTCGTAAAATCCGTTCTTAACCAATGGGTACACCCTATAAGGAACCTACCTGCCAAATTTCAACTTTATAGCTGTTACAGTTTCTGAAATTTCGTGATGAGTGAGTCAACCTACCATCCCCCGTTGTAACACCAAAAGGGATTTTATTTCTAAAGATACATTATTTGGACACCTTCTCACTATCTATAGAGCATACATTTTAAATTTCGTCTCTTACTTCAAAAACATAGGACTTTCATACAAACTTCCAACCCCCCCGTTTTACCCTCTTAGAGGTCGAGTTTCGTAAAATCTATTCTTAGCGGTAGTTTATGCCTTATAAGGAGCCTACCTGCTAAATTTCAAGTTTTTAGGTGTCATAGTTTCGGAGATTTCGTGATCAGTGAGTCAATCTACGATCCCCCGTTTTAACCCCAAAAAGGGGTTGATTTCTTAAGATATATTATTTGGACACCTTTTCACCATCTATAGAGCTTACATTTGAAATTTCAAGTCTCTTACTTCAAACACGTAGGACTTTCATACAAACTTCCAAACCGCGATTAACCCCTTAGGGGTCGAATTTCGTAAAATCCGTTCTTAGCGGATGCCTACGTCTTATAAGGAGCCTACCTGCCAAATTTCAAGTTTGTAAGTGTTATAGTTTCGGAGATTTCGTGATGAGTGAGTAACCTTTCGCTTTTATATATATTATAGATATAGATTTATGCAGAAAAATGCAAAATATTTATTTAGATTACATGTTCACTGTGAGAATTTCGCCAGTCGTGGTAATGTTGGTCTGATTATATCTTATTTTAAATACTTTTAAGTGAATAAGTTAATTCCATTACAGCATTTTTTGCGTATTTTTATGAAAGACCGCGCGTAACAACCGCTTTGGTGTTGTGGTGCGAGAAGTCGTCTATAAAACCGACGGTTTGCGGGTTTGAATCGCGCTGGGGATGGATATTTGTATTTGCACAAATATTCCTTTCCGTTTTGGATGTCTGTCCTTGTGGGTCACCCCACCGTGCCTTGGAGAGCAGGTTAAATGGTCGGTCTCGGTTATCATAAATACCTGATAGCGGTCGTTACGCATAATCGCGCGCTGCTCCAGCGTGGTGGATTAAGCTCCAATCCTTCTCGTACGTGAAGAAATAGGCTTATCCACCACGCTGCTCCAATGCGTGTTAGCGGATATATATATTTTCTACTAAGAATAACGATCGATCAGGTGTTTCTCTATCTATCTAATCTATTTCGGTATTTCGATGAACTATTAAAAATGTTATACCATCTTATACGTTTGAGAATAACAGCTTCGCAAAATATATATTTTAAATATAAACCAATTTCAAACATCAGAATTTCGATACAAACACGTTCAATGCAAATTATCCCTTCTCATATTCAATTAAGGGTACGTTAAGGTGCTCCAGTTAAACCGTATTACACACACCTGCATTCATCACCGGATTACAGGCTTCCGTGTAATACCTGTAATCAGCCGCAACCGGTTACAACCAGTTACATCCGGATACGACAGGATCCGGCCGCTAATGAGCGACGTAATTATGAAAACGTCTAGTGTGAGATCGTGTTGAAACTGGAAGAGTTCAGGATTAAGAAGGTTGATGAATTAGTTGGAAGCCACAAAATATGTGTACAAATAATGTTAAATTTAAATTTTATAATTATGTCATATCGGTTTAGTAGCTAAAAGCTTTATAATTAACTAGCTTCTGCGCGCGACTTCGTCCGCGTGGAACTTTTAAAGGGGAACAATTCTGTCATACATGAAGTTTAACAGTTTACGCAGTGCACGTAGCGGAAGCTCTCAAAAGAAAAAAACCCCGATTTCGAAACATTCTTTATTGGTGCTCCGCTCCTAATGGTCTCAGCGTAATGATATATAACCTATAGCCTTTCTCGATAAATGGGCTATCTAACACTGAAAGAATTTTTCCAATCGGATCGGTACCTCCTGAGACTAGCGCGTTCAAACAAACGAACAAACAAACTCTTTAGCTTTATAATATTAGTATAGATTTGATGATATTTATGTATGTATTGAAGTATGTTATAAAATTATATTAAAATTTTATAATTGAAAATAAAAATCACTGAAAATAATTAGCACCCTTGTAGTTGATCAAACTACGAGTACTACCAGGTGAAATCGTTAGTTGAGATTAGATTTCATTATTTTTTTTACGTTTGATAAGTTAAAGTTTGAGATTTAATATTTAATGTATGTTTTTTGTGATCTATAATCATCATATCAACTGTCACATCTAGATAATAAAATTTAAAAACAAAATATCTTTGAACGAATTAATAATCTTAAATTGGGCTTCGGATTTAAAGGATTTGTCACCTTTGGAAAACAATACGATTTATTCAAGTTGTTTCGTTGTAATTGTTATTAGTATAAATAATTTTTAGAAGGTTTTATTTGTATGAGAATAATCTATTGAGTATCTATAAATAATTAAATACTAGTCACTCAGTGGCCGAAATTCGACAGTAATTTAACCACAGACTTTAACAATAAACAAAAGAGTGTAATGTTTTTTTTTTTATTGATTTAACACATTTTTATGGATAGTTTATTTAAACCAATAGAAGTGTGCAAAATTTCATACTCCTCCGTCCGCGCAATTTTCGTAAAAAGAGTACAAAGTTTTTGATTCAAGTAAATAAAATAATCAGCATCTAATTTAAGATGATTTATTTGGAATAACTTTTTCATCGAGAAGTATCTTTTTGTAATATCGAATAAACTCTTACTTATCACTCAATGAAATTTAATATTTAAAAATGATGTTCATTTTTACGTTTTATTTATAAATTGCGTTCAGTCGAGCAGTTAATCAGTTTTGCTATTGGATCAACAACGTACTTATTACACCACTTATTACTTCACAGTTGAATATCATCGATGACAGATTAAATTTATTAATGTTTTGTGATAGTATATAGCTGAATTGTAAACATGTTATTACAATTACTTTTTATAGTTATTTAGCTTACTCGTTAATAACGTATAATAATTGTATTTTCTCGCAAAAAAGACTTTCTCTCTCTCTCTCTCTGCGTCGTGTTTCTCATTACTGAGGGTCGTGACCCCTCTTCCAAAAACTAACTTCTATTAAAATTGACAAGTAATACAATGTAGTCGAAAATATTGTCGATAATTGTGTTTGCTCAAAATGAGTGCTTAGAAGATTATAATTTCGGAACAGGATATTTTTTATGTGAAGATAATAGATCTATTCATCACATAAATACAACTCTGCTTGAGATCAGTATTATTTAACTGTTTTCAATCTTAGGTTGTATTTACTTTTCCAATCTGACTTTTCCAGATTTTAAGCTACGTATTTCTCGCGTTTCCTATGTTTTGCTTAATGTAAAATATCTAAATTATGCCTATTTTGTTTACAGAGTAATTATTTATGTTATATAAATAAATTAGCGACCCGCCCTGGCTTCGCATGGTGCAAAAAGTATCAGTATTCCTCTACTATATTATGCATGTATTATACATATAAACCTTTCTCTTTAATTAATCTATGTTTTGAAAACACCGCATCAAAATCCGTTGCGAAGTTGTATAGATAGAGCGGGAAGTGACTTTGTTTCATAATATGTAATGATGTAGATAATCTTCTATAATATAAAAATGAGTCGCTGAATGTGTTGCTAAGCGCAAAACTCGAGAACGGTTGGACCGATTTCGCTAATTCTTTTTTTAAAATATTCCTTGAAGTACGAGGATGGTTCTTACGGAGAGAAAAATTCTAAAAAAAAAAATTATAAAATTAAAGAATTGACTGTTAGGCGATACGAAGTTTGCCGGGTCAGCTAGTTGAATATAATTATGTAGTGATGATATATTATGGAGGTGGACAATAAATGTAATTTGGTACTGATTGGACAACTGGTTATTGCAGTTATAATTCAAGTATAGTTTGTGTTATTTTGTTTGAAATAAAGGTTATATGAACAAATAAATACCTCGTAATGTTTAATAAAAAAAAAACACGAAAAATCTGTGCACATTAGTCAATTACATAAAAAGCGTTAACGCTACCTGTCTAAACCCTTTTTCAGTTGGTAATATGTATGATCGATGGTATAAGGAACGAGAGACCGAAAGAAATCGCTAAGATGACGTATGACTTTTTGATTAGGATGCGATGACGCTGTCATTAGGAAATGATAAATGATTATGATGATGCGTCCTTTACAAAAGAATTTGATAAGTAAATGGATTAAGATGGAATAATATTCTTATTTCAGTCTCCGCTAATACGGTATACTAGATCGTATAAAATGAAAACTCTTTGAAATATATTTCTGAAGTGAAAACTTCTGTAGTCGTGTTGGGCACTTGTTGGTAGGGGAGTATTTTATGGGTTTGTGATGAACCTTTTATATCTCCACGTCTATCATCCAACCTTTTTCGCTCTCGTCACCTACATAAATAATATACACACACACACACACAAACATGCACACACACATATCTATATATGTATAAAAATTATATGTATTTCATTAAAATAGAAAAATAAATTTAAATGCTATTTAATAATTTCACATAAAAAAATATCGTATGATACATCGTACGATATTTTACGATACGATATTTATATATGACGATACGATATTTTTATGAAGGGCCTCGGCCTTTTGTTTAACTTCGTTCAAAAAATGCATCGTACGCGCCATTTGGGAGTGATCGGCTGCAATCTACCGACAGTATGCTGACGTCTCGTTACCGATCTATGTCTTCGCTTGTATTTATTTAGGTTTAAAGAATATTTATTTTCTCATTGAAAACACACAGTCACTTACATGAGAAACTATCAACATATTATGTGGGTAAAAATACAAAAATTGTCCAGCAGTTCACAGATACATTACGATTTGTTTTACACTTTAACTACAACGAATTTCTATCACCAAAACATTTTACATACCAAAATTAGACCATTCCTTAACTTATATGCATTATTATCTATCCATTACCTAATACCTATCTTGCATTCAAAATAAGTAGTGCAGAGGCGCGCGCGCGGAGCGCGCGGCCGGCAAAGTACTCGTACTAAGACGGTACTGTCACAGTCGTCGTCGTCGTCAAATATCTAAAAAGTTTAAATTGCTATTTTGTCTTTCAATATTTTCTAACCTCTTGTGTTATGTATTAAACTATCTCTTAGTGCTGTGACTGGGCTTTCATTTCTGTGTACGACGACCCGGCTTGTGAAAGGTACCTACACTGAAATTTGGTATACACCCCTTCTGAACTATAATCATAATATTTACAGTGGTAGTGAGTTCAGTGGTTCGCGCAGTGCGGTTGTACTTAGATGTTTAATTGTTGTACCGCTACTGTGAATTGTTTCGCAATGTTTTGAATATATCCCTTATTGCGCAGGCTTTTTAACATAAGGAGTGCTTTTAGGATCGGTTTAGTCAGTTTTATTTAGTGCGTTTCAACATACTTTTAAGATTAGACTGTGAGCTGCAGGTGAATCCGCGGGTCACAGTTATTTACTTTATTTTCCTCATAACTACTCTGTACATATAAAATTTTATATCGTATAAAGCATTATATCGGTTCTGTGATGAAATTTTTTTCTTGTGATAAATATTACTTTTTTTAGAGTCCACCTGGAAACAGTTGAATCGTCACGAGTAGCGACTCCTGTTAATTTTTATGTATTAATTATGGTATGTAAGTAAATACTGATAATAACCACTACCAGCACCACACCATCAACTCTATAGGTTCGCTTCACCGACATGCTCATGATATCACGCATCGCATCGTACGCACGTATCGCACGTCATCGCAGCGGCCGTGTGCTGTGCGCGTTAGACGCTTTTTAGGATGGGTTAAATCTCGTGCGTTTGCTTTACTGACATGTAAATTTTAATACATACTAAAAGTTCTATGTTTTCACTTCTATTGGCGGTCTCTATAACTACCATTTTTTTTAAATTGACGATTCCAACATGTGACGATGACATAAGATTTAAATAAAAAAAGGAATGCAATAGCTACTAGAAATTTCTTAATAATTCACTCATATAGTGGAAAATGACTAAACTGCAGATAAAGACATAATAATAAAACTTAGGTGTACTAATAAATTTAATGAAGTTATTGTAAATCGTTATTAATGTTATTGATATTAGACAAACGAACAACAATATATTCTATTGGAGAAATTTGTCAATACTTTAGTAAAACTTAATTGAAAACTAATTAAAATTAATTTACAATTCAACTAAATACACTACAAAGCAATGAAATTATTTCTTTAAAACAGGTTTCCAAGAAATATTATTCAAGCCGTGAAATTGACGTTTCAAGTTTTGCCCATCTGCCCATTTCGAGTCCAAATAGCTGTCGTCGTCATCTTGTTCCAATTTTTTCCACTCTTCTTGTTTCCTGTAAGCTTGGAGCATGAGCTGCTTTCTCTCATCTTCGGTCAAAATCGGTTCCCTTCCAGGGGCACCTTCAGACGCAGAGCATAATTTTACTGTCACTTTTGATTTGTCATTTTTTCCTGTAAAAGAATCAAACAATAATTGAATATGTGATGAAAGTAAGCAAAAATACGTAATCCAAATAAAATGTATTGAACACAATTCAAGTGCAAATTAAAAAAAAGTCAAACATTGATACTAAAATAAAGCCTTTAGCCTGTAACATCCTACTGCTGGGCCTCTTTCTCTATGTAGGAGAAGGATTGGAACTTAATCCACCACGCTGCATCGGCGGATGTGTTCCCTACTATGAGTAACGATCTCTATCACGTATTTATGATAATAAACGGAACTGACGGCTTAACGTACTCTACGGCGCGCTAGGGAGACCCACAAGGACATATATCCAAACCGGAAAGAAATATTAGTACAAATATCCATCGCGAGCGGGAAATGAACCCGCAAACTGTTGGTAAATCACCGACTACCCGACTACTTACACCACTATACCAGAGCGGTTATTAAATAATGAGGCAAAATAATGACACAAATCAAATTTAATCTGCTTAAACATTAATTATAAATATTTCTTAACTTTATAAGAATTAAATTTACCAATTTTTAAGTAACATTCTGCTCGAAACTCACCTAAATGATCGCTCAACTTGTTACCGTTGAGAAGTTTCTTTCCACACGCCCAGAGGCACGCTCGAGATGGGTCAATGACCTCATTAGCTGCTTGAGTCCCAGACAAATCCTCAACATTATCTAGCTCCATCCGAACAGGGTCGTGAGGTGGTAGACCGGCTGGGAAAACGATCTTTGTCGCCCCTCGGAGTTCGTTAAGTGCACGAAATACGTCTTTTTGGGTCAGGCACTTACGTAGATCTACCTATTGTTAAATTGTTAATATTATATCTCGGCAAAAGAAGTGTCATATTTATATAGTATTTTTAGTTATTAACAGTTAAAACATAATGTCTTAAGTGATTCAATATTCTATTATTTTATTTGAGTATTATTTTATTGAATATTAGCGAATTTTAAGTCTAATAAGCAATGTCTTTTTAGGTCACAAGACGTTTGAGTACGGAATTTTCTATCAAAAAGGAGGAGGTTATCAATGCGATTGTATTTTTTTTTTTGTATGTCTTCTCAAAACTTTTTACCGGGGAGACCGATTTCGATGATTGGTCCCATTTACATTTTAGTTATATCCAACTTTTCCAGTTGTATCTAATATTATTAATTATCTCTATATTATAAAATGTAATTGAAGTCGATTTTTTTTTCGTTTGCGAAAAAATAAAACTATATAAATTGAAGTTACTCACAAAATAAATCAATTTGTATTCCGTAATAGATTAATTACATTGCGGTTATATTCTTTGCCAAGATGTTAAGCAAGATTGCTTTAAGATAAAAAGTTGCTGATAAGTTTTATTAAATAGAACGACTTTGTCAGATATTTGGCAAAAGTCACGGGCATCTTATAAAAGAATTGCCGCAACCGCTTCGTGCAAAATGGAACTTGGCAAGAACTTGTATTATCGGGTATGTGCTTTAGTAATCAATATTATGAAAACTTAAAACTATTCAACGAAAAACTGTTGTCGATTTAGTACTTAAATTTAAAATAAAATAATGTAAACGATTTAAATGTATAGGCGATCTGAAATTACGTACCTACTTCTGGTTATCGAATTATTTTTGTTGCACTACGTAAGATTTTTGGTATTATGATGTATTTGTTAGCGTTATCCAAGGTCTTATAATTAATTTAAATTTTTCAACTATCATGTAACATTTCTTTTTTTTGGAAAAGGTTGGGTGCTTCTTCCTGTAACCTCTCCTCTTACTTTTTGCTTGGTAGAACAAACTAACATTAAATATTTGAAACAATGTCACTCACGTGTTTCTTACTTATAATTTCTTTTGCGGTTTCAGCCGCTTTCTTTAACACTTCTTGCAGGTTAGGTGGTGGTGCTAGGCCACATCGTCGTCCCATTTCATCCTTGGCTACAATGTAACCAACCGGAGCACATCGCTTAGCCCATGGGTCTTCCAGTTTTAAATCTTTTATCTGCAATTTAAAACGTAAAAACGCTATTGCAAATAGAGTATGGTTATAAAAAAGTAAGGAATTTTGCTGAACTATTAGTTAAGGTGACATTTCTTGATATCCTGATGCTTGATATTTATTATATAATTAAATTGTACGCGTGGAATATTATTTTTAAAACTTTATTAATTATGATAGCATAACCAATACTATTTATTCTCCTTAACTGAATAATATTGTTAAAATTTTAAGGAAATCGAAAAGAAAAATAGTTATGACTTTCCTTATAAGTTTATTTACGGTACCTGTATCTCTTATAGTCTTTGCAAAGCAGGAATAAAAAAAACGCCAAAAAATTTAAAACACAAAGTTACTAGTAATCCCTTCCATTTTACACAACTACAATTATATAATATAATACCTAAGACTTACATTATAAATGTACCATAATATTCACTTTATCCTATTTTTCATCATTATGTACCAATACTGTTTTAATTTCATATAAATTTAACGATACATTTATTTACAAAATTGCACAGTAAAAAAAACGTAGATATAATAAAATAAATTACATTAAACTAAAAAAAACCTCAAGTATATATATATATACATAATAGTATATTAAAAGGAGTCCCTTTGGGCAAGGTTCCGAAGATACTGGCAGCGTTCCCCATTTGAATAGCTAGACTAATTCTTTGTCCGAAGTAGCTGCCAGCTCTTCGGTCTCCTGTGACGTTGAATAACCTTTTTTCTATTTCCTTAAAAAGTCTTATAGCACTAGGACATTACGGACCAAGGGTCTCGACACCGAATGGGACAAAATCATATTCGGAGCCTAGACCCCTGTATTTGTATGCTTTTTTTATAACATAATAATTAAATATATGCTCATTACCTTATATATTATGTAAATAAAAATTCATACCTGATCCTCAGTCAATCCTTGCATTTCCAGCGGCAAAAACGTTCCATGCTTCTGTAATTCTTCCATTTCGTAACAAATCCTTGTCACTTTCAACCTCCCATTGAATATAGCTACTATATCTTGAAGAACATCGTCAACTGAATTGTTAACATTCGTTTCATATAAAAATTGGCTTTCATCGCCCCTTTTGATATGAAGGATCACCATTTTTTTGTGTTCTATTTGTTTTTTCCTGTACGGAATAGATTTTTCCGATCGAGGGCAAACAATAGCTGCTACCATTGAGCAAATAGCGGTTGCTATGGAAACGAGTAACGTTACTATGGAGATTTTATATTTCAAGTTCAGTATTGCAGTGTATTATAATGAAATATGAAAAGGATTAACTTTCGTAATATGAGAAATATATGAATGAAAGGTAAATTGAAGCTGGCTTTTTGCTTTATAATTTAATATTACTGTGACTAGTCCGTTGCCGCATTGGCAGTGACCAAGGCTGTATTTTCTTTTTCCATTTCTAGTCTGGTTGTAAAATACATGTATTTGTATATGTATTACATATAAATGTATTGACATTTATTACAAAAAGAAAATATTCATCTGTCAAATATTGCATAAGACACAGGCATTGAAATTATTGTAGACTTATTTGATAACTAGATGACTTCGTGTAACTTAGGGGTATGAAAAATTGATGTTGGCCGATTCTCAGACCTACCCGATATGCACACAAAATTTCATAAAAATCGGTCCAGCCGTTTCGGAGGAGTATGTTAACTAACACTGTAACACGAGAATCTTATATATAAGATTTATCAGAAAAAATCTGAATTTTAATATGTTTAAAATAGATTTACAATTTACAATGAAGTCACGTTTTTACTCTTATACCGTAATTTACCCTTTACCCTTACCCTTCTTGGTGACTATACATTATCGAATCTAGGATATTGATCGTCGATCGGATCATGATAAGCGACACCTGTTAACTTGTGCCTTGTGTTAAATATTACAACATTACATTTAAATTACGAATGTAAACTTATTTTTTATCCGTACTCGTACCAATAGTATAAGTGAAAAAATAAGTTGTAACGCGTTGACACCTAAACCATTAGACTAATTTTGTTAAATTTTATGCAGTAATTGGTCTACCTTTCATCGGGAAAAAAAGCGCGTAAAAATGCGCGAAATAGGTTAGTGAAAGTTTTTATGGATTATTGTCGAAGGTAAAACCATAAAACTTTGTGTCTGGGCTCTTGATATTGATCTTCATTGTTTAGATGTATTGTTTGCAAAACAAGTATTAAAACTTTTTATTAGGTGCCATGGCGCCTGCATAGACACCAAAATATCGGAGCTCTTTAAATAAAAATCACAATAAATTACGTTGAATAAAAAGTTTTCATCCGGATTTGCAGACCGTGAAAGTTAAAAATGATGTACATTTTTTTATTCAAATAGTAATAGTACGTGGACGAAATTGCAAAAAAAAAACTAGGGGAATGGGTATATAATCCAGTTGTATTACATTTGTTAGATTTTTTAGATTTGTATCCACTATAGCTATTAATAATCCATAACAAATGACGCCTCACTCGCAACGGCGACCACTAGGATTTCCTCCTGTGTCGGGGGTCTGGAAACACACATAATACAGCACAAACGCTCAGACCCCACAGACACAGAAACAGACTCTGTATGGTCAACACAAATGTATACCATTTAAAGGGGATCGGACATGCGACCGCTAGCGCAACAGCCGCAATCCTGCGCTGTGACCGTTGCGCTAACGCGTAGTCACTTACTAGGAGACTAGACGCGTTATAGTGGTGTTGCCGAAATATCAATACTTTCTACACTTACAATTAGTTTGGGATGTATAATTTAGGTAGGGTTTGTCTCTGAAATCATCTGTAAGATTGAAGCTATCGATCGAACTGATAGTGTTGTTAGAATAATATCGAAACATCTCTCTATCAATATTATTCGTAATATCAAACTTTGATATCAAATATCGTAACTATCAATGTTGATAAATACAGTACACATATTGCAATAACAATCAGTATTATTTATCTTATATTTCCTAAATTTGTACAATATAAGAGTTTTCAGACAATCACTCTGGCATAGGGGTATATAGGCGTCTAAAAATCGGCGTTCACGATTTCCGCTTAAGGTAGAAATTCGTAATGCAACTGCTTCTAGTCTGTTTTATTTTCCTTGTGGATCTTCCCACTGTGTCTAAGAGTGCATATAAAATGATCCAGGCAGGTAAATATAGACTGATAACGACCTTTTCTTATAGTAGTAAATATATCCACCCACATTGAAGTGGAGCAGCGTAGTGGATTATGATCAGAAAGATCTGAGACTACGACACCACTACGATAAAAGGAGCGCGCTGAGTAGGATATTACAGGCTGAATTTATCAATCATTCAATAACAGTTTTAAAAATGTTTATAAACTATGTAAATTAAAAAAAAATAAACTAAAGTTCTCATATCATCTCATCATATTGTGGACCGCCGCTAATGAGGGATTGAATTTGTATACACTCTTTTTTTTATACAAAACGTTGCTTTCAGTACCATTTCACGGCTACATTGAAATATTCACGAAATACGAAATGTTACCGGCTTATTTTGAGAGGATTATCCCTTATATATCCTCTTCATTCAAATTATGTTCAGTGTTAGCTGTTGCACAATGTTTTTATAACATGTTACTTAACATAATACGATTAATTTTGGACTATTTTTAAAGAATGTTTATGTTAATTACTATAATTATATTACACTAGTAATATTATGTTTCAGGCCTAATTCGATTTCAGGTTTAATTCGTTTGTCTTAAACCACATCAGTTTTTTTTATATCTCTAGGATGACAAACAAGCATGTAGATTCGCCAGATGGTAGCATCGCAAGAGTGCTACCGACATTAATACCCCCAACTCTCTCTAAGAGCCTTGGTTACCTTACACACTACAGAAATATAATACAAATTAAATTATTATTTAACTGTGATCTTCTGCTAAAAGTAAAAGTAGATGTATTTCTATAACCACTTCAGATTTTGAGCTGGATATTTCCTGCCGAGCCCTACTTCAATGGCTATCAATGGTGTATGTCAGATCAAAATGTTTTATTTTAAAATAAAACATTTTGATCATAAAATCTGTTCTGTATTGTACTATAGGGATTCCTTTTGTTCTATATCTTGTATATTCCTAACGAACTGTAAACGAAACTTTACGACCCAATTTCCTTTAATACATTAATTTGAAATATACTGAGACCAATTAAGATAGAATATTATGATTTCGCCTTTTGTGGAAAAACTAGCGCCTTATCTAGATCTTATCACTAAAATTGTTTTAGAATTATACGCTGAAATTGTGCGTCAATTTATAGGCAAAGATTGGGAAACAGAAATCATTGATATGCTCAACTTTCTCTACAATTTACTGTAAATAATGAAAGCAAAGTGAACGATAGAATAATACGTACAAACACTCTCTTGGCCCACCAGACATCGCATCATTCAGTCCAATGAATACTCTCGGTACATTAGACAAAGGTTCCAGTCGAGATGAGGACGGCAATTGATAAATTATTGTATCGAATTGATGAACCAATACCTTTTGAAATACTTGAGATGTAATATGAAGGCTGTGTTAAAAAGCAGGTTATTATGATATTGAAACACGGTATTAAAATCAGACATTGAAAGGTTCGAAGTAACAGGAAAACGATATTTATAATTTCAATCAAATCATTTGATTGATGAAAATCTAAATAAAAAGAAATTGAATAAATGTAAGATAAAAAAATAAAAATTATATCCAAATTTATACTTATATTTCTGATATAATGTTTTAGACGAAAATCAATTATATAATAAAATGTAACGGTCTGTACATTTAAGATATATGAGAAAGAATATTATCGGGACCTTTATCAATGCAAACAGCACCTAAATCAATGATTGTACGAATTTTTGTCTGTTTATCTGTGCGTTTGTGCACAATATTCTCAGAAATGGCTTACCCGATTTAGATGTAGTTTTTACTAATATATTGTGGCAAGCTTAGTTTAACATTTAGTGTTTGTTTCATGTCAATCGGTTCATAAATAAAAAGTTATGCCAATTTAAAGAATCACGTTGAACATGTAAAGACACAAATCCACGCGGACGAAGTTGCGAGCACAGCTAGTATTATCATAACTTTAGTTACGATACAGACCTGTGCTTTTTGAATTATTATTACATCAAACAATAAAAATCACAATATATAACAAAATATAAATGACAAAATAGACAGTGTAAGGATCCCCCTGTCAACAACATGAAGTGAATAGTGAAGACATTCACGTTTTAATAAATATTTTACATTTAAAAAGTAAATTGAACTAAAGGCTATATTACACACAAAAGAATAAAATAATAAAACAAGCTACTGTTACACCAATAAAACAACGAATATTTAATATAATTTATCACACAATAAACGCTGTAAGTGTAAACAAGGCCGTCGACAGAATCATTTGCCTATAAATTTGAAACGCGTGTATCTCGATACGAGTTAAACCAATACATTTCGACGGGAACATGAAAACATTAAACTGCGACCGACAGCTTTATCGATATTTTCTTTAGCTCTCGCTCCATTGGCGATACGTTCAGTGCATTCAGGTCCCGATAGAGGAATTTGCAATGGACGCACAGTTCAGTGATTAGATTTACTTGCATCCTATATGTCAGTGACGGGTTTAATTAGAAAATTTTTTTCCGGGTTAATTTTTATCGATATCTTTATTTTTAAACTGTAATGGCTTATTAGAAATATTAAAGTTATTTCAATTTAGGTCAGTTTTTTAGTTTTACAAAATATCACCAATTTTTGTATTGTTTTTGTTTTCGATTTGTATTCCTTTTTTTAATTGACATCTCACTACCGGGTATAGGTCTTTTTATCTGTGTGGGAGAAGGGTCAAGAATACCCATCACTACACTAGAACGGTGTCAATTCTTTTTCAATATTCGTTCTAAATATGATAGTAATGTTTTAATTTCATTTTGTTTCAGTTTCCTGGTCGGTGTGCTCATAGGCACGGTCATGATGTATCAACGGAGTTTCCAGAAGTGCTAGATGCTCATCACGACAACACTACACACCATGGAAAGGTATGTTGGTTTAACGTAAATGAAAATATATCTAGCTTAATATGTTGCTAAGATCAAAACTCGAAAACGGCTGGATAGGTTTGGCTGATTTTTTCAAAGTTTTTGAATATTATGTTGTATGTTTTGATGGAAGGAAAAATTAAGGACATCGAAAAATATCAGAAAAACTGATAGTAGAACATTCGAACTTAAATCGATCTTCACCAAGCTGATAATAGAATGAAACATACATTATAAAAATAGTATATAATATATTAAAAATGGGTTGCCTAAAAAAATCATGGACTGACTGTTTTTAATTATTTATAAAAAAATATTTATATATTTAATTGAAAATTGTAACATCAAGATAATAATAAAAAATTAATCTGACTTGATAGTATGAAACGTATTTAAAACTCCCAGCTGTAGGGTATTAGTGGCTGAAGCGGCGGAATAATATACTATATATTATATCTTAACTATTTGTTTAGATAATCCAATATTAAATGGGTTGTGTACTTACTAGCTTTGAACAAACAGATTGTTACATAACAAATATTATAACATTCTATGCAAATTATACCGCTAAGGTGCAATTATTACGACAGGAATTTGATTTTCTGGGTAGTAGTGGTGGGTATACGCTAGGAAGTAGTATTAATATATTGTATCTTATACAACTAGACAGGGTAAAGACGTGCAAAGAAAAGATTTTTCATCTCAATAAACCGCGATAAAATCCGAAAAAGTTGTTTCATTATAATGAGCAAAATTCGTGTAAACATCAGAAAACAAGTACATAAAGTTTTTCTTTTGGGGCTAATATTTTTTTAGCTGGAAATAAATTAAAGTTAATATTTTGAAATCGTCTTTAAACTATTAAAAGAAAAAAGATTAACTTTTATTTGAAGTAAAGTCTCCAAAATATTTTTACCAAGTAGAAGTATAAATATATATCTTTAAAAATATATCTCACTGCACAGAACGTAATTTTTTTCATCGCTGGTGTAGGAATCTATACTAATATTATAAAACTGAAGAGTTTGTTTGTTTGTTTGAACGCGCTAATCTTAGGAACTACTGGTCCGATTTGAAAAGTTCTGTCAGTGTTAGATAACCCAATTATCGAGGAAGGCTATAGGTTATATATCATCACGCTAAGATCAATAGGAGCGGAGCGCTAATGAAGAATGTTTCAAAATCGGTTTTTTTTTTTTCAAGTAACTATTCAACGCAGACGAAGTCGCGAGCAGTAGTTAGTACAAAATAAACGCAAATATTAAGTTTGAGAGGCGTTTGGTTCTGCGAAGTTGTATGTAAGGACTGTCATACAAAGTTATTAGTGTCTAGTCTTCTACAAGCACCTATTACAGTGCATAGTGTTTTCAATAGTTCCATACTGAGCTCCGTATATCTTTGCTTTCCTATTTATTTACTTACTAAACAAGGGTATGTTCTCACTAAGAAACACCCCGTTCCTTTTTGTAGCATCTTTTTGAGGCTGACTCCTATACCAATTATTGTGTTCAAGAAAAGCAAGGCTATTTTAACCAGCAGCTTAAAAACCGTTTAAAAAAATGTTCTTGTTAGAATATACTACTACTAAAGATACATTGATATGTCTTACAGATAAAATGTGATATGTGGTTAGTGATGTATTTCTGTGGTAGTTTCTGTTTCTATATGTGGGGAACTATTATTGGCTTTATGTCTCTATGTAAATTTTGTATTTGTGAAAGTATTTTAGCTGTTGTTCCTCCTCAAAATTAAATAAATAAATAAAAATAAATAGACAAAACGAAAATGCGTCACGATAAAGATACAAGCACATAAATGTATGGGGGGGGGATGGGATAGAATACATTACTGCTCAAAACGCGGAAGCGAAGCATTTTGCATGGCGCTTTTGACCATTTTTCATGGAACCATGATCATCAACGATAGAAAAAATTTCAACGGCCTACCTTCTACGAGCTGATCATCTTAAAACGGGTGAATAGATTTTCATGAAACATGGCTAAGAACACTCGGGGTAAAATTATCTATGACACAAAAAAAAATACTAAACGAAAATCGGTTCATCCGTTTGGGAGCTACGATACCACAGACAGATACACAGATACACAGACACGTTAAACTTATAACAAGCTCTTGTTGAGCCGGGGCTTAAATATATCGCATCAAATCTAATCACGTCGCGTCATTCATGTGCCTTATTTCACAAACAGCCTATATCTACTAACCAAATATGCGACCAATTACCCTCAAAATCCGCTCACCGACTCCACTTGAACCGCAGCCGACCCTACGCTATCAAAGCGTACATTTTGATTGTAAATTCCTCGCTGGCTGGTTGTTTTTATTACGGCCTTGTTTAGCGCCTGCGATGATAATACGGCGAGACAGGTTGTTTGTGTTGGCTTAATTCAGAATTACGGCGCCTTTTCACGTGGGATATTGAGTGCCTTAAATATAATAGTATCAACCCCATTTGATACTCGATTAGTAGATTTTGCATTAGCCTTTTAAGTTTCAAATGAATTAATTATTACTTTTTTAAATAAAGTTAGGTACTGTGATGCTGCTTAGCTGTGTGACTATGACATTAAATAATATAGCCACCCCCACTCTTCCCGTAGGAGTCGTAAGAGGCGACTAAGGGATAACACAGTTCCACTAAAGATATACGGGATACGATAACACTAATATACGCGGGATAACCATCCAGGGCAGCAGTTTCTTCGGTGCAACAAAGCCAGCCCTGCGGTCACCAATCCGCCTGCCGAGCGTGGTGATTATGGGCAACACACATGAGTTCACGTCATTTTTGGCGCGAACTTGTGAAGGCCTATGTCCAGCAGTGGGCGCCCAATAGGCTGAAATGATGATGATGATGATGATGAATGTGATGCTATTGGATGTTGAGAGAGTTGGAAGATGACCATCGATGTTGATTAATAATTCTTATAAGTGGAGAAAGAAGCCTCTGCTCGACAATTGGACGTTACAGGCTGAATCGTCGTCGATATAAGGCTGAATTGAAATTAAAATGACTATATTGTAATGTAGTCGAATTTGTGAGTATACGAGTATACATATAATAGGGATTTTAGGGCTATATAAATATTAGCAAAAAACAATAAATGTTCAGTTATTATTGAGCTATAATTAATTAATTAGCAGTATTTATTTATATTTAACCAACAGTGCTCACATCGTCACTTCAGCCTATGGCAGTCCACTGCTGGACATAGGCCTCCCCCAAGTTCGCACCAGACATCCCGGTTTTCCGCAATCCTCATCCAGCCTACACCGGCAATCTTACGTAGATCGTCAGTCCAACGGGCCGGAGGACGTCCCACATTGCGTTTGCCAAGACGCGGTCTCCATTCCACGACCCGTCTACTCCAACTACCATCGGTTCTGCGACACAGATGATCAGCCCACTGCCACTTCAACTTGCTAATTCTGTGTGCTATGTCGGTTACTTTCGTTCTCTCGCGGATAGTCTCATTTCTAATCCTATCTTTGAAAGAAACCCCAAAAATAGCCCGTTCCATTCCACACCACTAACAGTGCTAAATATATTTAATTACTGAAATTAATTTAATTATTGAATATACAGGTCTATGGTGAAAAGGATGTGTCTTTACCTTGTTTATGATTTAACACTAAATTTTAACAAACTGTCTTAAAAATTCATTTCAATATAGGCATGTCAAAAAAATATACAAGATGTTAGTTTAAAATGTAAAGGTTTGAACAACAGAGATTACGAGCCAACGTCACAATAACCAACATATACAAGGCCGTATATAATAAATCTTTTGTCACTTACATTACAACGAAGTATATGAAACATTCCTTCCCAAACTCAATACACATTCAAAGTATTCAGATCTGTTAAATACACGAAATATAAAAAAATAATCAAAACGCAAATACACCACGAGATATGCTTGTAATATAAATAAAATATCTCTTGCATGAAAAACTCCGAGCCTCCCCGGGCGTAAGAAATGTGTACTGAAATTAACAATACCATACCGGTCCAGTAGGCATTCGGTCTTCTTGTTACGTTACACAGAAAAAATATTTTAATGAGTAACATATTGTGTTATATGTATTTTATTTTGATGTAAATCTGTATTCGTTAACTCGGTAACATGTAGGTCTAGGTTTTTAATATAAAATAGGTACTAATATTTGGTTCTGATCTTTTGAAAATTGTTTTTATTGTATGTGATGAATAAAATATAATTAATGATATTACGATTGTATGATGTTCAATCAACAAAAGCAATGCCCCAGCCCTAAATTTTATGTATATAAAAATAAATCATTAATATTAACAACTTCCGAGTGACTGAAAAAAATTGTTTTTTTTTGCGTGTTCGTCATTGTCAAATCACATTTTAGCCTATCGCAGTCAACTGCTGGATATAGGCTTCCCTAAATTCGCGCCAATGTTCCGGTTTTCCGCAATTCTAATCTAGACACAGTCAAAACAAGATTTGTAAAAAAAAAAAACATTAAATAAATAAATCGTTCACGAAAAAAATATGGCTACAAATTTCCAGTAGTTTTTTTTTTATATATTTACTTAACGGATTTTACTGCTTTAATAATTATCGCACTATTTTTTTAGTGATTATTAGACATAAAAAAAATTATATAATACTAGCTGACCCCGCAAACATTGCTTTGCTATATATGTTATTAACCCCCTTAATCCCCTCTCCCCAATAGCTTAGGGGTATGAAAAATAGATGTTGACCGATTCTCAGACCTACCCGATATGAACACAAAATTTCATGAAAATCGGTCCAACCGTTTCGGAGGAGTATTTTAACTAACATTGTGACACGAGAATTTTATATATAAGATGAATACTATGTATGAAAGGTAAGTGTACCATTAGTGAGAGAACGAAGAATATTCAAGATGGAATATACCAGAACATACTCGAACTTCGAGAGTACTTCGTAAATGATTTGTTAGAAAGATAACATGTTAAAATCACGTACAACCCGCCCTTACAAAACTAAATAAGTTATTATTTTCACCCGTTTCAGACAGAATAAAATGACTCTTCAAACATAGAAAGGCGAACAAAATGCACGATATAATTGGATTACGTTTGATTCAAGAATTCTTTGTATATTTTAAAAGAAATTCAAAGCGTTTCTATATTAACGTCCATATGTGTTACTTTTACCATTTTGTTTACTTACATTATGTAAAACATCATTTTAAAGGTTAACTGCGGACTTTCTTTCCATTCTTCCCTGCAGAATCTACATTCCGAATCGGTGGTAGCTTAACTTTTAAATATGATAAATTAATTAGAACAAATAATTTTAATTTGTAAAATGACAAATCAGAAGTCTAATTGGATAAAATGTATTTTGATTTTGATTTTTTGACTGTATTCTTACCGCCAGTTCATACTATTTTCCGAGTAATTACATGTTCTGCTCCATCTCTATTGCTTTTTAACATTTTAGTTATTTATATTGGCGAAAACGTCTATGCCATCTTATCACTGTTAGAAGCCGTTCACAGTTTGTATCATCATAAGGAAGCAGCAGAAGAAATATTTTTAAATGAAAAGTATCATATGTGAAAAGTATTTTATTATGTATGTGCTCTAAAACAAATCCTTTTCTTTTGCTACTTTCACTTTTTCAGAAAGATAGTTTAAACGAAAAAAAATTGACAACAAAAGTAATTTATTTTGTATTTCCATAATTATCACAGCATTTGAGACAGTGTTTTTATTAAAACATCAAACAAAAGTAACTTCGAACATTTTTTTATTACAAAAACAAATAAAATATCAAAGAAAAACATGACTCTCGTTTCCATGTCATGTTAATTCCACCTAAAAGGAAATGAAAATTACTACCACAGGAATATATCCCCTATTGCAGTAATTTTAGGGTTAAAATGGTAAATCGATAGCCCGTTACAGCTTTGAAGATAATTATTATTCCGGTCAGCGGTATGTAAAAACGGTGCGTGATCAAAATCTCATATTGTAGGGATTGAGAAATACAAATATGACAAAGAGACACTTAGATTGATATTGTTTATATACTTATAACGTTGATACGTGCGTTAAGAACCTTGTTAAATTAACTATAGGAATAATTTTCTTTACTTTTTCGATTATTTTGTGTTCATGATATCTAGTTTGATAAAGTACTTCATGTATATATTTTATTGTATAATGCGACATTTAGCGTAATAATTATGAAACACTGAAAGAGATCTTATATGTGAAAATGTTTTTTTTTTTTAATTCTATATTTAAAATACTGCTACCGTGACTAACCAACCGACCCTATGTCATAGAATTTAAATACTATTCACCTCTCTTTCATCTTCGGTTATCTTTGAATACTATCACATTACTATGATCCGCTTAAATGATTTATTGTTAAAATTAAAATTAATTATTAATTAATAAGCGAACTATCAAACTTTCCTCCTCAAATTACCCCATAATTCTACTTTTATATTTTAATCGAATTGTAGGTAACATATTCATATCCTATTAAAAAAATACATCTATTAATATAATATTTTGTACTTTTAACTATTAAAATACATATACTATGACGAAAAGTAATTTAAATCAAATTGAAATTAAAATCATTGTTTGTACATGTACCGCACATGCTTAAAACACCAACCTAATTCATGTTCCTTCATTCCCCTTAATGCTAATGCATAAAAAATACTTGAAAATAATGATAGACACTTTGAAATCACTGGAGATGATTTGGAGAGATAGGGCACGGATGAACCCTTCAAAAAAAAAATAAGGAAATACATTCCTTTTTCGAAATTGGGTACAGATAACATTCATATTCAATAACGTTTACATAAAAGAGGATTTTCTGAAGGTAGAGATGGTACTCCGCATGACCAAGCAAAATTGAACGTGTTATTGTTGACTAGTTATTTTTCTGGGCTTATTTGAATATTTTTGATTTTTTTTTTAATTATATATAAAAAAATTTTCTAGATTAATTTAAAAAAAAAACTTATTTTGACAATATGAAACCAAAGTTTAATCAAAATATTATTAGTGTAGTGGTTAAACCTGCTGGACGCTGTTCAGTATGTAGTCAGTCTGTTTATTAGTTTCATATAGAATATACAAATAATTAATTAAACTTGACACATTTTAGAACCTTTAAAAAAAACTAAATATGTGTTTTAGCAGTATACTAACCTTTCGTAAATTTTCTTGTTTAATAAAGGCTGGGGTATAAACCTAAATACATGTTTTAGCAGTGTACTAACCTTTCGTAAATTTTCTTTTTTAATAAAGACTATAAAGCTATAAGGTATAAAACTTAACAACAATTTTTATTGTAATTCTATCTGACGGAATCTGTCGTTTTTAATATCGGCAGCGCAACAAGATAACAATCTAAGCTTCACCACACAGAGGCATAATCTAGTGCTTCAGATAAAGCCTAGCCTGTCAAGGAATTCTAGGAGAATAGCCAGACTCTATTAGTTTGTACTTGAAGCTTGGCGGGAACCCAAAGGAGATTAGCTGAAGATATTACTTTTAGCTAAACTTAGCGTTAACATTGAATTGATTACGTTCGAAATTTATAATATCCTTTCAATATCGTTTAAGGGAAGATTTTTTATCTTTGTTGAAACAGCAAGATATAATATATATATATCAATTGAAATGTCCCGTAGAATCAAAAGGATATAAATATACTAGCTAATATTTTTAGATTTTTTTTTTTGTTTATTACTAGGTCGGCACACAAGCTTACGGCTCACCTGGTGGTAAGCGATTACCGCAGCTTATAAACGCCTTCAAAAGCAGAAACATCGCAAGCACGTTGCCGACCCTATCTCCATTCCCCCCAGCAGCTCTGGTCACCTTACTCACAAAGAGGAACACAACAGTGCTTGAAATCAGTATTATTTAGCTGTGATCTTCTGTAAGGTCGAGTTACTAGCCTAGTCGGGCTGTTCCATATTTTGAGCAGGAAATTTCCTGCTTTTAAATGTACTACCTCAGTTAAATATAATTATATTTACTGGCATCTTTTGGTTACCAGCAACTAATTTTATTTATACCAATACTACCACAAAATCTGAATTTAAGTGGTCAAAACCACGAGACACAACTAATATAAGAAACAAGAATCAAAATAAAAACATTTAGTTATAAAAAAATCTTTGCCCCATTCAGGAAAGAGGTGGTTGGTCACAATGGAGCGAGTGGTCACTGTGCTCGCGAACGTGTGACGGCGGCGTGTCCAGACAGCTCCGAACATGCTCATCGCCTACCGGCTGTCGCGGCGAGCCAGTGCGGTATAAGATATGCAATATGCAGGTGAGACAAAATTTAAAGAATAAAATAAATAAATAAACATTTTATTTTTTTTATTTTTTATTTATTACTTCTTGCATAAATATAATCAAACGCTTTTACGTAGTAAAAAAAAATAAAAATAAAACAGCAGTGCAGAAATAAAATTAAACAAAAAGTAGTTACAATGATAGCATGCAAAGGCGGTCTCATTGCTTTAAGCAATCTCTTTCAAACAACCCCAGGTAAAAGGAGATTATTAGTAACAAAGTGCGTATTTCTGTCACTCTAACATACTTCATAAAAAATAAACTAACAGACAAACAATGAATTATGATATTACGAATACAATTTTAATTTTAAATATCTTTTTTACTACGATCACATGTGTTAGAATACTCGAAAATTGCTCACGCTCAGCACGTTGACACAACTTTTTAGTTGCAGCGCTGATTTTCAGTAATATTATTAATTTATAAAGACTCTAATCACCGACCAATGCCCTTCGTGTCTTCTCCATTCTACCATTAATTGACGAAATCATCTGTGCTGTCTTAGCCTTAGGAAACCCAATAATTCTAAATATTAAATTATGTATTTCTAAGTAATTTACCCTATTAATTTATCTTATTCTGTGTGACTACGGCATCAAAGAATGTAGCCACCCCCTCTCTTCCCGTGGGTGTCGTAAGAGGCGACTAAGGGATAATACAGTTCCAATATTACCTTGGAACTTAAAAAGCCGACCGATGGCGGGATAACCATCCAACTGCTGGTTTTGAAATACATAGGCCGAAGACGGGCAGCAGCGTCTTCCAGCGTGGTGACTATGGGCAAAACACGTGAGTTCACGCCATCTTTGGCGCTAACTTGTGGAGGCCTGTTTCCAGTAGGACTGCGAAAGGCTGCTGTGATGATGATGATGTGATGAATTTATTTACCCGTTATAATTGTAAGCATCATTAGCTCATAATCTACCTGATTAATTAACAAAATATTTGTAAAAAAAGTCTACTCTAGCCTAGTACTTGAGTTGGGTAGGATGAGTTGATTTAGGATGCCAGAGAGAGAGAGAGAGAAAATATTTAAATTAATTGAGTATGTTGCCAGTTTGTTAGTACAGTTTCACGGTTTACTAAAGATAGATTGTAAACGGAGTTATGTACAGGTTATATAATGATTACAATGTATACTAAATTTGCTCATATACATTGCTATGTTAATCTGTATTCTCCAGGACTGTACAGTGAGGTGGAACACACTACAACATTACAGGAATAGTGAATCCTTCAAATTTATGTACACTAGAAGGCCGTTTACATGTTGTGACAGTAATTTTCATGTTTATTTCGTAACACCGCGTACACTAACAAAGTAAAGAAACAAGATTGGATTCTTTGAATTACAAAATTTATCGTTTAAGTTTTATTTAATTTTAATTATTTAAATATTAATTAATTTAATAAAAAATATAGCAATAAAATCATTCTTGGTTTGCTATAAAATAAGGGCTTGGAGTAAGTGAGGCTTGATGTTAGTTAGACGACTCCGGGGCGAGCGCTGCCGCCAGTAAAATACTTAATTTATCATTTCGTTTCCACTTCATTTCAAGAGGAACATTAATGTGGTTTCAACCTATAAAACTTTGATTTACACCAACACTTCCCAGTTACCTGAAAATTAGTTTGTAGCATCGTAAATTTTTGTGGGAAATCGTGAAAATGTAGCTCTACTTTTTTTTTTAATGAAGCCGTACATTTTTTCTCGTGCGTACTGTTTCTTTTCCAATATTTTTATCGGAAACGCTTTGTCTGCTTTGAGCCAGGATCTAAATTATATTTTCTTTATTTTTAACCGACTTCAAAAAAGGAAGAGGTTACTCGATTCGACCGTATATACGGTCAATTTTAATAATTATTTATATTCCTTATTAGGGTGCAAAAACTAAGAATTAATAACTAATTAAGAATCTTCTTGTAAATATTACGTGTCCACATCCATCTCAGCAGATTTTATGACATAACAAATAGATCTGAAAAAATTCTACTCCGTCTATTACGGTCCAGAGCTGGATCACAATAATACCATATAATCCCACTCGCAGAGAACTGTTCCCGTAATGGAGACAATGTTCCTAATGATTTATTTACACGGCCTACTTTTGTAACGGATTTATATTACACTCGAGAGAAGGACTGAGGCTTTAGTGAGTGCTTAGGCTTTTTAACCAAAGTCTATAAAAATAATTTCTATCTGGTCTATCAAGTTTGATTAATTTAGGATGTTTGACCATACTTAATCTGGATCTAAGAACGAAATTTAATTACGCTTTTCAAAAATATATTTTGTCTGGTTTATTTTTATTTTTAGCGATATTAGAAAATGAACAGTACAGTAATATTAAATTAAAATAATTAAGAATAATACAGATATAAACCATATAACCCAAAAAACAAAAACAAAAAATTGATCGTAATGTACAAGAACAAACATATAAATGGCGCATTGGGATGTTACTAGTTGAATCATGATAATTCTTTTTTGTTGGAAAGATGATATCCCAAGGGATAACCCAACCATGATAAAGAAATCAGGATCTGGTGATGGCATCCCAGAGAAATCGAGGGAAACCTTTGAAAATCGTAGTGGTGACTAGTATCGTTGTTAATTTTTTTCGTCTACTTATGTTGTTTTACTTTTTGATGTAATTGAAGTCGGTTTTTTCGTCAACGAATAAACAAAATTATAATTAATCTAAGATCTGTTAAAAATAACATTCAAATAACAGAATATTATTTCAAATTAAATCTGCACCGTCCATTCCAATTCCCCACTACGTTTTTTCTCCAGATATCCGCCATCCATCAGATTAATTTTGAAAGTAACGACACGGAACATCCTCTTGTTTTTAATTTATAAAATTAATCACGAAGATTGAAGACGGGATAAAAAAATGGACCACATTTTAATAAGATTTTTTTTGTAAGTTTTGATAACAAAATGTATACCATGATAGTATAAATATTATGGAAATATACTGAAATATAATTATTTTTGATTTATTCAAAGATGTATGTAAGCATGTAATTATTTGTATAATTTTTTTCCGTAATACATAGATAGTTTACGAATATTTTTATCTTTGGTTTTTTTTGTAGCGAAACTTCTTTATAATTGTTATTATTTGAAACCCGATGAAACGAAAATGCGTCACAATAAAAAAAGACACATAAACGTATATGAGAAAATGAGATAAAATTCGCTCAAAATACGCTAAATGCTCAAAAAGCGTAAGCGACGCGGTTTGCATGGCGCTTACGACCTTTTTCACGAGATTGTGATCATCGTCGACAGAACAAATCGCCACGGCCTACCTTCCTGCGACTTTTCAAGATTTTTACTTCTTCCATGTCTCAATAGCACTTTTTTTGAAGATTTAAAGACTGTCTCTTAGCGTAGAGGAAAAGTCATTCTTATGATGTTATAGGTGGAGAAAAACAAGCAGTTTTTTTTTAACATTTTATCAGTTCATGGTGTGTGGATGTCGACTTATAAATAAGTATCCATAAAAAGTAGTAGAAATGAAATAGCACAAAATAATATCATATAATAATAATTTTATATCAAACTAGCTGACTTGGCAAACGTTGTCTGGCTGCCGCTAAACGCTATTTAAAAAGGGTGAATATTTAGGGTTATATGTATTTTTTAACGCCAAATCATAATAAAATAAATAATAAATAATTTTTTATTTAATAAAAATTTAATTTTTATGTAACATTAAAAAGGATGAAAAATAGATTTTGTCAGATTCTCAGACCTATCCAATATGCACACAAAATTTCATGAGAATCGGTCAAGCTGTTTCGGCGGAGTTTAACTACAAACACCGCGACACGAGATTTTTATATATTAGATTAAGTTTATTTTTATTATACCTATAGCATTCAGGAAAATTATACAAAAAAGTTTCAAAAATTTCTTTCACATAACTGAGAATGTCAAGCCTCGTACCGTTGGATCAAGGTAATTCCAGTTAATCCAGCCCGGAATAGGCTGGAAGAAGTGGCTTAAGTCTAAGGATGACGTATTATGTACAAAGTGTACTTATATCGTCCTTATATCTTGAAGGGGGCTTACAGCGTCTTGGGTGATATTTTTTTTTCTTTCGTAAGTATTAATTTATTTTAATGTGAAATTGTTTATTATATATAGTTTGTAAAGGCGATTAAATGGAAATGTCGTGTCTAAAATATGTGTTTATATATGTTTTTTTTTGCGTGAGTAATTTATTAGTATTAAACATTTTTGAATATCATATCAAAAATTGACCGCTCCAACGGGGTTCGAACCCGCGTCTCCGATTGACCGTGTCGGCGCTCTAGCCAATTAAGCTATGGAACGATGTACCCGCTAGATCGAAATTTTTGATATGATAATTTTTATATTCGGTTTAATGATAATGATATGAATGATGAATGATATGATAACTACAGTTGTGGCCGCGACTTCGTCCGCGTGGAATTTAACAAAAAAGTTATTATTCAGTTCACAGAATTATAAAATAAATAAATTTCTAAACTAAAAGTAGCCTTAGTTACTCCTTACTACATCAGCTATCTGCCAATGAAAGTCCTATCAAAATCGGCCCAGTCGTTGCAGATATTAGCCGGAACAAACAGACAGACAGACACACTGATAGACAAAAATTGTATACATCCATATGCATTTAGTAAAATGCGGTTATTTTACTATTACAAACAGACATTCTAATTTTATTTATTTGTATAGATAATTGTATTTTTGTCCTATTTTCTGCATTATTAAACCACAGTGCGCAGTAAAATAAAATTATTTATGAGGCACTGCATTTATAAATATATATTAAAATTTATCATCTATAAATAAATCAATAAAATAAGAAGTTGAAATTCGAAAATAAATTTATTTTACTCCGAAATAATATCGACAAGATATGAATATAAAAATTGATCATTAATCTTAAAATCCGATTCAATTCACTTCACTTAAAAGCTGAACGAAGTTTAATTGCTCCCTCTATTGTTCCTACAAGCCTGAACATCATAACTTAAGGCTTTTGTAGTCGATAGTTATAAACAGTTTTAAAGTAATATTCGACACACGAGGTGAAAACTTAGCTTTCAGAGTATTCTATACAATATGATTAATGAAACGTCGCTACTCGACTGGCTGACTGTTACACTGTTACGTAATAAAAATATAAAAAATATAAATACAGTAAAATTATTAGTTTAAAAATTATTACAGCCGCGAACTCATGTGTTTTGCCCATAGTCACCACGCTGGGCAGGCGGGTTGGTGACCGCAGAGCTGGCTTTGTCGCACGGAAGGCGCTGCTGCCCGTCTTCGGCCTGTGTATTTCAAAGCCAGCAGTTGGATGGTTATCCCGCCACCGGTCGGCTTTTTAAGTTCCAAGGTGGTAGCGGAACTGTGTTATCCCTTAGTCGCCTCTTACGACACCCACGGGAAGAGGGGGTAGCTATATTCTTTAGTACCGTAGCCACACAGTACAAAACAGTACAGTTTAAAAATATGCATAAATAACTATACTTTCACTCTTTACACATACATCCCTCAGTTGAATGAGTATCCTGTGTTTGGGATCCTGAAACAAACAACACATACGTACAAAACATCAGACTACAACAATCGTCTATGTGATTTATATAAACATTTTTCCGTCGATCCATCCGTGTCGGTACCCGAACACGCGACAGCACTAATGTTTATTATAGCTATAATGTTCAAAATTCTGTTTTAATTCTATTTGTTATACCTGAGATAAACAAACGGCGTAATTAATAAAACAACCGACAAATACTGCCAAAAACTGCAAAATTATTTTGTGACAATGCAGGCTACTTAAAAAAATATGAAAAAAATATGGTCGGGGAAAAATTCATATTTTCTAGTTAAAAAGTTTCAATAAAATCTTTTGGGTTGTATTGTTTACAACTAGCTGGTATTGATACTATTAAAATATGACATTTAAAGAAAAAGTATTTAAAATATAATACTATTTGTTTTTGTATCTAATCGTTCTAAAATGTATCTCTTTTCTTTTTTGTGTACAATAAAGTTTTAATAAATAAAATAAATAAAGTTTCCCGTCACTTTTCATAACCCCGATCTTGCACCCTCCGATTTCCATCTGTTTCACATTCTTCGGAATTCTTTAGGTAGTGTAAAGTTAACATCAAAAGAGGACTGTTAAAACTTGTTGTCGCGGTTTTTTAATGAGAAACTCCAAAATTTATACAGTATACGGAGTCCTGTGACTACTTATAAGATAGCAGCAAGTTATCGAACAAAATGGTTATAATTAACATTTTTTTTTTTTTTTTGTAATATCCTACTTTGAATTTTTACATAAAATACGAAGAAACCTTTTCCCCGACCCAATATTTATTTACGGAAGCCCGTCGATAACTTGTGGTTTGGATGGAACCGGAAAAGATGGTATTTGCGAGCGGTTATTGAAATTATGATAATAGCTAAATGTCGGCTATCATTGAGAAAAGACAAAAATATATTTTTTTTTACAAATCAAAGTACTCATTTAACCATTTGTGCCATTAACGGGCCGAAAAAGAGACTGCATAAGATGACGTTTTTGATCGGATAATAAACTTTATAAAACACTTAAATGTACGCCAAAAAAAAATTACAGTAGAGATCATTTAATTTAGAAAAAATATCTGCTCAGTTGTTCAACCGTTTTATTAAATAAATTACGCTGCGGTGTGACAGAGGCCCGCTGTAATAGAACTAAGCGGAGTTATAAACTTGTTTTATTGAGAATCGCAATGTTATCGCTATAACATTACCATATTGATAACATTTACTCATGATTCCCAAAATCACATAAATGTAATATATTTACATAAATGTAACTGTATGTGCATATTAATTAAATGTTCTCGGTTTGACCTACTTGCAGCGTTTCTGTATAAATAGGTTTGATTATTGATTATCTATTTTTGTCTGAAACTACCTGTAAATAGCAGGCGTGTAGGTAAAGATATGCATAGAAATTATTCTATCGGAATAAAGTCTTTTTATTGTGATCGTAGGTTAGATTCTCAGGACAGAGGCTCATGACCAAACATTTGCTGAATGCAAAATTGTATCACACAGAATTGCTGTAAAGTATCCGAAACGTCGGGCATCTAAAAAAATAAACCGCGATGAAATAAGAAAAAAAAGTTGTTTCATTATAATCATACAGATATTTCTTATGAACAGTCATGATTGTCTTTTATTGTGCGTGTTTCCAAATGTAACGTATAGATTGTTGTTGTTGTTGTTGTTGTTGTACACGGGCTATTTTCCGCAACTCGACGTCTTGATGCGCCTTTTTTGCGTGATCGGCTGGTGGGCACTATTCGTGCCAGCCAAGCTCCTTGAGGAAGCCTAGCAGACCCTTCACGTTGCCGACGACTTCCTGGAGCAACCTCGGTGTCCCAAGGTGTAGTGCCCTGTAGTTCGCCACACCACCGCATTCCAGCAGGATATGTGAGGCCGTTTCCTCTGCCTCCAGGCACGCTCTGCACAGGGGGCTGTCTGTAACACCTAGATTGTGTAAGTGCTTGTTAAGCAAGGCATGTCCCGTAAGCGCCCCGACCAGTAGTCGGAGCTGGGCTCTTCCATAACCGCGAAGTTTGCGGGACAATCCTGGGTTGATCGTCGGAAGAGCTTCCTTGGTCTGCCTGCAGGTAGTTAGGTTTGTCCAATATTCTTGGTGCATTACCTTGGTGTTGTGTCGCAGCTGGCTGCGCAGCCATCCGAATGGCAGAGGCAGAATGGGTTCGGGTCCGTGGACCCTCATCTCCGATCCATTCCTCGCCAGTCGGTCGGCCGCGTCATTGCCTCGCGATCCACTGTGTCCCTTTATCCATTGAAGGGTAATGGTGTTTGTTTCACTTACCTTCGTCAGAGCTCGATGGCACTCGTATATTAGCCCTGATGTCATAATGTCGCTCTGTAGGGCTTGCAGGACCGATCTGCTGTCGGAAAGTATACGGATTGGAAAACCCTGTACCTCTCTAGACTTGATCGCTGTTGCTGCCATTATGATTCCCATACATTCCGCCTGGAAGACGGTGTTGTGGATTCCTAATGGCGATGAGATGTGGATATTCAGGTCTTCTGAGTAGACCCCAGAACCTGTACCTGTTGATGTTTTCGACCCGTCTGTGAAGATTCTTAACTCCCTAGGGTTGAGGCCTTCACCTGGGTCTTCGTGTAATTGTATTCTGTATCTTTTGTCGAATACGTACTGTTTGGGTATCCTGTCGGTAACCGCTTCGACGAGCGGTTCCCTGTTTGCCAGTTCGCCAAGTATTCCTGTATGTGCTACCTTTACGTTCCTCCAAAGGTTTAGCTTCCTGAGTCTTACCGCAGCCGCTCCCGCCTCCTGTTGGATAAACAGGTGCAGCGGCGGCAGGTTCAGTAGGGTTTCCAGGGCGGCTGTCGGAGTAGTCCTCATGCAGCCCGTAGTCGCCATGCAAGCTAGCCTTTGAAGTCGTTGTAGTTTTGCTTCTCCGGTGATTAGTCTGGTTCTCGGCCACCAAACCACAGCACCGTAGCTGATAATTGGCCTGATGACGGACTGGTACAGCCACAGAGTGACTTTTGGGGATAGACCCCATTTCTTACCTATCATTCTGCGGCACTGCCAGAAGGCTATTGTAGCCTTGTCAATTTTGCTGTTGAGATGCTTGCTCCAGTTCAGTTTGCTATCTAGAATAATTCCTAGATACTTTACCTCCGAGCTGAACTGTAGCTCCGTACCGAACAGTCTAGGGGGTTTGTAGCTCCCCAATTGCCGTTTGTTAGTGAACATTACCTGTTCCGTCTTTCCAGGATTGACGGTGAGTTCGTTATCTATGCACCATCTCTCCACAATTCGTAGCGCCTGCTGTGTGACACTGCACACGGTACTGCTGACTCTGCCGCTGATTAGGATGGCGATATCATCAGCGTACCCGATCGTGAAGTAGTTGTGCTGGTTCAGTCTGATTATAAGATCGTTTACCACTAGGTTCCACAGTAGTGGGGAAAGCACCCCTCCTTGTGGACATCCTCTGGCTACCAGTGCATGTTGTGCCTCAGTTGATGTAAGTTTGATGACTCTTTTTCTGAGCATGTTACCTATCCAGTCGATCATCATCGGGTGTACCCCGTGCTTAACTAGGGCCGACGAGATGCTGTTGAAGTTAGTCTTGTCAAAGGCTCCTTCTATGTCGATGAAGGTGCCAAGACACATAGCCTTGTTTTCAATGGCCTCTTCTATTTTACTGACCACTGCATGTAGAGCTGACTCTGTTGATTTACCTTGGCTGTACGCGTGTTGGTTTGGATGTAGGCGTACTGTAGCTAGGGCGTTTTCTCTCAGATCCCGTTCGCACAGCCTTTCCAGAGTCTTCAGTAGAAAAGATGTAAGACTTATAGGTCTGTGGGATTTGGGTTCAGAGTAGTCACTTTTTCCCGGTTTGGGGATGAAGATTACCTTTACCTCCCTCCACTGCCTCGGCACGTAGCTGTGAGCTAAACAGGCCGCCAAAACAGTGGTAAGCCTCTGGATCAGTCGGTTACTTCCCCACTTTAGAAGTGCCGGGAAGACCCCGTCCAACCCTGGGGATTTGAAGGAGTCAAAGCTGTTGATAGCCCATCTGACTTTTGATGGGCTTACTACCTTGAGTGCATATTCCCAATGCTCCTCTGTTGGGGCTACGTCCTCCTCGGGCCAGTCCACCGACTGCATGATGTGGCACCCTGGGAAATGTGTCTCAACCAGGATGCACTCTGCTTCTTCCGGCGTGCTCGTGAAGGTGTTGTCAGGCTTTCTTAGGGAGCCCTTCAGCTGGCAGGATTGGTTTGCTAAGACCTTCCTTACCCTATTGGCCTGTTCGCAGGTTTCCACGCTGCTGCAGAATTTGCGCCACGAGTCGGTACTTCTGTACCTTAGTCGTTTCTTGTATCTGGACTTGGCTTTCTTATACCTGTCCCAGTCCAGATCGGCGCATGTATTCATTGCTCTGTTTAAAAGTCGCCTCACCTTTTTCCTGAGTCTTTCCAGTTCTGGTGGGGACCAGGTTACTTTGTTCTCCGGTGGCAATGATAAGGGACATGCAGTTTGGTAGGAGTCTATAATGTTGCTAGTCAAAGTATCTACCTGCTGTTCTATATGTTCTGTTCCCACAAGCCGGTCTGGGCATGCCTGCTCACTGAGCAGCTGCTCCAGTCTCTCAGCGTAGTGCACGCGGTCAGTTTTGCGTGGGTTACGCCTAGGGGTTGTTGGAACTGTATTTACCTGCACATCGAAGCGTATCCATCTGTGATCTGAGCACGATGCCTCATCGGATACGTGCCAGTTGGAGATGGTCTCGGAGGCCGCTTCTGTGGCAAGAGTTAGGTCGATGATTGTCCTGCTACGTCTGTTCACGAAAGTGGGCTCAGAGCCCACATTCATGATCTGTAGGTTTGTCGTCATCAGATATTCAACTAAGAGCTTACCTCTTTCGTTTGTTGTTTTCATTCCCCATAGGGTGTGATGTGCGTTGGAGTCAGTGCCTATAATTAGTTGCAGCCTGGCCTCTTCGCAGTATGTTATCAGCCGTGCCATGTCGTGCGGCGGTGGCGCATCAGCCTCCGGCATGTAGGCCGACGCGATCACCATCTCCGGCAGGCTGTGGTCTTGCGTACTATGCAGCTGTATGGCGCACACATCTCTAGAACAGAATCTCGTTAATGTTTGCGCCTGTATACGTATAGATTGTTATTTATATTAGTAGATTTATTTATGTCTTTAATATAAATATAAAAAAACAAGTGTGTTATAAACCACACGACTGGAATAAAACCTCTTAAGTTACCCCTACAGTATACGAAACATAACTCTCTCTCTTTCTATCTTCACTAACTTAAATTCCTCTCAATTTCCGTTCGCCTCGTCCGATCACACTTTTCGTAACGCTCTGGCCACGAATCCACCAGCTCACTCCCCAAGTCAAGCATGCGTTAAGAAGTTTTACTTCAGTAAAATAAATTGGGAAACTTACTCTCGACCGCAGTTAAATTCACGATGGGATAAGCACGACTAACTCCCTCATTTACGGGACCTTTGCTTAAAGAGGAGCATTAGTGGAATGTTACTGGCTCTTGCAGCTTCGCTCGATTGGCTTCTGTTTCAGCCTGTTAACCGATTAGGATAAAACAAAGGGTTCCGTGTTTATGTTATACTTTATGAATATGTTTATATTTTATAATAAATATGGAATATATTTCGTTTGCTTTAATGTTTTTTTTAAAAAGACTTTTATACAAATGAAACAAAATAGAATAAATATCATAGAATATATATCTACACAACACACATGGTCGTCTGTTCGACCTGGTCGTCTGGTCGTAGAAGCAACTTAATGCTTGTGTTGGTAACAGGCGGCTGGTATAGCCACATATTTTTTTTTTATAAATAATACATTATATATGTAAATATATATATATATATATATATATTACACCCATACTCGGGGTGGGAATCGAACTCACAATCCCCGGAACAGAAAGCAGTGTCACTACAAACTGCGCCAACGGGCTATTCAATAAGAAATGTTGATGTTTGTATATGTTTATAATCAAAATTCATTTTCGGAAAAGTGTCCACAAAATTACATATTAATCTATCATAATTTTTTTATTGTTGTGGAAAATTTGAAAGTTAAATTACGGAGGTATAACAACTGATACCCAAAATATTATTTACTTTTGATTTTTCTTACAAGAATTTTAATAATTTTAATATTAATAAAATTTTGTACTCCATGTTCCAACAAATCTTTATTCGTATCAACTTTATATTTAAATATACATTTATTTAAAATTTTATGTTTAAGTTCGACATTCACATATTCAACCAGTTAAATACTCAATTTGTGTGTTGTCTGGTTGGAGGCTGTGTTCAGGCACTCGACTAATCGACATTTACGTATGGTCCAGTAGCATTTTTCAAAAGATCTAGCCGTCCAGTTAAACAGCTTTTTTTGAATGAATAGCCTGTGGCATATATTTACGTACCTACTTGTATGTATTTGTGTGTGTGTGTGTGTATAATTATTTAGACATGGGTGCGTAGATACTTTTGTCGTTTCATCGTCGCGTGTATGTATGTATATGCGTGTGTGTGTGTGTGTAGATTTTTGAATGTATTCTTACATGTCCGAATATACATGTATCAAGATCAATAATTTCAGTACATTATAAATTTTTGTCTGAAACACGTAATCATGAAATATAAGAAACTAGCGATCCGACTCGGCTTCGCACGGTTGCAAAAATATCAGTGTTCCTCTATGTTATACATGTATTATACATATAAACTTTTCTCTGGAATCACTCTATTTACTGAAGATAACCGCATCAAAATCCGTTGCGTAGTTTGAAAGATCTAAGCATACTATATTTTATATTATGTAATGATAAGTCCTCACGCTAAATCAAAAATAACTAACTTAATAATAAAACGTCTTCAATCGAAGCGGCATCGATCCCTTCCAAAGCGTTATTTAATATTCACCCTTGAAAGTTTATTACAAAAAAAAAAATCTAACGAAATTCAAGAAAATCTCGTTGTAGAAACAAAGCATGCTCCAATCAGATTTAAAAGCGTCAGCAGTCAATAAAGTAACGTCAAATAACAATTCCTATTGTCATTCAAGTCAGAGCCCACTCTGTGTAGACTCGGTCCTGTAGCCCATTATATATAGCCCAGTCGACTTTTATTAGTTTGTCGAGCGAACTCCACTTGAATGAACGTTCTTGACGGATTAAAAAGGTCTATTATTTAAATGGACTAGATCTGTATTTTTAAACATTGAAACTATTTTAATATATAACTGCTAGACTGTTAGGCCTATGCTTTGCTTTCGTTTGTACAACACTTACTAAGCATCGCTTTAGTATAAAAAAATCTTACGGTAAAAGAAACTGAAGAAGACATTACAGATGATCACAGCTAAATACTACTGTTTTCAAGCAGTGTTGTGTTCATGTGGTGAGTAAGATGACCAGAGCTCTTGAGGGGATTTAGGATTAGCTTTAGCTTCTGGTGTTGCAGGATCTATAAGCTACGGTAACCGCTTACCATCAGGTGAGCTTGTTTGCCGACCTAGTTATATAAACAAAACTCGTAAAAGTAAAAGAAATTTAGTTTTTTAACTTCGCTATTATTATTTAACAATTTTCAATAAACTAAAAATTCTTAATATTAAAATTGAGTATGAAAAATAAACATTTTTTTACATTCCATTATGTAAATGTAATTGATACATAAAAACGTTTAAAATTTATCTAAGATTGAAGGTTATAACCATTTTGTAAGGGATGGTTTATTGTTTTAGTAAACATTGTGTATAACTTCCCTTGTGAAAAGTTACGGTAAAGCTATTGCTTCTGGATTGGAAGAGGTTGTGTTATTGGTACATCGGATTTTATTGTAGCCTAACTTTGTGTGGGTTGGAACTACCATTAGTAAATAATTTTTATTTTGAGTTCCTAGAAATTTGATCGATCGATCGATTTAGCTTGTAACATGCCACTACTGGGCACAGGCTTCTTTGCCCATCTAGGAGAATGATCGGAGCTTAATTCATAGGCATTCATAGGATATATTCCCTACTATGAGTAGCGATCGTTATTAGGTGTATATGATAACAACCTGGACCGACAGCTTATGATTCTGTCTGAGGCACGGAATAGAGGATTTGTAATAAATATTCACCGACTTACGCCGCCCGGCGGTATTTAGACACGGTACACTCACCATTACACAAGAGTGGTCATCATCCTAAAAATTAGTAAAATACAAATCATACAAATCACATATTATAAATAATGATTAAATTCATAATGATTTACAAATTAATTAGATTATCGGAGAATGGGTACCTATTAAATGTAAATTGACAAATGACAAGGTGACAGTCGACAACTGAGAGCTCTATCTTGTACATAGATTCCTTTGTGCATATTCAAAGGTATTACATGATACAGCCTAAAAAGCCTAAAAAGTAAATAAGTTTATTTTAATTTTAATATATCAACGAAGTTTTTTTTTTCTTATCGCATAGTTTAACTTGTCTTTTTCTTTAGGATTAGTGTAATTCAATTTGAATTTTGCAAGATGAGCGTCATTTGTCAATTTTTTTTTATCTACCCGATATCTCGATTAATAATTTTTTTTTTATTTTTTATTTTAAATTAACAATTTATAGCTTGTTTTGATTGCTGTAGTCTTTGTTCTTTAGATTTGATTATTTTTCTTTGAATATCTTTATAATTTGATAAGTAATCATTTATGCCTGGCTAAAACATTCATTAATTTATATTTATATTTTTCTTTTGATATATTTAGTTTGATACCATCTTCCGAATAGTTAACCCTAATTTTTTGATTGGTCATTTTGTAATCTATTGGAGCGATTATCTAATATATAAAATTCTCGTGTCGCGATGTTTGTAGTTAAACTCCTCCGAAACGGCTTGACCGATTCTTATGAAGTTTTGTGTGCATATTGGGTAGGTGTGAGAATCGAACAACATCTATTTTTTATCCCCCTAAATGTTAACGGTAGTCCACCCCAAAATTTTATTTTATTTTTAGATAAATTATTTATTCTTTATTTTATCATGATTTGGCGTTAAAAATACATATAACCCTCAATTTTCATCCTTCTACCATTAACCCCTATTTTTAAATAGCGTTTAGTGGCAAGACAACGTTTGTCGAGTCAGCTAAAAAATATTTGTATGTAGGCATGTAGGTATGTATGTATGTATGTCCTTGTGTATGTATGTTTGTATATGTGTATGTATGTATGCAAGTTTGTATCTGTTTATGTATGTTTATATTTTTATGGTATTTATATATGAATTATTTGCTCATGTATATACTAAGCGTTACTCTATATTTCCTCCTTTTTTTTTATCTGAATTTTACTGGTAATCGATTTTGCACACCTAAAACGTCTGCTCTTGTACGTCCTAAGGTTGGCTGGTAGAGAATGCTTTTAGCATTAAGCCCGCCTTTTGTACAGTTCTATAACTTATTGTGCAATAAAGTATTAATAAATAAATAAATAAATAAATAAGGTTTATTATAAAACTATGCTAGTCTTGAATTGTTGTTTGCACACTCTTCCCGGCACATCTTTACTAAACCACTTTCATTAAAGGTTGCCTGGAAGAGATCGCTATAAGCGATAAGGCCCCCTTTGCATACTTTTTTGTTTCGTATCTAAATTGTATTTTTATTTTTGTATGCAATTAAGTTTTAATAAATAAATAAGGCAGTGATAGATGAAATAAAATTTGATTTGATAAGATTCGTTGTAACTTTTTTTAACGCACACTACCCAAATATTTCAAAATCAAAATCAAAAATAACTTTATTCAAATAGGCCCCAAGAGCACTTTCAAATCGTCATTGTACAAATTAAAATTTTAAAGCGATTACAATTTTTGTATGAGTAAAGCTACCACCGATTCGGAATGTAGATTCTACAGAGAAGAATCGGCAAGAAACTCCGCAGTTACTCTTTTGAAAATAATATATAAACTGTGTTTCAGGGCAAGATGTAAGACAATAATAACTCTGCTGTACCTCTTAGTTCTACGTGCACTTAACTGCACGAACGCTATATGTTCTTGTACAAAGTAAAAACGAAAGCGCTTTAGACTACACAACTGAAGTTAAACTTTCTATTTTCACTAACTTATATTTCCTTCTCAACTTCCGTTCACCTCGCCCGATCACACTTTTTGTAACGCTCTCGTCCTGTGTAAAGAAGTTTTACTTCAAAAACATTTATTTTTGTAACACCATATATAACTTGGAAAATCTAGTATTCTAGTATTTGAAGACTTAATTTAAATTTTGTTCCAGCCTTGCCGTGGAAACGTTTCCCTTCTAGAAGAAGATATCTGGAGGGAGCAGCAGTGCAGCGCTCACGACAATACCCCATATGGGGGTGAATTGTTCCACTGGACAGCCCATAGAGATGACGACGAACCTTGCGCCCTGACTTGTCGTGGAACTCCACAACATTCTGGACAAAACCCTGAACCAGTAAGTTATGTAGCTTATACAAATATTTTATTAAGAAGTTATTTGTTTTTTTTTATCATTGATAAAGTATAAATATACGTAGCCAATTTCAACTATTCCTTCACAATAAAATAACATAAATTATTCAGTATCGAAAATTCGTCTAGAAGATCACAGCCAAAATGCACTACCTTCAAGTAGACTTGTATTCCTGTGATAAGAGAAGAAAAAAAAATTTCGATCTAGCGGGTACATCGTTCCATAGCTTAATTGGCTAGAGCGTCGACACGGTCAGTCGGAGACGCGGGTTCGATCCCCGCTGGAGCGGTCAATTTTTGATATGATATTCAAAAATGTTTAGAATTCCTAATGTGTGGGTAATACAAAAATAAAATTGTACGTATTATGTTTAGCCAATCCGATGGTTGGATCCCTGTTTGAAATTCGAAAATTTGTAAATTTCTAAACTATGTCAAAAACGGTCATAAGAGGTAGTGACAGCTACACACAAACAGGTGTAGCAGGCACTAATAACCAAGATACATTTTCTCTTGAGCTCGGCAACGAGTCCGCAACCCCGCTGAAGTTGTAGATATCAATGGGCAATTTGGTAATTTAATATCAAACAGTGTTGCCTGCTCGTTTTTCCACTTTTTAAATTAAAAAAAAATCACCAACTTCAAGCAGGGGTATATCATCTACTAGACTGTATGAGTTAAGTATACATATAGTAAATAATATAACAATCACCAAGACTTACGTAGTAAAAATTATATAAAATCCTTAAGATTAAAACCACATTTTTACTAAAGGACATTTGAATACACCGACTCTATGGTGTACAATTTTATTGTCTAAGCCTTGCTTTAGACAATTTTCGTTAATATTTCGAAGCTTTTAAGAGTATTGCTGCGACAATAGCAAGATTTCTTTTATAAAATCTCTATGTATTTCAAGAAATCAGTCTTGCGTTTTTTCTTTCGACTAGCCATGAGTAATTTTTATTTTAATGCATACCGACAGAACAACTATAGCTTATATTAAACTTAAGTAAAGTGGATTTCCTTAATTTTCCTTCATAGACATTCTTATCTTCTTTTTATATCTGTGTAACATAGCAATAAAAAATTTTAAGAGAATGTATTGTATCGCTTAAGCCTGCAATATAACACTGCTGGGTATAGGCCTCATTTCCCGTGTAGGAGAAGGATCTGAGCTTAATCCACCACGCGGTCTCAATGCGGGTTGACGAATATATTCCCTACTATGAGATTTCCCTCCTAACGATCGCTATCAGGTGTATATGATAACAACCGGGACCGACAGCTTATCGTGCTCTCCGAGGCGCGGTGGTACCATGTTTGACATTTGCGGGGATCGAACCCGCAACCGCCAGCGCAACGGCTACAAACAAGTGCTGTGACTGTTGCGCCAACGCGGTGTCAAGGATTGTATGCATAGATATATTAAATTTCCAATTAATATAAAGTATAAAACATTATTAATTAACTAAAAAATCTATGGAAAGCAATGGGAATCGATGTTACATTACTTACATTACGTTTAGTTAGGCACAACTTAAATTAGCGAAAATAATAAAGATGTACGATTTTATTTTTGTGTTACCCACACATTAGGAATTCTAAACATTTTTGAATATCATATCAAAAATTGACCGTTCCAGCGGGGATCGAACCTGCGCCTCCCACTGACCGTGTCGGCGCTCTAGCCAATTAAGCTATGGAACTGTTATATACGTGTTATGTATGTAATAACCCTTACACTGGTGCCTCGTAAGCACTTTGAATTGAAGCTTATTAATCTCGAGTCTTCAGGGCTCAGTCTCCAGTCAACATCGGGTCAGACCACTTGCCTTTTCTATTTCCACTGTTTCAAAATAATAAAGTGACCCTTTTTCTAAATCAAGTTCATATTTCCTTTTATTCTTTTTTTAAAAAGGCCCAAATAGAAAGTCGTATAACATTGGTGGCAGCGTAAAGGGATCAGAAAATATAGGATCCCCGGTACGTCTCAAAGTATCTATATAGTGAAGTGAATATTGTGAACTTTCTCTCTGTATATCAAGAACTAAACCCTGTGTCGTGAACTTAAAGTCATAAAGAACCCTGTGTCGTGAATTCTATATCGCAAATCAACCTTGTTACGTGAGCTCTATATAACAAAACCAACTTTTGTGTAAGCTCACCATAAGAACTCTGTATCCTGCTAGAAGAAAATATACCTCTTGGTTCCTGCTAGAAGAAAATATACCTCCTGGTTCCTGCTACATCACTACCTGCTACTTCCGATCGAGACTATCATACATACCACATCTGAAGATGGTCTACAACATATTCGCCGTGATCCTGTAAGTCTTTGAACAATTTACTTCAGTGCATAAAGTGAACAATATATAAAATATATTAAAAGTGACGTGCTAAAATAAATAATTTTAATAATATTATAATTAACTCCCACATTGTAATCAGAGACCAGTGCAAGCTTGCTATCTCCGTATTAACGTCGAGACATTCTTATCTCTTTGTTTAGACTAACACGTATCCGATTTCATAAGTCATAATGCCTAAAGACGAACAAAGTTTAATGCAAGAAGTCGACATAAATATTTTAATTAAGTTTATAAATAGATTTGATGGTAACCGCGAAAAACTAAACTCATTTTTAAATAACTGCAGCAATGCAATTAAATTGTCATCACCGAACCAGCAGGACATTTTATTAAAATACATTATAAGTCAATTAGAAGGGCGTGCGGAAATAGCATGCTCTATTAAAGAGTTCGATAGTTGGCAACAGTTAGAGGACTTCTTAAAGGCGCAATTCGGCAATAAAAAGCACTATGCTGCACTGCTCTCCGATCTTCAAGGATGTCGTCAGCTAAATGGCGAAACAGTCAACCAGTTTGCTCTTAAAGTTGAAACCTGTCTATCTAAATTACTAACCGAAATAAACATATCAATACCAACACGAAGAAAAGGCGAACTGGCTGGCCGCGTCGCTGCAATGCAGGACCTAGCTTTACATACTTTTGTCATTGGCCTTAATCCGCGACTGTCTACGGTGGTCAGGTGTCGCGATCCCGATACACTAAACGACGCAATTAACTTTGCGGTATCCGAAGAGAAAATATATCTAGCTTCTTTAGGGAAGAACACGAATTTTCCCAGCAGTAACTCTAATCATCATCGTTTCCGTCAACCTCAATCTAAAACGCATGTTACACAAAGTAGGTCGTATAATAATAACAATATGACAACATTTCCACCCAGGGCTGTTAATCCAATAGTATGTCGATATTGCAAATCTCCGGGCCACTCAATTGAATCGTGCCGAAAACGTGAATATAATAATTCCAGATTCAAAAACAATAATCATCAACCCAACTTACCATCGGTTCCTTCGGCTCCTTTTCGAAACCAACCGATTCACGCGATCTCCTCACCCGAAGACTATGGCGTTGATGAAGGGGACGCATCTTTAAACGAATGAAGGGCTCTCGACGGTGTCTCCCGAGCCCGAAGTTCCGACCATTGCTTCTAAATCCAAACGACACCACTGCATCCGCTGTATCCGCTGTATCCACTGCATCCACTGTATCCACTGTATCCGCTGTATCCACTGTATCTGACCAATCTAACCGACAGGGTAACCAGCCCCAAACTGACAGATTGTATTCCACTGTATCCAACCAATCTAACCGACAGGGTAACCAGCCCCAAACTGACAGATTGTGTTCCACTGTATCCGACCAATCTAACCGACAGGGTAACCAGCCCCAAACCGACAGATTGTGTCCCACTGTATCCTCTGTATCTATACACCATTCCAAGCCAAATCCTGTAAGAAATCCTATAAATACTAAATCACTTGCATCTACCATATCCAAAGATCATACTTCTCTCAAAACTCTTAATACGTCTTCTACGTCTACCCAGCCTAGAAATTCTATAGAATCTAACTGTAAGACAAATAACGATATAAAAATTCACAATATTTCATCAAATGTACTAAGAAAATCTCTACCTTATATCGAAGTCCAAACATCCATATCCACTAAACTATTAATGCTACTCGTCGACAGTGGCGCATCCATAAGCCTTATAAAAAAATCGTCGGTAGAAAATTCACCTGTAGTAGAGAAGGACATTGTCACTTTCACTGGAATAAATTCGATAAACAATCCTATGAAATCATTAGGTCGTATACCAATACAATTTAACTCACTGAGTCATGATTTCCATATTATTCCCGATTTAGATTTTCCTTACGATGGTATCGTGGGAAATGACCTTTTATCTAAAAATAAATCCAAAATCGATTACAAAAACGAAATACTTACAATAGGAACAGTTGAGATTAATCTAAAATTTACCGAACCGATTTATGTAATTATACCCCGTACTGAAACCATTATAGAATGTTCTGTGTCCAATCCAGAAATAAAAGAAGGACTTGTACTAGACCAAAACCCTGTTGAATCTATCCTTATCGCTAATTCCATTGTGAAAGTTAAACCTAATTCAAGAATCAATATTTCTGTTGTAAATATCTCTGAATCCCCCATTACTCTTAACTCAGATTTAAAATTAAAACTCACACCTATGGAAACACAAAACACTCACCAAATATTTCACACGTCCCATTCGGATAACACCGAAATCAACGCAACTAATCGAACTGACAAAGTACTAGATCTCCTAAGAATATCACACCTTAATAATGAAGAACGAGATTGTCTGTTCGATCTCTGTGCCAATTTCTCTGACATTTTTCACCTTCCTGATGATAAACTAACATGTACTAACGCTATAACACACGAAATTCCTACCACTTCCTCGATACCCATCAACACAAAATCATACCGATTTCCTGCTGTACACAAACCAGAAGTCGAATCCCAGATTAATAAAATGCTTAACGACGGAATCATCAAACCATCAACATCACCATGGTCGTCTCCAATTTGGATAGTTCCAAAAAAAATGGATGCCTCTGGTCAACGTAAATGGCGTGTAGTTATCGACTACCGTCGTTTAAATGATATTACAATTGGTGACTCTTACCCGATTCCCAATATTTCCGAAATTCTAGACCAGTTGGGTAAGTGCAAATATTTTAGTACCTTAGATCTATCATCCGGCTTTCATCAAATAAAACTAGCTGAAGCCGACGCTCCAAAAACTGCCTTCACCGTTCCTCAAGGACACTTCGAATTTACTCGAATGCCGTTCGGGCTTAAAACGCCCCCTCTACTTTTCAAAGATTAATGAACACCGCTTTATCCGGACTGTCGGGTATTCAATGCTTTGTGTATCTAGACGACATAGTCATCTATTCTTTTGATCTCGAAACTCACACTAAAGCCCTCACTAACGTTTTCGATAGACTCCGTCACTTTAACCTTAAACTCCAGCCGGAAAAATGCGAATTTTTCCGGAAGGAAGTATCTTATCTAGGCCATATCATTACTGACGAGGGTGTAAAACCAAATCCCGAAAAGACCAAAGCAGTCCAAAATTTTCCCAGACCCAAATGCCGAAATGATATTCGATCTTTTATGGGATTAGTTTCGTATTATCGCCGTTTCATCCCAAACCTATCAAAAATTGCTAAACCGCTTACAAATTTACTACGAAAAGACATCGAATTTATCTGGCAAAATGAACAACAATTAGCTTTTGAAAAATTAAAAAATTGTCTTACCACCGCTCCCATTTTAGCTTATCCAGACTTCACTCAACCATTCAACCTTACATGCGATGCCTCAAATCACGCTATTTCAGCTATTTTATCACAGGGCCCAATAGGAAAAGACCGTCCCATTGCTTATGCATCGAGAACACTCAACAAAGCCGAATGCAATTATAGTGTCACTGAGAAAGAGTGCTTAGCAATCATCTGGGGCACTAAAACGTTTAGGCCATATTTGTACGGCAATAAATTTAACATCTTAACCGACCACAGGCCCTTAAAGTGGCTATTTAATTGCAAAGACCCCAGCTCTAAATTAGTCAGATGGCGGTTAAAACTGGAGGAATTTGACTACAACATCGAATATAAAAAAGGTAAAATTAACAGCAACGCCGACGCTTTATCCCGATTCCCAGTCCATCCTCTCATTGAAAAGTCTAATCCCGAAAATAAATCAGGCCAAAACGAAATTCCAACTCCTAACGATGCTGATCTAAGATCCTCAATGGATGTTAACCCCTCTCTCCCGTTCAGTCCCCTCACTTTAGAAGACTTAAATATTGAACTCCCTACTAACTCTGATGGAGAGAACAGCAACTTACCTCCCATAGACCTCCTTGACGATGACGATCTATTTTCTAATATTCACGACTTAGAAAATGAAAATAACTTACCCTCATTAAATTTACAACATCCTATGCCTTCTTCATCTAAACCAGCAATCCAAGAAAAGTCACCTAACCAATCACAATCTACAGACGAAGCGAATCCTAAATCCCCACTTATTCTCAACGATGACTATAACGCATTCCTAAAAGCATTTTCGAATAAAGACGAAACATTTAACACGATTATAAATGAACATAACGAAAGCCTTCTCAAAAGCAATTCCAAAGTTATTCTAGTCCCAACATCAATAGACTTTGACGACTCAAACCCTTATCTACAAGATATCCTTTCTACAGTGGAAGACTCCTCTGACATACTTAACTCCGAAAGAGAACTTCATTCGTTTAAGAAAATAGAAATTAAAGGAAAAATATTTTATCTTCTTTTTACTAAAGTCTACTATTTCGATGACTGCACGTATCCAGACATATTTAAAGCACTTAAGTCCACTAGAGATGATATTGTTTTGACCGGTGATATTAATGAAATAGCTATATCTGATTTTAAAAACTCATTTGAGCAACATTCTTTTGTAAAAATATACGGTATGTTAATGTACCTATTCAATCATACGAATATTACAGTAAATATACATCACAATACCATTATATATCCAGTTCCAACCGAGATCGCAAAAATCCTGAAAGAAAATCACGATATCCCAATCGCTGGGCATTTAGGCTCCAACAGAATGTACAACAGAATTAAAGAACGTTACTATTGGAAAAATATGCGTGCAGACATTGAGAATTATGTGAAAAGTTGTAAGCTATGTCAATCAAATAAAGCCTTGCGGAAGATAAATCAAGCTCCAATGCAGATAACAACAACCTCTACACGTCCTTTTGAAAGAATAAGCCTTGACTTAGTTGGTCCTTTACCTGAGGCTGGGCTAACAAAACTTAAATTTATACTAACCCTCCAGGACGATTTGACAAAATTTTCTACAGCATACCCTATCACTAACGCCACGGCTGAAGAGACCTGCGAATGTTTAGTTCACTTCATTTCCCTATTTGGAATTCCAAAAACTATTCTGACCGATCAAGGAACTAATTTCACCGCCGAACTGTTTAAGCGCACTTGCGAATTCCTAAAAATTAAGCAAATATGGTCCTCACCTTATCACCCGCAGACCCAAGGTGCTCTAGAAAGGAGTCACTCGACCCTAAAAGAATATCTTAAATCTTACGTAAATGAAAACCAAACTAATTGGCATAAATATGTATATACCGCAATGTTGACATATAACAGCAGTGTCCACACAACTACTAAATTCACTCCTTACGAACTTCTCTTCGGTCATAAACCATTTATTCCAGATTCAATATTCGATTCTCGTCCCGACGTTACATACCCCGAATATACAAAAATGCTACACCATCGTTTAAAAGTATCTCGTGAAAAGGCGCTTCAGAACATTAACGCTTCCAAAGAAAGATCAAAAACTTATTATGATAAACACTCTCGCCCAATCCAATACAAAGTAGGCGATTACGTTTATTTAAAAAACCACGTGAGACTACGTAAAACCCTTTCACCACTTTGGAAAGGTCCTTACAAAATTGTCAAAATCCACGGCAACAACACTCTTTCCCTCCTAATTAACCGACGTCATGTCAAACATCATTATGATGAAATAAAACCTGCACATGACGTAGATTAAATTAAAATTAGTAGTTAAATTGTAATTAGTTCATATTTTCTCTTTTATCCTTATTAGTCATAAGTTTACAAAACATACAATATCATTTTCTGTTTTCGCTATTTTTCAGAATCTCTACAACTTGTAACAATATCGCCTTTGCAGAAGCTCAAAATAAGTATATAACAAACATCGACAGAAGCCCAGGTATTTTATTTGATCCTGTGGGCACATTAAGAATCATTAATGACCAATTTCACATTGTTATTCCTTCAGAAATAATCCCTATTCAACACCATCTTGACAATATTCATGAAGTGTTTAACACGATTAGATTTTACTGCAGGGAAAATGACGAAATAAGTATACCACGATGTCATAATATGTTACAACCTTTAGAAGCTCTTTACAACGACATTCAACGCGATTTTATGTCAATTTCTCATATAATTTCTAATAGTATAACAAAAAGATCCGCATGGTTTTCCGGTATAGGAGTAGTCTTTAAACACATATTTGGCACATTAAATGAAGATGATGCTGAAAATTACGATAAAGCTATTCAAGCTCTGTATAGCAATGACAAAAAGATTACTGATTCATTAACAAAGATAATTACAGTTTCTCAATCCGCGATCAGTAATGTTAATAACTCTTTGCATGAAATTAACCTGAACCAAGCAAAGTTAAATGACGTCGTTGACCAATTAAAAATGTCAATCATTAATGTAACCCATAAATTTAATACTGTTACTGTAGAAAATATGTTTAATGGTATTCTAAATGCATTACAATCAAGTTTATTTACGTTGTCCTTTAGAGTCGAAGATTTACTAAATTCCATTTTATTTGTAAAAAGCAATATTCTACACCCATCAATTCTGACACCGAATCAATTGTATAATGATATTGTTAATAATCTTAAGTTAATTCCTAAGTATAGAGATTTTCCTGTAAGTTTAGATATAAGCAATATACATACTTTTATTAATATAGCCGATTTAACATGTTATTACCTAAATAATAGAATAATGTTTATAGTTAAGCTTCCTTTAGTAGACCTACAGCAATTTAATGTATATAAAAACATACCTTTACCAACCCCACACGACAGCGACAAGTTGAACTCGTTTGCTATGATTCTTCCTTCAGAACAGTTCCTGGCTCTTAGTATAGATAGATTATCATATACTTACCTTAGTAATCTACATACTTGTAAAAAGATACTTACCGAAACTTACCTTTGTGAAATCACAGATGTCTACGCTGTACTTAATAATCCCTCCTGTGAAGTAGAAATTATCACCCAAGCCTTGTCATCAATTCCTGAAAATTGCCCTTATAATTTTATCTTTGGAGATGTAGATATTTGGCACAGATTAAACAATAATAAATGGGTATTTGTCCAAACAAAACCCTCAAAACTATCTATAGAATGTGATCACAATATATTTGAATTTGTAATATCCGGTACAGGTATCCTTAATATTCCTTCTCAATGTACAGCCTTCTTTAAGAATCTAAAATTAGTTGCAAAAACATATCCAAAAATTAATGTTCCCTCTATATCCTCAGACTTTAATATAATTAATGATAGTTGTTGTAGTTTTAATCGGCTTAAGAAAATAAATATTGATATACCAACTCCTAAAATTAAAAGTGTTAGTCTAGATAATTTAAAAACTTTTAAAATTGTATCCGATGAAATAATTGATAACTTGAAAGTTGTTGAAAAACCTAGCAACTTTAATAATCATGTAAGTTTTCCTATTATTAGTATATTATCTTTAATTGTATGTATCTCCTTAGTTTTAAGCTATTTTTGTAAAAGAGGCAAGTGTTCTAAAAAGCTCGTGGTTAATCCTATAACAGAAAATATTACAGATAACGATAATCCTGATATTGAACTTAGACCAGTTTCAACTATTCCGCGTTTACGCACTGAATAATTACTACCGGAAACTTACATTTTCCGTAAGTTTCCCTCTTAACCGGGGGGCTGTTATATACGTGTTATGTATGTAATAACCCTTACACTGGTGCCTCGTAAGCACTTTGAATTGAAGCTTATTAATCTCGAGTCTTCAGGGATCAGTCTCCAGTCAACATCGGGTCAGACCACTTGCCTTTTCTATTTCCACTGTTTCAAAATAATAAAGTGACCCTTTTTCTAAATCAAGTTCATATTTCCTTTTATTCTTTTTTTAAAAAGGCCCAAATAGAAAGTCGTATAACAGAACGATGTACCCGTTAGATCGAAATTTTTGATATGATGATTTTTATTTTCGGTTTAAGCGAACCGTGGCGCCGTCTATAGTGAGTTCTTTACAGAGACCCGTAACTATTCAAAGTTTCATATTACAATGAAAATCTTTGACAGGAGACGACACCATGCTACTTTGTACGAAGAAATTGAAGGTCAGCGGACCGCTCCAGCGGGTCAATTTTTAATATGATATTCAAAAATGTTTAATAATAAAGATGTTCCGTCCTTTGCATTCAAATAAACTTAGACTGAAGGATCGGTTAGCCTCGCTTCGCTAGTTTATTAGGTAAACAGAAGAATTCATATTGAAGTCAATTATTGAAATATAAAAAGATTGAAGGCAACCGTGGTTGTTTAAATATTTAACGTTTCTAGCGTTCCTTTGACGTTATTAAGAGGTGAAGAGCTTCCAACGCTGGAGTGTTTTGATTTGATAAAAAGTGCGCTATTAAATTGATTATTTATACTGAGAGCAAATATTTGCAGTCTCCGAAGGATTCTTGTAATATAGGTAATGAGTTTATTGCTTATTGTATAATTAAGACAAAATTTTAATTTTTTTTTTCAATGCAACCAGGGTGGCAAACAAGCTTACAGTTCACCTGATCGTAAACGATTATCTTAGCTTAATGACAGACGCCTGCCACACCAGAGACATTACAAGTGCGTTGCCGACTCTACCCTCAAACACCCCCAAGAGCTCTGGTCTTAGTCACCATTGGAATACAACATTGTTTGTAACCAGTATTATTTAGCTGTGATCTTCTGTAAGGCCGAGGTACTACCCCAGTCGGGCTGCTCCATATTTTGAGCAGGAGCTGTGCTCTACCTCACTTAAAAATCATTATCAACACTATGTATATATGATTTACCGCTATTGTCTTTGAAACTCCTGCTATTGCGGTAACGTTACTGACGCCGTGGTTACGGGTAACTCAGTTGGTAAGTTTTACCATCTTAGTAAAACCTGTAAAAGTAAAACTTTACTTACCTATATATGCCAATTATATAATTATGTTGAAAACATTTTGAAAATGTCATCTACAAGTATACTTTTTACTATATGTATTTCGATGTATACACGGTACATATACCAAAATAACTTTTGTTACAATTTTTGTCTGTCTGCCTGTTTGTTCCGGCTAATCTCTGAAACGGCTGGACCGATTTTGACGGGACATTCACTGACAGAGAGCTGGTGTAGTAGAGAGTAACTTAGGCTACTTTTATTTTAGAAATTTATTTAATTCATAACTTTGTGAATTAAACAATATTTTTTTAATTACATGCGGATGAAGTCGCGGGCACAGCTAGTCAAATATATATTTTGAAGTAAAACTTCTTTACGTACGCTTGACTTGGGGAGTAAGCTGGTGAACGAGACGAGAGCGTTACAAAAAGTTGACCGGGCGAGTCGAACGGAAGTTGAGTGATATATAAATTAGATGGCGCTAAAGAAGTTTTACTTCAGTCGTGTGTTCTAAATCACACTCATATTTTATTTTTTAATAAGCCCGTGTAACATTGGCTACGTCTGACGCCGAAACTACAAAACGGATTTGAAGAACACTAGGATTATTATAGGCTCCTTAGTATGGGGGATGAAAGCCATTTGTGTAATTGTAAACCCAGTCACGTGTACTGCTAATTATAAATAATTTCTTAATAATAAATTCAAAACTGTTCTCATAAATAACTATAGTTTAACCAACTACTACTATTTTATTTTCTTCAAAGAATTTAATTTGAAATTTTTCATCCACGAAAACAATTATAAGAAAATTTTACTTGCATAAAAATTTCATCGTCGCTTTGAACACTGCGGACGTGATCAGGAATTGAAATATTTTAATACCACAGATAAAAATATAAAACTAGTCATACACTGTGATTTCACTTGCGCTAAATTTCAATATTTTGAATATTCAATGTCAACTTCGAAATGTGATTTTATTAAAATCAAAATCAAAAGTTTTCTTCAATTTTCTTTCGAATTATCATTTTATGAAGTATAATTATATTGCTAATTATTATCAAATTAATTATGATAAAAGCAAAACTACCACCGATTGCCGGAACCACCTGTTACCACCTGCTAGGATTATTTAAAAAATGTCATACCAACTAAATTGTGAGCAAGGAATTTTCTTCTATACATATTAATGTAGGTAAATGTTTTAATATTATCCAAAAATCATCCACGTAAATAAAGACAAGTCGTATGAATTAACCAGTCCCCCCGTGACCATTGTTTCTGTGAAGTATCAGAAACGATAAAGTCCGAAAAAGTTATTTCATTATTGCGTATGAAATAAAGACAATATTCTTCATTCTTTCTTTCTTACTTCACCAAACAATTCAGGGAGTAATACTATACCTATTTTTTCAGACGGTGGCTTTGGATGAAGACGATCGTGTGGTGGTAGCGGTGTTGGCAGCCAGGGTGTCTGATGGCACTCGATGCAGGCCAGGAAGTCTAGATATGTGCATTGATGGGAGGTGTCAGGTAAGGAATAAACATATAATTTATTAAATTTAGTATAAGCACATCATTTAATCAACTTTAGTTAGGAGTATTTCTTGAACAATAAATATGATTCATAAAAAACACATACTATAAAGAATATGCTTACAATATTTTATTATTACGAACACAAGTTACTCCTCGATTCTAAGCATGGAAAATTTTGTTTTTAATTTTACACCTCAACTGTATTATTATTATTATTTTTTTTACCTACAACAAATGCCCAAATAAATGACAAATATTTTAATTTACATTCATAATTCTAAAATTACTTTAATTAACAATTTGATATTATGATATTTAAAACTTTGCGATTATTATTCTTATAATAAAATACTCCTGTCACAATGTTAGTTAAAATACTCCTCCTCCTACTGGCTGGGCAGATTTTTATGAAATTTTGTTTGTATATCGGGTCTGAGAATCGGCCAAAATCTAATTTTCATTACCCTAAGTTATAAGGGAGGGGGGGTTAAGGGGATTAATAATATGTGGCAAAACAACGTTTGCGGGGTCAGCTAGTTTGACTGTATAATTTGATAAATATTTAAAGTAAATTACATATCTCTATAGCAGTGACGAAAGACATTCCAAGAAAAAAATCTTGAAAAGTGTTAGTATAAAATAAATAATCTATAGAATTTAATTTGACATTACAATTATGAAGTAATTCCTTATTAGCGAATAAGCGAAAACACTTTAAGGGAAAAACAAAAAATACACAAACAGGAACGTTCACTGAATTCAAAATAGCTTTCGTTCAGAAATAAAACCGAGCAAACCTATTTTATTTACACTCGTATTAACAGGAAGGTCTCGAGTATTTTCCTATTCTCCTCTTTTCCTCAAAAATTTCAGAACGAGCACGCCCTTGTGGTAAAATCACCCTTGTTTACGACAAACGCGCTGTTTACCAAGATATGAGCAAATAAACATTGCTCCTTAGCGCCTTCACATAACTTAATCGATATGGGACGTGAATATTTTACAATAAATTTCCTCTCATATCTCATTTATAATGCGATGCGACAGTATTTGCACGTAATTTTATTATACAGCTGCAATACCGCCCTTCGACAGTAATTTTATCCTTACTTGGGTTTTCTGGAAGAAATGGCTAAACAGCCACGAGTCCGCACATTGTACTACACAGTATGTTAGTAATTAAATCTATGAATGTGTATTATGTATGATGATATGATATAATGAAGTGATTTTTCTTCATTACATATTTATTCCATATAGACTTCTATAAAAAAATTCCACTTCGAGAAATATCGGAAAATGTATGGTTATTGCAAATTCTTATTAAAATTAATTGCTTCATTCAATGCCTTCTATTTCGAGAATTTCTAGAATCCTGGACAGTATTTTAAATTATTTACCTATACGTTTATTAACAAATAAAACATTATCTTTTTTTTTTACGTATTTGGCAAAGTCAGCAGCTTTGTAAATAGTTCTGGACGGACACTTTCCAAAAAACTCGTCTCTGTAGCTCTACGTGTGTCCTGAATTTCTAAGATTACTCAACCAGTCCATACGTGACGGGGCGACAAAACAAATACTTATGTATTGGGCACCTATTTCTGCAAATTAGTCTGTGATCGTTCGTCTATGTAGCCAGCAACTTGTATATACATTTTTTTACACAATACACACAGGACATAAATAAGTTTTTCTTTATCAATATATTTTTTTTGTGGATCGTGTTACAATGTTAATGCGCTTTAATTATAAACATGTTAAACAAAAACTATTGAAATCTAATTGAACTGAATCCCCTTGTTCATATTAATTTGCTGAGCAACGGCCTCTATAATAGAGAAAGGCTGGATCTACGAGGTGCTACCGGTGACCTACATACACCCAGACCAGAAACTGAGGTAGGGCACAGCAGGAATTTCCTGCTCAAAATATGGAGCAGCCCGATTGGGGTAGTACCTCAACCTTACAGAAGATCACAGCAAAATAATACTGTTTTCAAGCAGTATTGTGTTCCTGTTGGTGAGTAAGGTGACCAGAGCTCCTGGGGGGATTGGGGGTAGGGTCGGCAACGCGCTTGCGATGCTTCTGGTGTTGTAGGTGTCTATAAGCTACGGTAATCGCTTACCATCAGGTGAGCCGTACGCTTATTTGCCGACCTAGTGATATAAAAAAAACTGATTTATACAAAACCAAATATCTATTTCGAATGACAATTGAAGCCATAAACGCCGGTGTAAACACTTCTTGCAAAACTACACAAGATTGGTTTTATCATTAAAAACTATTGATTTGAAAATCGACACCCTACCATTACTTAGACACTAAAGCAGAAAAAAGGATATAAGAGGTAAGTTTCTCAAACGACAAATGTTATAAGATGCGTAATTTTTATTATTTTTTATTTTTTTATTGTTGAAATATTTGAGGCGCGGCGTTAAGAGTACTCAATTTTAAATTCGGACATGTCATAAAGACAAGGCTGTATTGAGATCGTAAATCACAGGAAACATTAAACTTTTTAAATGTATTTTATTTTTTTTATTGTTTTAATAAACTCCTTTTCGCAGTTTTTATTATATCATTGACAAGTCAACAATATAAGTTTCAATATAACAATCGCTCTGTAGTGGTACGTGTGTCATGTAGGCACCTAAATACCGGTGGTTTGCGGGTTCACTCCCGCTCGGGGTGGATATTTGTATCTGTACAAATATGTATTTGTTTCCGATTAGGATGTCTGTTATTGTCAGTCTCCCCATCGTGCCTCGGAGAACACGTTAAACTGTCAGACCTGGTTGATATCATATAGAGTATACACCTGTTAGCAATTGTTACGCCTAGTAGATAATATATCCGCTGTAGGAAAATGAGGTTGTAAGCTCCGACCATTTTCTTGAATGGGTAAAGAGACCCAGCAGTGGGTTGTTACTCGCTAAATTGTAAAAATATGAAAAAAAAATGTTGACATTGATTTAATTTATTTGTCAAAGTCAAAGCAAATTGTTGTATAATTTTTATTACTGTTATGGTTAGCCGGATTTTAATCCAAACCTTTATTTATTTCTTTTATAGGTTAAGGAATGTAAAAATAATCATAATTCTTTTTATACCAAACAAAAAACTGACTTCTATTTACAACTACAAGTGTAGTTACAATACACGCTATTAAAAATAACTCTAAAAGTACTCGCTAAATGTCACTCAAATTTAAGTGAGACCAAGACAAGAACCAGCTTTTTCATAAAAAAAGAATCATTAAAATCAATACGTGCAGTAAAAAAATATTAGGTAAGTCACACATAAAAAGTACAGTCGAATTGAAAACCTCGACCTTTAAATAAGACTTTTATTTATCGGATACCCCTATAAATCAGATAGCCATCTAAAACTTTATTATCAACCCCAAAACAACAATTATAACTTCAATTTATAATTATGTTTGCTAGCAAACAAAAACTATCGACTTTAGTTACATCGACAAGTAATACAACGTAAGTAGACGAAAAAAGTTAACAAACGCACTCGTCGCCACTACGATTTTCGGAGTTTCCTTTCGATTTCTATGGGATGATATCATCAGATCCTGGTTTCCTTATCACGTTACCACTCTTGAGATATGTCCTTTCTAACAAAAAAAGAATAAGCAAAATCGGTTCATAAACGACGAAGTTATCCCCGAACATACATTATATATATATATACGTTCGAATTGAGAAACCTCGTCCTTTTCTGTCCGTTAAAAAGTTGTTCTGTATCAAAGCGTTCCCTAACAATCGATTCGAATAACATTTCATTTTATTCAAGTTAATTTAGAAAATTATACCCGAAGGAACACTGGGTATTAATAATTTTGTGAATATTTTAGTTTTAGTTTGTTATTAATTTAATTTGTTTTTGTTAAGCCTTCATGCTTTAATTATATAATTTAAGCTAAATATGAATTTCTATCTGCGTAGACAACTACTATTAATTTGAAATGTTCGTTATGGTTGGATATCTTCTGTTATAACTTTTTTTTTATGCAACTAGATTGGCAAACAACCTTACGACTCGCCTGATAGTAAGCGATTACCGTAGCTTATAGACGTCTGCAACACCAGAAGCATCCCAAGCGCCTTGCCGACTCTATTTTCAGTTCTCCCCAGGAGCTCTGGTCACCTTACTCACCAATAAGAACACAAAACTGCTTGAAAACGGTGTTATTTAGCTGTGATCTTCTGTAAGGTTGAAGTACTACCCCAGTCGGACTGCTCCATATTTTTGTAGGAAATTTCTTGCTGTGCCCTACCTCAGTTAATTATTATTATATTTTTAATTATTTTGTTCTAAGAAGCTCTTGTAGTAAATAAATGTTGACTATAACTACTGTTGTTGTGTAATGTAGTCGTTAGTATGGCTTCGTTTGTGACTTTCGTTCGTTGGCATGATTTGTGTTGGAATTTGGAATGCGCTTCCGGCTTCCGTTTTTTCCAAGTAATTATAACTTAGGTATCTTCAAATCAAGAGTGAATAGGCATCTTCTAGGCAAGCGCGTATCATCTTAGGCTGCATCTTCACTTACCATCAGGTGGGATCGCAGTCAAGCGCTAATCCATATATTAAAAAAAAAGTGGTTAGAAAAATGTCTATTTATGATGTGGGGCTCTCCTCACCAATTCTCAGAGGATAATATGTAGAACACAAGTCTTTTTAAACTTATTTTATGTGCATTATCACATAACTTTTTACTAGGTATACCCATTTTGATGATTCGCTTTGAAACGTAAGTTGGTGCTCGTCTTGTGGTTCCATTTAAATTGTATCGAAGTCTGACGAGTAATTATTGAGTTACTGTTAATAATGCGTATTTGATTAGACTGTTATCGACTGCTACCGACTGTAATTGAAGTCGATTATTTTGGAGTTTGCATCAAACACAATTATAACCAAATAATCATTAGTACAAAACAATAGCCCTATTATATTGTTTTAACATAATAACTATTATAAATTATATGTTATCTATTGAGGCAGTTCGTGACTGATGAAATAATGGACGTTGATTTGAATTTAATGAACTTGAGATTGTTTGTGTTAATTTTTAATTTTCGTTTGTTAATTTTCGTCATTTGTATTGTTTTAGGAAACCAAATATGTTCGAAAATGTCTCGAAAAAAATTTCAAAAATCTGTAATCTGGAGTGAAATTTTCTATATTTTTCCTTCATTAATGATACTTATATCCATCAATTGAGCATTCACAACCTGTTACAGATAATAATTCTTCATTCATCTTACATTTATATACATATTTTTATGATCTCTGTACAAAGTTTGAATGTAAAACGGAGTTATATGAGCAGTTTGATTCGCGAAGTGTGGCACTAAAAAGTTTATTGCGTTTTCATAATATTTCATAGAATTCCGTCGCGTTACTTCGAACATAATGCAATTTAAATGTAAAATAAGGGCATTCAACTTACATGAAAAAGCAGCTTTTAGTAAATCTATTTTAATATACTTTGTCAGTTAGTTCAGCCCATTACAGTCCACTGCTGGACATAGACCTTCCCAAGTTCGCGCCAGACATCCCGGTTTTCCGCAATCCTCATCTAGCCTACACTGGCAATCTTACGTAGATCGTCGGTCCAACGAGCCGGAGGACGTCCCATTCTATATACGTACATACATCCCATACATATTTAACATACTTTAATCTATAATTAAATATAATCAAAACTTCTATATACAATAAAAAACGAGTGTGCTTTAGACCACACGACTGAAGTAAAACTTAGATATACGAAACGTAACTGGCTATGAGAGAAGGAGAGAAAGTGTGTGCTTGCACCTCTCTCTCTCTTGATCCATTCGCCTCGCCCGATCAAACTTTTCGTAACGCTCTCGTCACGCATTCACCAGCTTACTTCCCAAGTAAAGCGTGCGTAAGGAAGTTTTACTACAAAAATTCAAAATTATTTCTGTATCACATAGTTACGTACTTCGCCACTATTTTGAATTTATTCGAAAACTTACAGTAAACTCCGAAACGCAATGATAACTTACACTTATGATTATGTGGTACAAGTCTCAACTATACTATACTCTATTGTTATTTCTTGCACTGTGTCCCCCGCTATATGACACTCTCTCTCATGACCACTGGTTGACTGGAAGAGATCTCTTCTAGGGATGAGTCCACCTTTGCTATCAACTATACGTGTAATTTTCTATATATATATATATATATATATATATATATATATATATATATATATATATATATTAAGTGCAATAAAGTATATAATAATATGTCACAATATGTATTAGTGCTAACTAAACATTTGAGGTGACAATGTACCAATTATTTATATAATAAAAAGGCTACAATACAGCATAGTAAACTTCAGATTTTTAAACTGATACCGCAGTCTATGTATTAACCTTAGTAGCTACAAGACCATTGAATGACATTTAATTGGTAAAACTATTTATAAACACAATTAAGACTGTAAAATATAACACAAAGAAATATCAGTCAAACCTCAAAAAAAAAAATAGATAAAAACTCAAGGAAAGTCCGGTGTAATATATATGAATTAGTACAGACAAATAGCCTAGCTTTATCTGTCATCGTAATGGCGCTGATTCTTGTACAAACATTTCAGAGATCTTGAACAAATATTAATATCACTTTCGTCCTTTGTACGAATAATCTCGGATGAGATTTAGGCTGATTCGTCAATACTACTTCCGTGTAATGTAAATAGGATTTCTTTGTATATTTCATATTTCTTATAATATAAGTAAAAATAACATATTGATATTAAAATTTTGTTTACAATACAAGATTTTAGATTAACATGGTTACTTCTATTGCTAAAAATATTCATAAACGGGATATTTACTGTGTTTTTTTTTTTATTTTCATTTTGTGAAGCTAGATATTTCGACATTAACTGCGAATGTCTTGTTCACGAGACGAGTCTCGTGGTAAATATCTATTTGTTTACAATAATAGTATACTTTGCACGTGTTCTCTGCAATGAACCTTTTCATGACCGATGAGACTACCAAATGTATTTTAAAATGAAACTCTATAACTCTCTACAGATAAGTGACCAAACGCTGCTCCATTGCGGGTGGCTGGATATCACTACATAGTATAAAACAAAGTCGCTTCCCGCTGTCTGTATGCTTAGATCTTTAAAACTACGCAACAGATTTTAATGCGGTTTTCTTCAGTAAATAAAATAATTCCAGGGGAAGGTTTATATGTATAATACATGCATAATATAATAGAGGAACTCTGATAATTTTAGAGGTTTCTAATGTGATGTCGTAAATAAACACATTTTTGCGCATATATTATATTTATTTTATTTTATATTTATTTAATATTTTATATTTATTAAGCCGCAACGGGTCGCTAGTTTATAAATATATTTTTATATCATGAATAACGATCACGTGCTACTATGTGTCTATACTAACAATGCTTTGCTAACAATCGGGACTAACAACTATAAAAAACTGCTCTCGAGAAGTGTTGTGTTCCTGTAATTAGTAAGGTGGCTTCAAAGAGAGTTCTTGAAAAGGGTCGTTGGTAGGGTTGGCAATATGCTTGCGATGCTTCTGGTGTTGCAGGCGTCTGTCTATAGTCTAAGATAATCGCTTACCCATCGTATTGACCATGCGCTTATTTACCGCCCTAGTCGTATGAAATCGTGCTTTCAGAGGCACAGTGGGGATACCCTCAAGGATAGATAACCTAATCGGGATACTAAAATTTGCTAAAATACAAACATCTGCCCGAGCAGGAACAAAATCGCGATTGCCAGTGTATTTAACGTGCTGTGAGATCTGATTAACTAATTATAATTCCAGTGATAAACTATAACGATAATATATATATTTTTAATTGAAAAAGCAACCTCGTATCCGAGATTAACAAAAAGTCACAGCGGTTATGTATGTACTTAAGAAACCAATGAAATCGTTTGGAAGGAATCCAAAAAGGATTGGTTCGGAGCTAAAAGTGCAGGCAATTCAAAAAATGAGCTTACGCGACGCAAGTGATAGAGACACTCGAATTATACAATCTGATTAAAATCTTTGAATTGAATCGTTCTATTTGAATTTATGAAGAAATTTATTACTAATATATCCATGAGAATTTTCCAAAAATCTATTGCCACTGAAAAAATAAGTTTGTAGAGATTACTAATAGCAATAAGACCAAATTTGCGCACCTAACTTAAACGCCTCATACTCAACGACCCCCACTAGTATTTACTCCTGTTCCGAGACACAAAAACACAATACATAAGAACAATCAAAGTTTGTTTGTTTGCTTAAACGCCCTAATCTCAGGAACTTTCGTTTCGAATTGAAATAATCTGATAAATAATCTGTGTTCTGTAGCTCATTGACCGAGGAAGGCTATAGGCTATTTTTTTCTAAAATTAACGCGAGTGAAACCGCAGGCTACAGCTAGTGTATTCGTCCCTATTTTATTTAATAAAGATACTAGTACATATGACTATAATTTTTAGAGGACCACGGTACGGTCGTCTAACATTCGTCCCTTATACACATTTCATCATAGTATCTTGATATATATGTAAGTACTGACTAGTGCGGGTACTACGAAATATGTTTGTACCAAATTATTATATTTAATGAAGGTAAATCAGTTCCGCATTAAATGTTAACTAGCAGCAAGTCTTTACTTTGGTTCCCATATTTTAATATTATTATATACTTAAATATTTAACAGTGGCGACGAGGATGGGATCTGGGATCTTCTAAATATACAAAAAAAAAACTTAATAAAGGAGAAGAAGAAGAGAACACAGCATACACCAATAATTACTGAACGTAGTTACACAGCAGAAAACTTCCTGCTCAAAATATAGAGCAGCCCGACTGGGGAAGTACCTCAACCTTACAGAAGATCACAGCTAAATAATACTGCTTTCAAGCAGTGTTGTGTTCCTTTTGGTGAGTAAGGGACCAGAGCTCCTGAAGGGAATTGGGGATAGGGTCGACAACGCACTTGCGAAGCTTCTGGTGTTGCAGATGTCTATAAGATACGGTAATCGCTTACCATCAGGTGAGCCGTACAATTGTTTGCCGAGCTACTTATATTAAAAAAATATTAAATATCGTTGTGAATGAGTAATTTTTTTATAGGCAATCAATGTGAATAAAATAATGAAAACAAAAAATTATACTTCTACAGAATGTGTAACGTAAACTTTTCATGGCACGAATTACGGAACTAAAACGATATCAATTATTTAAGTTAGTGTAAATAAAAGGTAATATGGTAATTTGTTTCCTTATCCGGGATGGAATGGAACTCTCCAGAAAGGGTCGTGTAATGTTTATTTATGTTCTCCTTACCACAAATTGGAAAATATTCCATGAAAATGTTATATATTTACATATAATATATTACATTTTACGTATTTACATAATGTAGTATTGTATCAAATAATATTCTCATCACCATTCAGCCTGTAACTTTCCAATACTGGGCATAGGCCTCTTTATCCATGTAGAAAAAGAGTCGAAGCTTAATTCACCACTCTGATCCACTATCGGTTGGGGGATATATTCCTATGAGTAACGATCGCTATCAAGTAACCAGGACCTACAACTTACCGTGCTCGGACAACTTACGTACTCATTCATTAATGCACACAATATTCTCAAATGAAACGCTAATTATAATCATTATCGACCGTTAATAAAAAAAAACTCGGTGTTCTTAATAAGTCTTGTCGTTCCTATTTGTCTTTGGTGTTTTTTTTTATTTTTATTTTTTTATTTTTCTTCTTAATGAATACTTCTTGCACTGTTTGCCTCGCTATATGAAACACTTACTCATGACCATGGGTTGACTGAGAATTCTCTGAGATTCCACCTTTGCCATAAACTACTATTATGTTATATTTTATATGTATTTTTGAGTGCAATAAAATATAATAATAAGATGAAGTGTTGAGGTCCGAAACATTGTGAGCTCAACAACAGTCTAAAAATATACTTTGATGTAGTCATAACTTACGACAGAACTAAATTAAAACACGTACGATCTTTCACTTATTTTATTTTCTCTTATTTTCTATTTCATCATCATCATTTCAGCCTATCACAGTCCATTGATGGACATAGGCATCCACAAGTTCAAGCCAAAAATGGCGTGAAGTCATATCTTTTGCCCATCTACATTTACATTTTCTATTTATTTTACTTTATTCTGCGATGATTGTCATGTCTAGTATTAGTGGTCGATGTAATTGAAGTCGGCTTTTTAGGACTTGCGAGCAAACAAAATTTCTGACTATAGCAGTTTCTTCTATTCAAACCTTCTCCTGACTGTAATAAAAATCGCCCAACTTGGTGCAGTCATTCGAAATATATGCACGTGTATACAATACGTTACCGCGAATCTTTTTTATTTATATAAATAAGGCTTGACAACGGAATGACGATGAAAAAAAATAAAATTCATTTTGCGAACATCTTATACTTAAGTAAAACTCAGAACCCTGATCCTGTGAAACGGAATGCTCGAACAATAAGTAGGGTCTTAAATTAGAATACATAGTGGAATCAAATAAAAGCCTTACTCCGAGTATTGACAGGGGTCCCTTGTTCCCGTCCCGCCTCTGACGTTCCTGTCAGCGTACATACATGTACATCAACGTATTTACTCATTGCCTTTTCATAGCTAATATTTAACGTGATTATAAGATATTTTATATTTCTTTGGTTTGACTTTTGTGTGATTGGGCATTGATTGAATTATTTATAATTTTGAATGAAGTTTGGAAGAAGAAAATTCATCAGACTTAGACTAAACGACTGGTATTCCACTGCAATTAATACTTTTTTAAATTAAATACCTGGATATAAATCTGATTCATGCGTCATTTCATAAGTATCCTACAGTAAAAGAAGCTAAACGCCATAATAAATTAGCAATGAGAAAAAATATATATAAATTTCATACAATATCATTGACATGCAAATGTAGTCACGAAGGTATTCAATATACTTCTAAATACAAGACAAAAATCTGAGCTTAAGAGTATATGGTAAAGGGGTATTTTATTGAAATGATCGTTTAGCTTGCTAAGTTTTGAAATGAAAGAAGTTTGTGAGAAAGAAAATACTAAAGCCGCCGAGCCGACTTACGATAAAAAGTTTTACTTGAAACTTAATGCTTTAAAATGATCTTTTCAACCGTCTACGAAGAGGCTTAGAGGAGCATTGTATTTATGGTCTTCCTACCTAGGTTAGCTATTTTATAAGAAAACTTTCTCTATACTAGTTCTATATGAAAATTACTAGAAAACCACATATTTAGTAACCACTACATTGTGTAGGTACTAAAGACACTATACGAAGCGTTGGCGCAACGGTAACAGCACTGGTTTGTGGCTGTTGTGGGTTTTATCCTGGTCTGGGTGTTCGTGCAGGCCTTGGTGGCGTGCCTCGGAAAGCACGTTAAGCCGTCGGTCCCGATTGTTATCGTGTATACCTGATAGCGATCGTTACTCATAGTAGGGAATATATCCACCAACCGGCATCGGAACAGCGTGGTGGATTAAGTTCTGATCCTTCTCCTACACGGGGAAAGAGGCCTATGCACAACAGTGGGATATTACAGGCTAAAGCGTGAACTAACTTTGTCAATAGTTGAGTTACAAATGTGTTGGTGATTAAAGGAGAGAGAGAGAGAGAGAGAGAGAGAGATCTACGGTATCTGCTTACCATCGAACTTACCGTATACTCATTTGCCACCTTTAAAGTAAAAAAATATTTTTTTTTATTCTAAAATAAAAATAAATTTATTTCAACTATTTACATCAACAGGTTATAAAATAAGAAATTTAATGTGGTCAAAGTCCCTTAACTCGCATTATAAAGAATAACTCAAAAAAAGCTCGTCAATCTCACTCAACTCGAACTACAAGCACCAACTTTCCAAAATAAAAATAAAAAATCATCGAAATCCTTACACCCGGTAAAAACTTATAAGGGGTAACAAACATTAAAAAATACAGACAAAGTTAAATCCTATTTTTTTTTTTCAAATCGATTAAAAACTGGACACTATTTACAAATTAATTTTAATATGTTAATTTATACACACACCAATTTTTGGATACTTTACAGAATTCACGATAAATATATATAAAATGTATGAGAAAAGTTAAATATAAAAATAAAAAGCGACACTGCTTACGTCTACACTATGTATGTATGCTACGAAATTTATTACTCAGAATGATGATTATCTTCTTCATTTAGTCAAGAACTCAATTTACGTAATAACTAGAAAATATACGTTTTATATTTAATCCGAAAACATGCAATAAAGAGACAAAGTTGTAACATTTTTGCGTCTACGAAATGAAATATGCTTTCATCATAAATTCTGTATACCCTTTAAATTGAAACGTGAAACATAAATTTCGCAAAGTCATCGAAGATTTTAATTCGACCTTCTGAACAGTCTTTAGAGACTGTCTGATTCATTTAAGTAAACTTCTAAACATATATTTGTATAAAAATGTTTTAAAAAATAATTTTGTTTTTGTTCTGCTGCTGGTTTAAGCCGACTGATACTACTTTTGTCTTGTATTTATGTCTATGCAATTTGGTTGTTTGGAAGAAATGGCTCAATAACTACACAGTCTATGCAGTCTTGTGTAACTACCTTAAAACTATCTTTCATATGTATTGTGAAGTTTTGGTGTACTATCTATAATCACCTTCCAGTGGTAAACCTTAAGTGCTCTCTGAACATAGCCCTTAGTCTCATGAAGGAAGGCGCAAACTGTGTGTTACTACGGAATGTTATGTATTTCATCAAAACCTATCATTCCCAATGTGAAGAATGACAAGAGAGCCAAATTGACCCAACACTATACCGAAGATATCCCGCTCACCCTGTACAAAATTAGAAAGGCCCTTCACCGAAATTAGAAGGGCTCTTAGCCAGCTATAAAAACAACAAAGAGCTGGGAGATTACGGTATCACGCCAGAGCTGCCAAAAGCTGGAGACAAACAGCTACTAGGAGGAGTTAGTGGCTTACCAAAAGCTGTTTGGTACCATCGATAGTAACGGAACTACCTCGGAGACGTGGAACAGAAGCTTGGTGGTTTTGTTCTTCAAGAAGGACGACAGAGCCCATTTTAAGAACTATAGACCCATCACACTTCCGAGCCACATCTATTTTGCTGTTTTCGAGGTTCCATACTAAACGCTTTACTTGTAGGTTGGACAAGTGCCAGCTTCCCGGACAAGTCGAACTATGAAAAGGCTACAGTACCATGGACCACATAAATACATCGCGACAGGTTGTACCGAAGACCGAGGAGAATAATCTGCCGCTATGTGTTATATATGTGGACTATGAGAAAGTTTTCAATTCTATCAAGACATGGGTGGTGCTAGACTTTCTCCAGTGGTGCCAGATTAACTACCAGAACATCGAGATGTTAAAGTGTATATACAAAGCCACCATGACAGTCCAAGTACACGACGGAAGTACTAAACCTATCCCACTGCAGCGTGGACTACAACAAGGGCATGCTATAATGCCCGAAACTGTTTACCACTGCACTGGAAGATGTATTTAAGCTGATGGAGTGGGAAGGGCTAGGTATAAACATCAATGGCGAACGCCCCACATACCTTCGAGTTGGAAAACTCAGCAGGTATGCTAGGTGATTTTCATAACATCTTACAACCACCTCACAACGCCTTACAAAGTAGGGAATAATATCCGCCAACCCGCAGTGGAGCAACCTGGTCGATTGAGATCCGAACCTTCTCCTATACAAAGAAAGACCCCAGCACTGAGATGTTACAGGCTGAATCGTCGTTACTAAACGCTTGCCATGGTATGGACCGTGCGCTTGTTGACCAACATTATAGTACATAAATAGTAAATGATTAAAAATACTAATAATATAATAATTTATTACCCAAATTCTACGACCGCGTGTCTCAAAATAGCGCCCTTTCATACCGAAGCGTTGATTTCAATAGCATTTCGGTTTTGATCTGTATTGAAACGGTCTTAAGTGGTTCTTTGTTTTAACGAATGATGCCACGAACCAGCAGCCTGCGATTGGCGTTAATTAATTACTTCGATGATTAAAACATTTTCTTGTACCATTTATTATTTTACAAACTTAAAATGTTTCTTTTCGCCGATATATTTATTTCAATGGAATTTCCTGAGAGGATTATCTGTATTGACGTAAATAGTTTTATTACTAATTGGTATCTTTTATTGTATTTGTAATGATGGAGATTTCCAGACACCAAAATTCGCAGTGCATGTGTGTCAATTTTTTATAGATACTGTCACAAACATGTGAGAAGAACATAACGTACACTTAAAATCTTATTGTTACCCAAAAATGTGTATTGAATATTTTAATCTATTGATTCATTTTTAATTTCCTGTAAGCCAAAAACACACAAATCCAAGCTGCTGTAGTGATTGCTAAAATTTTCTCTAAGATAGGAAAAATATATAAACAAACAAATATTTAAGGCCCCGATGATCGGCATTACTTAAGGTAGGACACAGCGAGTAATATCCTGCTCCAAATCTGGAGCAGCCCGACTGGTGAAGTACCTCGACCTGACAGACGATCACAGCTAAATAAGACTGCTTTCAAGCAGTGTTGTGTTCCTGTGGTGAATTAGGTGACCAGAGCTCCTGGCTGGTGGAGTGGGGAAAGGGTCGGCAACGGACTTGCGGTGCTTCTGGTGTTACAGGCGTCTATAGGCTACGATAATCGCTTAACATCAAGTAAGCCGTACGCTCGTTTGCTGACCGAGTAATATATAATAATTAAAATAAAAAAAACACCGATAAAACCTACGAAAAACTAACCAAAATCATTTACAAATCGTTGTTAAATTTCTCGATATACAGTACAAAATGTCTTTAACTAATTTCAGTGTTGAAACAAGTTCATTTCCTACAAAATGATTTACTAAAGCGATACATTTAACGGTGATAGGTATAATGGGTTAGGTGTATACGATTTGGAAACCTCGTATGGGTCCAGACGGAATTCGTGTTTAATTTTACCCAAAATTTCGTCTCTATAAATGTAATTTCGCTCTACATGTTATACAATGTTGGTAAAATCCGATTAAATTTATAGACAATGGATTTGCTTGACAAGTGGTGATGTGTTATCAAAATTGTGTATTACTGATATGTATTTACGGGTTATTAATAAAAACACCTATTTAATTTATTTAATGAATGTTCGTTTTGATGTAGTTTTTACTAAAGTTTTCTTTATTGTTTTTACCAGACTTTAAATAAGGAGCTTATTAATTCGACCTTGTTTTTTTTTTTGATTTTCATTACTTTGTAACTTTTGACTAGGTAGATCGATTTCATTGAAATCTGACAACTAATTTTGCTATGTCTACTAATGCGCAAAACACATGTGTTCACTCCATTTTTGGCGCGAATTTGTGGAGGCCTAGGCCTATGAAATGATGATGATGATGATGATGAATGACTAATGCGACTTTACTTGATTATTTTTCGTCTAACTACGTTTTATTACTGGTTGATGTGCATTTGATTTCTCTCGGTTCAGTTATTTATATTACAACCGAGTTTAAATACTTTTGATGGAGAGGTAGTATAAGAAATGTCACTCTTGTAAAGGAGTGATGAAGCGTAAGGAATATATACATTTTATTTTCTAATGTTTACGCGAATTTTACTCATTATAATGTAACAAGTTGTACGGATTTTTATCGCGGTTTTTTTTAGTCCTCCAGTGACCATGGTTGCTGTAAAGTATCCGAAACGTAAGGCAACTAAAAACCGCGATAAAATCCGAAAAAGTTGTTTCATTATAATATAAATTTGAGTTATAAATAATTACTAATGTAATAACTCTTCCTTAAACATACTACGCGTAAATATTTTTAAAGTTAATATAGATTTATATAATACTTGATTACAAATAAATTACAAAAAGAATTGATTCGTATAAAATGTTAAAAGTTGAAAAATTAAATTCATCGCTCTCGCCATTTAAGTCTCAAGACAAGTCTTAAAACAATTTGCATAGTGGGCACTGCGCTGCCAAATTTGATTATAATTACCAACTCCGACCAAACATAGCGATGCTCTAAACAAATTTATTTATGGAACGTTCCAGAATAATTTTGAATAAGATGATAATATTTAAATTTGTAACTTGTTTTTTTTTTTTTTTTAAATAAAGACTTCATGATAATTCTATATACGATACTTCATAATCGAGATACGCCTTGACGCAATCTCCGTTGACGAAAGATTCCCACAATGCAACCATAATATTGTGAATGTCCTTTATCCTGTAGTTAAGAGTATTAAAGAGGAAACAAAAAAATCATAAAAAACATATTTTATGGTATATACCGACAGATAAGCTATTAATTATATTTATTGAGTTCGACTAAATAAAAACATTCGTCTTTTAAAGCATTCCTTGCAATGCAAGCTCATATAGGAATTGTCATATAACGTCTACATTTTACTTTGAGATAATCTTTAGGTAAAATCATCAAACGTAAGAGTGCCAAAACTAATAGGGACTTTACTGTTATAATTTCTCGAAACTATGTTAAATGTAAGTGCTTCAGAATAAATCGAACTCCTGTAATAAGGAATTCTTACCATAAACCTATCTTATTATAAATATAATAAGATAGGTTTATAGATAGGTTTTTATAAAATAGTTGTGCCCTGCGATTTTCCCGCGTTAATTTGAGGAAAAACGTACTATACATTATACAGCCTACAGTCTTCCTCGGTAGATGGACTATCCAAATAAAAATAATTTTTAAATACGAACCAGTAGATCCTTTTTTTATAATTAGATAGGCTTGCGTTTGACCACTATTTCACCTGATGTTAAGTGAGAATGTGGTCTAGGGTGAAATACGCTTACCTAGAAGTAGCCTATTCACTCGCGATTTAAAGATCCCCAGATTGTAGCTATCCAAAAACACAGACGCTGGTAGAGAGTTCAATTCTTTTGCCATTTGCATCAAGAATGTACTAGCGAATCGCTTAGTGCGTATAGTGAAAGTCCTGATATTAGCGCGTTTAAACAAACACACAAGCAAACAAAAAAAGCTAATTCTTTAGCTTATAATATTAAGGTATAGATAGTAACAAAATCTACATATACGGAATAACATATAATGGAGATTTAAGCGCTACACACTTCTTTAAATCTCTTTTTTTAATATTTAAACTTAAATTCACGTTGTATTAAATTGCTTTAAAAAAATTTTTTATCTAACTTTTAATTTAGTTCAATTTGAAACCTCTATGATAAATCTGTTATATAAAATTACAAGTTTATTTCGCTTCAGCCTGTGATATCCCACTGCTGGACATAGGCCTCTGTCCCCGTGTAGGAGAAGGATCAGAGCTTAATCTACCACGCTGCTCCAATGCGTAACACAAACACAAATAAATATTTTATTTAAAACTATTTTACCTCTTTGTCCTGTAAATTTTAATACTAATTACGAGATTGTATACAAGGATTAGATTTTTCTTTTAAACTTAAGAACCTTAAACGTGGACTTTGTGCTAATTAAGTCTTTAAAACGGCGTCTATTACGACTTAAAAATATATATTCACTGTGTATCACTAAGTAAGTCTTGAGGCAATTTGCATAGGGCACTGCGCTGCCAAATTTAATTATAATTACAAACTCCGACCAAACATCGCGATGTCTCGTTGGAAACTTTCTTAGTGTTAGCGCTTTATTTTGCCAATTATTACTCTCTGCCCTGTTTTATATTTAGATAAAATTTGTCTTTTATTTTTGTTTTACATCTGCATGGTCCTACTTCATTTTAATTATATTTTTCTCCATAATCACTTCAGCCTGTAATATCCCACTTCTGGACATAGGCCTCTTTCCCCATGTAGAAGAAGGATCAGAGCTTAATCCACCACGCTGCTCCAATGTGGGTTGGCGTTTGGGTAAAATTGGGTATTTTCTCCATAAAGTTTATTTAAATGTAAAAAATTTTATACACTTTTGTAACAAACCGATTAATAAAACTATTTGCAGATTAGATAAGAGAGATTGAAATTAGAGATTCATAATAGCTTAAATGGTAGCAGTGGACTGCAATATACTGAAGTAAATAGCTTAAATATAAAAAAAAATTATGTTCAAATTATCTCAACCAAATTACGTAACGATAACTACGCAATCCCGCCAACATAACGATCATGAACGTCAAACAACAAAATCGAATGTCAAATTTAAAAATGACAGTTTCAACCATAGATAAAAAATAAATGTTGAATGATTACACCGATAAAAAAGAATTTGTTCTATTTTTATTTCGTTCTGGACGTTTTATAACATTTAAATATAAGTCGATATCATCCCTACTTAAGCCCTACTTATTATCCCTCGTACGAGATACACGGCTTTGCTTTCTAGCTTTTACAAAATCCGAACTAAAAAGGTAATGTAAAATTAAATTCCGTTGAACGCATAGATATCCTAAAAATAGCTAGTTCAGTCTATGCAATTTTTTTAAAGCCTTTGGATCCTTTTGGAGGCACCAAGTATGTTTGCTCAGACGCTTTAGGCGGCTTGTGTGAGAAAATTGCTTTTTCATACAGTCTTTGAAGAGAAATGATATCCTTTGTAAGTTGAAAGGATATACGTTTATCGCTATCCTATTTTCGACTAGGTATGTGAATATATGAGATTTTTAAATGTTATTCTATAATCATATGGCCATCTTTTTAACCGACTTCCAAAAAGGAGTAGGTTTCTCATTCGACAATATATACTATATTTTAAGGAGATATCTTAGGTGTGGTAACATGATAAGGAAATCAGGATCTGATAATGGGATACCAGAGAAATCGAGGGAAACTATTAAAAATCCGCATAACTTTTTACTGGGTATACCGATTTTGATGATTTTTAATTTAATCGAAAGCCGACGTTTATCATGTGGTAACATTTAAATTTCATCAAGATGTGATTACAACTTTTGGAGTAATCTTTGATACTGTGTATTTACTTTTCTATTTTTTCGTCTACCTACGTTGTATTACTTGTCGATGTAATTGAAGTCGGTTTTTTTTTCGTTTGCGAACAAACACAATTATTATTTAGTATCGTTATAAATTTAAAATCAAAAATTTATGACACCTACTTGATACGTGTAAGCTAAGAAGACCCGGTCGCCATGGAAACAGTAGAGGTTTTTGACCAGAAAGTTTTGACTTTATTTTTTTTAATAATATAAATAAATAAATATTTACAACACACACACACACGCTCATCTGTTCCTAAAGTAAGCAACTTAATGCTTGTGTTATAGGTTCTGGCCCTATACTAGGCCGACTGGTACAGCTACATTTTTTTTTTCGATAAACATACATATAAATAATACATATATAAATAAATATATATATTACACCCAGACTCGGGGTGGGAATCGAACCCACAACCCGCAGAAAGCAGGGTCATTAAAAACTGCGCCAACGGGCTAGTCAAAATATATTTATAATAATTTATTTCATAAAAAATAATTTCATAAAAAAAAAGAAAATTAATCCAGAATATATATTTCTACTTTTTAAAATTACAATTACTGCTTATCACTTGCAAATAATGGTCCTACTCAGCTTGTTTAGTAGTTTGTAAATTGTTGTTTGCGCTTACATGAATAAGAATAATTGATTTAATTACTAGTAGACTATTTCGACCTCCATTTTCTTGGCTTCGATTTTCTCTTGCAAGTAAAGTGACGCCTGGGCATGAACGGTGTTATCAGTTGTAAAAAACTAATTTCCTGTCGTGCAACTTTATACAATAAAACTTTTAACTTAACATATGTATAATAAAAATCTTCATATTAGTGACAGCCTAAACAATTGTAAATATAATTATTACAAATATACACTCTAAAACTTTATCTGTCATATACGCATATTAAACAATCATACTACAGTTAACGAACATTGTTATTATAAGTGATTCATAATAGTCCTTGAAGCCGATAATGATTATAGTAATTTTAGTATAATTCCAAAAGTATGGAAAAATATGATACCATTGTTCAATAGCGTGACATATACTGACGATTAATAAAAGTAAGAACATTTCAGTAGAAAATATTTAGATTAGCTAAGCATGGTTATTATAATATATTATATTATTTTAAAAAGAGTAACTGCGAAGTTTCTCGCTGATTCTTCTCTGCAGCATATGCATTCCGAATCGGAAATCATTCGAATCTACCAACTATAATTAAAAATTTAATTCGTAAAATGACAATTCGAAGGTGTTTTTGATTTTGATAGGGTGAAAACGTTTTCGAAATACGGAATTAAAATTTGAATTGTAATTACAGTGACAGTATATTACAAACATAGGGTATGTAGTAATGAAATGTGGAAATGTAACGGCACATTAACTCAAATTTTTAATTCGATTGATTCAGCTAATAGCATAAGCGTGTAACGATCGCTATCAGGTAATAAACAGGCAAAAGAACTGGGACCGACAGTTTGACGTACTCTCCGAGACACGGCGGAGATTGTCACAATCACACAGACATCTAGACTGAGAAATAGTTTTTATAAATTATATATATATATATATATATAATTATTCTATGAAATGTTGTAATTATTATTTTCAATTGATTTTATTGGTTTATTTAAATTAATTTGTATTTTAATTGTTAAAATTTAGTGTTGTTTTATATAAAAAAAATACTGTAGAATTATTATAATAATGTTTTTGGTAATCAACTTAACTAACAGATTAAATAAATAAATATATAAAATACTATTCAGAATGCAAATGCTAGTTAGTTACTTTGTACATAAATGAAGTATGGAAATAATGATGTGTTATTTGTGTAATGTAATCCGAGATTTACATTTAGTTAGCTGAATATTTATTCAGTCTAAATTTAACAAAAGCTGAAACGAGTATTTCCAGTTAAATCCAGCTTGCTAATTTATTTCACCATTTAAAGCTAAAAATAAAATGTATACAAATACGAATGTGGTGGATTTTTAGAAATCTGTGTAGAGTAGCCCGTTGGCGCAGTTTGTAGTGGCCCTGCTTTCTATTCCGCGGGTTACGGGTTCGATTCCTGCCTAAGTTCGGGTGTAATATTTGTATTTATATATTTATACTAGCTGACCCCGCAAACGTTGTTTTGCAATAACACAAAATTTCAAATATTTTTCTCAATTTGATCGCAGCACCAACTGTCGGGACAAACTGAAAGTAAAATAGAATAATATTTAATATTTGATGCTGCGATGGTTCGATTCGAGGATGGTTTAGATTCACAATTTGGTCCACTGGAAAATGTTTATTTAACTAATTTTTCATTTCTAAGTAGTTGTTAATTTTGGAATGTTTTACATTGGATCTGGTAGACTGCGCTACCATCGCAGCGTTTCAGTCTGTAATATTCCACTGCTGGGCATAGGCCTCTTTCCCCATGTAGGAGAAGGATTGAAGCTTAATCCACCACGCTGCTCCAATGCAGATTGGCGAATTTAATTGCAGTTAAGAGATGGCAAATCAAATTCTACCTCAATTGTCTTTTTTGATATAGGATATATGAGGAATTTTATGTAGGATTTAAATAACAATAGTATAATACCATTTTTAACCGACTTCAAAACAGGAGGAGGTTCTCAATTCGAATTTTTTTACGTGATTTTTTTGGTTGCAAGCAAATACAGTGCATATATTTAAATAGGTGGGCATAGTTACTGCGATCTTTTATTCAAGCTTTAAAAATAAAATAAAAAAACTTTACTGAATTCCAATTAATTTGAAAAAGAACCCATGTCAAGACATTTGTTGAAAATAAAAGCTAAGTACGGACGTCAAAGATGATGCTATTAATCAATCTAACTGAAATATCCCAGCGGTCATTCGTTCTTTTTCTAATTTCAAAAATTTCCGTTTTGTTTTAATGTATTTAGAAGTAATTGGCTTATAAGAAATTTTACTGCTACATTTAAAAATATTATTGGAAATACTATAGTAGTGCCAGATAATGGTCATTTTATCATATAATTTTCGTCTTAAGTAATTTTATCGTAGTTTAAATTATAACTAGCATTATCAAATTCAAGCAGTTTCACAAAGTGTATTTCTGTTAAATCATATAAAAAATTTAATTACACTTTCATTTGTATTTAGACAGTATCGAAATTAATTTCGTAATTCTATTTGACTAGTACATCACTTTAAATGAATTTAACAACATTAATACTGTATATATGCAATGTGTATTCATTCACTCAGACACAAAAGCAAATATCGTATTCAACATTAACGAAACTACTTCCGTCCGCATACACAACTTTGTGTGGCGTTATACCGAAATAAACATAATGCACTTGAAACGTATTTTTACGTGCAAAAGGAGCACCTTATACGAGCAAACCAAATATTACAAACTCGGCATTCCAGGCCGCATAGTTTTAATTTTAGAAACGGGAGCAAACAGTACCGAGACAAAGGCAAACCCGGTATGGCTGCGGGTTATGTCCTAAGAGATAGCGTTAAGCGGATAAAGCGGAGATAATAGCGTGAATAACTAATAACGTGACTTACTCGTACCGGAGAATCATGGGGGAGTCCTTCCTTTCTTAGCACCTTACTAGCAGATCAAATTTTGGCTCATTGTTACAGTATATTGTTTGGGTATAGTACTGTTATCAGCAGAAAAACTAAGACAGTTGTTATTTTTAATGGCATTAAAGTACCAAAGCGTAAGGATCTTTTTTATAAATTTTGATAAATAAGGCTCTTATAGTTTATATCAAGATATGGTCAAGCTAGTGAATAATTAGTCTCTAAGCGTAAGCAATTAATTACCTGTTTATATATATATATCTCACTATAATAGTTCCACGTTCTAAATTTGAACGCCTAATATGCATTTTTTGTAATCTCAAGGTGATTGTATTTATAAAAACGCTTCCGATTACAAAATGAGCCATACCCGAGCCTTATTATTTCGCAGCCCCATTCCCTGATGATGTCAGGTCGCATCCGGCATTGTGTCACGAGGTTTCAATCCGCATTTTTTGTTCGCCATAAAGGACTGTTTACTCGGAGAGGCTTTTAGGAATTATTCTCGCGTAAGTAGTGATTTTGACGTTTCGCATTTCGCTTTCGCGCTGTTCCGTGCGATGGCAATCACTTGTAAAATTGTTGCTTTGGAACACTGTAATAGGAATCGTTATTTTCTAGCTAATAGTGGATCTCTATTATTACTTTTATGATTTACGAGCATACCTTTAGTGTCAATTCTGGGGATATTTTTTTAACTAAGAAATACTTGTTTCTGATTTAATCTGGATGTTTGTCCTTACACATAACACACATTTTGTTGACATCGCTTTGCTTAAGTGGTACGTGCAGCGTGTGGGCACTCACACACCGGTGATTGCAGGTTCGATTTGCGCACGGGATGGATATTTGTATTTGTATAAGTATTATTTCTGGTCTTGTGGGTCTCCCCACCATGACTCGGAGAGCACTTAAGCTGTCGGTGTTACCAGCAGTGGGATGTTACGGGCTAAATTGTATTTGTACTTATAGGTCCTAGCTGTTATCATTAACACCTGATAACGTAAAACACACTCAGAGATGTCAACACCTTATCAAACTTGGTAGGAAAGATCTCCCCTCCTTAAGCTCCTTATACCACCATAGTTGTACCTAACTTACGGTATGTAATAACGATAATAGGTGAAGCATAAAACTTGTGGTGAAGCAGAGTCTACTACAAGATTAAGAAGTGAACGAAAAATTTATGAATAAATAACTGTCCTTTATCCTACTTTTACTAGAGAATTGTGTTTTCGCAAGTTAGCTCTATGTGCTGTGTGGCTACGGCACTAAAGAATTTAGCCACCCCCTCTCTTCCCGTGGGTGTCGTAAGAGGCGACTAAGGGATAACAAGGTTCCACAACCACCTTGGAACTTAAGAAGCCGACCGATGGCGGGATAACCATCCAACTGCTGGCTTTGAAATACACAGGCCGAAGACGGGCAGCAGCGTCTTCGGTGCGACAAAGCCAGTACTGCGGTCACCAACCCGCCTGCCCAGCGTGGTGACTATGGGCAAAACACATGAGTTTACGTTATTTTTGGCGTAAACTTGTGGAGGCCTATGTCCAGCAGTGGACTGTATAGGCTGTAATAATAAAAAAAAAAAAGTTAGCTCTATAATATACTGAGTGACAACTTAGTTCTTTTTGTATAGTTTACCTAAGAATTTGTCATCGCTGTGAAAAAAAAAACATTTTAATATCATTTTAGAAAGCCTTCAAATTTATATCAGATACAAAACGCCACAGAAATATTTAATTTTAACTTAATTGTTTTGTTCTAAAATATTTGAAATACCAAGCAAAATATTTCATAGCAGAAAGTAATTTAATATAATTATTTGTAATAGCCGATGAGTACATAATGTGTGTATACTAATTACTTAATACTATTTAGTGAATAAATAAGTAATTAGTGGCCACGATATTAATCTAACTATCAATTGATAGTCACAATTATAACTGATAGATCATTAAAGTTTTAATTAATTTTCATTCAAATATAGGATTTATTTTGATACCGACGAATTTTATTTTAGACATCAAAGGATGTCTAGTACATTTCGTTTTTAAAGCCTACCCAAATAATAGAATCATCGAAACACCAATACCACCCAATGCCGATTCAGAGTTAGTATTCGTTGAAAGTAAAAGGGATTATGCAAATTTACCACCGAAGTTTCCACTTACATAATATATGAAATTATGCAAAATACGCTAAGAGAAGTCGGAAGTAGCGAGTGAAAAGTTACATGACTTCTTGGACATCGCCAGAAGTTCTTGGAATACGTGACGTTTTACTAATTGGGCATAAAGTATTCGAGTGCCTATTTGGCCGATATCGTCAGAAAGTTACCTATCACGTTTTTATCTTCGTCGTTTTATGAGATTTTTTATTACATTTTCGAAGTTTTTTTATTCCCAATACTGTCGTCTCGAAACTCTTTAAACTACAGGTATTGGAAACTTGGGGTGATATCCTGGAATATGAAATGAGGTAACGAGCCATATAAGTTTTGCCGATATTAGAAATTTTTGACCAATAATATAATCTTGGATTTTATAAATGCTAATATTAGAAAGCTGAAAAGTTTCTTTATTGGTTCGGATGTGCTGACCGTAAGATTAACTGATTCTAATTTTAAACAATATTTGAAAAAATAAGAACCGTTGAACGTAGAAAGTAAGAAAAATTTTGGAAATATTAAAAAAATATAAATAGAAATAACTCTTAAATCGAGTAAATTTTATAAATATTTCTGGAATTCTACTTCAAACATAAAAGCGAACAGCAGTGACTCTGCTAACATAATTTGATTTTTAAACAAATCTTTATGAGATCAAATTCGTTAAAATATTACGATTTGCGTTACAAAAGAACAAAAGACGGTCCCTTTTTGGATCAATGTTTATTTTTGGAATTTTAATACTCTTTTGTAAGACTTGCAATGTCGGTTCGCGCCGTATGAAGGGCAAATTAAAATTTCTGTAGTAATTAAATCCAGTAACTGTGAATATGAATTGCATGTAATAAAACTACAAAAATTTTATATATATATCTCGTTCTCGCATAACTAGATATGGTAGGCCAAAAAAGGATGCCGAAGCCTACTTAAATATGATAATCGGAAAATTCGGCACATTTGTGTGAAAAGCAGCTCTCGACTCGATTTCGGAGCGTTGAATAAATGATGAGGTGCGTCATTGTTACATATCACAGTAATTTATTACTTGAACAGGAGAGAAACTGATTTTGAAGCTTCTGAATTATTACGTTATCTAGATTACAATATCGTCAATTGCTTGTGAGTGATAAAGGGCGATTTCAGCACTGTGCTAAAAAATTATCGTGATGTTCTAATGTTTTAAGTCAATATTGATCTGAGGACATGATAGTCCTAACAAAGTGAGGCAAGTGTAACTACAAGAACTATTGTCTGATATAACAGAATAGTAATGCTTTATTCACATTAGTTAAATAGCCGCTACCATCACCCCTGTGAGCGAAATGCGGCTGTTTAGCCAAGCTACTTTTTTTGACTAAGACGTGGAGTTTCTGAAATTAGAAATTATAGAGTCAGAAGCATGGCTCTCAAATCCGATAGCTTTTTGACAGTGCGAACCGTATAAGCTCGCCTAGGCAAAGTCTTCAACTCGAAAATGGTTTTATTGGCATATGATTTTAAATTAATTACATGCTTATTTTAAAATTCCGTATTTCACTGCCAGCATAATTTTCTTCAACAATGAAATCAAAAGAGTGAAATTTAATTTTCTACATTCCAGGATTGTTAATTGGCGGATATTTATCTGTTAGCAAGACATTTATAGGCCATTAAAATACAGAAAAGTGTTGTAGCAAATAATAAAGTATGTGCTGTAATGATTTTAAGAAAAAAAATTACGTAAGCAATGTAATTAAATAACGTGTTAACGGTTCGTTGTATATACATATATTTTTTCAAAATGTATATCATTCATATTCCCATGATATTTATTTAGTTAATATTTGGAAAATCACAAAAATGTCAATACATAGTACTAAGCAATGTGTTGGTTATTTATTTTTTTAGTTTATAAATATCATGTTCAACGATAAATAAATACTCGTGATATCACAATACAGCACGCTACCTGCTACTTTTAACATTTCGTGATATTTTTCCGGACCCCCCCTTCCTTTGAGCCTCACATGGTTAATGGACGATCCCTATTGCTAAGTAACCAGCAGAAACTTAAGTTGAAAATTTTAACCTTCCTAGATGGAAGGTTAAGCTTTTACAAGAGTTTCGGGACATTAAACAATTCCAAAGTTTATATAATATGGTTCAGAAAATAAATACAGCCTAATGTCTTCGAAAAGGTCAACTCAATATAAAAGTTATGTAAAAATAATTCAGCTAAGGGAAAGTTTTATTACAAAATTAAACGGTGGTGTACTCTGTAAAAAATGTTCATTAAATTTCAGTATAAAATTTCTCGCTAATTTTTTTTTCTTTATTTTTTTAGCATATTTCGAATTAATAAAATGCTACCTGCCTTAATGAGACATTCTTTAAATAAATAAGCTCGAAACAAACTCTGCTTATATGCGATTACATTGCCTGTTTTTAATTTATTTATAGTAATATTATAAGAAGATAATATTTAGTTTTTTGTTTATTTGTACGCTTGTAATGGATAAACGCAAAAGCTACTGGACTGGTTACAAATTCTTTAACCAGGAAAATGCTGTAATATCACTAACCTACAGCTATATTTCACTGGGAGGAAATGGAACAGGCTAAATCATTTTTTTTTTTATATGTAACTAGGTCGGCAAATAAGCGTACGGCTCACCTGATGGTAAATGATTACTGTAGCTTATAAACGTCTGCAACACCAGAAGCATTGCAAATGCGTTGTCAACCCTATCCCCAATTCCCCCAAACACCTCTGGTGCATATTAGGTAGGTCTGAGAATCGAACAACATCTATTTTTACCCTAAATTTTCACCCTTCTACCACCAACTCCTATTTTTAAATAGCGTTTAGCGGCAAGACAACGTTTGCCGAGTCAGCTAGTATTGATATAAATTCATACAAAATCACAAGATTTGAATTTGAAATGATTTTGTTTCTAATTAGACGACTCACATGGTTCTATTTCAATACAATTAAATTCTTCGGTTAATGACTTTCAGTTGTGCTTATTTGACACATGTTATTATATTATTTCGTCAATGTCATGTTTGATGGAGGAGACACAAAGGATTGTTCGGTGCGGTCGAGAATACAACCTCAATTAAATTTTGCAGACATTTTAATGGCGTTAATATAATATTTTGAATCGTTATTTTACAAAGGCTCTAATTATTGTGAAGCTACATAGTATATTCTGCTGTGATGAATCTGCAAGAATCTACATTATTAGATTTTCACAAACTATTAATGATTTAGTAATTATAAATTTTATTTCCCTTAAGATAGTATTCCATTCATCAAAATGTCTACTACTGTCGCTGCCTAAGTAATTATAGATTAACGGTTTAATGAAAGTTTATCGGTAAAATAATCTATACTTTCACTATGGTATAATTTTTATATGAATTTCTAAATAATAATAATAATCATCATCATCATTACAGCCTATTGCAGTCCACTGCTGGACATAGGCCTCCACAAGTTCGCGCCAAAAATGCATGAACTCATGTGTGTTGCCCATAGTCACCACGCTGGGCAGGCGGGTTGGTGACTGCAGGGCTGGCTTTGTCGCACCTAAAACGCTGCTGCCCGTCTTCGTCCTGTGTGTTTCAAAGCCAGCAGTTAGATGGCTATTCCGCCATCGGTCTATCTAAATAAAATTACTGTCAAATGGTTATTATCTGACGTTCTCTAGCCACAGAATTTGAGACTATTATTTACTTATTAATATTACATTAATTTTATGAATTACTGCACACGAGTATGTTACCCGTATTAGAATAGTTATAACTATTGTTAGAATTTACCAGATGCGTTCTTTCGCCACTTGAGAAAAAACTACTGCTAGGAATAATAGTCATATTTTTGTCCACCAGAGAGTCGGCTGTGATCTACGAGTTGGTTCGACTAGAAGAGTTGATGAGTGTGGCGTTTGTGGTGGAGATGGCTCATCGTGCTCCCGACCGAGGTACCACTGGCTGTCAACTCCTGGCTCACTCTGCTCAGCCACTTGTGGTGGAGGTAAGATTTATTTAAATAGTGAAATATAAGTCTTCAGGTTTTCAGGAACTCATGTGTGTTGCCCATATTCATCACGCTGGGCAGGGCTGGCTTTATCGCACTGAAGACGCTGCTGCCCGTCTTCGCTTTTAAAGCTGCTTTGAAATACACATTGGATGCTTATCCCGAAATATATTATCCGAAATAGTAGTATTTTTATTTAAATGTGAAAAGTAAATTTCTTGTCTAAACCACGAAAACTGTCTTCTTCAAGTGTAAAGTTTGAATTTTAAAAATTAAATGTTATTTATTATTCAACCTTTAAAATGGCTTATTAAATAACATAACATATTCGTGAATAATTATGAAGATAAATTCTAAGCCAAGTTAGTGGAAGATATACTTGAATCTTCAATTTGATAATCACCCGACCTTATCAATATAGAAATTCGTATCTCTACAGGGGTAGAAGGTTTCCAAGTTGCCTTTCAAGATCTGAATGGTTCACTGAATTTCTAATAGCGACCTTATTAGATTAGCTATTGTACTAAGATTATCTCGACTTGATCCCGTAACTACAGCGATATTGACTAAATGACAGTAATACGAAACGTTTGAACTAATAACTGTTTATTTTGAATAGTTTATTATAATTAAATTTATTATAGTTAATTTATGTCTAAATGTTCCTAGACTAAATACAGCACTGTAGGCAAAGCACTATACAATTTTTATTGGCTTAGGGTATAGCAGATACATCTTGCTATTTTGGAATGATCTGACAGAAAATGACATTGCGTCCATACAACCATTTTGTAACCTAGTAAACTTGTTGCTTGCTGCAGTATTCTAAATTGGTTAGAATGTGATTGAGGTAAAGCACAGTAGCAAATATTTTGTTGCCCGCTACTGATAGTACCTCAACCGAACAAAAGACCACAGATAAATAATACCTTCTGGTCTTAAGTTGAGTTGTGTCGTGTCCTGTGATACATAAGGTAGCGAGAGCTCTTTGGGAGGATTGGAGGTAGGGACGGTATCGCGCTTGCACTGCCCTTTGGACTGTAACAGGCTATGGGTTAACTACTTCTATACGGTACTACAAACGTGAAAAAAGATATATATAGATAATTATATTTTTTTCAATATTTGATTAAATCGCTTTTTCACTTATATCTTCTATACTAATATTATAAAGTGTAAAAGTTTATTTGTTTGTTTGAACGCGCTTATCTCAGGAACTACTGGTACGAGTTGAAAAATTAAATGACACACTTCCACTACCACCTTGGAACTTAAAAAGCCGACCGTTTTCGGTGCGATTAAGCCAGGCCTGCGATCACCAACCCGCCTGCCCATTTTGGTGACTATAAGCAAAACACATGAGTTCGTGACATTTTTGGCGTGAACTTGGAGAGGCTTATGTCCAGCAATGGACTGTGATAGTCTGAAGTGAATAATTGGCATAGTCGATTTTCCGATGAAGTCTACATGATGTTTTAGTACATTTTTTTCCTCAAATTAACACATTTGAAACCGCGGGCACTGTATAGTCTAATATAAGATTGACGAGTGTTATAGGGTTTTATCCAAGTAACTTCGTGTTTCTTCACTGTATTATTCCTTTCCAAGGAGTTCTAGTTTTCTTTGTATTAGACTCATGTAGGCAGTTTGCTGCTTACGTGAGCAGACACGTAGTTTAATCTTATGAGGAAACATTGCACTAACGCCTGCTGTCATTATTTTAGGAAATCTTACTTAATTCTGTGTTAATACATAATTATTTTAATTCATGAATACCTTGAATTAAATAGATTAAAATCTATCAAAACTATTAGACCATTATGTTTTTTAAATAATAACTACGGGTCGATCCCCACACATGACAAACATTTGTATTGGCCATACAGATATTTGCCGTGGTCTGGGCGCTTGTGCAGTCCTTGTGGATCTCCCCACTGTGCCACGGAGAGCACGTAAAGCCGTTTGTCCGAATTGTTATGTTGTTACACCTGATAGCGATCGTTACTCCTAATAGGGAATATATTCGCAAACCCGTATTGGAACAGCGTGGTGGATTAAGCTCTGATCCTTCCCCTACATGGGGAAAGAGGCCTACGCCCAGCAGTAGGATATTACAGACTGAAGCATATGAGAAGAAAACATTAAAAATTATATACAAATTAAAACTTTTCGTAAAACGTTTTCCTTTCAACTGACAAACTTCTTAACTTTTAAATATAAATATAATAAACATAAAAGTTATAAAAAATAATTACCAGCATCAAAAATAGCACTTAATGATATCTTCCCCAACTTTGTATCACTGTAAAGTTGTATAACTTGCTTCAATCAAGATAGCAATAAAAACGCCAATTAACAGGACAAGTGAGTGGCTGAATTTGTTAATTAAAACGATATTTTACATTTAATTGGCGACAAGTAACACCGTTTCCGTTTTACTTCGCGAATATAGTTAACGTCAATTGACGTGACGTTCGTTATTATTCATCTACGTAACATTGTCAAAAATAGCTGTGCTGTTTTGGTGATAGGAAAAGCCGATAATATTAAATAAATAGCTGTCCGTTAGCGCGTGGCTACGCTTGTTTTTTGGTCATACCAACTCAAACACCTTTGTAGGCTCATGCACAATACTTTGCTGAAGATCATGACATGATCAAATGCATAGTTTACGATTCTATATAGGACATACAGATAAATATTCATTTTTATATATATAGATAACAATAATAATAGTTATTATTAGAACCTTACAAATCCCTAATTGCTAATTACATAGTATTAAACAAAGTCGCTTGCCGCTGTCTGTATGCTTAGATCTTTAAAACTACGCAACGGATTTTGATGCGGTTTTTCTTTATTAAATAAAGTGCTTCCAGGGGAAGGTTTATATGTGTAAAACATGCATAATGTAGTAGAGAAACACTAACAATTTTAGAGGTTTCTAATGTTATGTCGTAAATAAACACACTTTTTTGCGTTTACATTGCAAATATTTATTTTTAATTTTATATTTTTTATATTAGCATTGCACACGTGCAGTCGGGGCGGATCGCTAGTAATATTATAAATGTCAATGTATGTTTGTTTGTTACGCTTTCACGCAAAATCTACTTAAACGATCAACATGAAACTTTCATCATTACAGCCTATACAGTCCACTGCTGGACATAGGCCTCCACAAGTTTACGCCAAAAATAACGTGAACTCCTGTGTTTTGCACATAGTCACCACGCTGGGCAGGCGGGTTGGTGACCGCAGGGCTGGCTTTGTCGCACCAAGAAGCTGCTGCTCGTCATCGGCCTGTGTATTTCAAAGCCAGCAGTTGGATGGTTACCCGCCACCGGTCGGCTTTTTAAGTTCCAAGGTGGTAGTGGAACTGTTTTATCCCTTAGTCGCCTCTTACGACACCCACGGGAAGAGAGGGGGTGGCTATATTCTTTAGTACCGTAGCCAAGTACGCAGTATGAAACTTTGTACACATATTTTTGGAGATATTAGAAGTAACGCAGAACGCTTTTTATTAAAAAATGCGAGCTCAAAGCTGTAGGTAAAAGCTAGTAATGTATAATTTGAACGATACTAACTACCTGATCTATTTTTGTGACACGAGAATTTCATATATAAGATTTTTCACTAAATTTTTTGTTCAATCACATTAAAATATAGCCTATGTCACTCCTGAATAGTGTAGCTTTTTGTTAGTGAAGAAAAAATTGTGATCGGATCAGTATTTGCGTAGATTATCCCCTAAAAACAAACAAAGTTAGAAACTTTACCTCTTGTATTTGTTTGTGGTGCACAATAAAGTATTAAATAAATAAATAAAGAATATTTGTTGTAGAAAGTGTACAGTGGAAACAAATATCTTGAAACGTCGAGATAGGCTCGAAGTACATCGGGAGCATTATGTACGACCTCAAATAATGATCTCGGTTAAAAATGTTTGTATTACTTGTTTTTATTTTATTCTGTTTGAATAATTAAATTTCTTTTCAACCTCTGTAATTATATTAAGTTTAATATGTGTTATAAATAAAACATTATTTACAAAGGCTCAAAATATCAATAATTCTCATGTAAACTTTACCTGTCTTTCTTGTTTAAATGCAATAACATAACTTATCTGATTATATTTATACATTTATCAGTAAAGTATCTTTAATTATAAAACATAAAAACCTAAAATAAATAATAATAATAAATAAATAAATAAACATCTACACAATACACACACGGTCGTTTGTTCCTAAAGTAAGCAACTTAATGCTTGTGTTATAGGTAACAGCCGACTGGTACCTATATAGCTACATATTTTTTTTTCGATAAAGATACTTATAAATAATACATATATAAATATTTATATAACACCCAGATTCGGGGTGGGAATCGAACCCACAACCCTCGGAGCAGAAAGCAGGGTCACTACAAACTGCGCCAACGGGCTAGTAACGAAGTACATAAGCCAGCAATATTCAAAATAGCAAAGTGGAACCATCAATATCAAGCTCAGGAATAATTCACTCCAATCCATCGCTATCAAACTATAATACATAATATAACTGTTAATTGTGCCAGCTCGTAATTTATACCGGATCCGCCATTAGTCGGCCGCTGATAAATCAGACGCCTTTGTCTCCCAGCAACAGTTCCTAGACGTGACGCAGACGAGCGACTTGGGACGCGACAATTATTTTTTATAAAATATTTTTTAGTATCGACTTGAAAGTATTGGTTTCCTTAATTTCAATATCGATAGTGCTCTGTTAACTCAACTACAATTACGAGTAGTTCATCACTTCAGCCTATCGCAGTTCACCGCTGAACATAGACCACAAGTTCGCGCCAAAAATGGCATGAACTCATATGTGTTGCCCATAGTCACCACGCTGGGCAGGCAGGTTGGTGACCTTGTCGCACCGAAGACGCTACTGCCCGTCTTCTCCCTGTGTATTTCAAAGCTAGCAGTTGGATGGTTATCCCGCCATCGGTCGACTTTTTAAGTTAAGTAAGTGTAACTATGCTGTCCTTTAGTCGCCTCTAACGATACGAACGGAAAGAGAGGGGGTGGCTATATTATTTACTGCCGCAACCACACAGCATAAAAGTAGTTATATAAAAAGAATTTAGCCTTTTTTATACCAGTCGTATACAAGTGTACGGACCATCTGATGGTAAGCTTATAGACGCTTGCAACACTAGAATCATCACAAGCGTGTTACCGACCCTATCCCCGACCCTTCCCGGGAGCTTGGGCCACCTTTTGCATTACAAGAACACAGCACTATTTGCGAGTGGTATTATTTATCTGTGATATGTGTATATACTTCGTTCCTTTTTTTTGTGGTACTTTTTGATATTTTGATGTCTATAGTCGGTTTGTTGGCATTGATTGTGAGAATGATGTGTAAGTAGGAATTTAGCTTTTTTATTAGACGAATACAGGAAAAAAAACATTATCTTAAATTGCCACCAGTATCTGATATTTACGATGCCTTAATCGCCAAGAAGAAAGGATTATAATCGTTTGTGAGCGAAAACAGAAATGTAAAGATATAAGACGAGATCAGAGGTATAAAAAAGGAAAAGAGCTTGCCAATTTTTTTTAGGTTTTAGAACTATGGCGTTCAAACTAACCATCAAAGATAGTAACGACCTGTAATTAATTATCTACAAGATACTTGACTGAAATAAGAATAGTGATATTAATAGTTGCAACAAAATAGTCGCAAGTCTGTAAACACATTTTCTAATAAATTCCGCGAGCTGATTCTAATTAAGAAAAGCCGTGAAAGATGAAGTCAGAGATCAGAATTAGCAGCGACTGTCGTTTTGTGTAATTTGTATGATTGCCGATAGGTCGTTGATTGAAATGTTTGATCAAACGTTGGCCATAAGCCTTGGAACCAATTAGGTGATTACTTGGTTTATATTTTCACAAATAAGTTTGATGAAAGGAATCTTTTGAATTTGGTTCTTATCGATTAAGATAGCCTTCCTTTTAAGAAATTAAGTTTATTGACACGTTGCGGTTAATGTCAAGGTTTTGTTATAAACATAATCCATTGTGTTGTTAGTCCTTAAGTGTATAACAAAAATAAAAATTTGGTTTTAATGACACTAAAAAGCTTATTCCAGTCCAGTGCTGAACATAGGTCTCTCCAAACTTGCAGCAAACGTCTGGATTTCCAAAATCCTAAAAAACACTAACCAAACAATAAATAGAATAAATTTAATTTTTTATCTATCTATATGCAATATAATAAGATTATTGATTTTACATCAAAAATTTTAGATATATAACCAGCAAAATAGAAAAAAAATTGCCTCCTTTATTTAGCTATATTGAATCACTGCAATACTTTATCAATCTCTCTGAGAAAATTTCTTATTAAATAAAAAAATATATCTAATAAACATATTCGACGTCATCATCCCCAATATGGCGGCTGTGTCTCACATTGCTTCATTTTCCTAACATCAAAAAATAACAAATCCGTCATTTCTTGTAGCTATTACAAATATATTAACTCGTTAATCTAACGCAAAAATATGAGACATCAAGAATGATTAGGGCAGAATCAACCCTACAGCGTCCGACATCCATTTATCATTGTCCCGGCACCTAATTAACAATTGAAACGCCTGAGAAAGACTGGGTCACTAAGATCCATAGTCTTGTTTTCCGTATAAACATAGCTTCGAGTAGTAAAATATAGCTAGCGATTCTGTTTTATATAAATTTTAAGTTATTTAAGCTTTGTAATTACTTGTAAAAACATAGAAACAAACATGAACGCGGATTAGACGGTACACAATTTTATAAAATAAATGGTTTAAAACATCAGCACCATAGTTACAACATAATTATATATCTTTGAGATAGGTAATTAATTTTAGAAACTCACAGGAAACCATAACTCATTACAATTACGATTGTTACCATTTAAATTTTTAATTCTTACAATTATTAAAATATTGGATTTTGTGTCGATATTACTCTTACCATCCAACTGCTGGCTTTGAAATACACAGGCCGACGACGGGCAGCAGCATCTTAGGTGCGACAAAGCCAGCCCTGCGGTCACCAACCCGCCTTCCCAGCGTGGTGACTATGGGCAAAACACATGAGTGAACGCCATTTTTGGCGCGAACTTGTGGAGGGCGATGTCCAGCAGTGGACTGCAATAGGCTGAAATGATGATGATGATGATGATGATTACTCTTATTGTTTATTCGCTTAATACCGTACACACAACACACACAACAGTACAAAGATGGTGACGCCATCTACCGAATGGTTAATACCTATTAATTTACGATTAGTCAGTCACTATCTTTGTTATCTGTTTTGCAGGGTAGTTAAATAATAAATACTGTTATCATTTAAATGTGAGATTTTATAAGATTGTATCGTTCTTATTCTGATTGTTATATCTTGAAGTACTGGAAGAGCATAAAGATGGAGGTCGCCATCTTCCCAATAGTTAATACTAATTTTCTGATTGGTCAGTAGCCATCTTTGTCATGTATTGGCGAGATTGTTGTCCTACAAATATAATAATTTGTAAGTGAAGAAGCAGTTATCGTTTAATTATTGTGTGGCAAGCCTTGCTGCTCGATAAGTGGCGTATAAGTGATTAGTGTCATATCTTAAATATTTCGTTGAGTGTTCTCAGTCGTATTCTACACGATTCAGCCTGTAACATTCCACTGCTATGCATAGACCTCTTTTTCCATGTATGAGAAGGATTGGAGGTTAATCTACCACGCTGCTCCACTACGGGTTGGTGGATATGTTCCCTACTATGAGTAACGACGACTATTAGATATTTATGATAACAACTGGGACTGGAGAATTAACGTGCTCTCCGAGGAACGGTGGAGAGTCAGACATCCAAACCGTAAAAAAATATTTGCACATATATAAAAATCTATCCCGAGCCGGAATCGAACCCGCAAACCGTCAATGATATTATGTAATTACACGCATCACTACACCAGAATGTTTTTTTTTATATCACTGGGTCGGCAAACAAGCGTACGGCTCACCTAATGGCAAGAGATTACCGTAGCTTATAGACGCCTGCAATACCTGAAGCATCGCAAGTGCGTTGCCGACCAAATCCCCACCCCCCCCCCCCCCCCAGGAGCTCTGGTCACCTTACTCACCAACAGGAACACAATACTGCTTGAAAACAGCTTGTAAAATTCAATTCGATTGTATTTTTTTTTAATATATGTTACATCAGTCGAAAGGGACTGGTGAACCGATTTCGGCAAATTTTATTTTAATTGAAAGGTGTTGCGTGTCATGTGGTCCCGTTTAAATTTAATTGAGATTTGACGAGTACTTTTCAGAGTTATATCTAATAATGCGTGTTTACTTGATTGTATTCTCGTCAGTATAATTTTGCTGTGATTCATATTTTGAGCAGGAAATTCCTGCTGTGCCCTACCTCAGTTAAACTCTTAAAAAAAATTATAACTCATTGCTTGAATTTATTTAATTTTTTCCTTAATTCTTAGAATATTTTAAGTATTTTGATACATACCTATGGTATAGAAGTATAATTATTATCAATATAATTAAATACGCTTCAGTTTGTAACATCCCGCTGCTGAGCATAGACCTCTTTGCCCATGTAGGAGAATGGCCAGAGCTTAATCCACCACGCTGCTCCAATGCGGGTTGGCGGATATATAACTAAATAACTGTAGTAAACGTTTTGCGTTTCTTGTCCGATTAAACGCAAATAATGTGCAAAAATAATAATTTAATCAGCCTCTAAATTTATAGCAATTTTCTTAAATTATTTAGAAAATAAACACCAAAGCCAGCCCCGCGGTCACCAACCCGCCTGCCCAGCGTGGTGACTATGGGCAAAACACGAGTTGACGCCATTTTTGGCGCGAACTTGTTTAGGCCTACGTCCAGCAGTGGACTGCGATAGGCTGAAGTAATAATGATGGTGATGATATAGAAAAAAAATCTTTTGTCTCTCTAAAATTTTGTTATAGAATTATTATATTTATAGTAAGTCAAAGTCGTAACCAATGGATGGTGAACCTAAGTCATAATATAAGGTAGAATCGGTGGGGTTATTTGTGGAGGAGGTCTGCGGTTGTGTATGCGTGTTTTGGACGATTTTATGGCTGTTGCAAATAATTGTACTGAACTTTGAATTGCTGGTAAATCTGGATGCCTTGAGGTTTGCACTTCGGAGATGTGGTTATGACGTTATTAAGGAATAGTATCTATGTTTTAGTATTACTTTTAAATGTAACCGTTGTTTTGTTACTGGAATAAAATTGATATATTTGTTATTATTTTCAAGATAAAAATAACTGGAAATTCATTACATTCTTCAGGGGTTAAGGACATGATGACTTCGTGATATTAAAATTTATAACGCAGATACGCTATATCTTATATATAAAATTCTCGTGTCACAATGTCAGTTAAATACTCCGCTGAAACGGCTAGACCGATTTTTATGAAATTTAGTGTGCATATCGGGTAGGTCTGAGAATCGGCCAACATCTATTTTTCTGCTCCCTAAGGTATAAGGGGGGGGGGGGTTAAAAGGGTTATTAACATATATGGCAAAACAACGTTTGTGGGGTCAGCTAGTAACCATTTAAACTTTATATTGCGAAATTAAAAAAACGCGATACAATTGATTTATATTTTTGGTACTAAATTTAAAAACGTCCTTTATTTTATATTTTCAGTTTTTTTAGATAATTATCAAAAATAAATAAAAAAGTTCTATATATTATTTTATGTGGCATGAAATATTATTTAATTCAGTCTCTATTTCATAAATCTAGGTCAGGTACTTTTGAAGATATTGAAGATTTTCTAACCGACCTTTTTCTTTGCGGCTCAGTATAGTTAGATGATTAAATTGTTTCCATTTTCGCTTTTGTACAAGAAAATTAGAACATTTTAAAAAGATTACTTTTGTCTTTTTTATAATGACAATATATTCATATTAATCAAAGAATATAATCATAATAATAATTTATTATTATTTATGCAGGCTTTGAAATTACATTTTAATCATATTGTTTTTCTCTCACTCTAATGAAATTGATTGACGGGACATTTTATAAAAAAAGATTGATAGATTATTCAATAATTACAAGTCTAATAATATCTCTTGCAGACAGCATATCTAAACTCACACATCTTTGCCTTTTATACAACCTCGTAGAGAGTAATAAGCTTATGCTATTAAACTTTTTAACTTTAAATTTATTTAATGGGAAGTGTAAAATCGTTTGTAGAATTTTATTACATATACGAATAACTTGCCTTAGAAAGAAAACCTTTGATTTTGCAAAGTCGAAAACTTCGAGCTACAATTTAATTATTCCTTCTCGTGTTATAACAATGTTTGAATTCGGAAAGATTTGGTTTTAACATTAATTCAATAAGGAAAGTCTTGTCTAAATAAGGTAATAAGGAAAGAAATTTGTCATTGTTCAACCTAATCAGTTAACTGTGAAACTTATGATTTATTTTAAACTAAACTAAAAGCAGTGTCGTAAAGATTATCACTTATCCCTAGAATGCTCGCGCTTTGAGAATTTTGACGCGGGCGACAAAAAATTCTGTTATTATTTACACGGTGCATTTGTCAAGGTCAAGCATCCCAGTAGCTGCTGCTTCGTACTTTACCTCCTTAGTTTAAAAATTAGAAGAAATTTAGTGCACGTGTGACCGCAGAAGGTAATGATTGTTGAGTGTCTCGCGTTAGGCAGAAAATAACTAAAAAATACCTAACCGTGACTACTCATGTAAGTAAAATTAGTGAGTCAGTTTTTTTAGTGTGATTAAATAGTATTGCTTCTTACTGCGTGTAGTCTTTTTTACGTAAATATCGTAATAAAATTTAGTTGAGTTTATTTTATATGTCTTTTTAAGTATGCAATTAACGAATTATAAAAAAAATGAAGAAACGAGACGCACAAACAGCTGCATGGTTGAAAAAGAATTCACATAAAATAGGATTCTTAGTTAATAAGATTCCTGACATAATAAAAAACATTTCGTCAAATGGTCCTCGCATTATTTTACACATCCAAAACGTTGACGTTCGATTTTTTTTTTATTGATGTATTTTTAGTATTAATAATTGTGTTTGCAGGCAAACGAAGAAAAACCGACTTCAATTATATCGACAAGTAATACAACGTAGGTAGACAAAAAAAATGTCAAGTAAATACGAATTATCAAATATTACTCAAAAAGTTGTAATCAGATCTCGATGAAATTTAAATATGACCACATGATAAACATCGGCTTTCGATTAAATTAAAAATCATCAAAATCGGTACACCCAGTAAAAAGTTATGCGGATTTTCGAGAGTTTCCCTCGATGTCTCTGGGATCCCATCATCAAATCCTGGTTTCCTTATCATGGTACCAAACTAGGGATATCTCCTTTGTAACAAAAAAGAATTATCGAAATCGGTCCATAAACGACGGAGTTTTCCTCGAACATACGTAAAAAAAACATATATACGGTCGAATTGAGTAACCTCCTCCTTTTTTTGAAGTCGGTTAAAAAAAAGACTCGAAATGATATTTAATTTATAGTTTGATTATTCTGTACTAAGAAGTAAATTTTATAGCACATTAATGCATTTTCATAAAAATATAGAGGCTTATCAGTAAGCCTTTCCTGTATTTTTCCTGTATTTCGTGAGAATAAAGCAAAGCCTAAGACGTGCAATAATTGTTACTGTTACTTCACCGATGAAATAAAACTTAGAACTAAAAAAACGAATAACTAATCAGTTAAAGTAAGACTATATTATGCGTCTTCGGTGCGACAAAGCCAGCCCTGCAGTCACCAACCTGCCTGCCCAGTGTGGTGACTATGAGCAACACACATGAGACGCCATTTTTGGCGTGAACTAGTGGAGGCCTATGTCCAGCAGTCGACTGCGATAGACTGAAGCGAGACTATATTATTACGTTATATAGATCTTATTTTGATAACTAAAAGTGTGATCAAACCAATCGAAATTTAATTGATAGTGGAAAAAATTGTTAGCAAAAACAAAAAAAAAAAACGTCAATTACATTAAAATAATATTATAAAGCGACAGTCTTTCCGTTCAGAACTAATTTACCAACAAATTTAAAACGGACGGCGCAAACGTTTACAGGTAAAATGCATTTGGAAATGGAATTTTTAGTACACTGTACACCGCCGTTTGTACTTTACTTTACATCGGTCTTTTAGACCAAGCTCTAACGCTTTACGTACTTCTTCTAACGTTTCATTTAAGTGTTTCTAAAGTTTATTTTATTGTAGATGTAAACTCAAAATTAAAATTGAATTAATCAGACTGTTAAATTTAACTACTGATTAGTTAATAATACATGCTATTCTAACTATATTCTTTATATCTTTTCTCCGAATTCAGGAACCTCTCCTAATGAATATACTCTATGTATGTATGTATTTATTTATGTATGTATGTATGTACATGTTTATGTAAGTGTGTATGTAGTCAAGTATACATGTATTTTATATTATTAATTTTGAATAATATCATAGATTTGTAATCATTATTATTAATCACTCTTGCACTATTGTGCCCCGCGGTAACATCAATTTTCACCAGTTCGCCCTTGCCAACTTTCTTTGTAAATATGATTTTTACTTGTTTCTTTTTTTTAAGTGCAATAAATAATATAATATATTGTAGAAGTTTAAGACTCTTGCTCTGGACAGTTTTCTTACAAGTTTCCGGAATCGTTATCTTTATTATATGTTTTGGATAGTGATGGCTTCGCCCACTTTATGAGTCTCACTTAATACAGAAATAACAATAAGCACTAACATCCAGACCAGAAACAAATATTTGTTTAAAAAAAAATATCTGTCAGCTTCTCTCAATATAGAGCACATCTATAATATAAAAATGAGTCGCTGAATGTGTTGCTAAGCGCAAAACTCGAGAACGGTTTCACCGATTTCGCTAATTCTTTTTTTAAAATATTCCTTGAAGTACGAGGATGGTTCTTACGGAGAGAAAAATTCTAAAAAAAAAATTAAATTTCCTGAAAAAGTCTAAAAACAACACTTTTCTATACTCCCATACAAAAGATTTGTGATAATACTTAAAAGTCAATTTGAACTTTAATACCATACAATAAAGTTTGTGTTAGGCGATACGAAGTTCGCCGGGTCAGCTAGTTTTTTATATATTTAAGAATCAGTAGGATGTAAATTCAGTATCTGTGCTCCGGACACACGCAATCCAAGCACAAACGCTCAGACTACGCCAAACGTGCGAAGATTGAAACCACGAATTGGTGAAGAAAATTTTCAGAATTTTTCACAAATACGTTGATTTTCTTCATGATATTTCCCTTCCTTATCATGTTCCAAATGTTTTATATACAAGCTTAATACTTAAAAAAATAACGATCTAACGCAATCATCTATTTCGCGCTTGTCTTATCAACAATCTAAGCTTGCGTTAATTCTTTAAATACTATTCGTTGTAAAAACATAACGGTCAAGGGGAAGTGTTTTCACTGTAATTAAAACAACAGTTTTTTAACAAAACACGCAACTTATGTAATCATGCAACGAAGTATTTGTTTTGTATTTCCTTACTATAATTACAAAAGTTATGACGTAAACGTTCTATTTATAAAAATGAAAGAGTTTTTTTTTAATTGCTATTTAATAATTTTTTTTTTTTTTTTTTTTTAATATTTATTAGCTGAAGTATTTACTACAAAATTTTATGTGTAACAAAACATTGTTACATATCCACACGATAACCTTAATATACAGGGGATTTGACATTTATTCTTTTTCTTGCTATTTTTTATAATTTAAGAATCATCTCTACGACGCGTTGGCGCAGCGGTCACAGTACTGACTATTGCGCTGGCGGTCGCGGGTTCGATCCCCGCTCACGACAGATATCTGTATTGGCCATATCGTTTGTCGTGGTCTGAGCGTTTGTGCATGTGTATTGTGCGTATTACCGGACCCCCGACACAAAAAAAAATCCTACTAGGCCCTCCGTTGGGTGTGAAGCGTTTGTTTATTATTTATTATCTAGAAAATATCTTACCGCGCATGATTGAGGGAATTGATAGCCCGGATATTTCACGATATAGTCTCTCAAATAATAGCTAAATTGAATATGGCCGATTATGTATCGTAATTATTTAAAAGTAATTGTAATGTTTGTTTTTAGTTCTTTTCGTCATAAAATTTTTGAATTTTAATAATAACCTATCACTTTCGTGTATCATCACAAATTCCATTGGTGACTACCATTGAATGTCATTGAAACTGAAATGAATGGCGGAAAATTAATTATTATTTTTATAAATATGAAACAAGTCATAATTAAAAAAAATCTTATTAGAATAACGTAATGGATTCAGTTCCGATTCTTCACCTACATGGAGAAAGAGGTCTATGCCCAGTAGTGGGGCTTTACAGGCCTAAACTTAACGAATTATTTTTGTTAAATGGCTGCATCTCCTCAAAACATCTCAGATAAGTAGAATGTGATTAGAATTTATCAAACAAACCGTAAAGACTTAAAACTTCGAGAAGTAAATGTCTAAATATTAATATTAACGAATCTAAACGTGGAAGAGATTCAAACGATTTCTTATTCAACTAAGGTAGGGCTTATCTTTACTTACATATTTATATATTCAAAGAAGTTTTGTATCCGGATTGTTAATCGCTCATTACCATGATTTAGGATTTAGAGTATTCTGGAAGAGGCGTAAGAATAGCATTTTTATTTGTTAAGCTATTAGGTATATTAGGTATTATTAGCATTATCTTCTAGGTAAATAATATTGTTCTTCTAGATTTTTATGGTTTCGGTATGTCTAGTTGTCTGCCTGGTGATTGGTATCCGTAAAATAATCCTGTCCTTTGTATAACAATTGAATACCAACGATCTAAGCTCTCGATATGGAAAACATCTCCGCTAATGCACGATAAAATAGCGTGGTGAATTAATTATCTATCTCCGCTGGAGATCAATGTGACAACATGTTCTATTTGTTTTTTTTTATACAACTAGGTCGGCAAACAAGCTTATGCTTCACCTGATGGTAAGCGCTTACCATAGCTTATAGATGCCTGCAACACCAGGAGCATCGCAAGCGCGTTGCTGACTCGACCCCCCCTCCCCACAATCCTCCCCCCTGGAACTTTGATCATCTTACTTACCAACAGGACACAATACCGCTTGAAAACAGTATTATTTGGCTGTGGTCTTCTGTAAGGGCGAGGTACTACCCCAGTCGAGCTACTACATATTTTGAGCAGGAAATCTCCTGCTGTGCCCTACCTCAGTTAATTTAAAACTTATATATTTTTCAAATTGATTATTGTTATTCTATAACTTAAAAAAAACCAAAATGTAATAAAATAAAATACCTATTAAAAGCTGTATCCAGCTAAACAAAGTAAGTTGTTCAGTAATTTTATTTCCGTAGCTTTTCCTAATGGCTATTTAAACACTGCAGGTTTTTTACAATTTTCCTGTTTTTCATTATCAAAACGAAGCTCGGGAAATAGTTTTGTGGGGTTTGAAGTTGTTTTTTGCATTTTTTTTATTAACCTCTGTGTGTTCATTTAAGATATTACAGTTGAAAATATTTGCAGGTTTTCTTTAACTAAGATTTAAAATGTATTGAATAAAATTAACCTGTAAGAGTCATAATGAGTTTTGGTCCATACAGGAGTAAGATTGATGGGATACTACTGGATGAAAGCAATGCTAGGTCGCGATGGGTGGAAGTCTTTAAAAGAAGCCCTTGATGTTAAGAAAAGATTCGAGTTTAATCCACCATGTTGCTTCACTAAAAGTTTGCATATGCAATTAACCAAATTATAATAATTATTTGCCTACCACGAGTAATGATCGCTATTAGGTGTCTATGAGCAGGACTGGCAGATTTATGTTATCTGTATCTGTACAATTACAAATATCTGCCTTAAGTGGGTATCAGACCCACAACCAGAACTTCGCCAATAATGTAGTCATGATCCTAAAGTGTGACATTTACATTAAATAATTCACTTTTTCTTATTATTTAATTCTGAGATATTTTTGTTCGGATTGAATTATTATTTATTAATTTTAATGATATAAAAATAGGTAAAAAAACTTTTTAAGTTAAACGGTTTTATGTTAAACATACATTGCAATGTTTAAGATAAATGTACTAAAAACCAAAAAATAATAAAATAGATACAGTCGTGGGTATTATAAACATATGCATAGACTAGACTAAAATAAAACCGTGGGGCACGTCAATTGTCTACAATCGTTGATTAAAATGTTTGTTTTGTAATGTTACACTATAATTAGGCAGTTGTTCAACCGACAAAGATGGACGTGTGATAAGTAGGGCTAGAATGTGAAAACAACCTAGCAAGCTCGATTATAAGCGAGTTTTAGGGTTTCATAGTGGTGAGCGAGTAGTATTTTTATCATATGTTTTGTCGATTAAAGACAAACTACGAGCAGTGAAACGATTCCTCGCCAGCCAGCAGTGTGAATGTCCAACGATAAACTAGTTGAAACATCTCTTTTATTTACATGGAGTGTATAACTATTGGAATTTCCATGAGCAAGAAAATAGTAAGTAATTTCCTCACCGTCTGCGGGCCAACTGCCTATTTTAACGACGAATTAAACGATTCTTCTATCGCACATTAAGTCGATAATTTGTAGACAATTGACGTGCCCCACGGTTTTATTTTAGTCTAGTCTATGCATATGTTTATAATACCCACGACTGTATCTATTTTATTATTTTTTGGTTTTTAGTACATTTATCTTAAACATTGCAATGTATGTTTAACATAAAACCGTTTAACTTAAAAAGTTTTTTTACCTATTTTTATTTTCTAGTTTTTAGTTTTTATTTCGCATTCTGTTTAATTCATTTAGTGCTTCATTATTGCAAGGCCCATCTTAAATATTGAGGTTGTATAGTGCACTGTATTCTTCTTGTCAAGCCCTTTTATTTGATACCCATATTGGTGGGATTGATAAAAAATTGTTATCAGACATTTGGTAGCGGCGGCCAGCTTAGATTTCAATTTTGCATAGTAAATTGTATTCTACTTGTTGAGACCTTTCATTTGATACCCATGTTGATGGGATTGATAAAACTTAAGTTATCCGCCATTTTGTAGAGGCCGCCATCTTGGATTTTAATTTTATATAGTACATTGATTATACTGGTTGAGCACTTTCATTTGATACCCATATTGATGGGATCGATAAAACCTACGTTATCCGCCATTTTGTAGCGGCCGCCATCTTGTATTTCAATTTTTTATAGTATATTGTATTCTGCTTGTTGAGCCCTTTCATTTGATACCCATTTTGATGGGATTGATAAAACCTACGTTATCCGCCATTTTGTAGCAGCCGCCATCTTGGATTTCAATTTTTTATAGTATATTGTATTCTGCTTGTTGAGCCCTTTCATTTGATACCCATATTGATGGGATTAATAAAACATAAATTATCCGCCATTTTGTAGCGGCGGCCATCTTGAATTTATAATGATAATGAATAAACATAATTGTATTGTCACCAAAATCCAAAGTGTATACAAAATTTCAGATTAATCGGTTGACAGGAAGAGGGTGAAATTTGAATTACTAAATTTGACCCAAGAATAAATAATAAATAAAAAATTAAACAAACGGGGTGAGCTAAATAAAACCGTTTAAAAATTAAATAGGTGATCAGTCATCGTAAACCACATCTATGACTAGTGAAATTTTATAAATTGTAAGTATATCATTATTTAAATTTTAATTTTTATTTAATTTATTATCAGAACTAATGGTAACTATAGTATTTCGTACTTATTTCAGTACAAAACTATAAATTATACACTTTCGAAAGAGAGGCACATTTCAAGTTGTGTATTTCATTTCTTAATGTTGAAACTTTGCATATTAAATTGGCGGTTCAGAGCAACGGTTTTCCTTTTGTCTTACAAAATATCCATTAACATTTTCGAAACAACTTAACGAATATTTTCTTTAGAAATACATTAAATTTAATTACTTTATATATTATATATACTATATCTATGATTTTATTTTTGTGTTACCCACACATTAGGGATTCTAAACATTTTTTGAATATCATATTAAAAATTGACCGCTCCAGCGGGATTCGAACCCACGTCTCCGATATTCAAAAAATGTTTAGAATCCCTAGCACAAAAATAAAATCGTAGATAGTAAAAAATAGCACGGTGTCGTCTCCTGTCAAAGATTTTCATTGTAATATGAAACTTTGAATAGTTACGGGTTTCTGTAAAGAGCTCACTATAGACGGCGCCACGGTTCGCTTAAACCGAATATAAAAATCATCATATCAAAAATTTCGATCTAGCGGGTACATCGTTCCATAGCTTAAATGGCTAGAGCGCCGACACAGTCAGTCGGAGACGCGGGTTCGAACCCCGCTGGAGTGGTCAATTTTTGATATGATATTCAAAAAATGTTTAATTTATATATTACTAGCGACATCTGTTCATCCATATTTTTTACACGAGACGTAATCTCTGACATAATATCTTATACTAAAACCTCCTCCGAAACACGTTGCATCTTATGGTATAAGTATTATTCCGATCGGTTTAGTACTTTTTGCTGTATAAACAAACAAAAAAATCTGCTCTCCATTATTTGTATAGATAGACTAATTGCTTAACATTGTATCATTTTCTGCGTTTTCTTTTCGGCAAATCTTTATCTATCTAAATATTTATATAAACTAGTGTTCGCTCAGAGGTTGAAATTTAACCATAGTTAAAAATTGAAATTTAAGAAAACCAAAAAATAAAGAAAATGAACAACCTTTTATAACTTTTTCAATTTGACTACAGACTTTGAAAATCAACAAAAAAAATTAAAATATGCGTGTGTGTATCAAATACATTGTAGTGGTGTAATTTTTTTTTATTTTTTAAATTTATATATTTTTATGCATAATTTTAAAAAAATATTAGCATTCTGCGCTCATTCTCTATATGTATGTGTATGTATGTGGTGTATATGTACGTATATGAGTATAATATGTTCATGTGTAGGTTACATAGCATTTTTGCGCCCCATTCCACGCTCCTTATTTAGTCCGCTGCTCAAAGGTTGCCTGGAAAAGATCGCTGTATTAGCGATAAGGCCAAGGCAATTTTACAGATCATAGCTAAATGACACAGTTCCTAAGTAGTCTTGGATCCATGTGGTGGGTTAGGTAGACATGCGCCTGGGAAAGATCGAAGTTTGACACCGTTCTTGCGATGCTTTTGTTGCAAGCTACAGTAATCGCTTACTACCAAGTGGGCAACGCTATATTTCCTACTGTGGCCTACCTCTATTTTTTATACAATTATTTCTTCAATTGTAATAAATATAATGAAATTTATTTTCATTGTTTGTTGCAACAGGTTACAAGATGTCACTGGCTGTGTGTCGAGATCGGTTGACAGGCCTCGATGCGCCAGAGGAGCTCTGCGACGGTTCCAGTAAACCCGCTTCAGCTGTGGTACGCTGTAACACACACCCGTGCCCGTTTAAGTAAGTAACATACATGTATTTGTAAAGAGATAAAACAATATAAGTCAACATTGATGACAAAAAGAATACGATACAAATTTGAAACTAATAAGCGATACATAACTCCATCTATCTTAAAAAAGGACTAGTGTTTGGTTCGCTGCTTACACAATTTTGTCTTATACTAGTTTGGCTTACACAATTTTGCCGCGCAATTTTGGTTGTTCCGTTTTCTCTCATCAAAATAGAGACTGTATCACTCAGTGAAAACGTGGCATTTCCTGGTAAAAGAATTTATAAAATCAATCCAGTGCTTTAGAATTGAATCATAATAAACCAACAATTAAATCGTTCCTTTTTATGATATTAGTATTGTATAGATAACAAATTTTTTATTTATTTATTTACAGAAAAAAATACGATTTATGTGATAACTAGTGCAAAAAAAAAAAACCAATGAACAGTTTAACAGTGCACTGTGTTTTATTTATTTATTTATTTATTTGGTACACCAACGATTGTTACAATGTTACTTACATCTACAGTATAATATTTAATTTATTTGTGCTAATTGCACAACCAGTTACAGGTATACTCCACGTGCTTTTTATATTATGTATACAATAGAAAATTTCTTAGAAACTAAATTATGTGCTAAACACCAAGACTAATAATCAATAAAAATAATAATAATAATAATAATAATAATTACAATAACCACTAAGTCAGCCTATTGGCAATTTCTGTTTTAAATCTAGTTAGAGACATGCAGTGTACGTCAATCGATCCCCCACACCTATTATAGAGCGTACAAATTCGTGAGATTGGCGAGTTTGCACCCAAAACTGTTCTACGAAGTGGACGAAAGAGTGGCTCAACCGGCTTGCGAGGTAGCCGAAGAGGGACTCTAAACATAAATTTTTCCAAAAGAGCTGGGCAACTTAGATAATTTCTCATAATTTTATAGAAAAAACAGAGATCAAGTAAGTCACGTCGGCTGTTTAAACTTTGCATTTTCAGTGACTCTAAAATATCATTATACGAGAGTGACTTCTTGTCTCTGTAATGATTGAAAACTAAATGCCGAACCAGCCGCTTTTGAATACGTTCTATACGTAATATGTGACAAGCATAATGTGGACGCCATACCACGCTACCATATTCAAGAACTGATCTCACAATACTATTATAGAGAGCTATTTTGGTTGATGAGCGCTTAAATGCCCTGACGTTTCTGATAACAAAACCTAACAGCTTGGAAGCTCTTCCAACCATGCCTTCAATATGCGGAACAAAAGTCATTCTGCCATCCAAAAATACTCCCAAATCTTTTACTACGTCAACTTCTTCTAGACTCACACCGTTAATAAAGTAGACCGATGAGATGGGAAACAATTTTCTCGTGAATTTTATGTGATTGCATTTCTTGATATTGAGCTCCATACCATTTCTTCCGCACCAGCGCACAAGAGCATTGAGGTCACTTTGTACAAGGGAGACATCTTCTTCTGTGTCAATAACCTTCCATAACTTAAAGTCATCAGCATATAAGGAAGGGACAGAATGCTTTATGAAGTGGGGAAGGTCATTCACAAAGATGTTAAAAAGAATTGGACCGAGATGAGATCCCTGTGGCACTCCAGAGTTTATGTCACGTGGTGTAGAGGTAAAGCCGTTGACTACTACGTAAAAAATACGCCCAGAAAGGTATGCTCCTTCCTCCCTCTCCTCGAGGGTCCTCTCTTCGAGTTCGATGAAATAACTGCGGATGATATTAAAAAACACGCATCATCTATCACATCTGATGCTATTGGCTGTGACGGTATCAGTCGCAAAATGATCACTTTGGTGCTGAATGAGATTATGCCTATCATCTGTCATATTTTCAACTTCTCCCTTACTTCCAAGACCTTTCCTAATATTTGGCGTTTTGCTAATGTTATACCTATCCCTAAACTTTCTAAGCCTTCATTACCCTCACACTATCGGCCTATATCTATTCTTCCTTTCCTATCTAAAATTCTCGAACGTATCATACATTTCCAGCTTACCTTGTTCTTAACTAAGCACAATATTCTGAGTCCTTTCCAGTCTGGCTTCCGACTGGGCCACAGCACTGTGACGGCACTTGCAAAAGTATTTGACGACATTCGATTTGGAATAGACAATAAACAAGTCACCATATTGGCATTACTAGACTTTAGCAACGCATTTAATACCGTTGATCACGACATCCTTTTAGCTGTGCTAGAATCTATAAATATATCCAGCAATGTTGTAGAGTGGTTTCATTCCTATCTGTTTGGACGTCAACAGCGTATCGCTGTCGGAGATCGTTATTCCTCATATTGCCGTCTCAGTGCTGGTGTTCCCCAAGGTAGTGTGCTCTCCCCACTTTTGTTCTCTATCTTCATAAATACTGTCACCGAACTCCTTACTGTTTCCTTTCACCTTTATGCTGATGACCTGCAGATTTATTTGACAACGCCAGTTGAGAACATTGCAAAAGCCGTAGAGACATTGAACGCTAACCTGAACACTATTATAAACTGGAGTCAGTCTTTTGGTCTGTCAGTCAATGCCAGCAAGTCACAGCTCTCAATCATTGGGACATCTAAGCAGTTGTCTAAAATTACTTTTAGTAACATACCGAACGTTACATTCAACGGGACCATTTTAGGCTATTCCAACGTCGTTAAGGATCTAGGTGTCATTGTGGATAGTTCTCTCTCGTGGCGTCCTCACGTCGCTGAGGTAAGCAAAAGGATTTTTGCTACCTTTCACTCGCTCAAGAGGTGGAAGAATTTCTTGCCTATCAAGACAAAGATATCTCTTGTGAATAGTTTGATGCTTCCAATATTAGACTACGCAGATGCATGTTATCCTGATTTATCGGAAGAATTGACCAATAAACTTGACCGCCTGCAAAATCTCTGCATTAGATTTATATATGGACTCAAAAAATTCGATCATGTCTCGCAGTACCGCTCAAAACTCGGATGGCTCCCAATAAAGCACCGTCGTAACCTCCATGTCGTAACTCTCCTTTATTCTATTCTTTTTCGTACGTCTTCCCCGCTATACCTTAAAGAGCGCTTTTCTTTCCTGGGTAACCCGACATTTCACCTAAATCTTCGCTCTCTAAATGATAACAAGTTAAGTTTACCTAAATATAACACGAGCACATATTCCAGTTCTTTCTCAGTAAAGGCGGTAAAACTGTGGAATGCCCTTCCTTCTAAAATCCGTCAATCCCCTACTATATCTGTCTTCAAAAATCGAGTTAAGAACTTTTACAAAACTTTGACTTGATTTCTTACACGCATACATTCGCCATTATTTTCCCAAAACGACTTATAGTTGTACCCAATTAAGTATTATTTATTTACTATTATTATTATTTATTTATTTATTATATTATACATTTAATTATTTTTTATCTATTTATACCTTTTAATGCCGTGAGTATTGCGCATGTGTGGATATATGTATAATATATGGATTGTATATATTATTTAATTATATATTATATTATATTCTTAAGCTGCACAAGCCCTTAAATTCAGCAAGCTCCTTTCTGGTGGGTTGTCTGGAAGAGATCACTACCTAGTGATAAGACCGCCCGTTGCATGCGACGTATTAATTTTTTTTTCCCTTTAAGCTTTATACTTATGTAATTGTTATATGTTACTGTGTGCAATAAAGTTATTTATTATTATTATTATTATTATTATGATTCTAGCCAAGACAAGACAGAACCAACAACACCGTACGCCGACAACTTTTTTAACATAAGTTGGTGTGGAACTTTATCAAAGGCTTTGCTAAAGTCAGTGTACAGAGCGTCGACTTGTTTATTGCTATCAATGTGTTTTGTAATTTCTTCCACGTACAAAACCAGGTTTGTGTTTACCGATCTTCCTTTGACAAAACCATGCTGGTTTTCATTTAAATATTTACTAAAATAACTCTGAAGTACAGGACAGACCAAAGACTCAAAAACTTTTCCTAGGGTGGACAAGATGGAGATAGGCCTGTAGTTACTGAAAAGTTCAGCATCTCCAGATTTAAATATAGGGACGACCTGCGCTACTTTCCAGATAGAAGGAAATATTCCTGAAGTAAGGGAGCAATTAAAGATGACAAAAAGGGGTTCCACTAAATTTGAAGCGCAACGAGAGATGAATAATGGTGGGATTCGATCATGTCCAGCACCTTTAGATACATTAAGAGTAAGTAATTTTCTATAGATCTGCCTGCGAGATATACTTAGTGTCGATAAGCAATCACTAGAGAAGGCTAATTTCCCTGTCCAGCACTCATCAGCATCTTTATTATCAAAATTACGAAGAGGAGGACAGGAGCAAGAGGCAACCGAGGAGAAGCTGGTCGCGAAGGCATTACAAATGTCACTACCAGAATGCACTCGACGATCACCATCAATCATGACAGCAGGGATAGCTCCAGTACCACCACGCTTTGCTTTGACGTAGGACCAAAATAATTTTGGATTCTTTGAAATTCCATCCTCTATGTTCTGCAAATACGACTTATAGTTGGCTGAAGCCAGTTTATGGCAACGTTGAGTTAACAATTTAAAAGATATTAAATCCAGAGGATTTTTATATTTTTTATATCTTTGCCTGATCTTATTTTTCTCCCTAAGACGGTTAATTAGATCTTTACTGAACCACTGCGGATACTTATTCGTCTTAGGTTTGCTTGATGGGACGAAGTCATGTACTGCCTTGTTTATAACTTCTAAGAATTTCACAAGCAACCCATTAACATCCTTACACCCATCAAACAAAGATTCCCAATCAACTTCAGCCAAAAAACTGTTGATTAAGTCATAATTAGCCTTATGAAAGTTAGGTCTGCTGGTATCGTTGTACTGTAATTTGGGACAGTCAATTGACGAGAGATCTACAATAAGAGGAGGGTGTAGTGGATCGATAGGACACAACACGTCAATAGCCTCACTCACGTTACAAGATAACATTCTTGTTAAAACCAAATCAAGAGTTCTACCCATATAATTGGTGATGTTATTACATTGTTTCAAGCCGTTTAAGTTAACAAAATCTACAAAACATTGAAAAAGCGGTGATAAATGGTACGACAAATTGCCCACAGAAGCCCAATTCAAAGTTGACAAGTTGAAATCCCCAAAAATACATATTTGCGAGTTATAAAAGTCAGAAATTCGATTGAAATTGTCCACAAAGCATTTTACTATCGATAAGTTTGCCGGTGGTGGAAGATACGCCGCACACAGTGCCAAAGGAACAGAACCATTGACTAGTACCCATAAATCCTCACAATCACTTTCCCATTCCTGCAACCTTCTAGAACCGATACGATTATTTACAGCGATCAATACTCCTCCCCCCTCCCTGCTACTACTAAAGCCAGCTGTTTCCCGATCTCTTCTGTAAACGACGTATCCCCCACCAAACAGCTCACAATTCAATATGCTACTATTAAGCCAAGTTTCCGTTAATACAATAATATCATAGTTGGACAAAAGTAATCTTTGTATGAACATATTAGTTTTAGTACGCAAGCCTCGAACATTTTGGTAATATACAGATAAACAGTTGAATTTTAAAATTACATAGCCAGATTCATGCAAAATAACAACAATGGTATCGTTAACTATTTAAGGTTATTCAATGAGTCTAAATCGCGTACAAGAATATAATCGGAGCCATCCGTCTTTCTCATAAAAATACGACCATTTCTGACCCATACGTGTTTGTAGCCCTTCTCTTTGGCAGTCGACCTGGCGGCAGCGTGTAGCGTCTTATTCATGGGGGACAGATGGTCAACGATGTATATCGCAGTTTTTTCGCCATTGAAGCCAAGGTGTGAGCTGTTGAGCTTTTCTTCTTTTGACTTTCCTCGGTTGAAGTTTATCGACGCAGCTAGAAACTCATCGCGAATTTTCCTGCTAGCGAACTGAACTACAACCGATTTCGGTCTCGAACTATTGGGTTTCGTTTTAGCGATACGACTACAATGTGCTATTTGTTCCTGCGGGACAGCACACCCGACCACTGCACCCAGTTGAGTCACAATATGGACTAAATTTTCTGATTTTCGTTCGGGCACACATTGTATTTCAACGTTGGCAGATCGCGCGTTTTGTTCGAGGGTATTAATACGCGCATTAAGATCCCTAACGTTCGACTGCAACACACTATTTTCTTTTTGTAGTTCGACCATGACTTTCTTGGTTTCTTCATGTTCTTTAAGCAGTGATTCAAACTTAGAGTTCATGAAGTCCATAGAGTTTCTCATATCCGACATCTCTTCCTTCACTGACTTAAGTTCGACGCCAATAGATGTAGACAGTGAATCGATTTTAGAAGATATTTTTAGTGTGTACTCTTGAAACATGTTTCGGAAATCACTGGCTGATAGCATTGTTGATGGCGGTGATTGCAGCGCCTGCCTCTTAGAAGCACGTATTGTGACATTAGGATTAAAGCGCACTGGGGTGTTATCATTGTTGTTGCTTTTTGGCCGCTGAGTAATGCACAATGGGCACTCCCAATCAGACGAATCTCTCAAGTTTACATCGGTAGACAAGCAATCCAAATGATAAGATTTCGTGCATACCACACAATCAAGATAGTCACCCGAATCGTTATTATCCTCACAGCATCCCCAAATATGCTTAGTGATAGGCATTGTCGATTATTGATGTAATTGTGTGCTGAGGATCAAAATGGAGTAAAACAATGTATTGTGAAAATCATATACATTCACGGTGACAACAAAAAAGCAATAAAAGCTATCACGCGTAATTGCCAAATTTATTTTGCAGGCGCTTTGTCACTATATGAATATCACGCAGTCGAGGGTATTTGTAAAAAAAAATGTTTGCGGCCAATACAGTTCTATTAATCAGAATATAATTAATTGTACAGAATTATTTACTGTTCTGTGTTTCTAGAATAATACTAAAATATAAAAAAAAAATTATTAAACAGTTATAAAAATATATTAAAATTGCATTACTTAAGGGAAATAACTTTTTCTTATAACCTTTTTATTTTTTTAAACATACTGTTGAAGATTTAATCTTAAACATAGCTCTATAAATTGTAAAGAGTCGCAAACCTGCAACATTGTTTGTTTCGTCCGACGTTCGGTAGAACGTGGAAATTGCTAGAAATGTACCGCATTATCTTTGTTGAAACAATGTACAGTTAAACACGTTTTAAATAAAATATGCATTATACTTATTTGACACTAAAATTGCTATTTGCTAAATTTAAAATGTTTTTATGTAATAAAATTAATCTATACAAATAAATAAATTTGAAGTCTCTGTTTGTAATATTGAAATAAAAGCTTTTTACTAAATGCATATGGATACACGGTACATACGGTCCGGTACGGTCACCAACCCGCCTGCCCAGCGTGGTGACTATGGGCAAAACACATGAGTTTACGTTATTTTTGGCGTAAACTTGTGGAGGCCTATGTCCAGCAGTGGACTGTATAGGCTGTAATAATGATGACACGGTACATATACCAAAATATTTTTTTTTACAGTTTTCGTTTGTCTGTCTGTCTGTCTGTTTGTTCCGGCTTATCTCTGAAACAGTTGGACCGATTTCAACAGGACTTTCACTAGCAGATAGCTAATGTAATAAGGAGTAACTTATGCTACTTTTATTTTTGAAATTTATTTATTTTATAAGTCTCCAAACTGAACAATAACTTTTATGTTAAATTCCACGCGAACGAAGGCGCGGGCACAGCTAGTATAATTATAAATTTATCATCATTCATCATTGACCTTAGTCGTGTATTTTAAAATTAATACGTAATGGGGTAAATGTCCGACTTCAGTGGGTGCCATCTCACGTCGGTATTCTTGGCAATGAGATGGCCGACGTATTGGCAAAAACAGCATCATATGATGGGATTCCAATCGACGTGACTTCCCACTATACTGATTTCCTGGGTCTAATTAAGAAAAGAGCCTACTCAGCATGGGACTTATATTTTCAAGATAAATCTGGGGATAAAGGCTTGTGGTACCGAACTTTGTCAGATAAACCGCCAAATATTCCGTGGTTCTGTAAAATTAAACTTAACAAACGAGACCTTTCACTTGCTTTCAGAGTTCGATCCTACCACCTTCCACTTAATTGTTTTCTTTATCTTATGCGAAAAGCTAATAGTCCTAACTGTACCGTCTGTGGCTCCCGTGAGGATCTTTAGCATGTACTCATGGAATGTACCAGAAATGAACCCTTGAGACAGGAACTCTTAACAGAAATCATTGGCCTTAGTCCGTCCATTGTAAACGATTTAGACAGTGTTAGACAGAGACTGTGTCGCCTAGAACACTCTTCAGGAAAACGCAGAGTTGATAAATTTATACGGCTATAATATAAAAAAAAAAAACAACTAAAACAACATACCCGTAGATAGACTTAGATACTTATTTTAGTGTGAGCGATTGCGTTTCTGTTGTCTATTTTTGGAGACAGAATTTTCATTCTACTGGTGCCGCTTAGTGTAAGGCGATTTTGACCGACTATTTAACTGAGGTAGGGGACGGCAGAAAATTTCCTGCTTAAAATATGGAATAGCCCGACTGAGGTAATACATCGACCTTACAGAAGGTCACAGCTAAATAATACTGTTTTTAAGCAGTGTTGTGCTCCTATTGGTGAGTAAGGTAGAAGGGTAGGGTATTAGGGATAGGTGGAGCCGTACGCTTGTTTGCTGACCCAAGTAAATAAAAAAAAAATAATTGACGAATGACCAATCTTGCGAAGAAAATATGACCACATGTATTAAAATAAAATTATTTTAAGGTCTTAAGAATATTGTGTACTGTTGTGACTGATATGCATGCCGCGCTTTGATGATTTGGGAGTTGTAGAAATAGAATAATAAACTAATTTTAAAGTTATAAAATTTTAGTAGCACGCGGTCAGAAAACGGGGTAGGTTCGGAATCAGGCGCGTTAGGCACCTGATTTTCAGCCTTTATTTCCTTAGCTGGCCCACGCCGCGACAACGTACCTTAGAAAGTAAAATGGAAGGACACTGGCCTGACTAATTCCCGGCGATGATGGTCTTCAGTTCCGTCTTCGTCCGATGACCGGCGGAGATCTCCACCGGTGTAAATGCCGGTAATCAGTCAGCCCGTTATTAATCGAGGGCAGTGACTCGATTTGTAGCAAAGTATAATTAAAGATATAAATCTAAAAATAAATCCTGGAACGAAGAAAGTTCCGAGTCAGGAAAAGAACAATTCAGAAACCAGTGTCACAATTAGCAAAATAATAAATAATTACAATTTTCTCGTTAAGTTAAGAACACCAGCAATATGTAATTATAATAGATATCATGAGAACTTACCCCAGCGGGATTTAAGCCGAGTTAGGGTCGAGGTTAGGTCTCGAGGTTCGGCGGCAACGAAGTGCAAAGAAAAAGAAAAAAGACACGCGAGCAAGGCGCTCCTTCCCGCGCTCGGGAATATTGACAAGCAAAAGTCTATGCGTTAAGCATAGTCTGTATTTTTATAAATTATTAAGTTTAAATTTAGATATTAAATTATTTTATAATTTAAGGAGTAGACAGGAATATTAAATTTAGAATTTCTAATTACAATTAAATTGATTTTATTAAAGAAACATCAATAATTACCAAAAAACATCAGCGGCATCTATCAAGTCTTTTAGAGAAAAAAACGCCGATATGAAACACAATAGTCACGAAGTGTTGAAAAATTGCCGATAGATGGCGCTACAAGTAGAAGCATGATAAAAATAAAGTGAAAAAACTTAACCTTTACTACAAGATCTTATTTATTAGAGTAACGTTCCAGCACAACGTTACATGCATATCAGTTGGCCTCAGATTTCGTACTTACCATGTCATGTAAAAAAACTTAAATATGTGTGTTGTCATTATAAAATAAATGAAAATTAAAAAATAAGATAAAACTTAAAGCTACTTCATTGATTAATTTATACATTTCATACAGATGGTACGTCGGCGAATGGTCGCCGTGCAGTATGACCTGCGGTGGCGGAGTGAGAACCAGACGCGTTCTATGTGCGAGATCAGCGAACATTACACGGACCGATACATACGATCCAGGTAGTTATATAATTAAAATATATTATTAATACAAGGAGGTAAAGTTTATGAAATATTAGGTGAAGTTCAAAAACTACAACATTTCGATACATTTGTAGTAGGTATCTTGTTTTTTTTTTTGTTTTTAGCGTTATTGTGACTATCGTCAGACATCATATCAGCGAATAATAGAATAACTCGGTTATTCAATCAAATTAATAAACTGCAACTGTCATAAACATGTTATGATCAAATCAATCATCAATCAATCAATAAAATATGGAGCAGCCCGACTGGGGTAGTACCTTACAGAAGATCACAGCAAAATAATACTGTTTTCAAGCAGTATTGTGTTCCTGTTGGTGAGTAAGGTGACCAGAGCTCCTGGGGGGATTGGGGATTGGGTCGGCAACGCGCTTGCGATGCTTCTGGTGTTGCAGGCGTCTATAAGCTACGGTAATCGCTTACCATCAGGTGAGCCGTACGCTTGTTTGCCGAGCTAGTGATATAAAAAAATAATAATAATAATCTTCTATTATAAGCCACGGTATTCGATTACCAAAGACGGACGCTTGTTGTGCCACCTTCGTCATCATCTATACTAATATTATAAAGCTGAAGAGTTTGTTTGTTTGCTTGAACGCGCTAATCTCAGGAACTACTGTTTCGATTTGAAAAAATTATTGCATATTTGTGTTACGTAGTCCATTTATCGAGGAAGGCTATAGGCTGTATATCATCACGCTAAGACCACTGCGGAGCAGCAATGAAAAATGTTTTAAAATCGTTTTTTCTCCTTTTGAGAGCTTCCTCTGCGTGCGCTGCGTAAACATTTAAAGTTTTGCAAATGATTAAAGTTAGCTTTAGCCCAAAGTAAATACGCGCGGCAGAAGTTAGTATCCTTAATAAATAATAACTATGTTTTAAGAGTTACAGTAACGTGATATATTTTGTTGTTCCTTAGAAACAAGTTCAGAGCCCGGTTGCATGTCGCCCGCTCCGAGGTCAACTCAAACATGCAACGAACAGTCTTGTCCGACCTGGATCGCCGGGCCCTGGTCTGGAGTGAGTATATCTATTTAATATGTACCTAATTAATATATATTGTAGAATTATACTGCTAGTAGCATGTTCGATCCACATTCGTTATATATGTATGTGTGTACGATTAGACGAATGTATGAAATTTTCGTAAAATTTAGATGATTGAGCAGAAAAAAAAAACGCAAAAGTATTCTATGACACCACGGTCGCTTAGACTGAATATAAAATCATCATATCAAATATTTCGATCTAGCGGGTACATCGTTCCATAGCTTAATTGGCTAGAGCGCCGACACGGTAAGTCGGAGATGCAGGTTCGATCCTCGCTGGAACGGTCGACTTTTGATATGATATTAAAAAAATTGTTTAGTATTCTCTGATTTTTTTTTGATATAGTTTGTTTTTGTTTGTGATCGATATGTTTAATTTGCGACCAGTTGCTTAGTAATATGCCATTATTTATACTTTGACCGTACTGAAGACTAGGTAACCAGAGCTCCTGGGGAGAGTCGGGGTAGGATCGGCAACGCGTTTGCAACGATTTTAGTATTTCAAGGTTATGTTAACCGCTTAGCATCAGTTGGGCTGTACGCTTCTTGGCCGACCTAGTTATATAAAAAAAGAACTAATTGTGCCACTTTGACACGTAGATTCAGCGTAAAATTTAATTTAGGTTAGGCGTAATAACGTAGCCTTGGCCCGTTGTAGAGAGGGAGACCGATAAAAAAAATAAAAACACACCAACAAATAAGCTACAATGGCGTAGCATTATGTATCTCGCGTAGAGCTTCTACGACGTCAGCGCTACGATACGTAGCAACAACGTAGCATATTTTTACATTGCTGGTTTCATATTGAAAATTTATGTTTATAACTTTTATTTTATAGTGATTTCAAACTTTAATAATTCTAGTGTTATATGTAAAAGTCTTGTGTCACAATGCTAGTTATCATACTCCTCCGAAACGGCTGGAACGATTTTTATGAAATTTTGTGTGCTAATGGGTAGGTGTGAGAATCGGCCAACATCTATTTTTCATAACCCTAAGTTATATAGGGGGGAGGGGGTAAGGGGGGTTTAATAACATATATGGCCAAATAACGTATGCGGTGTCAGCTAGTTTTAGTATAAAATTATAACTTGTCTGTGAAAGCATTTTCAGATTTTTAAAAATTCTTAATTTATCCTTCAACTTAGCCTCATGCGCTGTTGTATATATAAAGATTTAAAACAATGATTCGAAAAAAAAATGTGAGTCGTACACACACTACATATCCAGTCACTTAAAATTTCGTGTGGAAAATAAAACGTGCGAGGGATATCATCAATTGAAATGAAAGAATGAACTCTATATCTTGACAGATAAATTAGTTATTTCGCTCGACTCATACCGCGTCAAAACTGCCATGACCATATGACATATGAGTAACTACGGCGCTTGCAATAGTACGAAAATATCGGAAAACTCAAAAACCAATATATATGGTGAATGTGTACATATAGATCAAAGTTTCTGTGACCATAAACGTTTATAAATTTAATTAGAAGCCGTATGAAATTTAATGAATTACTACATTTAATTAATTACACTCGAGTACATATTCGTATTATGTCATCACGAAACTTTTATAAAATAGGTATCCTAAATCTATAATATATATAAAAGCGAAAGGTCACTCATTCATGACGAAATCTCCGAAACTATAACACCTACAAACTTGAAATTTGGCACGTAGGCTCCTTATAAGACGTAGGCATCCGCAAAGAACGGATTTTACGAAACTCGACCCTAAGGGGCTGAAACGGGGGTTGGAAGTTTGTATGAAAGTCCTATGTTTTTGAAGTAAGAGACTTAAAATTTAAAATGTAAGCTCTATAGATGGTGAAAAGGTGACCAAATAATGAATATTTAGAAATCAACCCCTTTTTGGGGTTAAAACGGGGGTTCTTAGGTTGACTCACTGATCACGAAATCTCCGAAACTATAACACCTACAAACTTGAAATTTAGGAGGATTGAAAGAGGTTCCTTATACAGCGTAAACTACCGCTAAGAATGAATTTTACGAAACTCGATCCCTCAGGGGGTAAAACGGGGGTTGGAAGTTTGTATGAAAGTCCTATGTTTTAGAAGCAAGAGACTTGAAATTTAAAACGTATGCTCTATAGATGATAAAAAGGTGTCCAAATAATCTATCTTTAGAAACCAACTCCCTTTTGGGTTTAAAACGGGGGATGGTAGGTTGACTCACTCATCACGAAATCTCAGAAACTATAACACTTAAAAACTTGAAATTTGGCAAGTAGGCTCCTTATAGGTCGTAGAGATTTACTAAGAACGGATTTTACGAATCTCGACCCCTAAGGGGGTGAAACGGGGGTTGGTAGTTTGTATGAAAGTCCTACGTTTTTGAAGTAAGAGACTTGAAATTTAAAATGTATGCTCTACAGATAGTGAAAAAGTGTCCAAATAATGTATCTTAAGAAATCAACACCCTTTTGGGGTTAAAATGGAGGATGGTAGGTTGACTTACTCATTACGAAATCTCCGAAACTATAACATATACAAACTTGAAATTTGACAGGTAGGTTTCTTATAGGACGTAGACATTTGCTAAGAACCGATTTTACGAAACTCGACCCATAAGGGGGTGAAACGGGGGTTGGTAGTTTGAATGAAAGTCCTATGTTTTTGAAGTAAGAGACTTGAAATTTAAAATGTAAACTCTATAGATGGTGAAAAGGTGTCCAAATAATGTATTTTTAGAGATCAACTCTTTTTTGGGGTTAAACCGGGGGATGGTAGGTTGGCTCCCTCATAACGAAATTTCCGAAACTATAACAGATGCAAACTTGAAATTTGGCAGGTAGTTTCCTTATGGGGTGTAGACATCTGCTAAGAAGCTGGTTTTATGAAATTCAACCCTTAAAGGGGTAAAACGGGGGTTGGAAGTTTGTATGAAAGTTTTATATTTTTGAAGTAAGAGACTTGAAATGTAAAATGTGTGCTCTATAGATGATGAGATGGTGTCCAAATAATGCATCGTAATCTATATATATAAAAGAGAAAGGTCACTGACTCACTCATCACGAGAACTCAAAAACCGCTGGAGGGTTCATCCATCCAGGATGGACAAAGATGAAATTTGGCAGGGAGGTAGATTATAGTTAGTAGACGTCCGCTAAGAACGGATTTTGCGATATCCACCGCTAAGGGGCTTAATTGGGGTTGACAGTTTGTATGAAACATATAAGTTCGCCTGATAGGTTATTTATACTGCTGCCTGAAAATGCAACTAAGAATGTGGTGTATAGAGAGGTTTTATAAAAACAACTATTAAATTATACTAAATTGTACCTTTTAAAAAGTTACTCAGTGTGATAAGCATTTCAAGTAACTGAAATAAAACAATAATTTGCGTTAAACATCTTAATAGTATTTTCTAATGTTTACGCGAATTTTACTCATTTAATAAAACACTTTTTTCGGATTTTATCGCGGTTTATTGTTAACTTTTGCAACCATGGTCACGGGAGGACACGGGATGTCCTCCCGTGACCATGGTTGCTGTAAAGTATCCGAAACGTCGGGAATCAAAAGTTAACAATAAACCGCGATAAAATCCGAATAAAGTGTTTTATTAAATCTTAATAGTAATTCATATCTTTATAACCACGCGGATGTAGTCGCGGGCAACAGTTAGTGTATTATAAAACAAAGTCTCCAAAAGCGTATGTGATAGATTCCCTCAAAATCTACTGAACAGATTTTCATGCGGTTTAAGAGGAAGGTTTACGTAACGGCTAAGCCGATTTTGATGAGAGTTTCACTGGAAGTTTGCCGGGAAAACTTTGTGACACACTGATTTCAACGCGGGCGAAGCCGCGGGCACAGCTAGTATCTTATATATAAAATTCTCGTTTCACAATGTTAGTTACAATACGCATCCGAAACGGCTGGACCGATTTTTATGATATTTTTTTGTGCATATCGGGTAGGTATGAGAATATAAGTTATAAGAGGGGGGGGTTTAAGGGGGTTAATAACATATATGTCAAAACAACGTTTGCGGGGTTAGCTTGTAGACTTATATAATTTAAAATTGCATACATCAGACCCGGTAACATAAAGTTCAATTTAAGTTTTATATTGTGATATAGTGCTCAAGACAATTCTACGGCAGTAATAAATTTAATGTAAGCTACTAGCGACCTCTGTCCGTCCATTTTTTTACACGATAATCCTTCTCCGAAACACGTTGCATCTTATAGTATAAGTATTTTATTTATTTTATTTTATTTTATTTTCAAATTTTGAAAACTTACAGCTAAATTACAAATATAAAAAAAACAATGATCAAGTATTATTCTAATCAACTCAGTAGTTTTCCACGGTATAACCAAATAAAACAACCACTCTCAATTTATTAGTATAGATAATTTTTGTCGTATGCGTACAGTTTTAAGCGTTAGGTATTCAAACCTAAAATATTAGAGTGTCGCTATCACAACTACAATGTACTCGATGTTTTTATTACGTTCATAAATTGCAACATGTCAGGGACAATGTTAAAACTGATACATTCATACATTCATCCCTTTATGATATACGAGTACAATAACTGCACACAGTTTTACTCATCAAGTTAGAAAATACTTCAACAAATGTATGTGCGAATTTCTTCATTTCTGTGATTTGTGTGATTTAGAATTTATTGAATATGTTAAAAATATACCAAATAATTGTTTTTTTTATCAAATATTGACAAGTAGATTATCGTTAGATCGTTAGATATCGTTAGATTTCGCTTCAATTTAAATGGGATGACATGAATAGCACCAGTATTCGAATAACAAAGAATCATCAAAATCGGTATACCAAGTAAAAAGTTATGAGGTGACTAATAACAAACATAAAAATACAGTCGAATAGAGATCCTGACTTTTTTTAAAGTCGATTTTAAATAAATATAAATATAAATCAATTTACAGTCATGTACCTGTCTATACATAATTCGTTATATAAAAAAGAAGATATTAAGAGAAGGTGTTAAGAGCCATTTCACAATTTTACGCTCTGCAAGTTTAGGTAAATTTGGTCGCATCGCGCGAGTCGTACGAGCCGCGCGATCTTTGTGCTAGTACGTATAGTGTGACAACCAAAAGACCATCGTGATCATTTTCTGATGTATAATAAAAATTATAACTATGGTATAAAATGTTTTTTACATAATTAATTTGTTAAAAATTTCAAGTATGTTATATAACAATAGTCAATAAATTTAAAATAAAATTAAAAAAATCAATTTTATGAAACAATTTTTTAAATTGATTTAGTTTTTTCAGTTTACGAATGAATCTAATATTTACGATATGAATAAAAAAGCATTTAATGACATCGACACCGACAAACATATTAATTAACAAATAACAAGACAAACAGATTAAAATGCCTATTTGTATTGATAGTGTGAGAAAAGAAAATTAAATTATACATTTGTTTACAGAAATTATCATTATATTAATTTACAGTCATTTTCGTAATATGTTTATTTTATTTATATTTTATTATGAAAGTATCAAATGCGTTTTATCCGCTGTAACAACAGACGCTTGGCGCGTGTGAGCGAAAGAGACGGCTGCGCAGAATTTGGCGTGGACCTTACCTCTAAGAGCGCTAGCGCTCGACTGATTTACCGGGCTTGATGCGTGGCAATATATACTATCTTTTTATTATTTAATATAAAATGTATTAAAAATAATTACATCTTTTAATTATTTTTTTTGTATTCCTTAATGATGTAAGTTTACTTTGATGAAGATAGTTCGTTAAAATTTCTTAATATTCTAAGAGAAATATCGCTTTTAAAATTGTACTTATTTGGAAAATATTCGTAACTTTAATTTTTTTTATCGTTTAATAGAGATACAAATGGAATAAAAATCTATGATAGTGGACAACAAAATTATATTCCACATATTATGATATTTTTTTAAAATGGTTTCAACGTAGAGGTTATTGAAAAGTAGGACTTCAAAGTATACATTGCGACCGTTTACCCAGGGAGGAGGCTGATGAAAAGGTTAATAATTTTATACACATAATATAAATCAAAATTCTGATCTGACTATGGACTACATCAAAGGTTGCTCTATTATATTTCAAGAATATAAATTACATTATTGCATCCAACACTGAGATTAACGACGTCAAAATATTACAATTTCGCGGATTGTTACCGATTTTTGTGAAATGGCTCTTAAGATGTTGATTTTGTTGTTTTGTGTTTGCGGAAAACTATAACCTGGAGATCTTTAAGTCGCGAGTGAACAGGTTACTTCTAGGTAAGCGTGCTCCATCTTAGACCGCATTTTCACTTATCATCAGATGAAATAGTGGTCAACCGCAAGACTATCATTGTATAAAAAAAATAAAGATGTTTATATAAAATATACATTTATGGATGTAATAAACATTTGGAAAAATGTTTATTAATAATTTTAAACACCCAAAACGATTATCATTCTTGCTACCGTTACAATCCTCACATTATCCCGCGCGATGTAACTTTATTAAACCCAGTTGCTTCTTAAATTACATTCTGCGCTATATTTTGTTATTTAATAACGCGGAAGAATTTGAACGTGTTATTCTCGGGATCTGTGGAATAGGGTTACAATTTTTTTCTTTTTATATAAGCTCTTTACAGTACAATAAATAATTTTATTTATTTTAAAGTATCGTGATATGAATTAACTGAGGTAGGGTATAGCAAGAAATTTCCTGTTCAAAATGCGCAGCTCGACATGGGAATCCGATCTTATATAAGGTCATAGCTAAATAATATTGAATTCAAGCAGTGTTGTGTTTTTGTTGGTGATTAAGGTGACCAGAGCTCCTGAGGAGAACTGGGGGTGCGGTCGGCAACGCACTTGCAATGCTTCTGGTGTTGTAGACGTCTAGCATCACTCACATCACTTTAGCCTATCGCAGTCAACTGCAGGGCATACACCTCCTCAAGTTTGCGACAAAAATGTCGTGAACTCATGTGTTTTGCCCATAGTCACCATACTGTGTATTTCAAAGCCAGCAGTTAAATGGTTATCCCGCCATCGGTCGGCTTTTTAAGTTCCAAGGAGGCAGTGGAACTGTGTTATCCCTTAGACGCTTCTTACAACACCCACGGGAAGAGAGGGCGATGTTTTATTCTATACTGCAGTAACAACACAGCAGACGTCTATAATCTACGGTAACCGCTTACTATCAGGTGAGCCGTACGCTTGTTTGCCTTGACTGATTCTGACAGGACTTTCACTGGCATATAGCTAATATAATAAGAAATAACTTAAGATACTTAGGAAATTTATTTATTAATTGAACACACAACACAATTGAATAATATGTTTCACTATTTCTCAATCTAATTCTAAAAAAATTAGCCTTCATTTATCACCAACTAAGCCCCTATAATTTCAATATTAAGATATGCGTAAACTAATCATTAAAAAACGCTCATATAATTATCGCGTAAGTGTAAACGTCGCACTCGAAGTGCACGCGATGAAGTCGTTTAAAGCAATCTGCACCTGTCGCGTTCCTACCGGTTCGTTTGCTTAGTTGTTCTCGAACTTAACTAGTTGAAAGATCTAGAAAGTTCCAAGGGTAAATAAACTTTGAAGATGTCGAAAGCAGTGTTACGTCTAACGATGGAAGTCTTCCTTCGAATTAGTGGGTGAAGTTTGTTTTAAATAATCTTAAGTTAATTTATTTATCGTTCTATGAATTGTATTTAGAATTAAATGTCTGTTGAAAAAATTATAGTTAGTTTAAATAACGCTTAAAGATTTTTGGAGTGTCTTTAAATTTATTATTATAATTTTAATTTTTTTTATTTCAATCTAAGCAGGGTTATTTTAAAATGAAAATAATGATTTTGTACAAGGCTGACACTATAAATAATTAAACGAAAACAGATGAATCATCACTCGTTATCACATCACATTTAAATATCATTTTTAACTGACTTCAAAAAAAGGAGGAGGTTACTCAATTCGACCGTATATATATATATATATATATATATATATATATATTCTCAGATTAATAAACAAAAGGCAGATGGAGCGTGTGCAACAAAAAATATGAAGCCACTTTTTATTCATGTGTGCGTGGCGACTAGAAATGGCACTGTAGGAACACGTGCATCTATGTGTGTATAATGATACCATAAAAAGAAAAAAACTCCCTGCATTTTTTTAAATGTTCTTTTACGACAAAATGTTCTAGTTTTATTTGGATAAATGAATTTATAACTAAATAAATACTTTGAGTTTGCATTTGGATTGAACGATTTTCATGTACATTGTAAACGCCATAGAGCGGAAATCAAAAGATCTCGTGTTTTATTACATTAATTGTTTTGTTAAAATAACAAAAGATATAGGTAATTGTAAAAAAATTATAACTAGCGGTCCGTCCACACTTTGCTTCGGGTATTAATTTTGTTTTTATTTAATAAGGTTTAAATGGACTTTATACTATTTACAACACCAGATAATAAAACTTTAGTGTTTTTCAGTAGTATCATATTTATTTTATTAGACAGATTAAAAAAAAAAAACATACATAATTCAAAATATTTAATAATAATAATAATAATCGTAATCATCATCATTTATTCAAACACACACGTACATCGATATACAGACAACTTAAAGACTAGACTAAAATTTAGATAGTATTACAAATAATGACATTGGATTTTTTTTTATCAACCTACGACATTTTTCGGTAAAGCATAAGCCATCCTCTTTAAAATTTAATGAACACACAACGCAACGCCAACAACGCCTGCTTTGGCGAATAATAGAAACCCATTCCTCGCGTAGAACAACATCTGTCGGCAATCAGCAATAATAAAACTTCAAACACACAAAATCATTAAATAATAAAACTTGACACTGATTACAATACGTATTCTTTAAATATATATATATATATATATATATATATATATATATATATATATATATATATAAGGAAATAAATTGATAACCATATACATTTTTATTTAAGCTCCTGCATTAGATATTAATGACCGAATCACAGTAAATGGTAATAACAGATAAATAACTATTTAGGCGTGATATTACATGTGGGAATCTTATACACGTATATTTAAAAGTCAGTCTCACTAACGCCGAGACCATCAGGTAGTTTCCCCAATCGAAGGGAAAAACATTTCGCCGAAATCTGGCAACACAGTTGAATTAATGTCGAGGTTTTGTGTTCCGAGATAACCATATAATTTATTGAGTAAATAAATAATAAAATCAATTAAATAATTTATAATTACCTGTGAAATGAAGTTCCATCCTCTTTTTTTTGTTTTTGGGAACAACTCTTACAATGTTTAATAACACAAGACGGCATTTTTTAACAAAAATAATGAATCACTCGAGACGTTTAAACACTACAACGCTATCTTTAGCACTGCTGCGACTTTGTATTCGCTTTTGATTTTGTATCGCTTTAGTGGCTTCACTCGCATGTTCGGCACGCTCCATCTGCCTTTTGTTTATTAATCTGAGTATATTATATTTATGTATGTTCGAGGATAACTCCGTCGTTTATGAACCGATTTTGATAATTATTTTTTTGTTGAAAACGAGATATCCCTAGTTTAGTACCATGATAAGGAAACCAATATCTGATCATGTGGTCACATTTAAATGTCATCGAGATCTGATTACAACTTTTGGAGTTTGATAATGCGTATTTACTTGACTATTTTTTCGTCTACTTACGTTGTATTACTTGTCGATATAATTGAAGTCGGTTTTTCTTCGTTTGCCTGCAAACACAATTATATCCTATTCACTTATATATCATTATATTTATTAGATATCACTTATATTTCATTATCGACAGACAATTCAGAATTTAGATCCATCGTGTCTGTTATTTACTGTCTTTGAAACTTAGCTGCAATGATTGACCCAAACAGATTGATAGAAAGTTAATAATAAGTAACAGTTGTTGCAATTTACAAACGAGTTTCCAATTATATTTATTATTATTTTTTTCAATTTTATGCATAATTTTACTTGTAAGGAAATACGATTATTAATATTAACATCTTCAAAACACAAACTTCAGCAAATTATACAATAGCAAGTGCAAAACCCTTTATTAACTAATAAATGAACAACAGTCGTCCAAAGATAATGTTAATTGTATTAAACAAGCGAATTCACATCTAAACACGTCTGAAACAAAGATACGAAATAATTGCGAAGTCCCAATAAAACTGAATTTCAACACTTGAAAACTATTCACAACAAACTTTTCGACGTCGGAACAAAGTTTCAGCTAATTTTAAGATCTCGAAAGTTCTAGTACATAACGTTATTGTAAGCGGAAACGTGTTCTTACACGTCTGCTTTCAAATATTTAGAGGTGGCTGAATGGATAATGAAAGATTAAACAGTTTTTTTATTTTATTGTATACTAATTTTCTACTCGCAGCTTCATCCGCGTGAATTTACTCGATTTTGTTCTTGAATTTTTAAATAATAATAATATGAGTCAGTAATAACGTAATATTCAACTGGTGAAATAATTTTTAAAATCTTTTTAGTTTTTTTAAGTTTACCCGTTACAACAAACCAACAAAAAAAAAATCTAATGTGGCTCTTATAATGTTATAATGACTAAATAAAACTACTTAAAAATAAACCACATAAGAGATTTTCGTGGCTACGGTCCTTAGGTAACTAAGGCCATTTTTTTTAATGAGAAATAAAGAAGCTTTTAGCTTTGACTAGTCTCAAGAAGGAATTTAAAAAAAGAACAACTGTTTAAAATAATCTCGTGATATTGTCTCAAGCGAAAAAAGTATTTTTTTTTTTTTGTAAAATGTTTCGAAGAAGTAATAACTTTCAAATGTTATTGCATATAGTCCTAATTAGGGTATCCAAGAATAATAAGAGACATATGTCGATTGTATTTCTTTTTTTTTTCATTTGTCGATATCCTGTTTTTTTATTTGTGCCTAATATTTTACACGTCAGAATAAGTTAGGTATTGCTGCAAACAAATTTATAAAATACTAGCTGTGGCTAAGACTTTGTCCGCGTGGAATGTAACAAAAAAAGTATTAATATTATAATAATACATACTTTTGTACATTTTTCTTTTTTCTACAAATTATTGCTAATGTTGCTTGCTTATTTATTTTTTTTTGTATGGTGTACAATAAAGTGTTAAATAAATAAATAAATAAAATATTCAGTTCGCAGAAATACATAGATTTCTAAAATCAAAGTAGCCTAAGTTACTCCTTATTCCATCAGCTAGCTGCCACTGAAAGTCCCGACAAAATCGGTCCAGCCGTTTCAGAGATTGGCCGAAAGAAACAGACAGGTAGACAGACAGACAAACAAAAATTGTAAAAAAATATTTTGGCATATGTACCGTGTATACATCCATATGCTTTAGTAAAAAGCGGTTATTTTAATATTACAAATAGACACTTCAATTTTATTTATTTGTATAGATGTTTGAAATAATGGCTAACGGTGTTATAACTGTAATATGAATATTATTAATACATGGTGGGATAGCAACGATCAGTCAAGCTACGAAGATCTTCGAATAAAACAACGTAGACTATTTTGAACTACGTTTAATGTCGCGGTTTACAATATTTTTAACTTTATACAAAGAGAAATGTTCAAAGCGTTTACTTTTAATTTCGAAATTATTTTTCTTTTGGTCACCGTCTAACTGAATTTATACAAAAGAATCCGAATCGATCGCTTCAGCGCCACACAGTGGACAACGGTGCCAACCATTCAAAACTTCACGTGTAGCACCCCCATGTGCACACTAGATGCTAGTTGCTTGCAAAGCCGCGACACACGGCAATCTAAAAAATGCTGTGTAATGTAATATTGTATGTCAATAAGTTTCGGGTACTATATAAAAAAATAAATCAATATGCCATCAATACTGATAATTTTTATGTCTCAAACTATAGTATATATTTTAAATTTCTTAAGTCTTTGAGTCTAGCTTCGTGGTGAATAAATAAAACATTACTACTTAAAGTTAACCAGCTTATTGCACAAAATTTCATTGATCGTGTCGACCGATTGGTAAAAAGAAATTGTATAAAGAGACAAAATTGCACAGCTCAGAACTCCAATACAATGTTGCGAAGTTGTCGATATTTCGCAGTATATTCTTGAGAGAGTGTGCTCAGGAACTTTATTACCTTGATCCTCAATCGCTTCTCTACGGATCCCATATACCATACACAGTATTTTAAGGATGCATATCTTTATATGGTTGTAATTCGACCCTGTTATATGAATCGTTTTTGATTCACGTATCTCACACCACAGGAATACAACACTGCTTGAAAGCAGTATGATTTAGCTGTGACCTTCTGTTAGGTCGAGGTACTACGCCAGTCGGGCTGCTCCATATTTTGAGCAGGAAATTCCTGCTGTACCCTACCTCAGTCATTTTCATCAATCATAGTAAATATTGAAATTATTTTTCAATATAAAAAATATATCTAATATATAAAATTGTCGTGTCGCGGTGTTTGTAGTTAAACTACTCCGAAACGGCTTGACCGATTCTCATGAAATTTGGTGTGCATATTGGGTAGGCCTGAGAATCGAACAACATTTATTTTTTATCCCCCTAAGTTACGGGGGGGATTAAGAGGGTTAATAACATATATGGCTAAACAACGTTTGCGGGGTCAGCTAGTATATATATATATATATATATATATATATATATATATATATATATATATATATTAATTTATTCAACTTTTTTGTAAATTTAGAGTAAGAAAACTATTTATTAAGTTATTTTTCCTTAGCAAAACACTAAGAATGTGAGATAATTGCACACCTTCTTACCACCTGACGTATCATTCAAGAACGCGCTTGTTGTTTTAACCTAGTTCTTACTTCGCTAACTGTAAGTTAGTTTTTAACTAGTTAAACTTAACTTGCTCCTAATTAAAAGATTCAAGTGTACTCTTAAACACTTACCGTCTACATTATTTGGTAGTTCGTTCTGTTACATTGTTTTTGGCATATTTATCTTTTGTTTTTATAATGATTTTAGTAAAGATTTTTGGTGGGATGTAACAATCGACGATCTACGTAAGATTGCCGGTGTGTGCTGGATGAGGATTGCGGAAAACCGGGATGTCTGGCGCGGACTTGGGAAGGTCTTTGTCCAGCAGTGGACCGCAATAGGTTGAACTGACTGACTGAACAACTAGTCGAATTTTTTGAACCTATTCGTAACATTTTTTTTATTCTAATTAAATTGAATGAATACAAAATAATCCTTGTTTATACATTTTACTTTTACAGGAACTATGTTTAATTAATTTCGTATCTTAATAAATATAATACAAAATAATTAAAATAGTTATATAAAGACGAATAACAAATAATTCAGATTAAGTGAGAGATTTCGGTGAAACAGTTAATTTTAAATTGACTTCTGGTTTTATACATTCCTTTAATTTAATGACTTTTAATGGTACCAAAATAGCAAAAAATATTTAACTAATATCAAAAAGAAATTTAAAACTTATCGTAATGTCATTAATTGAATTTGAGACATTAAGAGGTAAACAATTTAAAGTTTAAATTTATGACATAAAAAATTATCTAAAAATATTTTGTTTTTTAGATAATTTATTTTTGATTTAATAACAATGAAGCACAGAAGTTAAAAATACATTTTAAAATATGACCACTTAAATTCTTCTTCCGTCGTCTTTTTTTTTCAAAATTTCTTGTCACCTTATTGTCTTCGATTGTTTAGTATTTATTTTGACCAATATTTACCAATATAAATCACTAAGTATAGAAAACTTTTGTAATATCTTACAAAATATATTCAACTTAAATAAAAATTAATCGTGTAATTTTCTCTTATCTTTATTCTAAAAGTGGCCAAATCATTATTTTACAGATAATTACAGAAAAGGGGCGTTCTTTGACCACGTCAAACTAGTTAGTTTCGATAAATTGACACAATTTAACTAACGGCACTTTGTTCAAATAATACGTACAAAAGCGGATTAATTTCATCAGAGGAGAATCAATATTGGCTTCCGTAGTAATGGCTTTGACATCTACCTTTAACCTGTGGACCTAAACTACAGGAAGGACAATTAGTTTAAAGTTCGCAAACTGTCAGCGAAGTCACCGGACAAGCTATTAACTGTTTAGTTCCTGAACTTACAGGAGTCAACTAAACTAGATACAGCGAACTCAAGAGACGTAGGTGAAATCAAACATCTTCCTAATGCTTTAATAGGATTCCTCTAAAGTTAATGAATAGCCTGAACGTGGGAACTTTATATGTTTGATAAGGAAATTCTGTTTAATCTATATGTTGCAATTAAGCCTTTAAAAATACCGGTAGAATATATTCGTTGAACTGGAAATTTGATATCTTGTACACCATATTGTTGCAAATAAACTAAAGAATCAAGAAAAACTAAAAATGTATTGCTCAAGTTTATATTAATTAGAATTAATTAAATAGCATTAAATACATTTCTTTTCTAGGTGCATAAATGTTCACATTAATTATGTTGTTGATGATTGTTAGAAATAATGACTAATTATTATTTTTTTGAGTCTTATTTCTTTTTCAGACAATAGTTAAGTAAAATTATAATATTAATGTTATAATATCGTCATTTTCCTTGTGTAGTGTCAGATATGTAATAAAGTGATAAATAAATAAATATTAAAATGTAACTTTTTACAATACTCGGTATATTAATTACGGTAATATCATAAGGCGATATAATTTTGTACCTTTTTTCTGTACAATATTTGATAAGCTTATTTCAGGGTGATATTAGAACTAAGTAGCTGAACTGAAATAATGTTTCTGCGTGTTTCTTCATACCTTCAATACTTTCCACAATCCACCACCTACCACATACCACCGTACTAATGGTGTTCTACTATTACAATAGAACACAAACTATTAACAAAGTTTCAGTACGTGCTACAACGCTTTTACTTCTGTGATCCTGCATACCTTAAAACTGTTGACTATTTGCAAAATGACCATTCTAAACGATCACATTTTTCTCTCTCAGTGTTCAGTATCTTGTGGCGAAGGGGTACAAGTTCGCGGTGTGGAGTGTACACCAGCGGGTGGAGGGTGTGATCCAGCCACCAGGCCGGAGATATCCAGACCTTGTTCCACGGGAATCAGCTGTCCAGCTTACAGAGAAACTGAAGAACCTGATGTAAGACAAACCACTTCTTTATTTGCCTTAAGTCTGCTAATATATTTGCTTTCAAAGGCAATTAATTCCATGCGATGCAGGGAAGTAACTAAGCAGCCATATTTGTATAATTATGGCATCAATAAAAGTTACTTTTTATATGGTGATAACAAAATAATTAATCTTATTATAACTCTTTTTTGTAAACAATCAAAAGCATTTCGAATCATTGAAATCAATTTTATTTAGTGTAATATAAATCATTTTGGAATAATAAAAACAACCTATAGGAGAATTTCTCTAAGTAACTATTTAACTATACAGACACATTTTGTGGTTTAGAAAAGGTCGAAAAATAGACATAATGTCTAAAACTCATCAAAGTTCAAAAGCTACTCTATTTTTTACATTTTAGTGACAATATTTTAATGCTTTATCTTTAGGATGACATTGAAGATCTCTTACCCGGAGTGGTGTATCACACGCAGCCTTTAATACAGCCTTACCCACCTCCTCAAGCTAAGGCTGAACAACTCATCGGAGAACCTGACGTCCCAGTTGAAGCCACGTAAGTGTCTTTGAAGTACTGATGTAATAACGACTATTCACAGTCCAGACTATCTCGCTCTTGCATACCGTTTTACTATATTTTGTCTCATTCTCATATAAGAGGATGTGTTAATAGATATAATAAAGGATAGAGACGACAATTTTGAACAGCGAGATGGTAAAATTATTTTTGGTGAATAGTCAGTTCTATTTGATTTGGTTGGAGGCAAAATGTTTCAGAGTACAAATAGTATAATTTTTTTTTGTGAAATCAAATTAAGACAGTAGAGTGTTATTTGTCTCGCTTTACGTTCACAATAATGTAAGTTGTTAAGAAAATCCACTTTCAGTTTAGCGTCTGAAATCCAAGTACAAAGAAAAGCACTTAGCGCTTGTTACTATTTTCTCAATTACCTATTTACACTAAAATATATACTTTTTGCCTTATTTTAATGGGCTAACTTAGATACCTATTCTATATTTAAATAAAAATTATAGTGTTACTAAACTGATGTTAAATGTAGTATATGAGTCCTCTCTAGTAAGAACGAACGTTGAACTCTACTAATGTTAGGACGTATAATAGAGGACATTTGTAGGGTTTGCGTACGTTTTAAAAGGAGATACAAAGCAAAACTCTAACATATCTTAAACATTAACTAATTTAACATGTACAGTAGATGTCAAGTTAAGTTAAGCATAGTCGAAAAGACATGTCTCAGAGTGATCGAGTTTTCAAATAGACTTTATATTATTATAATACGATTGCCTCCAGCCAAAAAAAAATTCAAATAATCTATGTATTTTTCCTTTTTTATTATAAAAAATTTGCATGAGTATTTTTTTTTAATTTACTTAAATATTGATAAGATTATATTTTGCTAGCCAGTTTTTCTTTTTCTTATTTTTTGTATCAAGTGAAAAGTTTTTCGGTTATAGAAAAATCATAAAAACGAAAGTTGCAAAATTATTATAAATTTTTATTCTATAAATAAAATTTGCAAAATAAAACCATTTCTATTTTCTTTCTAACAGTTATTAAATTATATTAAAAAAAAATTTACTTCTTATACTAACTAGTTATTTAATTAAAAATGTCTTATTTATTATTGTCTATAGAGTCAATTAAATTATAAAGTTAGTCGAAGTTGCAAATATTAATTTATGTTGTAAACACTCAATGTTCATTCAACAAAATATTTTACTTATATTGTATTTTCTAAGCTCAGAGTATTTTGTTGTTGTTTTCAGCAATTACAAAATATTCTTTGCGTGTGGCTGGTTGTATGTAAGGTATTGTACCTTAACCAGTATTAATTAAAGGTTTCACTTTTGGATTCGATACAACATCACATCTTTTACAATTAATAACATTAACCCACCCCATACACACATCCAGTGGCTGTCGTTTCTTTTAGTTCATAGCTTTTATATTTTATCACTTTGGTACATCGTCTTGGAACCATTTTCAATCTTATTTTGAATGGTTTAAGGACGATTTTATAATAAATATAACTGGCATATATAGATCCTTTGGATCCTGAAAGTCGTGTTTTAAAACAACCTAGATGATAGGTAAAATTTATACAAAGGAAAATTGATCGTACTACACTTTTTTATCTTAGTTCGATTGTGATCAATTTCGTTTGCACTTTCTTCGATTATCTCACGAGAACCCCTTCAGTTCATTACCTTTCACGGACCATTACTTAATCAAAAATTTACCCTTTTTTCAACTCTATGCACTGCACTATAAAATTTATATTTCCTTGCACCCTCTACACTGACTAAAGTTTATCTACTTTTTGTTTTGCTTCGAAATACTTTTCCAATACTCTAAGATACTACATCTCTGCACTGACACCAACGACGCTATTTTTCCTCATATGATTCACAGAGTGGTTTTATATAGAATAGCTATTGCTTACAGCTAAATACAAATTTAAACTAAGATTCCAGGTACAATCGCAGTTACACACAGACACACTGGTGCACATACTTCTACATATACCAGCCAGAACTATTCTTTTAGGTTTAGTAGTTTCTACAAGAGTTTCGAATCCTCGCACCTAGCATGTGTTATCATGTGTGGAACCCCTTTAGAATTTAAATAGAACAATGAATGTTATTCACGATATTAAGGCACTAATGCATCGACGTGAGATCCGGTGAATGCGATTGCCAGCCAACGAAAATTCTGCAAGTGTCTTGATGTTTTATTATCAAACCATTTCAATTACGTAGTCTTAAATATCGCATCCAATCATGCACGTCGACTTCTTTAGCAATGCTATCATCAATTATAAACAACAAACTAAATTGTTTCTCTTTATAGTTACATCAAAGATGATGACTGGGGACCGTGCAGCGTGACCTGCGGTGAAGGCTGGAGGAAAAGAGAGGTCCACTGTAAAATATTCTTAGAATTCAGTCGAACGATTGCAAAATTACCAGATAGTAAATGTATGGGACCAAAGCCGACTGAAGAAACTGAAAGATGCGTTATGGAACCCTGCTCAATGGCGTATGGAACTTCGTTTGGGGACTCCAGCATTCCAGCTTATAATGGTGGTGACAGGTAAAAGATAACTTAAAAGATTACATTGTAGCAATAATTTCTATATTATCAGAAGTTTAAAAAATATATAACATTTTTACATTACGATATGAAGTTTATTGCAAATAAACAAAATAATGAGAGTAATAATATTAAAACCTTGATAAATTATTTCATTTTCAATATCACAATCAGGCATTTTTTATTTTATATAATTTTTGTTCCACTAATTTCTCTAATAAATGCATAACAGTCGATATGATTATGAATAATTGCATAAATGTGAATTATCAACATAAATAACTGCTTTGACACGTTTCAACAAGATTCAAAAGTCTGTCCATAACTCCACTCTTCACTGAATCATTGACTACATCGTTCACTCGAATTTCATATAGTTTTGTTCTATTTGGTTCCCTTTTACTATCTTCATAGGTATCAATATTACCCTCAGAGTCGTACGAATTCATTTCATCTTCATGCGTAGTTGTAACAATTCTTAATTCCACTAATGCTATTAGTAAGCCATAGGGCAACATTTCATTTATGTCTCTATGAAATTCTTCTTTGGGATATACGTTGTTGACATCAATGTCAAATTTCCTTAGAAACGATTCTAATGTTTTATAATATGCTATTTTGAGATCTTCAAAATAGTCCGTTCTGAATGTCGAATCGGTACATAAGTACAGAAAATAGATAATGTCAGTCGCGGGACTCGCATATCTCATAGCTTGGAAATCCAAGAAACATAACTGTTTCCCTTCGCCCTGAAAATAGTAAAAAAATAAATATGTTATACCTTTTTTCAAGCAAAATTGACAATTTTGTTAATTGAAATCACTAATATACATTTAATTAGTCCATTTAAAAGTTGAAAGTGTTTTCAAAGGTGTCAATTAAATTATTTTTTATAAAATTTTATTCCAAATTAAATTACAACGTTTTAACAGTGTACTGTATCGCTTAAAATAAATAACGAATTAATACAAAAGCCTCACTCTACGACTAGAAAAATAGTACCACGGCTTTCTTTTTACTAGACTTGACAAATATTTGACTTACCTCGTCCTTAAACAAGATATTGTTTATCCAACAGTCTCCATGACAAAATACGTTAAAATTTTTCGCCTCTGTATACATTCTGAGAATTTCTATTAACTTATCGTTTACTTTTTCTAGTTTATTTTTAGCTTCTGTGTCTGTTATGAGATTCAGAGACATTAAATACGACTCATGAAAATAGTTTCTCAATTTGGTTTTATTCAAAAACTTGTCCTGGAAAATTAGATCTTTAAATTCGTTACTCATGCATTTGAAATTACTTTCATCTTCATATTGAAATACAAATGATAATGCGTGAAATTTGGCTAATTCTGTAATAATGAAACATACTCCAGAATAATCTAAGTTTTCGCATTTACTAAATTTACTCTGTATAACAAAACCACGCAATAACAAATCTTCTAAAATTATAACTTCATTGTTCTTCGTAGTGCTTGCAAATATACATTTAGGTACAACAGTTCTTTCATTATCTGGTAAAATATTTTGTAATAAAACAAATTTTTCAATAACTTGTTTGTATGCATTGACCTCTCTCTTATGCAATTCACGAAACAATTCTTGTCTAACTGTGTTGATAAGCGTTTTCACTATAAAACTAACACTATTATCTTTATCTGTTTCATTAATAGTTACTCTGAATACATTAGCTACATAATTTTCACCTTTCCCGCACACAAGGTCGACATGATACGTGAAAATATGAATGTTATATATTTCTGCGACACTTTTTATGCACTCGTGTAGTTCAAAACAGTTAAATTCATCTGGTTCACTTATGTTTACGTCTAAAGACATTTTGCTTAGTTTTATCCTAGTGTCGACTGTAGTATTAACACGAGTTACTTCGTTAAAAATTAACGTACTGATAACAGTTTCGATACGAAGAATCTTATCAATATACGATAACGTGTGAACATAATTTCAGTGATAATTATACGATATTTTTGGAGAAATTAGATTTTGTTATTAAGTTGTCTATAATTAGTTTAAATTAAAATTTATATTAGAATTAAAACAATTATTTAAATTTAAGAATTATTTAAATTGATTTGTGCCAAGATTACTTTTTGTAAAAGCAAAATAATTTATTTATACTTATGATATTTAAAACAATTATTTAAATTTAAAAATTATTTAAATTGATTTGTGCTAAGATTACTTTTTGTAAAAGCAAAATAATTTATTTATACTTATGAAATATTTATTTGAAACGATAACCTTCAATTATAAGAGCTAAATTATTTATTCATTTATTTTCAACTCACCTTTTTGGTCTTTTGATTAGCAACTTTTTGTGTTTCAATAACTTTAAAACTGTAACTTTGAATTCAATTCATCAGCTAGTACGATAAATAAAAAAAGGTACTTTATAAGCACTTATAAAATGTCTCTTTAGCTCTTTAGTTCATTTCATTTAAGAGTAATGTGTTATAGCAGGTCATTAATGGGTACATCCGGCAACATCCGAGTGGCGCCTGGATCGCCCGGGAAATCATATTCGTGGAAGGAGAAGGGATACACTAGTTGTAGCGCATCTTGCTTAAGTGGAGTTCAGGTATTTCAATAGTCTTATTTATTTATTTTTTTATACATCGAGGTCGGCAATCAAGCGTCAATCGGTTCACCTGATGGTAGGCGATTACCGTAGCTTATAAATGCCTGCAACACTCGAAGTATCGCAAGCCCCCTCGCAGTTTTGATCACCTTACTCACCACAGGAACACAACACTACTTGAAAGGAATATTATTAAGCTGTGATCTTTTGAGGTCGAGGCATTTCCCCAGTCGAGCTGTTCCAGATTTAGAACAGGATGCTTCCTGCTGTGTACTTTATTTTTTGACTTCGCTTATTTCTTTGCGTTCGTTTTCTATCATTGAGTTTCGAACAACTGATTACATATAACGAATAGTGACACAATATTATTATACTTCAAGATACCCCTGTAATAATATGTCAATATCCCACAGCAGACATAGGACTATTCAAGGGTCATTAAATAGGCCATTCAAGTGGATAAATAAAATATCTTAAATTTTAACGCGACATGTGAATTTCTTTACACGATTTTTTTTTTATGTCACTAGGTTGGTAAACAAGCGTACGGCTCACCTGATGGTAAGCGATTACCGTAGCTTATAGACGTCTGCAACACCAGAAGCATCGCAAGCGCGTTGCCAACCCAATCCCCAACCCCCCCAGGAGTTCTGGTCACCTTACTCATCAACAGGAACACAATACTGCTTGAAAACAGTATTATTTTGCTGTGATCTTCGAAATAAACTTATCGCAACTAAACATATTAAAGACTTATAAATAAATGAAAAAACTTGAAAATTTAATATCGCCAATAATACTCCTTACTATGCTATAATCGACTAAGGCATTATATTTATTTTGTAGGAACTCATAATACAGTGTGTGAGGGATGAAGATGGTAAAAACGCATCTCCATACATGTGCGACCCTAATACAAAACCAGAGAACCGAGTACGTACCTGTAACGACCATCCCTGCCCGCCCCGGTGAGTAGAAAACGCTATCTTTCATAAAATAATAATAATAATACTCTTAACATTTTTTTTAAATATCATATCAAAAATCGAACGTTCCAGAACGATCGGTCGGATTTTTGATATGATAGAATTTCCTAATGTGTGGGTAACACAAAAATAAAATCGTACAAATTAATAATACTCTTTATTTTACACAACAACAATCAACACAATAGCATATTACAAATAAAAAATAGTGTACAAAGGCGAAAATACATATTTATAAACTCGCAAGTTCTCTTTAAATGTAAATAAGACTGGTATATACGTTGTATGTAACAGGGAGATATATACATAAAGTTTAGTTATATTACAAATTCATGAGTACACGTTATGGTATGTTATGTCATGTTTTCAGTGTTTCCCTATATAGACAGGGGATTTGTCTGTAAAAAATCATTATCAGTGGTATGACCGCCCCTGCAAAGCTGGCTCAATTTACTTAAATGTAATTTTTAAAATATATATAAATTTTAAATACATAAAATGTAAGATAAGATCTTTACATAAAAGTTCCTTATTGACAATTAAAGTATTATTTTTTTAAACGTTTACAATTTATAGTGAAAACAAAGTCTCCAAAAGATAAGTTTAACTTGATATGTAAATATTCAAAAATAAAAATATTATTCAAAATATTCACAACGAAAACCGGATAACTTAACATCCCTATCTAAAACGGAAATAGTGAAGCGACTTAAAACAACGCTGGTCTATGCTGGTGTAATGCATCATATGTCATAAGTTACTCGTTTATTTTTAATGCATTACGGTATAATAACGTTGTAACAAGCTCAATTTATATTTTAAACACGCTTACACTGCATTATACGTATCAGCCTGTTAAATCCTATCACACTATTCTAAACTCTATATCTATGTGTTTAAAGTTTGATTTCGTGTGGTTTTCATCGTGTTGCGTTTGTGAAAATAACATTAAATTACTACATAAAGCTCCCTGGAATACTGTTTAACCAGTGCATTGCGTTAAAACTACTGTTACGGTTTAATGTATAAGTCTATTATACCGTCTCTGTATTGAGATGTATATTTAATACGAGTATATATTCTGTATCTATTTTAAGTTATAATTGAAGTGTTAAATATCTTTGACGCCAGCGATTTTTTGTTTTTGTGAATATGTCGAATTTCTTTTGTTATCATATTTATACAAATCAATCTATTTGATGTAGTCGTTTGGAAGTGATGCGTGTACAGCTTTACATACATAACGGCGATTCCTTGTTATTATTTTATAATATATAAGATAAAGGTCAAAATTTTTCAACATAAATATAACTAAAAACTAATATAGTAATAGTAAAATCGTCGTAATCTTTAAATTATCGTATTGAAATCTACATATAAATGTATATGTTATGCTCAAAGATCGAAAACGCTCATTGAGCGGAAAAATAGCTCACAACGCGATGTGGTCACAGTAAAACATCCACATAGCGAAATTCGTGTTATGGCTCTAATGAAAACGCGCACGACGCGTTGTGGCAATCAAAGAAAGACCAAATAGCGAAATTCGTGTCGTGGCTTACATGCTATTCGATCTCAACGCGTTGAGGCAATGAAGAAAAGCCATGACGCGTATGGAATACTATTTGATTACAACGCACACTACTTTCCGATATAGATCCTACTAGGCCAAGGCTGGAAACGTTTTGGTAGATGTCCTTAAGAAATATTTTTCATATTATAAAATCACGGCATAACGTGTTTCTCATTATCAAATATATTAAGTATATAATTATATAAATTAAAATGAAACGATATTTATTATTTATTGAGATTACTTTATATTTAAAAAATCAAATAATAAGTAACAGAAAATTGTAAGAACGACAGTTAAATTTTCCCATAGAAAATGTTCCAACTGTGAAACATTTGGTGTCTTGTCAAAACAAAAATTGTCACTTAGTTGTCAAATATTTAGGTGCGTTCAGAAAGCGTTTGTCCATATTTTTGACATATATACGTAGGTGATACGAAATTCACCGGGACATCTAGCGTATAATAAAAAATACATGTACATACATCTACACATGACATATTACTCAGTACACATAAACATTGACAAAGTATCATTATCCAAAACTTCTATACATACTAACAACATTTAAAACACAAATATATATAAATAATCAAACATCATACAACTATCAATTCGTCTGTAGAAGTGTTTAAGTATACATAAGTATCTTTACAGGTGGAACTATACGGAGTTTTCTCAATGCACCAAGTCTTGCGGAATCGGTATTCAGACCCGCGAAGTCACATGCATTCACGAAGTAAGTAGGAAAATCTCTAGCGAGTTGCGTCTTGGAGTCTTGTTTCTTTTGATCGTATTGTGCTTGAATTGAATATTAGATGGGAATGATGTTTGAATTTAGATCGAATTTTTTATTTATTTATATAAGAGAATAAAATTTTGATTATTCTGTTTATATTTATCACATTTCTTTTATTTTTAAATTTACTTGTACAAGGAATATCGGAACATGTTTGTTCATATATATTAATACGCTAAGGTTAAGATGTTTGCCTCCTTTTTTAGAAAAAAACCTCACAATTACTCCACATAAATTATATATCATTTTATATATAATTGCTTGCTCTACCGGCATCCATAACTTAAAAAAAATATTATTGCTTTTGTTTTTGTAAACTAAATAATTATTAAAATTATATATATATGACGGCTTTAATTTAGAAAGAAAGAACGTCAATAAGACTGACGGTCAATAATCTTTTTTTTCTTATTTAGTGTTAATTATTCGCACGGGTATTGCTATGGCTTATAGTAATCATAAGACCTGCGTTTTTGAATTGCTATTAAAACATACGTTAATTCAAATTTTTTGTTTATTTCTGTTTGTTAAATTAAATGCTTTAAAAACAGATTGATTAATGAAAATATTAACATTAGCGCAGATATGAAAATATAAATATAGGTTCACAAATAACAACGTTCTTTTTACCTTGGCTGTTTTCGTTCCGTTCAATTTACATTCCCATGTGAATCTTGACACGTTCTGTAAAATAAACGGTTCTTTATGCTTATACGTGATAATAATTTAATTTGACCAAAGATTAGATCGAAATTTTTAAAATTAATTATTTTAGACGACGCGTTAGCGCAGTGGTCTGCAGTCTGTGCAGCAGTCTGGTTTGTGGCTGTTGCGCTGGCGGTCGTGGGTTCGATCGGATCGACAGACCTTTGCATTGGCTATATAGATGTTTGTCGTGGTCTGGGTGTTTGTGCTTGTATATAGTGTGTTTGTGCTTGTATATAGTGTGTTTGTGCTTGTATATAGTGTGTTTGTGCTTGTATATAGTGTGTTTGTGCTTGTATATAGTGAGTTTACGGGCCCCCGACACAGGAAAAAAGGGGGGCCGTTAAGTGTGAAGCGTTTATTTATATTATTTCAGTTTACTATCGAACTACAGTGGATGAAAACATTGAGCAAAAGTTATAATATATCAAAATCTTAAAGAAAATAATCGGTTAGACTTAGACCATACAATTTGAATTATTGTGTATATTTTCATTAGTAGATAAAGTATTTTAGGGCAAAAATATGCTTTTTTTTAGCAAAAACTGAACGCAATTGAAACTTAAATCAAATTTTCTCGTCGGTCCTTACTAGTTACGCGTTCTGGTCGAGTTTGTAAACATTTTTAACTACATTTTAAATCGTTAATAGGTAACTCGCGGTGGTACAAATACAGTGGTGGTACCAAACAGTATGTGTCCGCAACCGCCCCCACCAGACCGACAGTACTGCAACGTCCTCGACTGCCCAGTAAGGTGGCATGCTGGTGAATGGTCGAAATGCTCCAAGACCTGCGGGGGTGGTATGAAACAGAGAGAAGTAAGTGTTGAAAAATAATTATATTTGTATAATATACTTTATTGTACACCACAAAGAAATAAATAAACATAATTACAAGTAAAAAGTCGCGTTAAAAAACTATAACCACTTTACATCGACGATTAAAAAAATGAAAACATCATCAACAATGTAAATTAAATAATATCAAAAGAAATCCATTTAATACATAAACACCAAAAGACATGTCATGGTAACTGGAACTGTATACATAGGTTACAAAACAGTTCGATTTCAATTAAAACTAATTACAGCCAGAAAAAAAATCTTTTCTTATTTTGTATGTATAAATTGAAGAATAACCTCTTTGGTTTATAAAACACGTACAAACATTTTACCCGACCAAATATGAATGTCGGCACTTGCGCTGTCGTACGCAATTAGCAAGGAATTTATAAACAACAGAGTGCCTAGTGCGAGTTTTATTCACAGAAACATGAGAGAAACGCGTTTATACGTGAAGATTATTTTGCATAGGAATTTAAACACTGCAGCCTAGACGATAAAGAATAGTATACGATACAATCGATACAGAGTCATCTAGCGGCAAACACGAGAACTAGGTTGAAATGACGAATTTTCATACAAAATGAAGTTAAAGTTTACGGCCGTTACTGCGAGAAGACTAAACGAAATTCGCACTAGGCACTCTGATGCACCGATCACGACACCTATCACATCGTTCGATAATCACCTACCCTCACTCACTATTACTCGAGTCATTCTGACGTGTATAAAACGATCGGTGCTACCTCGGCTAAGGCAGTCTTGGCATGACATGTTGATATCCTGCAAGTAGCTTAACCTAGACTCTTTTGATAATTAATTTGTGCAAACGAATTAATTGTCACATATTCTATTACGATCTATACTTATTTACTAATAACTATCTTGTGTTACTTTACGTTGTTATTAACCAGTGTGACCTCATTCCTGTAAGTACATTTAATTGTTCAATATTTTATTAACCGCCTTAAAAAAAAAGGAGGAGGTTACTCAATTCGACTGTATATATATATTTTTTAAATCCAGAGAAATCGAGCAAAACTCTCGAAAATCCGCATACCTTTTACTGGGTGTACCGTTTTCATCATTTTTAAATTAATCGAAAGCTGATGTTTATCACGTGATAACATTTAAATTTCATCGAGATCCGATTACAACTTTTGGAGTAATCTTTGATAATGCGAATTTACTTGATTATTTTTTCGTCTACCTACGTAGTATTACTTGTCGATATAATTAAAGTCGGTTTTTTTTTCGTTTGTTTGGAAACACAATTATAATAACATAAACACATCGAAAATACAAGTACAATTTTTCCTAGGTGACCAACTATTTATCCGATATCTTCAGCGCTAGTTTATATCGGTTCCACAATGTATATACGTATTCCAATCGTATTTTCGTTCGTTATTCTGCTACCGATGAGACAGAAGCGTATAAAGCTTCTATCCGCAGTATCGTCTGGAAAAGATCACAATTTCTTGATAAAATCTTCCCCTATTCGTTTTGTTTTTATATTTACGTTATTTTGCTTTCTTATTTTGTTTTTATAGGGAACATGTGTATTATTCGGATATACGTAATTATTAATGTATACAAATAAATAAAATTGGAGTTTCTGTTTGTAATATTAATATAACCGCTTTGACTAATTGCATATGGTTGGTATACACGGTACATATAATCCCAAAATAACATTTTTTATATTTTTGTCTGTCTGTGTGCCTGTTTGTTCCGGCTAATCTCTAAAACGGCTGGACCGATTTTGACGGGACTTTCACTGGCAGATAGCTGATGTAGTAAGGAGTAACTTAGGCTACATTTATATTAGAAATTTATTTATTTTATAACTTTGCGAACTCAACAATAATTTTTTTGTTAAATTCCATGCGGACGAAGTCGCGGGCACAGCTAGTCTAATATAAAAATCTGTTTAAAAGTAATGCTTTTAGTGAAGTAAGTTGTTGCACACTAGAAAGTAAAAAGTGGGTGTTTGTGCAGTCCTTGTGGGTCGAGAGCACGTTAAGCCGTCGGTCCCGGTTGTTATCATGTACACCTGATAGCGATCGTTATTCGTAGTAGGGAATATATCCGCCAACCCGCATTGGAGCAGCGTGGTGGATTAAGCTCTGATCCTTCTCCTACATGGGGAAAGAGGCCTATGCCCAGTAGTGGGATATTACAGGCTGAAGCGTAGAAAGTAAAATAAAAATTAATACAATCCTGAGGCAAACACAACTATAACATATAAGAAAAAAAAAATCAATGATAGTTATATAATGATAGTCGTTCAATATATGGTATACTAGCTGTACCCGCAACTTCGTTTGCTTGGAAGATTCTGTCTTCATCCTCATTATTTTTTTTTAACGACGTGGTCCTGATCCTATGGGAACAATGAGATGAGAGTATATGTTGCCATGTAACCTCCTTTATCTTATTTTAGCCGTTCCAGAGACAGGTGTATAGACATAAAGATAAATATTAAAAAAAAGTATTAAAAAGAATATAGCGTATCCCTGCGTAAATACTGATTTTGTAATAATTCCAGGATAAAAAGTAGGCTATACGTGACTCCACAACCTCATCTATCTACCAGTGATAGTCCCATAAAAATCTGCTCAGCCATAAAAAAATCCCAAACAAACAGAAAGACAGACAGATAAAAGTTTAAAAATAGTTTGATTGTGTTTTACTATCGTGTAAATAACTTAATGCACTTGATAAAACACAGTTATTTTGAAATCACTGACAGACACTTCAATTTCGTTTATATGCATAGATTATAACAAAATTTAAAATATATAAAAAATTTATGTCAAAAATTAATATGTTAGTATACGTAAATTATGCGTAAGTTAAATATTAATAGGCGTTAATAAAACCACGATAACTGACACCAACTACAAAATAACATTTCATTAACTCACGTTTCTACATTAACTGGTTTTTAAGCAAAAACAACTATTATAACTTGGACCAGCTGTTAACTAACATCTCATAAATTCATGTCTCTATCAGGTGTGTATACAAATAAAGAATACAGACGAATTGAGTCCTTCATTTTTAAGTCGATTAAAAACCATTATAATTTGGACTAGCTACAAATTAACATATAATTGATTCACGTCTCTCAGGTGGTTTGTAAGCAAATAATGGCGCAGTCACACGTGGTAGAGCGACCGGCATCACAGTGCAACAATCCTAGACCAGCCGACACTAAATCATGCAACAGCCGCCCATGTTTACTGGATACGTCGTCACCAGAAATATCGTTAGCGAATTCATCGTATATACAGCATGATCCGAAGAAAAAGAAGGTGGGTCACAGAATATCACAGCTAAATATGGTCTGAAGTAGTGTTGTGTTCCAGTGATGTATAATATAACCAGAGCTCCTGTAAAGGGTCAAAGATGATGCGCCTTTAATGCAGGTGTTGCAGGCGTCTATTAGCTACCGTATCAGCTTATAATCAAGACTGTACGTGTGTTTGGCACTTTAGTAATATTTAAGTCTATCCTTATTTGACGACGCGTTGGCGCAGCGGTCACAGCGCGAGTTCGATCCTTACATAAAAGAGATCGGTCACCAACCCGCCTCTCCAGCGTGGTGACTATGGGCAACACACATGAGTTCACGCCATTTTTGGCGCGAACTTGTGGAGGCCTATGTTCGGCAGTGGACTGCGATAGGCTGAAGTGATGATGATGATATAGGAGATAATTTTTAAATGATCATCCTTATATTCAAATGTTTAATGAAATTTGTACCAAATAATCCTACTGGGAATTGAACCACTTTAAATATTATCGTTAGTGCAGCTGTCACAGCACTGGCTGTTGCACTGGCGGTCGCGGGTACGATCCTCGCTCATTATAGACATTTGTATTGGCCTAATAGACGTTTGTCGTGGTCTGGGCGTTTGTGCTTGTGTATTGTGTTACCGGACCTCTGACACAGGAGGAAATCCTACTGGAGGCCGTTGAGTGTGATGTGTTTATATTTATATTATCTGTAAAGGTTATACTTGTTCTTGTAAATTTTGATTTCTCGATAATTCATCCGTTTTGTAAGCGTCATGTTTCGTATACAAAACTAAATTCAACAATAAAAAATACATTCCTATAAAATTTAACACAAGAACGGGGTGCCAAATTCTGTATCATTATTATTTTAACAAGATCTTAATGAAACTAACTTTTCAAATTGATTTACTTACTTCAAGAACAGAGAAGGATATTAACGTTAAAAACAAAAATTAAAGCCTCGTAGTATATCAAAAAGAAGAAAAAATTATGATGTAAAGACTTTTTCGATTTTATCGCGGTTTATTAGGTTTTTTTTACATGTCCGACGTTTCGGATACTTTACAGCAACCATGGTCACGGGACGACTCAGTCCTCCCGTGACCATGGTTGACCGTGATAAAATCGAAAAAATTGTTTCATTATTATAAGTGAAATTCGCGTATACAATAGAAAACAATAAAATCGTAATGTTTTATCTTTGTAATTTTCATTTTATAAAATGAAAACGAACGATAAAATTAATATCAACTATCCCATTACAATTTGAATAAATTACAGTATTTTTCATTGTTCGGGCTTTGTAACAATACAACATTAATGATGATATGAATAAAACAGCAAATGAAATATCAATTACTAGTGATAAATACGTTTTAAGCCCATCATTAAAAGAAAATATATAATTTGATTAATTGCTTTGCATAAACTCGAATAGCAGAATAGAACGAATTATTTCGTAAAATACATAAAGGAGATCGGACACCAACCCGCCTGCCCAGCGTGGTGACTATGGGCAACACACATGAATTCACGCCATTTTTGGTGCGAACTTGTGGAGGCCTCTATGTCTAGCGGGGGACTGCGATAGGCTGAAGTGATGATGATGATATAGGAGATAATTTTTAAATGATCATCTCTTTATTCAAAATGTTTGATGAAATTTGTACCAAATAATGCTACTGGGAATTAGAACAACTTTGATTCCTTTCAAATCTCAAGTCTCGTATGATGAATTCCTAAGTAATTACGTACAAACAATACATATATATATATTAATACATATATATTTTAAATCCAGACTCGAAGCAAGAATCGCTCCTACAACCCCCGGAACAGAAAGCTGTCAGGTCAACTGCAAACTGTCCCAACGGGCTAAACGGGCTAGTCCCTATTTCAAAAAATAGCCATAACAAACGAATTTTCTATTAACTTCAAAATAAAAGTGAAGTTGTGAAAAAATAGACTGGATTAGTTTTAAAACTTACTTATATATTTGTGTTCTATGTAATCACAAGAAATTATATTTCGTTGTTCGTCGTTCGCATTATTATCGTTGGCGCAGCTGTCACAACACTGGCTGTTGCACTGGCGGTCAGACATTTATATTGGCCATATAGATGTTTGTCGTTGTCTGGGCGTTTGTGCTTGTGTATTGTGTGTGTTTCCGGACCTCCGACACAGGAGAAAATCCTACTGAAGGCCGTTGAGTGTGAAGCGTTTATTATTTATCATTTTATATTTTATTGTTATAAAAGGTTATCCTTTATTGTTATAAAGTTGAAAACCTTTGAACCTAATAAAACACTCACATAAAGATCTTGATCAACGTTTGTATTCCAACAGTCTGTAAATGTCAGATGTCTAAGCCTTTATACTGTAAAGAAATCACACTTCTAGCATGCAGGTTTATTTTATAGTTTGTCATTCTGTGACTGTCTTCTTGATGTTCAAGAGCTAAATTAATTTAGCCTGTCATTTTGATTGCAATTCAACATTACATTTAAAGCGAAAATCGCGCATTTTTGTCAACAATCGCGCAGTTTTGGCTCTTAATTTAATCATTTTCAGAGACCAGCATTTTCTTTAATATTATTTCTTTCAGGTGACGGTAAAAGTCGGCGGTTCGGCGACAATATTTTACGGGACTCAAGTAAAAATCAAATGTCCTGTGAAAGGATACAATAGGACCAAGATACAGTGGGCGAAAGACCATCAAATTATCACGAAGTCGAAAAAATACAAAATATCTAAAAAGGTTTGATGAAATGAGGTTTCGGTTATATACGGCTTCAATCTTCTAAGCTAGTTCTTGGAGATTTTTTACTTTGTCATATAAATAAAGTTCAAGTAATTTTACCGATTTTTTTAAGTAAACGTTTCTTTATAATGTCACTTAAAATCATTATAAAAAATTAGTAAAGCATTAAATATAAAAAAAAAATACCTTTTTTACAATCTAAACAATCAAACTTCAAGTTTATTTTTTGCTGACCAAGACTTGAAAAAAATCAAGAAAGTTTTGTCTTATAATACAGAACTCATTCATAATAAGATTTTAAAATGCTTTTTATAAGTATAAATTACACATACATACACGTATTATTGACCATGGATATTTTACATTTTATATATTTCTCATTTTTATTGTAACTTTGTTTTACTACCTCAACTCAACTTTGTATACCTTAAGTCATCTTAAAGTACTTTTTAATTTTCTAATATTTGTAGTTACAGCAATGAAATGAACTAAAAAACATTTATTTCGCCATAACTTACACACACTTAACGAACGTCAAATATATATCGATTACAAAAAAAACACAACAATATTTAAAAAAAGTTAAAGTAGAAAAAATTAAAAGCAATTAAAAAAAATCTAATAGAACGTGCGAATACTAACGATTCTAGTAGAACGTCATTAAAATGAAATTAATTGAAATTTATTCTTGTCTCTTACTAAAATATAGACGAAAAAGTAAACATTACGGTATCTTCAAACCGCATCTGAACAGTAAAACTATCGCCTGACCTAAACTAATCCATTCAACCTGTCGATACTAAACCCAAGTTTTTTGTCAACTCCGAGACTAAGGAACCGAACAGTTGCCAACAATGACCCATAAATTAAACCAATGAAAACATTTGAATGTAAATTTTGTCACCGTTTTAAAGTATATCCGACATTCTCACGATTTTATTGCTACATATATCTCTCTTAATATATTATTTGGACGGAATAAGAGACTGCTGAAAAATATGCGTCTTTCTTATTTGACCAGTGCTAATATATAACTGAGGTAGGGTCCAGCAGAAAATATCCAGCTCAAAATCTTGAGCAGCGCGACTGGAGTAATACCTCAACCTACAGAATACGGTTCAGCCTGTAATTCCCACTGCTGGGCATAGGCCTCTTTCCCCATGTTGGAAAAGGAACAGAGCTTAATCCACCACGCTGCTCCAATACGGGTTGGATATATTCTCTACTATAAGTATCGATCGCTATGGTAGGTGTATATGATAACGACCGGAGCCAACAGTAGTGGGATATTACAGGCTGAAGCGTAGTAGATATTTTTAACGTTTTTTAAAGTGTGTATACCTAATAACCTTATCGCGAAATAAATATTTTTTTTAATGTATAGAAAAAACATATGTTTAATATTGCGTTGGCGTAACGGTTGTAGCACTGACTGTTGCGCTAGCGGTTGCGGGTTTGATCCCCGCAAGTAACTAACTTAACATATTGTATTGGTCATGTTGGTCGTAGTTTTGTTTTGTGTTTCCGGACCCCCAACACAGGAGAAAATCCTACTGGCGCCGCTGAGTATTAAACGTTTAAACTCTTAAACTTTGTCGTACTTTTTGATTCTTGAAAAAAAGATAGAGATAAGAGCGTGTAAATATCGTATGAAAATGTGACATTTCACATGCTCTAATTATTAGATCATTTTGGCTTCATCTATGGATCCATATTGTAAGTTAATTATTCAAAACTTTTCTATTTAACTACCATTTGTAAATAATTAAATATTCAATTTGTTTTGATTAAAGTCCGAGCAGGAGAAGAATCTAATAAAAGTCCTAGATACACATACGCTGTACATAATTTAGTTATATTGATTTACGTTTCTCCCGAGAGTTGTTAGTGTGTATGACACAGTATACAGTTACCATAAAAGCAATTTCCGCCTTTATTCAATAATAAATTTTCTCTAACTAAATATAAACACTCATGTCATATACAAAGCTTTCACAAACTATTGTTCAACTGAATTAGGTTAATTAAGTCTGTAAAAGCCTTTCTGGAACTATTTTAATAAAATTGAATAAGTTTTTATTAAAGCAATCGTTATATTTGTTTGAATAATTTGAATTTGGAATAACTGTTCTATTTTTCAAATTATTTCTATTTATTATTCAAATAATGGCTGAGTACATCTCTCCTTGAGAATAAGTAATTCTTCGATATGTATTTATAATTTCATCTCTTTCTAACACAGGGCGCTCTTCGCATTACATCTCTTTCACTTCGAGATCATGGAGTCTACACTTGTGTCGCCGGTAGATCCAGTGCGAATTTGACTTTACTTGTCAAACCAAGGCCTGGAGAATTTCCATCGAGTGAAGAAATTGAAAGGCATAAAGCGTTGGATGAACCTTCTTCGCCGTTATCTGATAGGTATGTTTATTGGTTTAAAAAAAACGGCGTGAGGGGTCTATGGACCCCCGGTCAGAACCGGTCGGATTTTGGTAACTGTTTGTCGTTTTGTCAAATATCTATTGTAAAATATCAAGTTAATAGAGTTAAATTAAAAAGAAAACAAATAAAACATATTTATTTCTATATAATAATTTATTGTAAAGAATAAAGGGTATATTTATAAGCACAAAGCTCTACATGGAATAAATAAATAAAATTTAAAAAAAAACCTAATATACCAAAAAGTGTCGGTAAAAGTCTTGTTACGCCTTTTCGATCTCGCTCCCATCCCGCTCAGTGTGAGTACGGCGCGATAAGGAACTTCGTTCTAAAACAAATTATTAAAAACCAAATGCCTCGCGAATTTAATAGCATTGTGAGCAGAATAATAAATCAATGACCTTACATAAATTTAAGCAATTAACGATAATTGCTCTGTCACTGTGCGATCGATTGCTTTATGACGTAACCTAATAAAGCGTATAAGCTTAAAATATATGTGGGTATGTCTATGTGCATGTGTGAGTGTGAGTTTATGTATACAAAAAAAAAACAAATAAAAACAAATCCGTCAGCGTCGGACCATGTCCTAACATTACTAGGCAGACACAGGACTGTCGATTTGTATTTCGAATAATGAATCGCCTGTGGTATTGTAATGCGTGATGTTCAACAAAAGGTAGGGGCATTTTAGAACCCGTGGAATTTTAATTTAAAAAAAATACCGTGAAGATATAGAACGCCAGTTCTATATAACTTGCTTGCTAAAATCAGCTTACTCATAAATAATTCAATGGTATCTGCGAACGCATATATTTAAATTCAGACAAAACTATCAATCGCATAGTTATCGCTTTTGCATTTCAATTAGACAGCAATAATTGCATAGTTTTTACAATTGTTGTTGCAAGTTACGTAAAATTCGCGGAAAAAGCCAAATAAATCGTAAAGTCGAACGCTCATGATTCGCCAACAAAGCTTTATTATTCTCGTCTTGATTTTATATCAGACTATTCAACCATTTTATTAAATAATTTATTGCTTAGACACAACTAAAATCATAGACTTTATAGCACCGTAAAAGAATTTATACGTAAATAAAAAATGAATCACGAATTATTGTCAAAAAATTTCAGCAGTTAAAATAACATGGCTTCCATTTTATTCCGCTTTAACTCAATATTGATTCGTAAAGTAACATATTTAAATGCCAACCAAATTGTAACTAATTAAAAATATATTTACATATGTTTTTATTCGTAAAAAATATTATTTTTTGTTCATTTAAAATAAAATCGTATTAAATCTTTTATGCTATATCTACTCTGTCAATGTACTGTACTCATGTAATAAAGCAAGTAGGTAAGTTTATCTGACAAGCATATCGATCTCATCTCAGAAGAAAATTAGTGATAGGTGAAATGATAGATGAAAAGACTACTGTGTGGTTACGGTAGTAAAGAATAAAGCCACCCCCTTTCTTCCCGTGGATGTAGTAAGAGACGACTAAGGTATAACACAGTTCCACTATCACCTGGGAACTTAAAAAGCCGGCCGATGGCGGGATAGCCATCCAACTGCTGGCTTCGAAATACAAAGGCCGAAGACGGGAACCACCAACCCGCCTGCCCAGCGTGATGACTTTGGGCAACACACATGGGTTCACGCCATTTTTGGCGCGAATTGTGGAAGCCTGTGTCCAGAGTTGACTGCGATAGGCTGAAGTGATGAAGTAATGAAATGATAGATGTTAATCTTTATCTTCAAAATGTTAACATACGTCTTATGGTTATATACAAATACTTTTAATCAACATACCTAACAACATGAGATATTAAAATTAATTTTACCCTTACTAATTTCTAACATAGTTATACTAGTCTGACGTATGCTGATACTCAAAAGAGAAAACTTTTTTACGTCCTTTAAAACTCCACTTCTGGCAGTTATTTCTATAAACTTAAAACCAAAAGTTGTAATTTTTCATTCGAAATTAAACATGATCTACAAAGTCCTGTTTTACCTTCAGTTTATAGTCTAGAATACTCTATCAGTAACTTGTGTATGTGTATACAATTTATCAGCGACTAGTGTAACAGGCCCTCATTGATCTGAGGTGTTAACATTAGCCCTCACTGACCGTTCCGATGACCTTATCCAATACGACGAAGATGATACACGTACTTAATGTTTTACACGCTAATAATGCCTGTTGGCATTTTCGATACTAGGGTAAACTCGAAAGAATACAAGTAAAATGTAAGAATAAAACTTTAATAATAACATGTGTATTAAAAAAGTCTTTTTAATGAACAGAGCTGATGGACGTTACCGAGCCATGATAGGAGGAAGGTCTGACGACCAATCCCACGAGCAACGTCCTCCCGATCAAAAGAAAAACTACAAGAATAGACAGAAAGGTAAACCATAACATTTATATTACAGGCACGGATATTGAGCGCTGATGATCAATTTTACTTCAACGTTTTATAGATTTAAAATATTTGTAGATATTTAATAAGTGTAAAATAATTTTACATTTTATTTATTTTTATTTTTGTACTGAACATAGCTGTTTGCGACTTCTGTACAATGCACAAAGCGACCCCCACTCTGTCACAGAGTGCTCAATACCGGTGCCAATATTTAAACAAAATATACAAAGTCAGGTATCTTGCATAAAAGGTTTTTCCCCGCCAGTGGGACATTAAAAATTTTCAGTAGTCGCTTCAATTAAAGTTTAACAGCTAGACATTTTTGAATATCGGGTTCGGACCCGCGTCTGATGATATTCAAAAATGTTTAGAATTCCTAATGTGTGGGTAACACAAAAATAAAATTGTAGATATTAAAAATAGCATGGTGTCGTTTCCTGTCAAAGATTTTCATTGTAATATGAAACTTTGAATAGTTACAGGTTTCTGTAAAGAGCTCACTATAGACGGCGCCACGGTTCGCTTAAACCGAATATAAAAATCATCATATCAAAAATTTCGATCTAGCGGGTACATCGTTCCATAACTTAATTGGTTAGAGCGCCGACACGGTCAGTCGGAGACGCGGGTTCGAACCCCGCTGGAGCGGTCAATTTTTGATATGATATTCAAAAATGTTTAGAATTCCTAATGTGTGGGTAAAACAAAAATAAAATCGTAGATATTTAACAACTAGTCTCAAATCTAAGATAGATTGATTGTTTAGACAGCAAGTCGTAGACTATCCTACTAGCTCTAGCAGAATAGTAGTTATTATATATTATACATTACGTTAGTCATTTTATGAATCAACTTTTTATCAATGTACATTTCATATAAAAATATATATAAATTAAAGAATAATATTAACAATTCAAAAGTACTAATTAATTTACGCAATAACTTTTTTATTGATAAAAAAATCATGATCCAAATAACTTGTCAACTTTTTCATTACGTTTCATACAAACGAAAAAAAAAAAAAACTAAATTCGTTATAAAGATTTTATTAAACATAAAATATTTTTATAACTCAGTGGTAAATCTACTTTCATAAATAAAATCCTTTGGAATTTTTATCTAAGGGCGCTCTAAAAGTCCTTGTAAGGTCACATTTAGTGTCCCACAATACCAAGGGACTTGCCGACCTTTTTAGAGTCCATTTTAGGTCCCGGCCTTGACAGTAAAAGCTATGTATATTTTACTATTTAATTGAATTTTTAAACTTAGGACTGATGTATATTTAAATGCAATTCTTTGATAAATCGTGGACATTAAAATATTTGGTTGGTAAAATTTAAATAAGTTTTATTCCATATAAAAACGTATATTAATTTAATGACCTCCCAGTCTCATTTTCTGTAGTTATTAATAACAAAAATACTTGTGACGAATATTAATTACTATGTATTATTAAAAGTATAAAGTACTTCTAAAATATTGTTTATTTTAACACGTTTTTTATTAAATGTTTTTTTTTTAATTTTTTTATTAAATTTTTAAGAAAAAAAAATACATAAAAACAATTAAAGACAGGCCAAATAGTTACACGTATCTTCACAGTTTATTGAGACTATTTACAATGACACACAATTTGAAAAAGGAAATGCATATAATTATAAAATTCCCACATTTTCCATATTCCATTAGTACAGGATCATAGAACAAAGTTTCCTACCCTTTTCACACACAAAGCAAACAAAAATAAATGATAAAAATTTCCATACAGTAGCTATAACAACTGACAACAAATATAAGCTGGCAAAGTTGTCTTGAACTAAATGTTAAATTGTATTTTACTTAACAGGTAAAGTAGACAAAGTACGGGACGCATTGTACGGAGGCTCGGGCACAACCAGCACTAAAGCCTCTCCGAGCTACAACTCACAAGCAAGAGATATTTATGACGAGAATGAAGTAAGTACTTTGCTATATTTCTCTACGAAAGTTAAAAAAAATCTCTCTTATAAAACCTAAATATTCAATCAGAATGTTTACCTATAACATCAACAATTGTATACGAATTAGTTATATAATATCTATTGTAATTTCAAAGAATATATTTCAAATAGTTTACTAGTATGTATAATATTATATAAAGTAATCATATTTTAAAGGCTTACTGTATACGATCTATTAAACTAATTTCCGGTTGTATATACAGCTATGAATATTAAAATGATAGAAATATATAACAAAACTAAAAAGTTAACAGAGGCCAAACTGTATAAATTTCTCAATACTACAAAATGTTTACAAATATACATTACTAACATTTGTTTAAATTACAATATTCTTTAAATAGGTTGGGTAGTAAATTATTCACAGTAAAAATCATAGCAGCAAAATTTATTAGTAGAAAATTTTAGGAGTCATTTGTAGCGAAATAATGCAAATAGAAACGAAAATAAAATATACGAATTTTCAAAGACTGTATAATGATTCTTATTTGCTTTTGCATGTGCAAATAATGGCACGACTACGCGCTTATATATTATGATCGTTAATAGGCAAAGTTATAGGAGTTATGTTTTTGCAATAATAACGTTACATTTTACTATAAATTATAAAGTATTTGCATTTTTAAATTGCTATTCTGTGTATTTTATTCAATTTAGTTTTATACTAAGATAAAATTTACGATTTATAAGATAATAAACAGCGTTTAATATTGTATTATTACTTTGACATTTTAATTTTTATAAATTAAGCCAATCTTCGTCTCAATAGTCACGAAAATACGTAACAGTAAATATATCGATACACTCGAAATACGTCCTAAGACGTAACAATGGTTTCGACTTTCCATTTATAACACGACAAAAGTGAAAATCGCTATTCGCCCTTCATATGACCTTGCTCCCAACGTTCTTTATTACCCACTAGTATAATATACATTCAATAATAATTTTATTGCAGCCATAAACTCCGCTATAAAGTTTACTATGCCCCTTTTATTGTTGAACTTAGCTGAATTATATAAGATAGCAAATCATTATATAATAGGCTCACCTATACAGAACTCGTTTTATTTGAGACAGACTTATGAGCCATTAAAATGATACTAAAATTCATGATAAGGCTGAATAAGAAATATAGCTTTAAAACAAAATAAACATGTTAAAGTAAAAACTAAATAAATTAAAAGAATTTTCGGTTTTAATTGAACACTATTTTTATATCAATTTATTGAAAAAAGTTTTATACATGAAACATCACGTCATAGTTCATTAGAAAAAGGGTAATTTAAAAAAGTTGAATGTGTCTACAAATCGAGATCAATCGATGTGTGAATGTGTATACAAATCGAGATAAATTGTTCTCATTGCTTGCAATTCGTATTATTAAATTAATTATTGTGCAATAGAAGTGACACACATGAATTTGACACACAATAACTTATAAAAATCGTATTTAAATTAGACAAAGTAATGCACTTTGTTAACAAATCAATATGACATAATACTTACTCATAGTTTATTGTTTTAACTGAACATTTTATATTCTTATCTCTTAATTAGTAACAAGAATTATTTCGCCAAGCCCTGTCAATTCTATTCAATTGACTATATTCCATTTAGAATTATTCTAAAACAAAACCTTACTGTGAATACAAAACAACGAATACTTCAGATGAAAGTAATACTGCAACAATGCGGTAATCAATGTTATTCGAACAATAAATCAATCATAATAACACTCGATATTGGTACGCTTATCACTGAAAGAACAAAATTGTAAAATATCGTTTAATGTTAAGCCAATTTGCTCCTTGAAATACCAATTTACGTAACATTTTCGCACGCTGCTATTCGGATACTTAAAGAAGACTGCTGTATCGTCTCAGATGCTTCCGCCCAAACGAAGCAGCGCATCCAGGTTATTGCCGTGTCTGCATTACCTTGTAATGCAACTACAGGTGAGCCGTTACCAGAATAGAGCATGGCTCATGGGATTCTAGGTTCTATTTGACGGGAATTATGTCTAGTTTTCCATGGCATGGCACATCTTTGGTGGGTTATAACATTGGTTACTCATATGTGACCAAAATGGGTTTCATAACTAACTTATTATTAAATTACGAAGTGTGATTAAATTTTTGATTTTCATTAATTTCTTAATATTTTCATTATTAATTTTGCTATTTATCACTTATGTAGAAAAAGTATTACATATTTTTTTGTGAATTGTAGTTTTATAAGTGATATGTATTATTTTGGGTATACGTAATCGTACGGGTATACATACATAACTAAGCTAACGACATTTTGAACTAAGACATCGAAACTTCAGCCTAGCTCAAGGCATCTTAGATGCAAGTCTGATTCTGAATTACATTTTGGAACTTATTTAAAAAAGTAACCAATAGAAATGTTTTGTATTTTTTTCTTGTAACTGTTGGCCATAACACATATTTGGCAACACCTAGATCATGTTTCATTGATATGTTCAGATGTTCTGGAATTTTCAGACCGTCGGAAACTCGAGGGGTCAAAGAATGGTGGATCCAATAGTTATGTACCACAATTATGGAACTCCGACACAAGCGCAAGCTGTCAATTTCGAAGATAAGCAAATAGTTTTTCCAGAAGACGACGATTCTGATATAATTATAGTTAACGAAGACTATAATAGAAATACTATTGACGGAGGAAGGGTTGAAAGTGTTAAAGAGAATATTAATGAATTGATTGAGACTACAACACAGACAGAAAATAGGTAAGCAATTACGGGTACTACTTCTAATGATACATTCTATGTAATATTGGTGAAATCATCTATGCTCTTTGGCACTACTGAAAGTCATAAAATCAAAGGAATGAATTACTTTCAAATAAAATAACTACTTTAATTTGTAGTACTACTAAAGTTCCACCAAGAACTTTACGTTCATCATTGATAGCATGAAATGATTAATTTGCTAAATTTTTAGTAATTTATTTATTAAACATTATACAAATATTGTAAAACAATATTATTGAAATTAAATTAATTAAGTTAATGTAATTGTTTGTAGGGTAACAGCGCACGATATTAGTGAATACGCTTGGAAGACCACAGATTGGTCATCATGCAACGCGCCGTGTGGTCAAGTCGGTCACCAAATAAGAGGAGCAGTTTGTCAAGTGAGTACATTTAATTAGTAATAAGAAAATTGACACATGAAAAAATTGGGCTCGTTTGTTATTGTTTCGAAACTCCAATGCTCAAGAGTCCCCCCCCCCCCATATTTCTCTCTCTATCTCTCAAACCGAAATCAATAACTAAGAAAAGTATATGAGGATTGTTTTAAAGCTTTTTGTATACCACTTGTTATGAAAAGTTCATGAAAAAAAATTAAAAAAATCTCGTATTTCACATCTCCATTCGCTTTGCTTGTTATTCAAAGCTAATACTGATTTGAATTTAATGAAAGGAAATTTCCAACTCAAGAAACCCACTGAAACTATTTCACTAAGAGCTGAGAAACTTTTTCAATATTACATGAATATGAATTTAACTTTACGCTGAATTTAATCACTACTACTTAGTTGTTGAATTTTTTATTAATAACCATTTATATTTAGTGCAATAATTCTAAGGTACATTTTATAACCTGATTTATTTAGGTCGGTGATATTCATCGTTTTATGTGTTTGTAAAATTATTTTCTGTGTGTGTAAATGAAGATATGCTTTTTTGATTATGATTTATGATTTTCGGTTAATTTCATTCTTAATAAAAAATATAGTAGAAAACTTTCTCATTCCTTCTACCAAACATCATTCGTGCCTCGAATTCGCAGCACATATAACATAAAAATTTTAATATCCTCTTAAATTTTCCACACTAAGGCAAAAATTAGTTTCCTAAAAAAAACTCAGGAATATTCCTTTGAGGAAAACATAGCTGAACGTGGCCATCGAAAATCTAAAAGCCATTCTGACCAATTTTAAGTATTATTGAATAAGCTACTAAGTATTAAGACCCTAAAATTGCATTTTATATAGATGAGAAAAAAACGCGTCAACGCTTTCTTGAACTCATTTTTTATTCGTTACTAATTTAGCAGCATTTTGGATAGTTAAAATTTGGTGTATGATTGTTTTATCATCATCATCATCATCATCATTTATGGTCTTCACTGGTTCCAGAAATGATTTCAGAGTTTCTTTTTTTCCATCCTCTTATTCTTTAAATTTTCAATGCTTTGTAAATCCTACAAATTATTGTAATTCACTTCAAAAATTAAAAAAATAAATCATAAATAAACGTGAGGTTTTGGAATGAAGGTTTACTGTTTATCAACCGATTTTTTTTTAAATATAAGTGTATTCCGCCGGACGCCGCGTTGGCGCAGCGTGGTGGATTAAGCCCTGATGCTTATATATCTCTAGATAGGTCTCTTTCCCCATGTAGGAGAACCTACATGGGGAAAGAGACCTATGCCCAGTAGTGGGATATTACAGGCTGAAGCGTGAAGTGTATTCCAAATATACTTACTTATTCAACTGCATCATATAACTGCTAAATTTATATATTTGTAAATTAATTAATTTTTATCAGCACAAACTACCCAACCAAACGACAACAGTAGAAACTGATGAGTGTCTTTCAAGAGGGCTGACACCTCCATCAGTTTTACGCGACTGCGCCAGCAATAGCTGTGCCACTTGGAGAACTGGATCTTGGTCGGCTCCCAGGTGCCTGGCTTCTGGAACTGGTAAATATGATTCGTTATGGGTACTTCAAATTAATATGAAATGAAATCTGTGCGCAAACTTATATAATAATTAGCTGCATTTATCAGAAGATCCAAGTTAATAGTCATCAGTTATTATGTTACTTCGTTATTGCTGTTATTTTTTTATATTTCACAAAATATCTCAGAATATTCATATATAAAATATACTAATGTTACTTTCTTGTCAGGATGTTAATGTGTAAAACCTTTTATCGATCTTCTAACCTTTTCTTTATTTTTACTCATAGCCATAGTTCGTCGCCGGGTGGAGTGTGTCTCAGATAATGGAACGGTAGTTCAGGATTCGGCTTGTATCTACAGTGACCAACCAGAGAAGACTAAGAGAGAACCTCAATTATGTAAACCTGTATGGGCCGTTGGACCTTGGAGTAAGGTAAAATATTTAACAAATATGTTAAACTTTTTTAATACTCAAGACATCTATTAGAGCCTACATTTATTATGACAGGGAAGTGGAATAAGTAGAGGCTTGCGTAGCAACCAATGGCTCTACCAAAGTGAATTAAAAGTAAGGAAACGACATAATTAAAAATAAAAATTGTGTTTTTTTGAATTTTTATTTAAAGATATACAAATATCCCTAAAAAAGTTGGCAATAAGTTGGTCTTATATCGTACTTATATTATAAGAGCGATAGTTTGTATGTATGGATGTATAGATGTATGGATGTATGGATGTTTGTTCCTCTTTCACGCAAAAATTATCGAATGGATTTTAATGAATGTTTACAATAATATAGCTTATACATTAGAATAACACATAATATATAATTTTCAAAGATAGTGTATGATCTGTCCAAATTATAACGATAATTGTCAAGTGAGTCGGAAAAAACTCTGCCATCTGCGAGCTATTCTGGCGTATGCTACAAATACTGTAGAGTTTCATCACATCGCCTTTCGCAGTCTACGACTGGACATAGGCCTCCACAAGTTCACGCTAAAAATCGTGGGGGAAGACCCACAAGGAGTGCACAAACACCCAGACCTCAACAGCCACAAACCAGTGATGTGAACGTTGCGCTAACGCGAGTACACACATGCATACATATATTAAATCTAAAATCAGACCATAGATAGTCAACACATTACGCATAAAATTTATATAATTAAAAACTTTTAAATTACTTATGAAACATTTTCGCACTCAAAAAAATATAACTACAATATTACAAATTTAATATATTTCGTCAGAACTCGTAAGTCGTATTGTTAATATTTAGAATTAATCAAAATAAAGTTCTTGTTTTGTTCGTACCAATGTACAAACTTTTTTAATATACGAATTGAACGTCACTTTGGGATAAATTAAGGGATCTTATGATTTAACTGCAAAGCTATATTTTAACAACTGTGAATTTTTGAAATAATATCAACACAATATGTAAAAAAATAATCAAAATTCCATCGATAAGTTGATGACTAGAAAAATACCTATATATGTATAGACGACGACCGTTCTGGTGTAATGGTACGTGCTCTGTTTCGGTGCGCCCAAACACCGACGGTCGTGGGTTCGATTCCCGCTCGGAGTGGAAATTTGTGTTTATACAAATATTTATTTCCGGTCTGGTCGTTAGTCCTTATGAGTTCCCCAACTGTTCCTCGAAGAGCACGTTAAGCTTTCAGCCCCGTTTTTATCATGGAAAGCGATCGTTACTGATAGTAGTCAATATATCCGCCAATGTATCTATATGTACTCGGAAATAAAACCATATTGTTAAAGGTTTTTTAAGCGAAACATTTAAGAACGACCGATTCATCGTATTTTTAAAGTCTATTAATACTTTGTAGACGGTTCTTACGGGATGAAAGATTAAGGAAGTCGCAAAACCCTTACGCGTAAAATTAAAAAAAAAAAACGCGTTTGACAATTAAAAAAATTCAACGTTGCTGAAGAACTATATTATATTCATTCGTTTATGTCGAAATTTCCACAAGATTACATTTAACGTAAAATGTACGGCTTTCTTCAATGTTTGTATGTATTTTAGATGCCTGATGATGGTCCAATAAAGGATCGAAACGTTGTATGAATTTGCAATTAGTGGTTTGATTGGCACCTTTTGTCCACTTTCCTGCGAACCGTCAAAGAATACTTATAACAAATGGACACAACGATAAATAATTACATTTGTAACGCGCGGACCTGGTAGTAGCGCGGCGATCGCGCGCAGTTGCTACGCAGCCGCCCGAGCGCGGCGGCTAGAGAGGAGTAAGGGTAGCGGCGCGTGCGGCGCGGCACCGCGCGGAGCGGTGCCAGTGTTGCCGTTTTAGCCATTTTGTGGCTAGATCTAGCGGATTTTCAACGGTTTTAGCCAAAAACAATCCATTTTAGCCACCAAAATAAATCTAGCTACTTCTAGCTGCTTTTTAGATTGTTAATACATACATATTTTTATTACTATAAAAAGCCTACCGACTAATACATACCACCATACGGTACCAATACTACAATGTCCGCATTATGGCAGGGGGATTCCCGAATGAATGTTTATCTTTAACGTAATATAGGTTCGATCGAATGAAAATGGACCGTATTGCTATTGCTGTTGAGCCTAGTTTGTTTTGCATAACGTCAATACTACTCGTGTCAAAATGTCAAACGGAGCGCAATGTTGTTATTGTTTACGCATACGCAATACGCATTTTTTTTTAAATTAAAGCGTGTGAAACCGCGGGGCACAGCTAGTATATTATAGTTAGTAATTCAAATTAAAGTAAAGTAAAGTCGTCGTAGTTTTTTTAGGTGTATTTCAAAACTAATTCAAGTTCCACTGAGTCACATTATGCTCTGTAATTGGAAAACGCACACTTTAGCCACTTCTAGCGGAATTTCGAAAGTGATTTATTTACAAAACTGGCAACTTTTTTCTTTGATGTAGCCACAAACTAGATTGTCCTAACGGCAACACTGGTGCACGGCGCATAGATACAGTGGGTCCCGCGCCGTCGTCCAGAGCGCATGTGATCGTTTCTTATATCGTAATTGAATGTTAACGTGTTTTTTGTTGTGTTGTTACTATTTTGTATCTAGTCTGATCTCGTAATAAATAATTAAAGCACGATATCCGTCTTTATACATTTAATTTTCCCCTATACTAGTGCAAAGGTCCGTGCGGCCAGGGCCTGCAACACCGCGTGCTGCGGTGCGTGTGGCGCGCGACGGGGACGCGACCGCGGCGCGCGCGCGAGCGACCCGCCGCCGCGTGCGCGCGCGCTCGCCCCGCCGTTGTTAGGAATTGCTCGTCAGTCAATTGTGTTCAAGGTATACTTTTTTGGTAATATTTTTTAATTGATCAGCCCCCTATGCATAATTATTATAACTATAATTGATATAATTTGGTTAGTAAGGTTCTTATTCGTTTGCTCCTGGATGTCTATCACAAGGCATTGTAACGTTAAAAATTAATTTTTAAAAATTCATTAAAAATAGTACAAAAAATATAAAAATAATATTTTATAATAAGATTTCTTTTCAATCTTCTGAATGTGAATGTTCTTTTAATCTGTAATACGCTTGTATTTAGGGTTCCGTACCCAAAGGGTAAAAACGGTTTATTACTAAGACTTCGCTGTCTGTCCGTCCGTCTGTCTGTCTGTCACCAGCTTGTATCTCAAGAACGGCCATAGGTAGACAGTTACATTTTTTACAAATTATGTATTTCTGTTGCCGCTATAACAACAAATACTAAAAACAAAATAAATATTTAAGCGGGGCTCCCATACAAAAAACGCGATTTTTGTCCTTTTTTTGCTCGATATCAATAAGTGGTTACAGGTAGGCACTTGAAATATTCACAAAATACTTAATTGTATATTTACTTTATTAATAAATAATAAAATTGAAATAAAAAAATTATTTAGGGGGGGAGGGCTCTCATACAACAAAAGTAATTTTTTGGCGGTTTTTACCCAATATTAAAATCACCACCGTACCGTACCACCAGATAAACGCTTGAAATATTCACAAAATATTTAGTTTTATTTAACGATAAAATTTACCTATATTTAGCTTATAAACTGTTGTATGCGCATCGGCGGGGCGCGGGCGGGGCGGCGCGCGGCAGTTGCTAGGCAAAGATCTCTCGGGTACCGATAACTACCTACAACTACTAGTTATAATATGAAATTTGTGTACCCACTGTTGTTTACCTACTCAGTACGGAGCCCTTCGTGCGCGAGTCCGACTCGTACTTGGCCGGTTCTATATATTTACTAGCTGAGTCGGCAAACGTTGTCTGGCCGCTAAACGCTATTTAAAAATAGGGGTTGGTTGTAGAAGGGTGAAAATTTAGGGTTGTATGTATTTTTCAACGCCAAATCATAATAAAATAAAAAATAAATAATTTATCTAAAAATTAAAAAAAATGGGGGTGGACTACCCTTAACATTTAGGGGGATGAAAAATAGATGTTGTTCGATTCTCAGACCTACCCAATATGCACACAAAATTTCATGAGAATCGGTCAAGCCGTTTCGGAGGAGTTTAACTACAAACACCGCGACACGAGAATTTTATATATTAGATGAGGAGACATGCGACTAACCATTTTTATACATTTGTCTGTATAATAACTTTAATATTAAATTCCTAACGGAGAATATGAACAATGATATTTATTTACCAACAACAATACGTCTATTAATATAAAAAGTACAATGTACTTAATTTAAATAAACAATAACGACTTAATATTATGGAATAAACAAACGTTATTATTCTTTTTCGGAGCAATCGTTCTGATTATTTAATGTATCGTTCGAAGAAATCGCTCGTTTTATTTATTTCGAATAATTGAATTTGTACTTGAAATATCAATAAAACATCAATGAAAGCTGACATTCGATGGAGGGTTGAAATAAAAGTGAATCAATACAACTTACGCTGTGTGGTTACGACATCAAAGAATATAGCCACCCCCACTCTTCCCGTGGGTTTCGTAAGAGGCAACTAAAGGATAACACAGTTACCGATGGCGGGATAACCATCCAACTGCTGGCTTTGAAATACACAGGCCGAAGACGGGCAGCAGCATCTTCGGTGCGACAAAGCCAGCCCTGCGGTCACCAACCCGCCTGCCCAGCGTGGTGACTATGAGCAAAACACATGAGTTCACGCCATTTTTGGCGTGAACTTGTGGAGGCCTATGTCCAGTAGTGGACTGCGAAAGGCTGCTGTGATGATCATGATGATGAATACAACTTAAGTACAGTATTATTATAAATCTTAAGCACCCCGACTGGGGAAGTACCTCGACCTTACAGAAGATCACAGCTAAATAATACTATTTTCAAGTAGTGTTGTGTTCCTGTTGGTAAGGTGACCAGAGCTCCTGGGGGGAATTAGGCATAGACAACACGTTTGCGATGCTTCTGGTATTGCAAACGTCTATAAGCTACGGTAATCACTTACTATCAAATGGGCTGTACGCTTGTTTGCCGACCTAGTTGTATATTAAAAAAAAGTTTAAGGTATTTCCCCAGTTGATCTGTTCCAGATTTTAAGCAGAATATTTCCTGCTATGCCCTACGTCAATGAAATGTATTTGTCCAAGTTCTAGTGCCTAGTTAGGTGACACATTTGGAGTACATTCGTTGAGATATTTAGCGTGATACGATTTTAATTTAATATTTTCTCCAACAGATGGCGTCTGTAGAGACACGTCGAGATTTTGCGAGAACGTTCGAGCGATGAACATGTGCGCGCTCAGACGTTACAAAGAACAGTGTTGCAAGACTTGTGAAGACTAATATGTAATGGAACATTCCAGAATTTCAATTAAAGAGGCAATTAGGACATGTGACTTTTAGTGAAAAAGTTGTTGGGTCTCGGCGGATTTTATTCTATACGTAAAAAAGTTTAGACTGAAAAAGATCTTATTTTAAGTTTAATTCGTATTTTATTTTTGTGCCTATAATCTAACGATTCTTGTTTTAAACAGTTATTTAATTATTATTTTTCTCAAAAATTACATCCATTTTTTTTTTTTGTTTTATACGTTCGACTGTGACCTAATACGTGTGATATATATAAAAATGGATTGTCTATCGTTGTGAGCACGAAATAGTTTCTAGTCGTGATAGCACCATAAGAAATATGATCACGTGATTAATTATGAAAATATCTTAAATCGATTGTAAAGTAATTAATCCAATAATTAAAAATCGATTTTTGGCAGAAGATTTTAAATAAATTAAATCAGTTATAGACACTTGCAAGATTAGCAAAATTAATTAAAATTTAGATAATTCGTATATAAAAATATATATTATTTTTATGTAATAATTGATTATACCAAACATAATTACGAGCTCTAATGAAAGATGTAAATTATTTCAAATAGATTAAATTTATTTATGTATAAGAATCAAAATATTTAGGAAAAACTACAGTGTTTTGTACTATATTAATCATAGTATAGGTATGTAAATAAAATTAAGCATAATCGCTACGCTTAACAGAATGTAAGAAACTTGCACAAGTAATAGTTATGCATTCAATGTATAGGGAAATAAAAAAAAATATATGCCAAATGTATAAAAAAACAGACGTAAAAAAATATAATAAAAAAATCTTAGCAAAATTATTGAATTATCGAGTCGATTTTATCTAAATAATAATTTTATTTTATTGAAAAAAAAATCGATATTTCTCAATAATCGACTCGCAAGCTTTGGGATGTAGTCGAATAGATTATAAAATGTAAATTATTTATAATCTGGAAAAAAATGACACATCTAATTTTATTAAAAGCAATATCGGTACCGCTTAAAACTATTGTATATACATAGTTATATTGTGTGTATGTTACCCGTTCCTGGAATGGGTTTTAGAATCGACCATTTAGTTGATAATATTTGATTGTCATCATAAATCTTATTGACACATTTTAGTAAATAAAGATCAACAGTATTGATTAATAAACTTAGTTGTTATTAGATTACTATTTATATGACCTTTTTTTTATTGTATTATTTGCTAAATGCTTTATATAACTATACAGAATAATTTAACTAGCTCAGCTTGTAAAATAGCTCAAATATATTAGTGAATCGAGGCAGAGCTATTATGTTTAAGCAGTTTCATTCAAATACTAATCAAATTCAATTGGAAGCTTTGACAAAGAAAAATTAATTACAAAACGTGATTGCAATTTAAACTCTTCGTTTTACTTACGAAATTTAAAATTTAGAAAACGTTCCAAATTTATAAAATCGAACAATACGTGTTAAAAATCATGTTCTAAATTTAAATAATAAAACAAGACATATTCTAAATTAATATCGAAAATATCGAATATGGCACGTTCTTAATATAAACAATCGAACAGAACATGTTCTAATTTTAAACAATCGAACAAGACACTTTCTAAATTAGGCGTTTTCTGAATATAGCAACCGGTCATTTATGTGCTTACTAATTGCGATTGTCTCTTTACCCTCAATCGTCTTTGTTCATTCTAGTATTGAAAAATCAATGCAAGCGCGTTAAAAATCAAGGGGCAGTTTCACGCCCGTCATTGAACGTCAATTAAAATTTCTATCAATTGCCTTCAATTACGAAAATGCAATTGACAATTGCTTTTAATGCCACTCGAGAACGATCAATTGCGATTGTCAATCGTGTGGAATTGTCAATGGCATTTAAGCGCTAAAGCGCTTTAAAACAATGGTAGAAGGTCAAAATCATTCTATCATCGTGGGAAGGAGATTGCATGTATTTCGTTCTCATTTACTTTTTCCTGTATGTAGTGTAATGACAGCTGTCAAATTACATTTGCTTTAAAGCAGCAAAGTGTAACATGAGCGTCCAATATTCCCCTAAAAGTTAATAATTGTAAGATTGCTACAACTTTATTTTACTATTTTGAGTTGTACAGATATAAAATTTCATGATTAGGTCTATTCATGTTAGTGCAATCTTTGTTGCTATTTATACAATTTGAATAGTATTAATAAGTTTTGTAACCAATATTATTATTTCATGAAGTCGAAAAAAACTACAAGACAGGCTTTTTTGATTACCTTACCATTCATTGCATGCTTAATACGCTTCTTATAAAAATGTAATACTGTCGATTGAACATCCGGTTTCTAAATATAAATAACGATTCGTTTTATAAACAAATTGTTCTATTACGTACATACTTTCGTAAGTAAAGCGACTCGTTTAGTATATAAGAACCGGCTTAAAATATATCTAACCGAAATTAATCGTAGATCTGTTTAAACTAAATATAAGAAATCTTTCATATCGATGAACTGCCATTTATAATGAACATTGTTGCTGTCAAGTGCTTGTATCATTTACTTCGTAAGAAAATTTTAATCTACTTGTATTGAAATGTGAATTACTAGTTCTTGTATTAGGGGGCGTCCATAAATTATCTGTCCCTCCCTCCCCCCCTCCCTGGTGAGATGTCGTGAGATTTTATTCAACCCCCTCCCCCATCCCCCAATCTCACGTGAGATTTTTCAAAATGTGGGTTTCTTACGGAAACGCGTTGGATTGTTATTGTAAAAAGAAGAAAAAATTTGCTTCGTGCTTTTATTTACGACTAGTTAAGACTAGTAATCCATATTACTGAGAGTTTAATTATAAGTGTAATAAAAAATTAACAATAGAATACTTAAATAATACTTTTCAATCCGAAAAAAAATTGCGTGATATTTTCCGAGGCCCCTCTCTCCAACGTAAGATTAAATGAGATTTGACTCGACCCCCTCCCCCCTTAAACATCTCACGTATTTTATGAACGCCCCCTTAGGTTTATTTTACATATAGAAACTTTTTAAAAGCAACAATCCCAAAAAAAATATTGCAAAAAAAAAACCATAAATATAACCTGAATTATAAAGTCACGTTATTACAATATTTTCTGAAGTGAATTAAAAAATAAATAGAAAAATGTTGCCATTTTCAGAACATTATTTTAAGATAATCAGACGATATATGCATGTCCATTGTAAAAGATAATAAACTGAATTCATATTTCAATACGAAATTATACCAGCTCACATGAATAAATTGTATTTTTCATTTAAACATCTTAAAAGTTAAGTTCGAAATTGTAAATTGTATCGAGAATTTTCAAATATAAAAATATATTATATGAGTAAGTTACTGAATGAATTGTTTTATTATAAAATGATTTAACTCCTATTGAATCCTGCTCTTTTGTCTCATCATCATCATCATCATTACAGCCTATACAGTCCACTGCTGGACATACGCCTCCACAAGTTTACGCCAAAAATAACGTTAACTCATGTGTTTTGCCCATAGTCACCACGCTAGGTAGGCGGGTTGGTGACCGCAGGGCTGGCTTTGTCGCACCGAAGACGGTGCTACCCGTCTTGGGCCTGTGTATTTCAAAGCCAGTTGGGTGGTTATCCCGCCATCGGTCGGCTTTTTAAGTTCCAAGGTGGTAGCGAAACTGTGTTATCCCCTAGTCGCCTCTTACGACACCCACGGGAAATGAGGGGGTGGCTATATTATTTAATACCGTAGCCACAAAGTACGGCCCTTTTGTCTGGAAATCGTAAATACAATGTTGTGTATGCCTAAAACATGTTTTCTAAAAATAAATTTGATTGATCTTACATCAACTGTGACCGACGACTTTGCGTGTTCTTAATACATTGAGGAGAAATTCACACAAACAAAAACCTATATTAGTAAAAAATGTTTCTTTGAATTCGCTACCAGAACGATAGTCGATATATACAAATACAATTAATACAGAAATATTTAATTTTGAACTATATCTGAGAGTAAAGTGACAGAAGGAACATTAGTACTAAGGTATCTATTAATTCTACGGAACCTTCTAGAGTCCTTTAAAAACAAGAACGAATTTATGTAAAATATTAATTACACCAGAACTTTTCTTTCATCGACAAAAACCGACTTCCATCCATCGACAAGTAACACAACATAAATATACGAAAAAATAGTCAAGTAAATACGCGTTATCGAAGATTACTTAAAAAGTAGACATCAGATATCGATCAAATTTAAATGGGACCACATGACAAACACCACCTTCCGACTTTAAAAAAAAAACATCGAAAACGGTCCGACCAGTCAAAAGTTAGGTAGGTAAGTAGTTAGTAGTTTAAGTAGGTAACATACATAAAAAAATAAAAATACAATCAAATTAAGAACCCTCCTTTTTTAGAAGTTAATACTACTTCAATTTTACAATGAATAAATAGAAACCCAAAGGGAGCCTTACGACAAATTTGATTCAGAGCAAATTACGAACTAATTACTATACAGAAAACAGATTACGTTGCTAAAAGCTTGTTTATCAAACCACATTTCTTAATGTTATTAATCTTGAATTTTCATCAAACAAGACCAATCTCGTGAGAATAGTATTTCATCGAAAGTTGTTTGATTGGCTGTCCGCTCCGACGCACCAGATGTGATTGGCTTAATGGGTTTTCGAATTGATTGGCATATGGAACGTGGTTTGAACTTTAGTATTCCATTTTATAATATTATTAGCTGACCCCGCAAACGTTGTTTTGCCCTATATGTTATTAGAACCCTTAATTCCCCCCCCCCCCTTAATAACCTACGCTTCAGCCTGTACTATCCCACTACTGGGCATAGGCCTCTTTCTCCATGTAGGAGAAGGATCAGAGCTTAATCCACCACGCTGCTCCAATGCGGGTTGGCGGCTATATTCCCTACAACGAGTAACGATCGCTATCAGGTGTACATGACAACAACCGGGACCGACGGCTCTCCGAGGCACGATGGGGAGACCCACAAGGACAGCACAAACACCCAGACCACGGCAAACACCTGTATGGCCAATACAAATGTTTGTCATGATCGGGGATCGAACCCGCAACCGCCAGCGCAACAGGCACCATCCATAGCTGTGACCGTTGCGCCAACGCGGCGTAGGGGTGCCTTAATAACCTAGTGGTATAAAAAATAGATTTTGGCTGATTCTCAGGCCAACCCGATATGCACACAAAATTTCATAAAAATCTATCCAGCCGTTTCAGAGGAATAATTATGTTAACTAACATTGTGACACGAAAATTTTATATATAAGATAAACAATATAAGTATTTACGTCCGCGTCAACTAATTTATAATATAGTCCAGAAATTAAAATGTTTATTGGTGGTTGTTTTTTTCATTGTATTTTTAAATTAATATCAAAATTTTCCAAAATATTCCTTACTTTACATCGAAGTTTACTACGACGTAATTTTTATAAAAATGTCAAATCTCGTATATATCTTTGTATACAATCCTAATATATTCAGTAATTAATAATACTAAGAAAATAAACGCTACACTCCGATTATCTCTTCTTGATAGTTCGTATCTGAATTCCATAAAATGTCTCGGTTGCATTACGAACCACGTCTTGTTTTAGCCACCAAAAATAACTGTAATTCTACTAAAAATATAATATATCGTGGAGTAGAGCGAGGATTTGAATCGTAACTCTTACTAGAAAAGCACGCTTCGACATCTATTTAGTCAGATCATCATTACAGCCTATACAGTCCACTGCTGGACATAGGCCTCCACAAGTTTACGGCAAAAATAACGTGAACTCATGTGTTTTGTCCATAGTCACCACGCTGGGCAGGCGGTTTAGTGACCGCAGGGCTGGCTTTATCGCACCGAAGACGCTGCTGCCCGTCTTCGGCCTGTGTATTTCAAAGCCAGCAGTTGGATGGTTATCCCACCACCGGTCGGCTTTTTAAGTTCCAAGATGGTAGCGGAACTGTGTTATCCCTTAGTCGCCTCTTACGACACCCACGGGAAGAGAGGGAGTGGCTATATTCTTTAGTACCGTAGCCACACAGTACAAAAAAAAACTTTAATAATAAACTATAATTAACCGAAAAGGGATAAATGCACGTTTGTTACTCTTCCACGCTACAAATGTGTTTGCAATGAAGCTTAGTAAGTAGATAATTCTAGCTTTAAACCAGAAATATGAACAGAATCTAAATTTAATCGAGAGAAAATGCTCAATAATTTGTCAAAATGACGCATTTGAAACTTTTAAAAGGATGTAAATATTAACAACGGTTTTCTCCCTGATGCTATTACAAAACTACAGCGGTAATAATAACAAATAACATACTTAATAATTAATTAACAGTAGACAAATAAAATATTCACAAAGGAATAAAAAAACACACCGAATACAGTATTTCGCGAGATATAAGCGCATCGGAACGTAATGAACGCACAAATTGATTTAGCGCCGCAATGGATATCCGAATTATTTCGTTATTCGACGATATTGTTGCAGAATGCGCAATTCGGCAAGAGAAAAATACCAATATTATTTAAGGAATAAAGGTTCTTCTATAATTATCAAATAAATGGGAAAACTAGCTGTGTCAAAGTTATTGTTCAGTTCGCAGAGTTATAAAATTAATAAATTTCTAAAATGAGAGTAGCCTAAGTTACTCCTTATTACATCAAATATCTGTCAGCAAAAGTCCTGTCAAAACCGGTCCAGCCTTTTTAGAGATTAGCCGGAACAAACAGACAGAGAGAACAGAGACAGTAAAAAATGTTATTTTGGTATATGTACATTGTTGTACATACGAATTTAGTAAAAAGCGGTTATTTTAATATTACAAACAGACATTCCAATTTTATTTCATTTGTATAGATAAGAATAATTCTCATTGTGCCATAGTTAACAACGACGGTTACAGGAGATCTGCTACAAGCATAAGTACTAAATCGTCTAAATATTTTAGATCACATTTGATTGCACATAATTGTATTTTCTAGCAAAGGAAAAAAACCAACTTCAATTTCATCGACAAGTAATACAACGTAAGTAGACAAAAAAAAATGACGAACGTACTAGTCTTCACTATGATTTTCGAGGGCTCCCCTCGATTTCTCTGGGATTCCATCATTAGATCCCGGTTATGGTACGGTATCATGGTACCACCCTTGGGATATCTCCTTTCCAAGAAAAAAAGAATTATCATAATCGGTTTATAAGCGATGAATTTATCCCCGAACATACATAAAAAATATGCGGTCGAATTGAGAAACCTCCTCCTTTTTTGAAGTCAGTTAAAAATATATATTTTAAAAGTATATAATTTCAAAAGACACTTATTAGGTATTTGATGACACAATTATAAACAAGAAAAATAAAATAAAAACTTAAATTTTAACACAGGCAACAATGTCTTCAAGATATATTTTGATCGATTCAATTCGAAACAGAATCAGCAGGCTTACTCTTGAAACTCAATCCTATTTGAAATTTAGGATTGGGATCGAGAACTTGTCAATCGGTACTCTTGAACACTACACTAGCGCACGATTTGACTCAATTACAGTGGAATTTTATGTAACTAATAGAAATTGGGATTTCTCGATCTTAAGCATTTTTTGCACTCTTGACAATATTTTGACGTTGACTATCGACTTGGAAATCGTGTTTGGGATCGAATTTACTCGTTTCAATAAAGTTAACTTTTTAGTGTTCGATTGTGTATCTTAAAGTTTTTATTTATTAAGATAATGGCGCGACTGGCGCTTATTTATGTATATTTTTATATTATCAACAATATCACAATCACAGTATTTTGTTAAAATAGAACTAAATACTTAACAATTAGCTTTTTATCCTCTTTTAACCTAAGGTAGCAATTTTTAAATATAAATCAATCAGTATTTATGTTTCTAATATTTAAATAAAAATCACAGTATTTAAGTCTCCAATATCTTTTGTTTTAACAATATTAATAAACTTTTGTATTCACTAATTTAAGCTTAGCACTGGTAAAATTGCAGAAATTATTACAGAAGTAAATAAAGAAAGAAGATAAGTTAATTATAAATATAAATTAAGAAAATACGTAATCGAGATAATTTGGAATTTAGAAGTCTCAAAATGGCGCCAGTCGTGAGCTTTTTTTTAACAACAACACACATTATGCCAGAATGTATAACATATCTTGCGTTTTTATGCTTAAAAAAATCAGTTTTAGGTTTAATTTAACGAATTACAATATAATAGATAATAATTTATTATTGGAGACAAATTATAATTTAAAAACATAAAATTTTATGAGTTAAATTTTATTTTCTTATTATTTTTTATTATAATGGCTACATCGGAAACCGATCGTCAATTCGATTCCAATTTCAATTCAATTGAAAGCTCGATTTGGTCAAGAGTACCAAAATATTACAGATTGGAACTGGAACTGTATTGAATTCGTGTTTTTGTGAGATTGGTATTGAAGTCAAGAGTAAGCCTACAGGTCGACCCCAATCTCCTAATCTATGATAATCTGGGATTCAATTATCAGAACAATGTATACGTAACGTGTTACCAGTATCTTGGTAATAGCGATATCAAAGATCACAGCACTGACTAGCGAAGATAATGACAGTGGCTTTGTGCGAAAATTAATATAGCGTATCTGATACTTGATCTCTGATGTAAATATTTGACGGTATTTCTCAATTGCACTAAAAGTTATCCACAAATAATATTTAAATGTGAATCAGGTTTAAGTATAGATATAGTAGAAGATAGTAAAGTACTCCTAACTCAGTCAGTCAGTCAATTCAGCCTATTGCAGTCCACTGCTGGACATAGGCCTCCCCAAATTCGCGCCAGACAAACCGGTTTTCTGCAATCCTCATCCAGCCCACGCCGACAATCTTTACGTAGATCGTCGATCGGTATTCTTAACTAATCCTATATTATTTAAAAAAGAAAAAATTTCGTCAAATATCAGTATCTTAAACCATGTCACTGTTTGGTATAAGTCACAAAGTTAATTACGTGTATTATATTATACTGGTCCAGGTCTGGTTAAGAAGTAATGACATGAATAAGACAGATTTAATTCTAAAGATTCTAAGCCTTTTGCGTTTTTATACTTTTATGAGAGTGTTCACGTTTTATATTCACAGTTCCAGTTATATTCATAATTGTTATAAAAACATAAATAGACACACCACTAAACTTTGCATTATTCAAACACACACACACACACACAAACACGCGCGCGCGCGATATGATTTTTCTATTCAACAATTTCAAATGACTTCAACGTCTTGGAAATTCTTGATGTTGTACACTTTGTAAATAGCTTTTAAAGAATAAGGTATAAGTTCCAAATTTGCATAACAAATAATATGCATCGTATTTGTAGCATCAAAGCTAGATTTGGGTAAATCGAAGCCCTTAGCGGAGAGAACAGATCTGTAGACTGCAAAGGCCAGCGCTCTATGGAGTTTTGTGTGCCACAAGGCAAAAGGGTATGCGATTAAACTTAATAATAATTAAGATTACTTCGTCAGACTTAACAACTAAATTGAATTAGCCTGTAGTTTATCACTGTAGAGCAAAAGAGTCTTTTCCCGTGTAGGTCGTATCTTAATCCACCACGCTGCTCTATTATTAAGCGGATAATTTTCGTACTTACGAGTAAAAATCGTTCTATGGTATATGACAAGAAACGAGACTGATTAAAATTGACTTTTTAATGTGCTTAAGAATGTATTCTACGTACAAGACTATTTCGTTAAACGAAGAAAATCAATTAAAATTAAGAGACGGTCCAATAATAAACTTGGACCACACCGTAGATTGAAACTGCTTGTTTTAGAATATAAACGTCCTTTGTCTACACATATCGGACCGTATAACGAGGTATATCGAATTATCCGCACAATACACCTTTGTGAACTATACACTGTACTACCACACGACACTATATACTTGTTTACATTTTCTCGGTAGCTATATTGAAAATAATGGACGACAAAATAATCCTTTAAAAAATATTTAAAATATATTTAATCATATTTTATTTTATATTATTTTTTATTTTATATTATTTTTTATTTTATATTATTAATCATATTTTAAAACCCGCCTGCCCAGCGTGGTGACTATAGGCAAAAAACATGAGTTCGCGCTATTTTTGGCGTGAACTTGTGTAGGCCTGCGTCCAGCAGTGGACTGTGATTGGCTGAATAATGATGATGATGATGAGATTTTAAAATTGCGAGACTAGTTGCCTCCATGAAGATCTAGTACGGAAACCGAGCTAAAGCCGCTGAAGAAGGAAGGATTGGCTTAATACATATATTTAGAACTTGAAGTTTAGTGAAACACGAGACACAATAAGCCAATGTTTTGCTGAGATTACGCTATGGCTGAAAGTTCAATACACAAATACAATTCTTGTCATTTACATAAATTTAAACTGTTTAATAGGAAATATAAAATTTTAAGAATGTTTACAATCTTATTCTTGAATGTACTTAAACTTTACTACGTTATCAAAAATGGAAAAATCAAGTAATATTGTTACACATACGCAAGAATGTCAAACACGTGTCACATTCTCTAAATGGCTGAATAGCAGTATTGAATGTTGTAACATTACAAACTGACCCCGGAATTGTCACATCCCATCAAGTAGGCTATGTATACATGTCTCAAAATCCATGCATAGCTTGAACTATAGTATTTGTTTTAGAACTATAGAAAAACCGAGCAAGCGCGAATCGGCCTCGCGCACCGAGAGTTCCGTACAAAAATTATTAAAGATATTTTTATTATATGGTGTAACTAAAAATGTATGTTTTTTTCAATTTTTTCTTTATCTGTCCTATCAGACGTTGCTTCGTACCAAATTTTAAGATTCTGAATTCACGGGAATTACCCTGTAGGTTTAGTGTCCCTTGCAAGTGTCGAAATTTTGCAGCATAAATAAATCATCTTTTGATTACGTTGGTTTAAAAGTTTAATTTTTTCACAGCTCCAAAGGGATAGTAGATTTGAGTATTGCTTGACATCTATATGCATTCCTGTGAAAAAGGGTCTTGACAGACAGACGGACAACGTAGCGACCATATAAGGGTTCCGTTTTTTCCTGTTGAGGTACGGAACCCTAAAAACAAATCTTGCATTCGAGCAAGTTTTGCATTTTTTCCTCTGTTTACAAAGTAGCACCTTTGCAGCAATAGACTCGAAGAACGCACGTTTCTCAATAAACGAGATGTGTCTTCTAAGCATATGGTTCAATAATGTGTGCAAAAACAATAGCGATATCTTATTGTTTCTATTTATATATTGTTACGAACACAAAGAAACTAGCGCCATGCCATGCCATCTTCGAGGCGACTTCAAGAGTGAAAACTAGTGATCAAGAGTGGTACCAGCGAAACCTACGACATTGGCTACGACTTAGGACATCGTGAGTGCTTAGTGTTTGAACTTAGTGCTTAGTGCTTTGTGTTGGACCTAGTGCTAGTGAATAAAGTCTTGAAAAGAGTCAGCAGGTCTTTCTCTCCAAATCCTTCGAACCCTAACACGTAACAATATGTATAATTTCTTTGTATATTTATCAGCAAAAAGATTAGTTATAAGTTGGCTGTTACCTATAACACAAGCATTAAGTTGCTTATTTAGGAACAGATGACCGTGTGTGTGTGTGTGTTTCAAAGGTATTTATTTATATTTAAGACTAGCGGTGGCCGCGACTTCGTCCACGTGGAATTAAAAAAAAATATTGTTCAGTTCGCAGATTTACAAAATAATAAAAATAAGAAGTAACTTACTTAAACTTTTATTTTAAAAATCAATAAATTTCTAAAATAAAAGTTGCCTAATTTACTTCTCTTACTACTTACTTACTTTCATATTAAATCAGCTATCTGCAAAATCGGTTTAGCCGTTTCAGACATTAGCTGGAACAAACAGACAGACAGACAGACAAAAATTGTAAAAAATATTATTTTAGTATACGAGTATGTACCGTGTATACGTCCATATATACGTCCATATATGGCGGTTGTGGGTTCGATCCCCGTACATGACAAACATTTGTATTGGACATGCAGGTGTTTGTCGTGGTCTGGGTGTTTGTGAAGTCCTTGTGGGTCTCCCCACCGTGCCTCGAGAGCACGTTAAGCCGTCGGTCCCGGTTGTTATCGTTTACACCTGATAGCGATCGTTACTCGTAGTAGGGAATATATCCGCTAACCCACATTGGAGCAGCGTGGTGGATTAAGCTCTGATCCTTCTCCTAGATCGGGAAAGAGGCCTATGCCCAGTGGTGGGATATTACAGGCTGAAGCGATACGTCCATATACATAAATTATAATTTATGCGTTTAATTTACTTAGTTTTTTTTATTATTTTAATATTACAAACAGACACTTCATTTCTTTTAATTGTATTGATATTCGTCTTAATTTGCGGATTGTTTTTATACGTGGGATTATTGGAATAAAACATACGTTTATTTATTCCTAAGGTAATAAAATAAGTGCCTTGGGCAAAAATCGACAGATATAATTATGTACATTTATTATTGTATACGCATATAATACATAGTTATATACACTAACAAACCATACCTTTCTATTTAAGGTATATTATTATATAAATTTTGATCATAAATTCGATACCCTTGTTTGATTGGCACAATTGACAATAGTTAAGTGTGTATTGTACGAACGATATCTGGTTATTTGTGTACTAATATGTGTTTGATATAATTATATGTATGTACACAACGACAAGACGAAAATAGGGAAAATGAACAAAATGAAATATATAATAAAAATGTATAAAATAATCAGTAAAGTCCCACTGCTGTGGAAAGGTTTGTTTCTCTATATAGGAGAAGCATCGAAGACTAATCTACCACACTGCCCCATAATGGACCAGTGCATGATTTCCCTACATATAAGTAACGATATCTATTAGTTGAAAATGGTAACAAGCGGAGTCGATAGCTTAACGTGTGTCTAAGGACAGTAAGGAGACTCAGACATACACATTGACAATAAATAAATATTTGTAAAAATACAAATATCTGCCCCGAAATGGAATCAAACTCACGTATGCCGGTGTTAGGCGATTTCATGCACTACACCAAGCCTAAAACTTTGATGCTTACTCTCAATTGTTGTCTAGTTTAAATAACATTTTGATTAACAATTTTTTAAGTAAAACTAGAAACGTACGCTTGACTTGGAGAGTAAGCTGGCGAATGCGTGACGAGAGCGTTACGAAAAGTATGATCGGGCCAGGCGAACGGAAGTTGAGAGGGAGTTATAAGCTCGTGAAGATAGAAAGAGAGAGACAGGGAGTTACGTTTCTTAAGCATTACCTATTTCAGTCGTGTGATCTAAAACACACTTGTTTTTTTTTATATTAATATAATTGCTTTTTGATTAAATTGGTACGGATCGAATTTTAATTAAGCCGCTCTCCAATCTTTTTAATGGAAAGAAACCTTAAAATTACTCGAATAATTTCACTCGAACAATTTTTTATTGAAGTAAATACAACGGGAAACATTATGCTTAAGTTTCGCATCGACCCAATTGGAAAAGTACCTTAAGCTTAAAAAAGATTGCAGCAAACAATACCGGTCCCGGTACAGTGTGGTGTTCCTGTGGTAAGGAAGCAAGAACTCCTAGTTAGGTTAGATAAGGATAATGGTAGAGTCGGTATCGGGGGCGTCGTGGTAGTATGCGAAAGTGATCCCATGCCCCCCCCCCACTAAGGTGCCAGCAGAAAACACACATGTATTACAGTATGATTTTAGTGGATAGTCATGCAGTCTGCTGTGAGCTTCACGCTCCCGTCGCCCTCGGACGGCGGGGCTAGTGCGTAAACTGCATTTCCCCATCTTAAAAAAAAGAAAAGAATAGTAGAGTCGGCAAGTTCCCCGACACGCATGCGAAAGCGATCCCGTAGCGCCCCGCTATGACGATGCTCCGCTGCGTTTTAGTGAATATTCTGGATCGTCACTCCGAGCCTGGAGTCTCACACTTCCGCCAGCCTCGTCGGCGAGGTGTGAAAAAGCATTTGCCAGTAAATAAAATGGTAGAGTCGGCAACGTTATTGTAACACTTTCGGTATTGCAGGTTTTCTTGGATTTTGACAAATTTTTAAGATAAGAATCATTGAAGGCTGATTGGGAAAATTCAGCTTAAATATTGTAATCAAAGTTTAGTGAACAAAGATTTCTTTTGTAATATAATTTATGAATTAATAATTAGTTAATTATTAAGTTCATGTCAAAATAATATCATGTGTACTATTTACACAGAAAGAAAAGACAATAAAAAAAGTTGGAGCATCTAATTTTTTTAAAATTCTATTCCAAGGCACTGTGAGAACGATAGTAAGTGATACGTTCGTAAACACTTTTGTCAAGACGAATCAGTGTGGTTTGAAAGTTATGACGAAGGATAATCAGCCGTCGGACGCACTGATCATTGTGACTCATGTCTGACTTCAACAAATATTACAATGACATTTTGTGATCGTAGGCTTCTATATTTTATTTTAGAAATAAGACAACCACAAGATCGTACAACAAAATTGTAAAAAAAGTCCGTCCGTACAAAGTACGCAAGTCAGAAGTGAAACTTCTTTGACAAACTAAAAGATAAATAATTAATTAAAAACTAATTGAAAACTAAGGTAAAGCGGGATACGAGGCGGATAGCGCCTGTACCGGACGAAGTAGGCGGTATCATAATTAAAAAACGTTGCCCATCAAAACGTTGCACTTCTTCGTAACGTTTCATTTGTAAAAAAATTACCCTCATGCGCCTTAAGAAGTTTCACTTAAAAAAAAATAAGTAATTGATTAGTTAGTGTGTATTATATCATTTTATTTAAAGCGAACAAAGTTGCAGGCGGTAGCTACTTTATTCTTATGTTATAAAAGGAATTTTGTTAACACATTTATAATCTCGGTCTAGGTGGTGTTAATCACTTAAAGGCTCTTTTATCACAGACCTTAAATTATTAACACCGCGATGACATATTATATGAAGAATTAAAAGCTGTATTTTTTTATATACACGTAGTGGACTATGAGGTAGTCACAAGATATTTATTTATTAAAATATTTGAAATTGTGATTTTTTTTTACATTCAGATATAAAACAATGGAAATAAGAAAAAGCGATCCCTGACGAGTTAATTAGATGACTAAGGAAACGTCCGTGTCCCGCCGGGTCTCAGCCCATTCCATTCGATTCAATTAGCGACAAACTGAACTTTACCGCATTTTGCTGATACTTGAAAGATTATAATTAATAGTAACTTAATACTATAGATGTTTACACTAAGTATTTTTCAAAAAATGTAAATTTATGTAAAAACGTAGATATAACCATCAGAAAGACGTGTAACTGCCGTAATCGTCACAGTTATCACGATATCAATTGCTTTAAAAAACAGGAATTGTAGATTTGACGGTAGCTAACAATTTCTGATCGCTCGCATATTAGCAATAAAATATTTGGCAAAAACTTTAGTAATAAAATAATTGTGTCTGCGGTCACCAACACACCTGCCCAGCGTGGTGACTATGGACAAAAGACATGAGTTCACAAGCAACTTGGGGAGGCCTATATCCAGCAGTGGACTGCGATATGCTGAAGTGATAAACATTAATCTATATATCAATACGTAAAGCAGCAACTTTGTACCCCTTTTTAAGAAAATTGCACGGACGGGGAGTATGAGATTTCGTACACTTATAGTTTATGTAGAGGAGTGCTGAATTTTTATATTTTTTTAATATTATGCATAAAAATATATTAAATCAATTTAAAAATAAAAAAACATTACACACATTTCCATGTATTTGACACACACGCGCATATTATACTCTTTTGTCGATTGTCAAAGTTTGTAGTCAAATTTAGAAAAATTTAAAAACGGTTCTTTATTTTTATATATATATTTTTTTGGTTTTCTTTAATTTAAATTTTTAATTATGGTCGAATTTCGACCTCTGGGCGACCACTAGTAATAATAATAAGCACTAAATATTAAATATTATGTAGTTGTTTTTTTAATCTTTAATCGGTAACGCACTTTTAACATTTTTATAATTAATTTTTATGAACGCTTAGTGGGCTTTTCGTTGGTATTTCGAAACAAAAAAATAAATAAATACTAAATTCCATCTACAGCTATAATCTCCGCGTATAAATTCTCGGTATATAAAAAAGTGATATGCTTGTCCGAATTTTCGTCAATCCTTATCTGAAATAGTAGGGAAACAAGGCAATCTGTCCCGAGTTAATTAGATCACTATGGAAATGTCCCGAGTTCCGGCGCGTCCCGACTCCCGACGCGTCCCGGCCAATTCCGTTCAATGCAATTAGCAACAAGCTGAGTTCTAGCGCTTTTAGTTGAGACACTCGTAATGTCTGTCTGCAATCCGATTTATTAAATTAAAAAAAAATACTTGGTATTTTTATTGACTTAAATATGTTTCAAACATTAAATATAATATTAATTATATCAATAACTAGATATTTATTTACATTTCATTAGAGATACCTGGCGGCCTGGCTTGTGAGCCTGGCCTCACAAGCCAAGCCGCCTTAACAATAACCTCTTGACGCGTCTCTAAGCGACAGGGGTGTATGTAACAACTGATGCTGATGCTGTAGCTCAACCTGGCGCGCTTCTCCGTCACTTTTTGATTGAAAACGACTGCACCAATTGGATAATTCTTTTTTATTTTCGTTCTATATTATCCGGATAAGATTTCTATAATAGAAAATTAAAAATAGCTTCACATTGCTATTTATTCGTTGACTAGCTAACTTCTGGGTGTCGGTATTTTTGTAACTAGCTAAATTCACATTGCTAACTTAATCTTCGTTGACCAACTAACTTCAGACTGTCGGTTTTTTGTGACGCTGTGCGCGCGCATAGTAAACATTTATTCACATCATTTTATGTATAGCTTCTAAAACCGATATCTTCACGCAAAAGGTGGTAGGAAGTTCACCGTTTAAGTTAATATATTATATTACAGCATCCAATCGGTCCATTCAGATTCGATTCTCGCCTCGAGTCTGGGTTTGATATGTATTTATTTATGTATAATTATTATTTGTATATCTATATACGCTGTGTGGTTACGGAATTAAGAATATAGCCACCCCCTTTCTATTTGTGGGTGTAGTAAGAGGTGACTAAGGGATAACACAGTTCCACTACCCAGGTGTTGACAGGTCAAAACAAAGAATGCAACAAGGGTTGTAAATAAAAAAAACCGCTTAAAAATACCCTGTGCACCAACGGTATGTTTTAAGGATATATAAATTTGACATTCCACTAATCTAATAAGACTTATTACATACATGATAATGTAAGTGCGACTTAAAATACCATCAGCGCCTTCTATTACGAAACCTCAGAACTAAATTAAAGTTTTTGTTTGTATAGTGTGTATGATTTAGTTAATTATTTATTTATTTTAACAAACTTATCCCTGACAATCAAAAATACGACTAAAACAGTAAATTGACACTGACGTTCTTAGGCCTTTCAAAAATCCGGCGTTTCGCTTTCATAGATAAGATAAGACTTTATTAAATGTCTTATGTCAGTATTTGAAATTCAGTGTTCTTTGATCTTGGTAAGGGTTTCCTAACTTTATAGACTTTGCCAGCGACGTCAACTTCAATTTCTAAGCAATAATAAACCAACAATATATTTTTATTAATGGACATCTCTCGCAAACTCGACGGTGTTACCTTTTGTATCATTAATTGTCATCGTTTGTAATATTCTGTGTGATTTCAATCTGAAACCTAACAAACGAAGTAATCTTTGAGCACTTTCATATTTTTTTAATGAGTTAACTTGCAATATATATTGAAATTTTCTTAAAATTTCAATTATGTCTCGTCCTGAATTTTAAGCGCATTATTTGCGGGCAGGTCGGGAAGAATGATTATTCTTTTTGCCCGCAAATATTTTTACGCCTACGGTAGTATCGGATATTATGTTTAGGTATTATCCTCTTCTTTATTACAGCCTTAAAAACATTCTTTGAATTAATCAATGTAGCACAAAATTATTAATTTAGAAAAAAAATTTTTTTTGAATACTTGTTTAAAATGCTTAAATGCATCTAGCTTAAAATATACGGCTACGTGTTTAAAGTTTATAGCTCTGAAGACGACATTCACTGTGTTGAACGTATTTATTATAAAAAAAAATATTGTTGACGCCGCGTTGGCGCAACGGTCACAGCCATGGATTGTATCTGTTGCGCTGGCGGTTACGGGTTCGATCCCCGCACATGACAAATATTTGTATTGGCCATACAGGTGTTTGCCGTGGTCTGGGTGTTTGTGCAGTCCTTGTGGGTCTCCCCACCATTCCTCGGAGAGCACGTTAAGCCGTCGGTCCCGGCTGTTATCATGTACACCTGACATGACTCTAAAATATCAAGATAACAGATTTAAATTGAAAAATTTCTAACAAAATATATGAATTTCTATATAATTATTTAATTTAAAGAGTGAAGAATATATGTAAAAAGCGCAAAGCTGCACATGAAATAATTAAATAAAATACAAAAAAAAATGTTTCATAGCATTTTAACTGAGATAGGCCACACAGCAGGATATATCCTGCTCAAAATCTGGAGCAGCCAGACTGGGACTACATTGACCTTACAGAAGAACACAGCTAAATAATACTGCTTTCAAGCTTCTTTATGTCCCTGTTGGTGAGTAAGGTGACCAGAGCTCCGAGAAGGAATTGAGGATAGGGTCGGCAACGCGCTTGCGATGCTTCTGGTGTTGCCGGTGTCTATAAGCCACGGTAATCGCTTGCCATCAGGTGAGCCGTACGCTTGTTTACCGACCTAATTGTATAAAAGTAAGAAGTGTTGAGAAAAAGTCTTTTAACGCTTTCTTCTCTCTCTTCGGTATACGTACTGAGCGGGATGGGACCGCTCAGTACGTATACCGCGGGAAAAGGAACTTCGTTCCAAAAAGAATCATCAAAATCGGTTCACCTGATAAAAAGTTCTGAGGTAGCACACATAAATTAATACAATGGAATTGAGAGCGTCCTCCTTTTTTTGACAACTGCTTTAACTCTTACGCCTCGTTACAATTTTTAAGTCCTTTTTAATTGACAAGCAAACTTTTTACTAAAAACGAAAATAATAACGGTCCTCTCATACCACTATCACGTCATCAGCCTTCGTTAATATGACAGTAGTAATAAAATAACGATTTTTCGATAAAACCTCATTTTCGCGCCCCAAATTGACATTGTAATCATTTACTGACAGATGTTCAAAATAATGATAGCAGAATCGTAAGCAGCAAGTGTTCGATGCTAGTTACTCATATCAGAAAGAAAATTTGAAAAAATTGTACATATTTCTACTCCATGGAGGATTCGAAACTTTGAATTTATGGAGCTGTCAAAAGACATCAGAAAAATCGCCAACAAACATATTATTATAGTAAATAGATTAAATAATGACCTGACAAAAGAATATTATTGTTTTATTTTATTTTTTACATAAAAAATATACTTTTACATAGTAGAGTAAGTTTTACGTCTTCACGGTGCGAACATAAAAATCTTTCAAAAGTTAGTGTTCATTAAAACATTTTTTTTATGTAACTTTGTCGGCAAACAAGCGTGCGACTCACCTGGTGGTAAGCAATTACCGTAGCTTATAGATGTCTGATGATTCTGTAAGGGCGAGTGTCTACCTTAGTCGAGCTGCTCCATATTTTGAACAGGATATTCCTGCTGTGCCCTACCTCAGTTAATAATAAATGAATAATAGAAAGCAAACACCCGAACTAATATTTAATGAACGACAGTTACTTATTGAGGATGTTACTTTCGTTACTGATAAAAATAATTATTGTAACAAACTAATGGGGAATTAAAAATTTACGGAAATTACACCAGCCAGTCATAACATGTTATTTAAAAACAAAACAATCATTTGTACAACAATCTACTTGGATGCAAGTAAAACTGTAAAGAATGTCTATTAAAAGGGGAATATTTTAATAATCACTATATCTGTACGATAAAAGATTAAATAAAAGCTAAATTAAAATTATTTCAACCGACTTAATAAATAGTCATGTTTCTATTTTCTAATAACTTGCGGCTGTCATAAAATACCTCACAAAGAAAGTTCTCAAACGTTGATCAGAATTCTTTTGAAAACCAACATCGTACGGTCTTTATGAACGAAGAATTTATACGAGCTAGAGAGCTCTGCCATCTGAATCGATATTATGTACCTTTTGTCACAAGAATGGTCCCATAACTCCGTCTTACACCAGTTTTCGTGACCTAAGGATTATATGTAGCTAGATATAAGTTATGCTGGCCTTTATTCTTTAAAAAAAATGTACAATACAAGGACAAAGAGTGAAGATACTTTGATACTGTATTTATGTATATTATACAAGCTGAAAATCAACACTCAGACCGCAATAAATGTCTTCATAGCCTTAACAAAGTCAAAATCAATCCAGTAATTTTCCGTATATTTTTAATTGCTCATTTGCTGTGATCACTGTACCGAAAGCACCAACCAAAATAATTTGAATTGAATGCAGTCCATCGTTTGTTTAAGCAATTCAATCCTAAAACAATTTTAAAATACAAATGTAATTCGTATTTCGAAGAACAAATAAATCCTAAGCTCTTATATCTGTGTACGATAGAACAAAACGACTTCAGAGAACATCTAAATATTTCAATGACATTCCGAAACTGTATTGAATAAAATGACAAAAAAATGTGCACTTTATACACGGAAATATTAGAACATGTTGGAAACAGTACAATAAAATAAAATTTAATAACAAACGCTCACGACGACACACGACGCGTTGACGGTCACAAACTGGCTGGTCGCCCTAATGATCGCAGGTTTGATCTTAGCAAAGATTTGTATAAGCCATAATGTACAATTAGTGAGGTCTGGGCTGGGCGTTTATATCCGCAGAGAGGATCAGGAATTTCTTGCTCAAAATATGGAGCAGCCCGACTGGGGAAGTACCTCGACCTTACAGAAGATCACAGCTAAATAATACTGCTTTCAAGCAGTATTGTTTTCCTGTTGATGAGTAAGGTGAGCAGAGCTCCTGGGGGGAGGGGGGATTGGGTCGGCAACGCCCTTGCGATGCTTCTGGTGTTGCAGGCGTCTATAAGCTACGGTAATCTCTTACCATCAGGTGAGCCTTACGCTTGTTTGCCGAACTAGTGATATAAAAAAAAAACAAATGCGTTATTTCGGTAAGGCAACTGTTATGTACTGTTATACATTTTTATCCTAACTTTTTCTTGATAATATTACAAATTTCAAGCTTTTAATGCATGAGGAAAAGTTTTCCTTTATAATGTACTATCATTATCCCCTGTTCCCCTTCCAATTGAAATCATTAATATATTTTACATAATATTATTTGTTATCACAATACTCCTACATCGGGAAAGAGGCCTATGCCCAGCTGTGGGATGTACAGGCAGAAGCGTACGTAATATTATGTGCAAAGGAAAAGAGTTACTATAACAATGATATTAATTATTAATTTAAAATAAGTGCATTGTTAAAAAAAATTTAAAGTATTTATTTTTCTAATTATAATTTATTTTTGTGCTGTGTGGCTACGGCATTGAAGAATATAGCCACCCCCTCTCTTCCCGTGGTCGTCGTAAGAGGCGACTAAGGGATAATACAATTTCATTACCACCTTGGAATTTATAAAGCCGACCGATGGCGGGATAACTATCCAACTGCTGGCCTTGAAATACACGGGCCGAAGATGGACAGCAACGTCTTCAATGCGACAAAGCCAGCCCCACGGTCACCAACCCCACCACTAAACTAAATCCGCACCATTAAAGCAAAGCAGTTAATGCGTTTCTATTAATATGAGGCTAAACGCAAAACTTGAGGAAGAGTAATAATTCTTTTAACTTCTCACGTTCGACAGTTTGTAAGTCAGAACAACGTCTGCTATGTCAGTTAGTTGAGTTTATACGAAAATCTCAACTACCTAAAATTTTGGTCTTATGTTTTGAATTTTAGATAATACTAGCTGACTCGGCAAACGTTGTCTTGCCGCTAAACGCTATTTAAAAATAGGGTTTGGTGGTAAAAGGGTGAAAATTTAGGGTTGTATGTATTTTTCAACGCCAAATCATAATAAAATAAAAAATAAATCATTTATTTAAAAATTAAAAAAAAAATGGGGTGGACTACCCTTAACATTTAGGCGGATGAAAAATAAATGTTGTTCGATTCTCAGACCTACCCAATATGCACACAAAATTTCATAAGAATTGGCCAAGGCGTTTCGGAGGAGTTTAACTACAAACGCCGCGACACGAGAATTTTATATATCAGATAATAAAATTTCAAAATAAACGTATGTATGTATATATATTTAAAATTATATATCATTGAATATAACAGAGGTTAACAGTAGGATAATTAAAAAAACTTTAACTGAAAATTTGTGATGTTATATAGTAACTGATGTCTCAGTCTCGTACATTAAGAAGGTTCATCGTGACATATATTCAAAAAACAGATAATAACTGCTTACATAAATTATATACCTATTAGCACATAATTTCACACACGGACGAACAGAACACAAACTTGTTAATGTTATTACAATAAATGAAACATGAAATAATTTTGTTGTAACTGAAAGCGGTGAAACGCACGGCGTTAAAGCGAGCTGTTCAACTCATATTTCCTAAGTACTTCTCACAAAATATGGACCATATGAAAAAAATTTGACAAATATTTAAGGTTATAAAGAGGAAAGTTTTTTGAAGTAAAACTTCTTTACGTACGCTTGACTTGAGGACTAAGCTGGTGAATGTGCGATGAGAGCGTTACGAAAAGTGTGATCGGGTGAGGCGAACGGAGTAAGAGTGAGAAGTGTGAGCACACATTTTCTTTCTTTCTTTCTTTCTCTCAGGCCTATTGTGCAGGCCTATTGTGGAGAAGATTTACATCAGTCGTAAGACCCACTCGTTTTTTTTTTTATTGATTTTTTTTAACAGACAATCGCAAATACTACTGCAATGATTTTAAAAAAATCTTTTGCAAAAAAGATATTTTTTTCAGACTATATATTTTGTATTACAATAGCTTAAACAAATATAGGCAAGACTGGCTTTAATAAATAGATATATGTATATCATAAGTAGATAAACAAAAATACAAGAAGTCCAAAATGCTGGTTAGTATGAAAATACCTTAAGTTCGCTTTGTAGCTCAGAACAGAATATACTAGCTGAACTGGCGACGCAAAAGCGGCTAATAAACTATTACTTGCAATTTTATAGCCACCAGATTAACCACAGCCTGGCCGTTAACCGACCGAATAAATCTAGCTGTAACTGGCAACATTTAAGAATACAGATAATAAACAACGTTTGAAATAAGAACACGATTATTTCGTACGAGTATCGTTAAATTTATTTTAGTTAAAAATAAAATAGAAAATGGCAAGAGTTTATATATAATGTAAATAATGTAATGCATGAATATTATTATATATTATATCTTCTAATATATAAAATTCTCGTGTCACAGTTTTCGTTGCCATACTCCTCCGAAACGGCTTGACCGATTTTGATGAAATTTTTTGTGACTATCCGGTATCTATGAGAATCGGCTAACATCTATTTTTCATCCCCCTAAATGTTAGGGGTAGTCCACCCCTAATTTTCATTTTTTTATTTTTTAGACAAAATTTTTAATTTCTATTTTTTTATGATACAACATTAAAAAATACATACAACCCTAAATTTTCAACCCTCTACCATCAACCCCTATTTTTAATAGCGTTTAGCGGCAAGACAACGATTGCCGGGTCAGCTAGTTATGATATAGATATCTATACATGCCGCCAAGACAGCGGAAATTCACTGGATTCAGAGAGCACAGAATGGAGTGGCGAGCATTAGGGGAGGCTTACGTCCAGCAATGGACTTGTAAGGATTATATATATATTTCGTGTCACGATGTATGTGGGCGATAAACTCCGAAACTACTGAACCAATTTTTATTAAATATTGTAAGCATCTGTAATTTGGTCCAACTTGGGAGATTTTACCTCAATTGGACCTGGTAGGTGGCGCTGCTATCGGTAGGTAGCAATCAAATCTGGTAACTGTTTTACGAGCAGGATAACGTCTGCTGGGCTGGCTAGTTATGTTATATTATTGCTTAATCAGAAAATAATTAAAATTATTAAATAAAACATCTCAATCAGTGTATACATAAATCTAAAGGTTTACATAATAAAGCTACGTCTTACTAGTATCACTCGTATCTTATCTCCGAGATCCTCGCTACATAGACTTTTTGTCCATTTGGCTCGCGACGAAACTTTTAACATAGAGTTACCGTTTAGTTTTAGTTTAGCCTTCCAAGCTTAAAGGATCTTTGCTGCGCTAAACAAAATTTTAAGTACTAAGTTAGTATAATTTTACTTGTTAATTTTAACTAACTAAAACTAAGATTTTGTTGTATACTAAGTGCGCCCGCGACTTTGTCCGCGTGGAATTTAAAAAGAAATATTTTTCAGTTCACAGAGTTATAAATTAAATAAATTTCTAAAATTAAAATAACCTAAGTTACTCCTCATTACATCAGCTATCTGCCAGTGAAAATCCCGTCAAAATCGGTCAAATCGTCAAGTAAAAACGCATTATTAGATATAACTCGAAAAGTTATTGTTAGATCTTAAATAAATTTAAATGGGACCAAATGACACACACCACCTTTCGATTAAAATAAAATTTGTCGAAATCGCTCCACCTAGTCAAAAGTTCTGAAGTAACATACATAAAAAAAAATACAGTCGAATTGAGAACCTCCTCCTCTTTTGGAAGTCGGTTAAAAACATTAGGTATATAACCTACAGCCTTCCTCAATAAATGAGCTATATAACACTGAAATAATTTTTCAATTCTGACCAGTAGTCCTGGAGATTAGCGCGTTAAAGTAAAGAAACAAACAAACGAACTCTTCAGCTTTATAATATTATTATAGATACTCTACTGATACTATTGGGGGGGGGGGGATTTATAAAGGTTAATTTCTGTTGTCATCGTCACTACAAATGTCAATGACTCATAGAAATAGGCAAAGCAAATTTAACACGAGAAATAAAAAGAAATACAGTCACTCTAATAACGACATATTATATATTACAAATAAACTATTATGCATTGCAAATTATAATGCAGTGTTTAGTGAACTAATTTATTGCAATGTGTATAGTATGCGCTAAATATGTAACCTAAACTAAATTAATGTATTTCGAAATAACAGCTAATGTTTAATTATCATATAAATTATTATTTAACTTATTATATTAAAACTGAAATTGCAAAATTGGAATTGTTATTACATTACACCGCCAGTTTGCTTTTTATGTCCATCTGTAAGATATTAGTACCGCTCTCTAGCAGCTTAAGAACGACAAAAATGCCATACGATGAAATAGTCTTAGGAAGGCCCATATAAGTTGGCAGTCAACCGACTTCATAAGTCTTTTGCCTATGTTAATGTCCGTCAATTACGTGGGTAGACCGGAATAGTGTAATTCCAAAATTATTAAGGAATTGTAGACGCATCCCATTGCTAAGAGTCTTCGCGAATCGACTCTCTCGTAAATTCAACGACTTCTAACCTCCAGAAAAACCCAGATCCCGAAATATTTTAAATCGTTACACTACTTACATATATTGTCACAGAATATAAAAAAATCTAAGACGCTATTCTTGAGTTAGTGACAACTTATACTTATAATATATAATCAAAAATATATCATTCTCATAAAAAAAAATTTAAAGCAATTATCACGCATATATAGTGACATTTTCGCCAGTTGCTTTTTGTCACGTAATCACCCTACAGATCACTTAACCAATAATGCAAAGATACTTGACGTTTTCGTACAAGAATCAGGGCCAAGATAGCTCGATGAGTGACGAAGTGGTAATATATTTGACACACAGTTAGAAAAACCGACGGGCATTAAGTAAGAAACTATGTACGATCTTATGTATGATTAACCTTTCGAAATACATTTTCTTTATGTAACAGCCCTGTAGCTCACTCAATGAACAATGTAAAGAGATACTTGGCGTATTACTAGAAGCAGAGTGCCGACATAGCTTGATAAGTCACAAGGTGGAAGTAAGTGAAAGTTCGAAAGACCAATGGACATTACTTAAGAAAGTACCATTACATTACCATACCTACATACCATAAAAATCAAAAATCAAAATCAAAAACCGCTTTATTCAAATAGGCTCCAAGAGCACTTTCGAATCGTCATTTTACAAATTAAAACTTTAAAAATAAATTATTATTTTTGTAAAAGTGAAGCTACTACCGATTCGGAATGTAGATTCTGCAGAGAAGAATCGGCAAGAAACTCCGCAGTTACTCTTTTGAAAATACATACATACATTATTACCTCTTACAAATAAGTGGTGTTTTTTTAAAGGTACACAAGCTTAAATCATAATAAAGGAAAGAAATATATTTTATTATTAATGAAACGGGCTTTCTTAGATAGAAAATTTTACAAAATTAATGTTTAAGTATGTTTTCAGCCATGTGGCCATCACGGCTGGCGCGTACAAGGTGCAAACTGGAACACCATTTTTCACAAACTTTTCGAAGTGTTTACGGCCGTATTTTGCCAATTACTCTTCGAATGTTGATTTCCAGGTGTTCAATTATTTCCAGTTTATAAAATTTCAACAAATACAAAATTTCAACAAATACAAAATTTCAAGAAATACAAAACTTCAACAATTTGCAAGCGTTGCTTTCTTATAAGTCTATCCATAATGCAATGTAAAAACAAACTAAACAAAAAGCAATTTTTAGATGTTGAATTGTCAAATAAAGCAGTGTTCCTAACTCAAAGTTGTGAACCTCTAAAAAAATATCATTATAACTAATTTTCTATACTTTGAATTAAACCCACTCAATATAAATGTATATGAAATATGTATCTATTTAAACGCGATGTAAATAGCTACATAATAAACATGGAATGTACTAGCGAGAGTATACGAATATGTAACATGAAATTACAGTCATATATATTCTGTATATAATAAGTACAGGATATGTTGGGAGGCTGAGTCGGCGCGACTGTAAATCTAATGGCGCGGCGCGTTGCGAATGCAGCGACAAGCACCCTTTGTGGAATTATATAGAGTCAATACAACTACTAAAAAAGATTTTTTTATTGACTGACTTTGTGCTACAATCTTTCAGTATTAATTGCTTAAATTCTTGTCGATTTGCTAATATATTATCCATAATTGTGTTTACTTGCAAACGAAAAAAAAAACCGACTTCAATTATCAATTTCAATCTTCAATCATCGACGAGTAATACAACGTAGATCGACGAAAAAATAGTCAAGTAACTACGCGTTAGCAAAGATTACTCAAAAAGTAGTTATCAGATCTCAATAAAATTTATATGTGACCACATGATAAACATCAGCTTTCGATTAAATTAAAAATTATTAAAATCGGTACACCCAGTAAAAAGTTATTGCGGATTTTCAAGAGTTTCCCTCGATTTCTCTGGGATCCGATCATCAGATCCTGGTTTCCTTATCATGGTACTAAACTAGGGATATCTCCTTTCCAACAAAAAAAGAATTATCAAAATCGGTGCATCCAGTAGAAAGTTATGCGGTGTAATACAACGTAGGTCGACGAAAAAAGCGTCAAGTAAAAACGCATTATTAGATATAACTCGAAAAGTAGTTGTTAGATCTCAAATAAATTTAAATGGGACCAATTGGCACACACCACCTTTCGAGTAAAAAATTTTTATCGAAATCGATCCACACGGTCAAAAGTTCTGATGTAACATACATAAAAAAATACAGTCGAATTGAGAACCTCCTCCTTTTTTGGAAGTCGGTTAAAAAATTAATTATTCTTCTGTAAATCAAAATCGTAAAAAAACATAATTTATGATGATTGGTCTGCCTAATTATATGATATTTTACTATTTTACAGATGAACGTGATATGTGTAAGAATTTTGCCGTTGCTATCTCGACCGCACTGATCAATTTCCTTCGTGTATTCTCCATTCTACGTGACATTGGCGAAATCATCTGTGCTCATTTGGCACTATTGAAAGAACCCTGAAGAAGAAGAAGAAGAAGTAGAAGAAGAAGAACTTTGCCCAAAAAAATTTTCAAAGACAATAAATTAATATTACTATATGCTACACTATACTGAATTTTTAGTGCTAGCAATTTAGCACTTGAAATTCAGTTACACTCAACCTTGATTTAAAACTACTTCGTTCATAAACGATAATATATTATAAGCGAATAAGTAAACTCAATTTATAATCACAGCCCATATAAGAATTTAACATTTTCACACATACTTTTTTTTCGTATCCAGCAATAAAACAAGCAAATTTTCGTAGCGAAAAATTACCGCTAGAATAAACATAAGTCCCTCAATCTCAAAACACGTAATCCCGTCGTTTTAATCTCCAACGCTCCATTACCCAGGGTCGGGGTAACCCAAATACAATTTTATGTCATTATTGATTTACCATATAAGTCACCCGTGCGTGGTGTGCCTTCGCTTAATATGATATTCGAATGTCTCTGTACACTCGTCTTCATAAGCTATTCATGGTTGAGATGTTGTCGTTAAAATTGTTATAAATTTCATGAATTCGAGTTTTAAAATATGTTTTTTTTTTCAAAAAGAGTATGTAGTTTTGTATTGTTACTTTAGAAATTATGTTTAAAAAGTAAAAAAAAAGTTATTTGTGAGTTTCGTACGATTACATGCAAAGCAAATAAGTTTTAAGTTAAAATTAATAAAAATATAAAAAAGAAAATACACAGTCCTAAATTTAAAATTTTTAATTTATTGTTTGATAATTGATAGCATAATTTTTATATTGTTAAACGCTTAATTAACTAGAAACTGCTTGAAATATAAACTGCGCGAATGCATTACATCATCGATATACTAGTTTTACCCAAGTTTATGCTCCTACACACATAGTTTTAGAAAACCAAGAATCACTTCAGCCTATCGCAGTCCACTGCTGGACATAGGCCTCCCCAAGTTCGCGCCACACATCCCGGTCTTCCGCAATCCTCATCCAGCATACACCGGCAATCTTACGTAGATCGTCGGTCCAACGGGCCGGAGGACGTCCCACACTGCGTTTGCCAAGACGCGGTCTCCACTCTAGGACCCGTCTACTCCAACGGCCATCGGTCCTGCGACACAGATGACCAGCCCACTGCCACTTCAACTTGCTAATTCTGTGGGCTATGTCGGTTACTTTCGTTCTCTCGCGGATAGTCTCATTTCTAATCCTGTCTTTGAGAGAGACCCCAAGCATAGTCCGTTCCATTGCACGTTGAGCGACTTTAAACTTGTGGACCAGTCCCTTGGTCAGTGTCCACGTCTCGGCTCCGTATGTTAACACAGGCAGGACGCATTGCTCGAAAACTTTTGTCTTCAAGCATTGCGGAATCTTCGAAGTGAAGACTCGACGGAGAAGAATCCTCCTATCGGCCTCCTTCTTGAAGTTGTTGCGGCCTAGTTGGATAGTATGGCCTAGGTAAACATAATCCTGAACAACTTCGAGAAGGGTACCATCGACCGATACCGGTATCGGTATGACTTAGTTGTTAAACCAAGAATATTATTACTTAATGGTACTGCATTCTTAATACTACTATGTTGTGTGTATGAAGTTTAAACTAATAATAAAATAATAATATTTTTTTTATAAATAGCTCAAATTTGTTGCATCATCTCTATACAAATCCAAAGCCGAATATTCTATTTGGCGTGCAGTAACGGTGCAGTAAGAATATGTCGAGATGGTTTCGCCGACCTCTTATATTATGCAGTGCGGAATCCTAAACCGAATAACTATCATTTAATAATTTCAAGCGGGTTAGTGTTGGTCACAAGCCGATCCTGGTTTAGTTAACGGTTTAAGTCACATATTTCGCTGGTTTAATGGTATATTTTGTATGCATGTAATGTATAATAAATTTAATATAATATTTGAAATTTATACGATATTGATTAATTTTAATGGCATTTTAAACCGACTTCAAAATAAGGAGGAGGTTCGTAATTTCACTGTATTTTTTGTGTGTTGCCTCATAGCTTTTACTGGGCATAACAATGTCCATTATACCTTTTCTATTCGAAAGCTGATGCTTGTCATGTGATCCGATTTACTTGAACGAGATCTAATGACCAGTATTTAAGTTTTTTTTATTATTATTATACCACAAAACTGACCAATCGTTTAGTAAAAGCATGCATTACAAAAACAAAAAAAAAACGGGTAACTTAACTATACAAAATCACAAATTAGGAATATAAAAGTACTGATAAGTTAATATAATATGTGTACTTTTACTTGTCGATGTAAGTTTAAGTTATTTTTTTTTTGTCTCCAAAAAAACAATTATTCGAGAAACGTTTTAACTTTCAAATATCCCAATTTCGGAGAAAAATTCTTTTAATTTATATTTAAAGGAAAAATGTTAAAACAAATTCAGAACGCTGCTTTACTGAGGTTTGGTTGATGAGTTATCTTCCTAGAGTAACAATCATCATAAAAAGTTTACGGTAGTAATGGAGATGATGCATATTTTCACTCTCCTAGGCGTAGTGAAGAGACTCAAAATGACAGCCACCTAAACCAGGACAAAGATTGAATGGGCAGTTGAAAATTCCAGTGTTGATTGAACAGTTGCCACTACATCAGAACAGATGTAACAATATAATCATTATAATTGACGTCGAGTCATTAGCATAGATCAAGTTACAAAATTGATTTTTCAGTAATCATCTAGTCATATAACGAACCTTTTATTTCGAAGTCAGTTAAATAAACAAAACATTCTATTAATATTTCTTAACACGCCAGTGTATCGAGAACGACGCGTGACGTGAATCCACTGTCCCGCAATTTGGTACAGATTTTATCAGCACGGTCGCCGTGACAGCACAATTTATGTACCGGGGTCGGACTTATGATACTAAATATATATTGTCTTAATATAAACACGCCTTTTGCGATAAAATAATATGTTATTTTTGTTATAAAATTCTTATGTAACGTCTACGCTTACGCTATATTACAACGTAGTATTTTATATATATTGTATTATATATGTTGTATTTTATATATTTGTATTGGCCATACAGGTGTTTGCCGTGGTCTGGATGTTTTTGTTTAGTCCTTGTGAGTCTCCGCACCGTGCTTCGGAGAGCACGTTAAGCCGTCGGTCCTGGTTGTTATCATATACACCTGATAGCGATCGTTACTCATAGTAGGGAATATATCCGCCAACCCGCATTGGAGCAGCGTGGTGGGTTAAGCTCTGATCCCTCTCCTACATGGGGAAAGATGCTTATGCCCAGTAGTGGGATATTACAGGCTGAAGCGTAATTTTATATAGCCTCTTTCGTGTGATAATTTGTCGGCTATAATATTTCACGCTACGATTCCATAACCATATCAACAAATATCTTTAATTCTATTGAATTATAAAATTTAACAATAACTTGAATTTTATAATTTTTCTACTACTACAGTAAGGAGCTCCATTCTTTCGCTAACAGTAGAGGTCGTGAGTCCCACTAAGGTAGGGATAGTTGTATACTAAAATATTTCTATTCAGATGCAAGTTTCGATTTTACCATATAAACACTAACACTTACCATAAAAATACTTACCATAAAAACACACAGTGTGGGCCTAGCTTTAGCTATTCAGTCATAGAACGAATGTGTAATATGTAATTATGATTTTATTTACTTTAATGATGAATTGAATGAATGATGAATTGAATGAATTAAAAATCACTCTTTTAATTGTTCCTTTTAAGGTTTTTTTCTTCTTTTATCTTTATCGGTTTCCCCGCACTTTAACGATAAATATTAGGATAGTTTTATATCACAAGTTAAATCGTGATACGGAACAGTCAGAACTTTAGCAGAATAAATCATATACGTACCTAAATATATAGTCAAATAATAATAAGTATAGCCACCCTTGCGGTCACCAACCCGCCTGCTCAGCGTGGTGACTATGGACAAAACACATGAGTTCGAACATGGGGATGTCTACGTATGTCCAGCAGTGGACTGCGATAGGCTGAAGTGAGTACTTAAATATAAACGTTTGATTGTTTTAATTATTCCTTTCTTCGAAAATAAAATAAAACAATTTTAAGCGAATATAAATTTCGTGTTTTATTTTTGAAATTTCGCAATGTCGAATACTTTTCAGTTATCATTGTCAGTCCAACAAAGAGTTATTAAAATGCAGGGTATTAATCCGATTAAAATATTCGTACACATACACATAAATGTATGTGTATTTTAGTTAAAGTACACACGTGCGTTTATTATACACTCTGGCAACGTGGTGACGGAATTGCAATTTTTAGGTATTAAATTTTTATTTTTTAATAATTTTTTAAATATTAACTGTGCCCGCGACTTCGTCTGCGTGGAATCTGCTCCTATTGATCTTAGCATGATGATATATAGCCTATATCCTTCCTCGATAAATGGGCTATCTAACACTGAAATAATTTTTCAAATCGGATCAGTAGTTACTGAGAGTTGGCGCGTTCAAACAAACAAACAAACTGTTCAGCTTTATAATATTAGTATAGTTACGTCGTTGGTTTATGCTGTTGAGTATTTCTGTAGCTAGTTATTGAGGTAATACAAACGCCTGAATGTAATTCTTTAAAATAAAGCAAAACTATTAACAATCTGTGGAATACGCCAGAGATCGTGAACGACTGTATACCACGAGCTACTAGTGCATGTTCGCAAATGTTGCGGTTGCTACAAGCCACTGCGCCCTTCGTAGCGCAGCGTAGAACCTAATTATGAAATATGATACTCATTTGTATAAGTATATTGTGGTAATTGTTTTAATATTAGTTTTAATTTTCTTATGTTTCGTTTTTATTCATACTAAAATCATTTTTTCGTTTACTAAAATTATTTTTAAATAGTAACTTTTTAAAGAATGTATTGTATCTCTCTTATAAACGTTAATTTAGCCTATTACTGAGATATTTATAAGATTTTTTTATTTAAATAATAATGAATGATTTAATATCTTAATTGTATACTTTGTTAGCTAGGGTATTTTATAATATTGCTTAATATATTTGATAAAATTAAGACAGAAATCGCTACGTGAGTTAATGACCTTAGTTTTATTTCCTGCGTAATGGCGTAGCTCAGAGGTCTAGCAAAATACGCGTGAACATTGTTTAACAAGCACTTCTACAGAACTTAAAATGTAGACACAAAATAAATTGATCTTTATTTGTTACAACTTAAGCTACTCTTTGCGTAAGCTTAAAACTAATTTATTGTTGATAATCTAGCCGTAATACGACAAGCGATGACTTGCTATGATGTAATGTAATATTAAGAAAAAATAAGTATAAAAGCTTAAAAATAATATATTATGGGAAAATATATTAGCTAACAGGAGTCAGTACGATCGCAGAACTATTAAAACACGCAGTTAGTGCAACCAAAAAATATTCTAAAACTAGCCATAACCGTGCGAATAATTCGCACTAAATAAGTAAAAAATTTACCGACTGTCAATCATGTTGACGTTGTTTCAAAATAAAGGCCGTCAAATATATATATATATATATAATTTCAATAAATAAATAGTTAATTTACAAAAACAAAAACAATAATAATTTTTTTAGTTGTAGATGCCGGTAGAGTAATTAATTATCTATAAAATAATATATAATTTATGTGGAGTAATTGTGATGTTTTTTCTAAAAAGGGAGGCAAACATCTTATCCTTACCGTATTAATATACACGATTTCTTACGTCATGTTACGTATGACTTATGACAATGTTGCATTTCTATATATTATTGACATTATTATTTACATTAAGATTAATCTCTGTCTTAATACCCGCCCTCAAACAAACAACTAAAGTGAGAAGCTACAGGAAATAAAGAAGAAAACAAAAATAAATAGTAAAAACAATATTTGACATTTTTTATATTGTCACCTAAATATAGAAAAAAAAATACAAAGAAATAGGTGTCACATTGCGATGAAAATGCATTTTTTACCGTACATTCAGCACATTATTCAATTGTTCAAATTTTTTAAAATTCAGTTTAGTTTTTTATTTTGAAAATAAAGCTATTATAAATGAGACCATGTTCCATAGTTAAAAGTGCTTAAAGCGGAGTGTTTAATGTACAACGATGTTACATAAACCAAATAGGTGCCTTTACTCAGTGCTACATATTTTTATACGACAAATTGTGGCGCGAAAAACATAACAGACGCCCATGTCCACGAATATGGGCGACATTCAAATTAAAATCTATTTACGTCAGAATAAATTGATATATTTTTTATTTTGTTTATAAAAACATAGTCTTAGTAGGAATCAGGGAAATGGGAATGTAAGCAAACTTTCTTTTTATGAACTACAAAATGTTAATTATTATCATATTGTCATTTATGCTACGACTACGATGTGGACTATGTTACTTCCTGATTCTGCCTGATGTCATTTAAACATTCAACAAAACTGTTCCTCTGTTTGAGATGTCTGACTGTTCTTACAATAAACTAAATAATATCTTTATCTTTATTTCACAAACTTAGAACTGTATTACAATGATAATGTGGCAACAATATCAGAAGTAATGAGATTAGCATCTGTAACCGAACTAGGCATAGCCTGTATCTCGGCTATCAGCACCATTCCCTTCCAGTAATTATTTATTATACCATAATAGGTGCCAGGAAATATATCTCTTATACATTCATTTAATATATACATTAGCTTTAAGTTTGTAAGACGACGATTACATAAACTTCAATTTATTTCATGAATTGTTTTAATATGTGAGTTTGTGAGTGTGTGTATTCCGTGTGTGAGTGTGTGTGTGTGTGTGTGTGTGTGTTGCGTGTGAGAGAGTGTTATGTGTGTCTGTATGTAAGTATGTATTAAGTTTGTTTGTTAGTAAGCTATGTAAACTCTTTTTATAATTTGTATTATTAAGTCAATATTTGCTGCAGTAAATTCTATTAGTCCACAATGTTTTTAATTAGTTTTTACTGTGTTATTTTTAATAGTTTTTCTGTTTCCTCGTAGCTTAAATTTTGTAAGTATTGGTATACTTTTAGTTTACATTGTTTTCTTGTCAAAGGATATATATTTAGTATTTTATTAATCTTATTGTAAAGGTAAGGGCCTAGAAAACTCAAGAATTTTTTAACGAAGTGCGTATTAAATGTAGTTAAATTATCACATACATGATGTTTACGACGTCTTTGCAATAGCAGTGGATTGTAAGACTGTTTGTTGTGTTCATTCAAGACTACTCTTAGTATAAACAGCTGTCTGACTGTCAAAACCCCGCACAACTGAAACAACATAACAGTAGGAAAATGTACCGGCTTAAACATGCTGACTTTCAGAATAGCTCTTTGCGCGACCTCCAGTGCCTTCAGCGTGGTACTGCAGATACCCCCCCATGACGAAATACAGTAGGAAATAAGCGACTGACACAGAGCCTGATATATTTGCTTCAGCAATGATGGGCTTGCTACCTGACGTAGGTTTTTGAAGACATATACTAATTTTCGTACTCTATTACAAAGGATTTTAACGTGTTCTTTAAAATTAAGGTTATTATCTAAAGTAACACCAAGGTATTTTAGGGAATTGACACGTTCAAGAGATGGGCATGCGCAACTATCTTGCAAAATGCATTGGTGTGAGGTAATTTTACGATCGCAAGAAACATAACCCGTCCGTCTAATGCTGAAACAAATATACTTAGTTTTATCTACGTTTAAAGTAAGCATGTTACTCTCCAGCCATCCCTTTGCCCTATCAAACCCATATTGTGCATTAGTAAAGACCTCCTCCCAATTATCACCTTCAAACACCAAAGAAGTATCATCTGCGAAAGAGATAATCTCACCTTTGGTCAGTTTGAGATTAGTGAGCTCATTTATGTACACGAGGAATAGTGTGGGACCCAGTATACTCCCCCGAGGAACGCCATGTGTAACTGGGAGGTGTGTACTTTTATATTGACCAACTCGAACACACTGAGTCCGCCCAGAGAGATAGCTGTCAAAAAGCTTAAGTTGGGTGCCCCTGACACCCAGCGTCTCTAACTTGGTGACTAAGAGGGAGACAGAAATCGTATCAAATGCCTTGGCCAGGTCGAGAAAAATGCTTATACATTTTTTTCCTTTGTCTATTTTATTTTATTTTATTTTTATTTTATTTTATTTTATTTAGGAAACAAACAGTACTATATTACGAAAAAAAAAAAAACATATAAAACTAATACATAAACCAATAAAGTTTCCAATAGTAAACAATTCATTAATAAGCAAAAAAGCACACATTAATCAGAAATAATCGATACACACAGAAATATAAATAATTCAAACAGTAGTAAATTGAATAATTCGGTAAACATGTACGAATAGAAACATTTCATACAATCATCAATTAAATAATAAATAATTAAAACATAATAAAAATTCAGATATATACAACATTAAAAATTAATCATACCAACTATAATACAATTATAATTAACTTAATTTATAACAAAATCAAACCAACCTACTAGAAATTCATGAATTATGTAAATAATTAATGATAAATTAAAAATTAGAAATTTATTGCATATCGTAATTCACTCCTTAAAGATTGCACTGAACAGGTTGCAAAATCAATGTGATGAAAACATTGGTTGTACATTTTACATGCTCTAAAAGTAAAATTATTCTGCGTATATTTGGTCCTAGTTCTAGGCACATAAAATAGGGACTGATTACGTGTATTTATTTTGGGACACCTAAATAATATATGACTAAGTAGATAAGGGGAATCAATAAAATTACGAAGTAACTTAAATAAAAATATTTGGTCTCTCTCCAATCGACGATTCTCTAAAGAAGGAATATACGGGATATCTTGAATATGCGGCGAAGATTTGTAACTTAAAAATTTTATAAATTTATAATTAATTTTTTCCAATTGAGCAACATGACATTTGTAAAATGGATTCCATACAGTTGAGCAGTATTCCAAGATAGATCTTACAAAAGAGTTATAAAGGAGAATAATTGTGCTGACATTTTTAAAATCACGTCCCACTCTCAACACAAAGCCAAGCATTCGGAATGCTTTAGCAGTAACAAAATTAAAATGTGACTTAAAAGTCAATTTGCTATCGATGTAAACACCCAAGTCTCGCACCTCGGTAACTCGTGTTATTGTCTCTTGATTAAGTTGATAATTAAAATTAATTGTGTTAGTCTTACGAGAAAAGGATATCACGTAGCATTTTTTTATGTTTAGATACATAGAATTCACTGAGCAGTAATCGCACAATTTGTTTAAGTCACTCTGAAGTAGTATGCAGTCAGAATTATTAGATACACACCTAAAAATTTTCATGTCATCAGCATAAAGAAGTATATCTGAATTCTCGAAAATTTTATGTATATCATTTATAAAAATATTGAAAAGTAGAGGACCAAGGTGCGAGCCCTGGGGTACACCAGAAGAAACGGGCACAAAAGAGGAAACATGCCCTTTCACTGTCACTGCTTGGCTACGGTTATATAGGTAAGAAGAAAGCCATCGAAGTAGATCGCCATGTATACCGACTCTTTCTAGTTTATTTATCAATATTGCATGTGGTATCTTATCAAATGCCTTAGAATAGTCGGTATACACGACATCCACCTGGTAACCCTGATCCATGGCAATAGAAACGCGATGGACAAACTCACACAAATTACTCTCCGTTGATCTCCCGTCCACAAACCCATGCTGCTGACTCATTAAGAAAGGTCTAAGACTCGGATAAATATTGTCATACACAATTTTCTCAAACAATTTAGCAACAGTAGACAATTTTGAAATCGGTCTGTAATTTTCAACATTATGCCTATCACCAGACTTGTACACAGGAACAACGTAAGATCGTTTCCAAATATCAGGCATGATACCCGATCGTAAAGATATAGAAAACAAAAGCAGAAGCGGATAAGCTAAAGATTTGTGGCACAATTGCAAAAAAATAGGTGGCAAGCCATCCGGTCCCGAACCCTTATCAACATTCAACTGCCTGAGGTATTTCATAACAATATTAACGGAAAGCTCAATACTTCCTAACGACAAATTACTATTAGAAGACACATTACCTTGGGACCCATAAGAACTAGTAATGTTAGGCGGCGCTGAATAGACAGATTTAAAGTGTTCGTTAAAAAATTGACATATTTTACTTGCATCGGAGGTGCACTCATTCTTGAAAAAAACATCTTTAGGTATATTTACTGAAGCCCTTTTAGACCTAATGAAAGCCCAAAAAAATTTACTATTCCTATTAATTTTTAATTCTGATTGATATATATATTTATCATAACACTCAATTTGGACTTGTTTTTGACGGTTTCTCAGATAGCTGAACATGTTGTAGTCAGATGCTCGACCATAGATTTTCCATCGCCTATGACAACGCAACTTATCACATATTATTTTTATTAGACCATTAGAATACCAAAAAGGATACCTTTTATCGCCTTTTAAAGTTTTTATTGGAACATATTGCGAAATTATGGAGTTAATAGTATCATAAAATAAATTAATAGCATCAGAGATATCACCGTTACTAAGCAAATGACACCAATCAATACCAGATATGACTTCATTTATTTCATTATAATTAGCATTTCGAAATAACCGTACCTTACGAGGAGTGGAAAAAGTAGATCTATCATAAGCAATACTTAATTTCACCTTAAGTGTGGGATGATGGACATCTTCCTTTGTAAGAGGAGAATCATTGCGACTCACAACACAGTGAGAGTTGCTAATTACTAAATCCAAATATCGCCCATTTTCATTAGGGACACTGTTAAATTGTTTTAGGTCTGTAATATTTAAGAAACTGAACAAAGAATCAACTCCAGGGTCACTATCATCGAAGTTACACATGCTCATAAATTTCCCATCCCAATCCCAAATACAGTTCGAAATGTTAAAATCTCCAACTATAAAAAAATTATCATCGGGATGCGTCAAAACTTCATTTGTGATATGTTCAAAACAATCACAGAGAGATTCAACATGGAATCTACTGTGAGGAAAATAGCAACAATAAATATGAAGCTGCTTAAGGAGAGGTCCAATTTCCAAAGGAATAGAGACTTTAATTACTTCACCAGCAAAATTCTTCACATCAATTGATACTGACGATCGAACCGGTATATCTGTCTTAACTGCGACTAAGACACCCCCACCCATACTATCACCACGATTTTTATACTCACGATCACGCCGATATACCAAATATCTAGAATCAAACAGTTCTTCGCTGAAAATACCATCACAGAGCCATGTTTCAGTCAAACAGATAAAATCATAATCCACACCCAAGATGCTCCTAAAAAATGAGTTTGTTTTAGTACGTAAGCCGCGGACGTTCTGATACAGAATTGAGAAATTCTTAGCCATTAACAATCAGTTTAAAAATAATCACAAATATAAAGGTCAAAACAAGAGAGAGTCCAATATTGTACTCAAAGAAGAGTATGTCCCAATATATAATAATAATGTACCCAAAACCAAAACGCAAAAACACACGATATACCATGATCAATTTTAACATTAATAATAATAACAATATGAAAGTAAACACAATCAAACACAACATTAAAATTAAAATTAAATAACATAACTATATGTACAATAATCCTCATGCAATTTTGTTTAAATCTTTCAAACTTGTAAAGTGCAAAACTGGACTAGTATCGGAACGACGAGCCATAATACTACAGTTTTTCACCCACACATATTTATAATTCTTATCACTTGCAGCCTTCTTCACTGATTGCAATAACGCTTTATTTGTGCTGGTGAGATGATCGTTGAAGAATATCGAACTGTTACCATCATTAAAACCAATATCAGTACCTCTGAGCTTTAATTTTCTGACAACTGATAAAAATTCATCTTTCTTCCATCGGCATAAAAAACGTACAATAATCGGTTTGGTTTTCTTATTTTCAGACTTTTTAGAGGCCACCCTAGTAACGAAATCGATATCAGTACTCATATTTATTTGTAGATCTGTCTTATTAACTATAGCCTGTAACAGAGAAATAAGATTTTCATTTTTCTTTTCGGGAATTCCATATATTTCTACATTAGACTTACGAGCCCATTGTTCTCGATTATTGTTTTCGGACTCGATTTTTTCAATGGAACTACTCAGTTTACCGATTTCGATACATTTCTTAGATAAAACCTTAATCTCCTCCTGAAAACTATCCGTGCGCTTAACCATTTCTTCGAATTTCGTATTAATATATTCCAAACTTTCTCTAAAATTTTCAAATTCTTTCTTAATTAATTTTATTTCTTCTTTAATTGGATTCATAATAACATTGATTTCCGCTTTAAAACTCGCCAATTCAGTGGATATAACAGATTTAATTACGTCGATAAGCGATGTCCTATCAGTTAAATCCAAGACACAATCATCGTAAACCTCAGACGCGGCGCCTCTACGAGAATTGACATTATCAACATCGTTGCGCAAATGACACATCGATTGCACTCGCACTGGTGTACTATCATTTCTAGCAGATCTTGGCTGAGCCACCGTACATTCCGGACAAATCCAATGTTTTTTTGTATCTGTGGGTAATTCTTTCCGTTTGTCAGATGGATATAGGCATTTGATGTGATAATTATTACTACACTTTGAACACGACAAGCACTCAGAGACACCTGTCGTCAAGTTGCAGCAAGCAAATTTCATTTTGATAAAATATAACTAATATTTAAAAATCTTAAATTCCGAGTGAAGCGGGGTTTGAACTCAGGCTCGTCACAGCGAACGCGACTACAAAAGCAAGACCCCGTGCCGCTAGACCAAACACTCAATATACGATGCGGTCGAATATTGCAACCAATTCAGAGAGGAAGTTTAAAAGCTAGGCGGAATTTTAAAGTCTTTGTTCTTATGTGACAACGGATGATTTAGAGGTCACTAAAAGTCACCGCGTTTACAACTTATTCAATAAAAGTACTATCAAAAACAAAGAAATAATTGAAAATACACATAGAATTTGATTTTGAAACAAGTACTATAATATGAAACACAACACTGTTCGTAATAAACACGTAAAAAAACACTATAAATACAAAGTTTTAAGTAAGTTTGAGACAAAGGATTATTTAGTATGTGTGCGCTCGCGTAACTAGCACCGAACTGAACTGCACCGAACTGTCTAGTTTTGAACTTATAAATTCTACAAGTTTATTGACTGCCTGTTCAGTAGATTTTCCTTGGCTAAAACCATACTGGTTTACCGATAAGATTTTATTTTTTTCAAGATATTTTACTAAACGAATGTTAATGATTTTTTCAAGAATTTTAGATATTGCTGGTAGAATGGAAATCGGCCTGTAGTTATCTATACGACTTCTGTCCCCGTTCTTATAAACTGGAATCACTTCGGATCGCTTTAGGGAATCAGGGAAAACTCCAGATCGCAAACAATCATTGAAGATCTTTTGCAAGGGATATACTAGAATATTTTTGTGCTATTTAAGGAATCCACTGCTTATATTATCACACCCTGGTGCACTATCTGTTTTTAGATCCAATATAATATGTCCAACCTCGTATATATCTGTATCCATTAAAGCAAAGGAGTTTGAAACCTTGCCGTGAGTGCAATAAGTTAATCGTAGATTCCGGGACCTGTTATTTTGTTGACAGATTTTATCAGCTAATGAGCTACCCACGCCTATAAAATAGTTGTTTGCTTCATTTAGCGATTGGATAGGAGAAGATGAGTTATTTAATAGCTCTTTAGGGTGCTGTGTAATTTTTGACGTGTGTGTGATATTTTTGATGACTTTCCATAACTTTTTATTATCTTTCCGTGCTTCTATGATTTGAGATTGTTCGTAATTTATTTTTAATCTTCGCAATAAACTGTTACAGAAATTTCTGTATCGTTTATAAGTTATTTTCAAGACTACGTTGTCTGGGTCAGTGGTAGTTTTTTTGTGTAATCGGTCCCTGTTTCGCATGCATCGTAGTAGTCCAGGTGTAATCCATGGCTTAATGATTTTTTGACGTCTGGAAAGTGTAATAATTTTCGTATTCTTCTCTATAACATTTTGTAAGCATTGTGTTAGGTATTGTAAACTAGTATTAGGGTTATTTGTTTGATAAATGAGATCAAAATTTATTTGTAGTAAGTCATATGCTAATCTTTTATCATCAACTACAGCCTTTGTTTCATTTGCGTATATTCGTTTATTTTTTAAATTTAAACAGAACAAGACGGGGTGGTGGTCAGTAAGTGAGGTGTTTGGGACTATGGTAATGGATGAAACTTTAGTTTTAATAAGGACATGGTCAATGCATGTCTGGTGAGCACTACGTGTAACTAACGTGTGCGCTGGAAGGAGGCCGTGTGAAGCAGCTAATGTTAAATATTGTTCCCCTTCAAACTTAATTTTATCAGAATTAATCGCTATATTCATATCACCTATAACAACGATGTGCTCAAAAAAAGACACAGATTGTAAAGATTTGTCCAATGACATGAGAAACGGCTCCAATTTAGTGTAAGAGGGCGATCTGTATAAGGCAAGTATGGCTACATGTTTTCCTATGGTGGCTAGTAGACAATTACTTTCATGAAACTCTGGTTCTTTTATAGTTACGTCAATAGTATCTTTGTAGTAAATGATTACTCCGTCATTTTGTAAAGGATTTACGTTTGTTGCTGAGTGAGAGTACCCAGGTAAGCTAGGGATCACAGTTGAGTTTTTGAGCCAGCACTCTGTTAAAATGAGTATATCACATTTTAGATTAAGTCGTTGGAGTAAAACTTCTAGGCCGGATAGGTTACAGTTTATGCTACGTATATTTTGTGTCAATATAACTAACTGATCAGAAGAGGAAGTAATGATATTATGACATTCATCAAGCTCCGCGGTTCGTGAGTGTGATACCGATAACTGATCAATATTTTTATGTAAATTCATTATATTATCGAATGTTTGACAAAAACAAAATTGTATTCAAGATTTGTGGACGGTCTAAAGACAACAATAATGGAAAGAGTTTGTGCATGTGTAGAATAGTAGTGTATATGTGTATGTTTGTGATATGAAGTGTATAAGAGTGTTGTTTGAGTAATTATGGTTGGGTAGCAGATTGTATGTATGTCAGTGTTAAGCTTATTTATGGATATCGATAAGAAGTATTTCAATTGATTTTGGTTAGTGCAGGTTAGTGATACGTATAACAAAGAATATGCGATGGACTTGAACTTAAAATTAGCATGCAATCTTATAGTTAAAACAATAATAAAACAATATAAGTATTTAAGGGAAACAGTTAGTCACTGAGGTTTAATATTGTTACGCAATTTCTCCAGATCAGACTCACTATTTATCCGAATATGTGGGGAGTTTTCATTACTTTTCAGATAAACAATACCATTCGCTGTCCAGCAGAAACTATATCCGTGACTGTTACGGAATTGACGGGCTAAATAATATAGTTTCTGGGTTTTACGAGTGAGAGCTTCAGAAATGTATATAGGTTTTTGACTGTAACTTGAATTTAGATGAGTTGTATTCAACTTGCTGCCATTTTGTTTAATTTTGTTGAATTTTTTTACTGAATTTATGACCTTTTCTTTCAGGAGAACCGTGGTGAAATGCCTTTCTTTCTCAAGATACGCTATTTTCGATAAAAAATCATCATATTTATTAGACATATGTTCAATACTTGCTTGCAACTCATTGAAACGCATATTCTGTTCACTAGTGAAAGAGGAAAACATATTTTTTATTAATTCAAAAGTATCGGAGTTTTCCCCGTCATGTTTTCGCTTTTTCCTTTCCGATGCTATCAGGTTGTGAAGATCGGGTTCGGACTCGCATTGATGTAGGGTCAAGGCACTTTTTTTCTTTATTGCCGCACTTTTTACTTCATTACGAGTGTCATCTGTGGGCTTTTGCGGGGCGGGAGAAACTGGTGGAGTACGTTTTAGGGGCATTTTTAGATTTGTTATGCACTAGGATAACAAATAAATACAGTAAACAAATCTTCGGCAATTAGTGTGTGAATACTATCACAACACTATTCTAAATACGTATATAATATTGAATAATTTTCGACCTCGATAAAAGTAATATTTCTTGAAGAATTAATGAACTAAATACAAATGCAGAAGGTATTGTTCACCTCACGCGGCGTACAAAACGCTGCCCGCTGTCACTCTTATGGTATTATTAAACGATGCGCACACGTCGATGCGATGGTTTTGCACAAAATCAATGAGTTAGCGAGTACTAGGAGCGCATAACGAATATGCTGTGTTTGAGGCGATGGATATCGCGCGTGAGACAAGGATAATGATATACCTCAAATCTCGCTGTGATGTGTGTGTGGGCTTTGAGTGCGCACACACGGTTGCGCCGCACACTTGTTCCGTCGTTCGATGAAGTTGAGCGCGCTAACTCCTTGGAAATATGCACTCCTATTTACTTAACGTTATTTAACTATCAAAATTTTGAATTTAGACAATAAATAAAATAAAACTGCGTAGAACTAATGGCACGTCTATTCGTGTTCGAGGGCCGGAGGGGAATAAATAGAATATACATTGATTTTTAAAATACAAAATATAAATAGAAAAGCACTCCGAACGAGAATATTTTATAAGCGTGCATTAAACTATGGAAAGATTGAAGAATCGTGCGGTTTTGAAATTTTCCTTAACTCGCCAGTGCATAAAGGACGTGTCGAGAATGCAGATGCAGATAAAAATCTATATTTCAAAAAGATAGATGTGTACATGAACTATATTTCTATATATAAAATTCTCGTGTCGCGGTGTTTGTAGTTAAACTCCTCCGAAACGGCTTGACCGATTCTCATAAAATTTTGTGCGTATATCGGGTAGGTCTGAGAATCGGCCAACATCTATTTTTCATTCCCCTAAGTTATAAGGAGGTGGGGTGGGATTGAGAAGGTTTATAAAATATATGGCAAAACAACGTTTGTGGGGTCAGCTAGTTTCTATATAGATATAAGATATATAGTTTTGGATTAGGAATAGTTTTGGGTAATGGGCATATGCAACGCAGTTTTAGAAGTACAGTCTCATCATCAAACAGTCCCAACATATAAACCCATTTTATTGAAAATATTCGTACACATATATGTATGTGTATTTAGTTTAAGTACACACGTGCGTTTATTCTACCCTCTGGCAATGTGGTGACGGAATTGCAATTTTTGTTTAAATATTAGCTGTGCACGCGACTTTGTATGCGTGGAATCTGCTCCTATTGATCTTAGCATGATGATATATAGCCTATATCCTTCCTCGATAAATGGGCTATCTAACACTGAAATAATTTTTCAAATCGAATCAGTAATTACTGAGAGTAGGCGCGTTCAAGCAAACAAACAAACAAACAGACTCTTTAGCTTTATAATATTAGTATAGTTACGTTGTTGGTTTATGCTGTTGACTATTTGTGTAGCTAGTTATTGAGGTAATACAAACGCCTGAAGGTAATTCTTTAAAATAAACCACAACTATTAACAAACTGTGGAATACGCCAGAGATCGTGAACGACTGTATACCACGTGCTACTAGTACATGTCCGCAAATGCTGCGGTTGCTACAAGCCACTGCGCCCTTCGTAGCGCAGCGTAGAACCTAATCATGAAATATGTTACTCATTTTACACAAGTATACTGTGGTAATTATTTTAATAGTAGTTTTAATTTTCTTATTTTTCATTTTTGTTCATAGTATAAATCATTTTGTCGCTTACGTTATTATTTTTAAATAGTAACTTTTTAAAGAATGTATTGTATCTCTCTTATAAACGTTAATTTAGCCTATTACTGAGATATTTATAAGATTTTTTTTATTTAAATAATAATAAGTGATTTAATGTCTTAATTGTATACTTTGTTAGCTAGGGTAGTTTATAATATCGCTTAATATATTTGATAAAATTAAGATAGAAATCGCTACGTGAGCCTTAGTTTTATTTCCTGCGTAATGGCGTAGCTCAGAGGTCTAGCAAAATAAGGGTGAACATTGTTTAACAAGCACTTCTAAGAACTTTAAATGTAGAAACAATATAAATTGATCTTTTACTACTCTCTGCGTAAGCTTAGAACTAATTTATTGTTGATAATCTAATAATACGACAAGCGATGACTTGCTATTATGTAATGTAATATTAAGAAAAAATAAGTATAAAAGCCTAAAAACAATATATTATGGGAAAATATATTAGCTATCAGGAGTCAGTAGGATCGCAGAACTATTAAAATATGCAGTTAGTGCAACCAAAAATTATTGTAAAATAAAAATAGGTAAAAAAACTTTTTAAGTTAAACGGTTTTATGTTAAACATACATTGCAATGTTTAAGATAAATGTACTAAAAACCAAAAAATAATAAAATAGATACAGTCGTGGGAATTATAAACATATGCATAGACTAGACTAAAATAAAACCGTGGGGCACGTCAATTGTCTACAAATTATCGACTTAATGTGCGATAGAAGAATCGTTTAATTCGTCGTTAAAATAGGCAGTAGGCCCGCAGACGGTGAGGAAATTACTTACTATTTTCTTGCTCATGGAAATTCCAATAGTTATACACTCCATGTAAATAAAAGCGATGTTTCAACTAGTTTATCGTTGGACATTCACACTGCTGGCTGGCGAGGAATCGTTTCACTGCTCGTAGTTTGTCTTTAATCGACAAAACATATGATAAAAGTACTACTCGCTCACCACTATGAAACCCTAAAACTCGCTTATAATCGAGCTTGCTAGCTTGTTTCCACATTCTAGCCCTACTTATCACACGTCCATCGTTGTCGGTTGAACAACTGCCTAATTATAGTGTAACATTACAAAACAAACATTTTAATCAACGATTGTAGACAATTGGCGTGCCCCACGGTTTTATTTTAGTCTAGTCTATGCATATGTTTATAATTCCCACGACTGTATCTATTTTATTATTTTTTGGTTTTTAGTACATTTATCTTAAACATTGCAATGTATGTTTAACATAAAACCGTTTAACTTAAAAAGTTTTTTTACCTATTTTTATTTACTAGTTTTTAGTTTTTATTTCGCATTCTGTTTAATTCATTTAGTGCTTCATTATTGCAAGGCCCATCTTAAATATTGAGGTTGTATAGTGCACTGTATTCTTCTTGTCAAGCCCTTTTATTTGATACCCATATTGGTGGGATTGATAAAAAATTGTTATCAGACAATTGGTAGCGGCGGCCAGCTTAGATTTCAATTTTGCATAGTAAATTGTATTCTACTTGTTGAGACCTTTCATTTGATACCCATGTTGATGGGATTGATAAAACCTAAGTTATCCGCCATTTTGTAGAGGCCGCCATCTTGGATTTTAATTTTATATAGTACATTGATTATACTGGTTGAGCACTTTCATTTGATACCCATATTGATGGGATCGATAAAACCTACGTTATCCGCCATTTTGTAGCGGCCGCCATCTTGTATTTCAATTTTTTATAGTATATTGTATTCTGCTTGTTGAGCCCTTTCATTTGATACCCATATTGATGGGATTGATAAAACCTACGTTATCCGCCATTTTGTAGCGGCCGCCATCTTGGATTTCAATTTTTTATAGTATATTGTATTCTGCTTGTTGAGCCCTTTCATTTGATACCCATATTGATGGGATTAATAAAACATAAATTATCCGCCATTTTGTAGCGGCGGCCATCTTGAATTTATAATGATAATGAATAAACACAATTGTATTGTCACCAAAATCCAAAGTGTATACAAAATTTCAGATTAATCGGTTGACAGGAAGAGGGTGAAATTTGAATTACTAAATTTGACCCAAGAATAAATAATAAATAAAAAATAAAACAAACGGGGTGAGCTAAATAAAACCGTTTAACTAGCCATAACCGTGCGAATAATTCGCACTAAATAAGTAAAAAATTTACCGACCATCAATCATGTTGACGTTGTTTCAAAATTAAAGCCATATATAATTTAATAAATAATTAATTTACTAAAGCAAAAGCAAAAATAATTTGTTTTGTTGTGGATGCCGGTAGAGCAATTAATTATCTATAAAATAATAATATTATTATTATTATTTATATAATTTATGTGGAGTAATTGTGATGTTTTTTTTCTAAAAAGAGAAGCAAACATGTTAACCTTACCGTATTAATATACACGATTTCTTACGTCATGTTACGTATAACTTATGACAATGTTGCATTTCTATATATTGACATTATTATTAACATCAAAATCAATCTCTGTCTTAATACCCGCCCTCAAACAAACAACTAAAGTGAGAAGCTACAGGAAATAAAGAAGGAAATAAAAATAAATAGCAAAAACAATATTTGACATTTTTTATATTGTCACCTAAATATAGAAAAAAAAAATACAAAGAAATAGGTGTCACATTGCGTTTATAAATGCATTTTTTACCGTACATTCAGCACATTATTCAATTGTTCAAATTTTTTAAAATTTAGTTTAGCTTTTTATTTTGAAAACAAATCTATTATAAATGAGACCGTGTTACATAGTTAAAAGTGCTTAAAGCGGAGTGTTTAATGTACAACGATGTTACATAAACCAAATATGTGCCTTTACTCAGTGCTACATATTTTTAAACGACAAATTGAGGCGCGAAAAAGATAACAGACGCCCATGTCCACGAATATGGACGACATTCAAATTAAAATTCATTTACGTCACAATAAATTGATATATTTTTTATTTTGTTTATAAAACGTAGTCTTAGTAGGAATCAGGCAAATGGGAATGTAAGCAAACGTTCTTTTTATGAACTACAAAATGTTAAATATTACCATATTGTCATTTATGCTAAGACTTACGATGTGGACTATGTTAATTCCCGGTTCTGCTTGATGTAGTCATTTAAACGTTCAACAAAACTGTTCCTCTGTTTGAGATGTCTGACTGTTTTTACAATAAACTAAATAAAATATACATTGATTTTTAAAATACAAAATATAAATAGAAAAGCACTCCGAACGAGAATATTTTATAAGCGTGCATTAAACTATGGAAAGATTGAAGAATCGTGCGGTTTTGAAATATTCCTTAACTCGCCAGTGCATAAAAGACGTGTCGAGAATGCAGATGCAGATAAAAATCTATATTTCAAAAAGATGTTCATGAACTTCTATATAGATATAAGATATATAGTTTTAGATTAAGAATAGTTTTTGGTAATGGCCATATGCCACGCAGTTTTAGATAAATACAGTCTCATCATCAAACAGTCCCAACATGTAAAACCATTGTATTGAATATACTATTATTACGCTTACGCTTCAGCCTGTAATATCCCACTACTGGGCATAGGCCTCTTTCCCTATGTAGGAGAAGGATCAGAGCATAATCCACCACGCTGCTCTAATGCGGATTGGCGGATATATTCCCTACTATGAGTAACGATCGCTATCAGGTGTACATGATAATAACCGGAACTGACGGCTTAGCGTGCTCTCCGAGGCACGGTGAGAAGACCCACAAGGACTGCACAAACACGCAGACCACGGCAAACACCGGTATGGTCAATACAAATGTTTGTCATGTGCGGGGATCAAACCCACAACCGCCAGCGCAACAGGTACAATCCATGGCTGTGACCGTTACACCAACCCGGCGTCTATACTAGTATTACATTGAAACAACTTTTTTGGAGGGACTCCTTTCGGGATCATGGTTGCTGTAAAGTATCCGAAACATCCGGCATCTAAAAAACTTAATAAACCGCGATAAAATCCGTAAAAGTTGTTTCATTTTAATATGAGAAATAATGTTTAAAAACAGACTATGAACATGCAGGGATGTAGTCGATATATAGATACTTGATAATAAATAGCTAAATAGATACGTTAAGTTGTAACTTATCTATATACAATACTCCTGGATAAGCGTTATGTTAGAAGTATATTTATACAACGGTCATGTTCTGCGGTACATAAATCGCTTTGTCATCGCCACAACCTCAACCCAATTACCGAGTGATATGGATTCTCATCACGTCTTCTATACACCAAGCTTACAAATATTCTTAAGTTTATTATATATAGAACGATTTATTGTAAATATATAGATTAAAAAAAATCTTATAAAATACACACCTTACTACATCAGCTATCTGCCACTGTAAATCCCATCAAAATCGGTACAGCCGTTTCAGAGATTAGTCGGAACAAACAGACAGACAATAATGTAGTTAAAAATTGTAAAAAATGTTATTTTGGTATAAGTATGTACCGTGTATACATCCATATGCATTTAGTAAAAAACGGTTATTTTAATATTACAAACAGACACGTAACGTACAGATTAAAAAAAAAAATCCTTTTTATCCGCAGTGGAGCAGCGTGGCGGATTAAGCTCAGATCCTTCTCCTACATGGACAAAATAGGCCCAGCAGTGTGATGTTACAGGCTGAAGTAGTGAATTATATACAAACACTTTTCTTTCACTAACTAATGTGTAATCATCTGTATAGAATATGTATGTATTTACTTATATATTATAGTAAGTATGTATATGTTTATGTATATGTATAAGTATATTTGTATATTGGTATGTATCTTTATAAGTATTTATTAGTATGTAGTATGTAACATTTTTAAATATATATAAATCTTATTATCTTTTTTTGTGTTCTTTATTTTTCTTCTTAATAACTACTGCTTGCACTGTTTGCCTCGCTATATGAAACACTTACTCATGACCATGGGTTGACTGGAAGAAATCTCTTTCAGAGATTCCAACTTTGCCATAAACATTACTATTATTTTATGTTTCTATATGTATTTTTGAGTGCAATAAAGTATATAATTATTATTACTACTTCATATTCTACGCTAACTCAAGTCATGTTAAAACAATACGTAGATACAAAGTAAACACAAGTCGCAGTCGCGTGACTCAGATTAAAACAGAAATAAAAACTATCAAAGCTGAACCAATGAAATAGTGCACAGTAATTGAAAATTATTCACTCATATTCTCTGAACCGGCACGCGTCTAGCACGTGACTATAATATGTAACCGTGGCCAGGTATTGGACATCATCGGGAGTAATTGATTTGTTTTATGTATGGTAAAACATTATTTAATCTTTTCTATTTTTATATATTTATATAATTAAAAAAAACATTAATTTTCATTTTTTATATTCTATGTAATATTGAGCGCTCGGCGATTGGGCATCGCTTTGTACTCATCATAATCCATAATCATCACTTCATAATTAAATTTATTGTATATAATAAAATATTAAGGTGAAGGTGAAGGCCAGCGTATAATATACGGACCCATAACTACTACAGATACTACAGATTTATATTTGATATGTTCTTTCAGTTACAAGTTAACATGAGGAAATCTTGAATAATGTGGCAAGTAGGAGAGAGCTTAAGCTGCCATACTTACGCTTGGGACGTGTCAATAAGCGTTGATATATTTTAATGATCTAAATGTAAAGAATATTAAAAAATATTAAACTTTTCAATTCAACACGTGTTAATTTTACTGATTATTTTATATATATTTTTTTCATTCGTTTAAAGTGAGAAACAGAATTAATAAAAAACTTGTTTTCATAGTCGTGGAAACGAATTATTACTAGTTGTATTATGTGTAGAATACTAGAAGTGTTCTCTAAAAATACGCTACAGTCAAAATATGAAGAAAACACGAGGTTGGTATAGATAAATGTGAGAATTTTATTACATGTGCAGTTAACAAAAGATTTTATGTTTATATAAATATAAAATGACTTGATAAATGCGTTGTTGCGGAAAATTCAAAACAAAATCGCAATTTTTTTTTTTTTTGTAACACTGTAGAAGACTGTTACGGAACGAACATTAACAAAAATCGTGCTAATTTAGTGTTGCTTAGAACCGAATATATAACCATCTTATCAAAAATTTCGACCCAGCGGGTACATCGTTCTATAGCTTAATTGGCTTGCGCACTGACACGTAAGTCGGAGATGCAGGTTCGATCTCCGCTGGAACGTTCGATTTTTGTTATGATATTAAATAATTGTGTTTGCTCGCAAACGAAAAAAAAACCGACTTCAATTACATCGACAAGTAATACAACGTAGATCGACGAAAAAATAGTCAAGCAACTACGCGTTATCAAAGATTACTCAAAAAGTATTTATCAGATCTCGATAAAATTTATATGTGACCACATGATAAACATCAGCTTTCGATTAAATTAAAAAGTATCAAAATCGGCACACCCCGTAAAAAGTTATTGCGGATTTTCGAGAGTATCCCTCGATTTCTCTGGGATCCCATCATCAGATCCTGGTTTCCTTATCATGGTACCAAACTAGGAATATCCCCTTTCAAACAAAAAAAGAATTATCAAAATCGGTACATCCAGTAGAAAGTTATGCGGTATAATACAACGTAGGTCGACGAAAAAAGCGTCAAGTAAAAACGCATTATTAGATATAACTCGAAAAGTAGTTGTTAGATCTCAAATAAATTTAAATGGGACCAATTGGCACACACCACCTTTCGATTAAAACAAAATTTGTCGAAATCGGTCTACCCGGTCAAAAGTTCTGATGTAACATACATAAAAAAAAAAAAAAAAAAAAAAAAAAATACAGTCGAATTGAGAACCTCCTCCTTTTTGGAAGTCGGTTAAAAATATTAACAAAATTGCATATGTAAAATTTTTTAACATTTCAGTTATTTGAACCGTGTTTTATGATAATATTTATAATAATATTCATTTATTTCAAATATTTGGTACATAACAAAAACAATTTGTAACGATAATAACTACATTAGTATATACACTGTTAAAAATTTCTTTGGTAAACTTACTAAAAATGTGTGGGAAGTTTTAACGCAAAACAATTTAGTAAATTTACTAAACAGAATGCTTCAACTCAATTTGAGAAAATTACAAAATGTTTTTGGAAATTTACCAAGCAGTTCCAGAAGATTTAAATAATAATTTTATCATACAGTTTTGTAATTTTACTCAAGAATGTATCATGAAAATGCTTAGTAAATTTACTATGCTGTTTTGTAACTATACTACTTAATTCACTTGAATTGAGTTTGATAAAATTGCAAAATATTTTTGGAGATTTACCAAGCGGTTACAGAAAATTTGATTAGTAATTTTACTATACAGTTTTGTAATTTTATTCAATAATTGATCATAAAAATGTTTAGTAAATTTACTACGCAGTTTCGTAACTACACCAACCAATTCATTTGAATTGGGTTTGATAAAATTACAAAATATTTTTGGAAATTTGCCAAGCAGTTACAGAAAATTTGATTAGTAATTTTACTATACAATTTTGTAATTTTAATCAATAATTGATCATAAAAATGTTTAGTAAATTTACTACGCAGTTTCGTAACTATACCAACCAATTCATTTGAATTGGGTTTGATAAAATTACAAAATATTTTCGGAAATTTACCAAGCAGTTATTCTAAGAAACGCTTGTTTTTTAATTTTTTCGATTTTTTTGGTTTTCGATATCTCACGAACGAATGAACCGATTTTGATTTGCAAAACGGCATTCGACGTCGTTTTTTGAGCTTAAGAGCTGATTAGGTTATGGAATTGATCGGTGCAATAGCCAAAAAGTTATTCTAAAAAAACATCATTTTCGAAAAAATTTTTTCGCGGTTTTTTTTTAAATTTCTCAAAATCTACCGAATCGATTCACTTCAAATTTTCAGGAAGTCTAAGTTGAGTGGAACCCTTTCGAATGCCACGAGTCTCGTTTCGATCGGTCAAGCCGTTCAAAAGTTATAAGAGGTTTACATGCGTACACACACACATCCACACAGACATACAGACACCCTCGTAAAAATAGTCAGGGAAGCTTTCTAGGGCCTTTAAACGTCGAGATATGATGAAAACTCGACTTTCGAAAAACGGGGTAAAACCAATAACTTCCCGATTTTTAAAAAATTTTTTAATTTTTTTAGAGGGAAGTTAAAAATGCTTTATTAATCATAACTTTACTATATATAATTTTCAAATCAAAATTTTACATATAAATATGATATAAAAATATTGATAAATTTTTAATAATTTCAATAATATGTAAATAAACATTTTTTTTTGTAATCTTTCAAGAAACTATGGTAAACCGAAATACTAACAATTTTGGTTCATCTAAAAAAGTAGTTACCCTATTATACTGTTAATTATACAAAACACTGTATAATTTTACAGTCAAAATAATAAAATTAATGAGAAGATTATTGAATTTCCAATGAATTCATTAGAATTCGAATTTAACTATTGTTTCACAATCTTACTAGACCACAGATTAAATTAAAATACGCACAATGTTTGTAAATTTACGAAGCTTGGAAACGAAAGTCGACAGCGTGTTTAGTAAAATTAAACAAGGCTAAAGAAAAATAGTATTTTTTAGTAATTTTACAATACATTGTGTAATTTTACAATAAGAATAGTAAAAATACCAAAAAAATTTTTTGAATTTTCAATAATTCCATTGTAGTTTCAATTACAATATTGTTTTGTAAATTTACAACAAAAGTAGGAATTCAAAACACAAATAATGTTCGTAAATTTAAGGTGCTTGGTATCGAAAATTGATAACCTGTTTAGTAAAATTACACATGGCTACAGACAAGTAGTATTTTTTAGTAATTTTACAACACATTGTGTAATTTTACAATAAGAATAGTAAAAATACCAAAAAATTTTTTTGAATTTTCAATACTTTGATTGTAGTTTAAATTACAATATTGTTTTGTAAATTTACAACAAAATTAGTAATTCAAAACACAAACAATGTTAGTAAATTTAAGGAGCTTGGTATCGAAAATTGATAACCTGTTTAGTAAAATTATACATGGCAACAGACAAATAGTATTTTTTAGTAATTTTACAATGTATTGTGTAATTTTACAGTTCAAATTGTAAAAATAATAACAAAATTTGTAAATTTCTAAACACTTCACAGTAATTCGAATTATAAAATATTTGGTAATTTTACAAAAAAATATAGTATCTCAAATTACTAAAAATTTTGGTAAATCTTCAAAGTTTGTTATTAAAATTTAATAAACTGTTCCGTGAAATTACAATACAAGTAAGATTTATACTCTAAGATTGTAAAATTAAAGCGCATCTTAGCTAATTTTCTCATATGTCTTGGAAAATTACTCAAAATGTGTTATAATTTGAATTCATACACACTGATTAGTAATTTAGCCATCTCATGTTGAGTAAAAAAATGATAATTTTACAAAAATTTTTTACAGTGTAACTGTGTCGCAATCATTAACGCCCTCCTCACAAAGCGTTGTATCACAAAGATGACCAAATGTTACAAAATATAAACAGAAACCAACGATCACCAAGAAAAATAAAGATCAAACAATAATAAAATAACTATGATAAAACAAAGATAATAAAAAGGGGTGCATGATGTGGAATTTAGAGACGTGTGTTGTATGTAAGTATAAAATGTGTGTGTGTGTGTGTGTGTGTTTGTGTGTATGTGTGTTTGTGTGTAGGTGAGTGTGTATGTGTGTGCGTAGGTGTGTGCGTGTTTTTTGTTTGTATATGTGGATACGTTTCACCTTGTTCACTTATAAAAACACTAAAAATATCTAGCTAGGTTACAGTGACCAAAAGTTTTTCCGTCTGATTATAATTTAATTTCAATAACCAGTTTGTCAATTTAGATTTACATACACGATAAGTTAGGGGGTAAATATTTAATTGCTCATTTATTTTATTGTACAGTATGAGACTCAAATAATAATACTGACGAAATGAGGAGACTCTGTGACAAAATTGTACAGGGCATACTCTATCACATCTCCGTTTACCAGACAAAAACTGTTCATCAAATGGGATGAATTTGTGTTTGCGGAAAACAGAGCAAAGGACAAATAACTGTCGAACTGTTAATACTTCACAAGTCTCGTACAGGTCTCGATATCATAATCTTTAGGATACATCTTTGCACTCTTTCCAGTTGAAGCAACACTTTTACAGTATTTCAAAGACAAGTTAGCTATAAATAATTATATTACAATTCACTCACTATCGACTTATAAAAACCAAAACAGTTACAAATTTCACATTTTTAACGATTATAAAAGAATGAGCCTATTTCGTTTCACACATGGCAGTAAAGTATGTCAAGACTCACACAGGCGACGTAGCGTTGTAACTGTGTCAAGATTACATCGACAGTCACAATGCGGGGTCTCTAACTATGATGTACATATTTTTTAAAGTGTTTTTTTTCTATAATTTAAAAACAAACAATTTTTATCTTCTTTTATACTAGCACTTGCCTACGATTTCGTACGATTAATAATTTCACAATGTTTTTATTGGCGGACCTCGTATTGTTCATAGACTAAAGACTTTTTTTATTGGCCCGAAATTAAAACGGTAAAGTTCACCAATTCACCAATTTATTATTATTTGCCTAGTTATTTGTCAACTGACATTAAAATGATTCTGCTAGCGGTTACGTGTTAAATTTCTGCACACGACAAATATTTGTGTATATTAGCCGCTTGTTGTTTTCTGATTGTTTGTACTGTCTCCCTAACGTCAGCGTGTTTTTGAAAGGGCCCTTTAGAAATAAGTGTTTATTATATTATTGCTTCCCTTTCTAAATAAATGTAACAAAAAAAAATCTATTTTATTACTAAGTCATCTTTTTTTAACATTTTTCATTTCATTTTTAACATATCAATTTTATCGCTCTTGTTTATGTACGAAATCTAAAAACATTTTATTAATTACTAAAAATTAATTAATGTTACTTAATTAAAGTCTTTACATTTAAAAATTTTAATTAATAATTACATTTACGGCGTCAATAATTAAATGTTATAAGAATTTTGCTATTAAAAATTTTACCGATCTCTTCGAATGCAAACAAATATTAATTACTTGAAATATTCTACAGTCTTTATGACGTTTTATTGATTAATATTATATTAAAAACAGACTTTGAACACAGATGTCCGTGCGGAAAAGAGGTCGATTCTTTCGGACTACACGGCCTTTCCTGTAACAAGAGTTCAGGTAGGTTTTCCCGCCATGGTTCCCTAAACGATACCATAAAAAGAGCTCTTGCCACCATCGACGTTCCTGCTCTTATCGAGCCAACTGGAATTAGTCGCAATGATGGCAAGAGACCTGATGGATTGACGTTGGTTCCCTGGGAAAGGGGACGGGCGCTTTTGTGGGACGCAACCTGCGTTGACACACTTGCTCCGTCTCATGTCAGGGAAACAGCCTTAAAAGCGGGAGCCGCAGCGGAAAAAGCTGAAACGACTAAACGGCACAAATATTCGTCACTAATTCCAAATTACATCTTTGTGCCGTTTGCAGTCGAAACACTTGGACCTTGGAGTAGCAGTGCTAAAAATTTTTTAAATGAGATAACACCTCGCCTTATTGCCTCCACTGGTGACAAGAGGGCTGGTGCATTTTTTGCCCAGAGAATCGGCATAGCGATTCAACGGGGAAATGCTGCCAGCATTCTTGGCACAATTCCACGCGGACATAATTTATACCAAAACTATCTGTAAATATTTAGTTCTTAAGTTGTGAATTGTAAATATGTATAATATTTTGTATAAATAAAGTTTTGTATTCTCTAAAATCTTTAAAAACGAAATTATGACATAACATATATACTTAAGTAAACTGATTTGAAAAAAAAAGAAAGAAATTTGCGTAAACATTAGAAAACAATATAAGAAAGAAAATCTTACAATGTTGGATAAAGATGTCCAATATAAAATAACTGGACCTTGATTCGCAACAGAACTCTAAAACGGACTAGAAGTCTTTAAAATACGGAAAATCTATCCATAGCTATCTGAAGTAAGGTGAACCTACAACACGAAGACTAGAAATAAATAATAATTTACACATTTGTTATGTGATATTTGTATATATTTTATTCGTATATATATCAGATATTTGTATACTAGTATCTGCTCTAAGCGGACATCAAGATCAATATGGAAAGGATGTTTCCATTAACTTGATGTTTATCTTTCTGGAACTTCCAGTCGCGCCTCGAGGAGCAAGCAAAACCGTTGTTCAGTTCAATAAGTTTTAAAAGAATAACATCAGTAGCCACGACGATGACAACATTCCCGACGTCATAATAATATCCTAAAATTGCCTGATTAGGCAATTATCAATTCATCATCACCAAATCATCAAGTAAAATGATTGACAAATTCTTTTATTATAATGACTAAATTACATTTAATAAAATTATTTTAAAATTATGTAATATTTTATTATATGACATCTAAAACATTTATTGTCGCAACAGCACAAATGTTTCAAATACACATGTCATGTTGTATTTACAAAATGGATATTAGTTTTACGTTTTTTGTAAATAAAAATTCTGAATAGCAGTTTAGTAAAAATGCGAGCCGCGTTCTCGAATCGCATTTTAAAATTCGATAGACATTTATATTTTTTTATTAAAAACATATCAATGGTATTATTTATTCAATTCAGGTACAATTTGATGTCAACTTCAAAAATATTCTCTCCAAATTTTATTTGTATATTTTATTACTTCGATCATATTTCTTTATTAAATTGACATCAAATTTATAAAATAATTCCGACAATATCGGAATTATATATAAATTACAAGATTCCGCTTTAACGTTTTTTCTTTTTCAGATTTCCTGAGCGTGGCGTTGCCGAGCAATGACGGCGGCCTGAGGCGGGCAGCCGGGTGCCCCTGCAGCGGGTCTCCGTGCTGCCGACGCGGCAGCAACGCTATTATAGTGACTTTATGTGTGTTTATTTAAATGTACATTGTTTAGTGCGATATTATGTCAAATAGTTTTAAAACAACCAATGTATCTCAACCGGAACTTTTCACTTGTCCAGAATGCACTAACGGAAAGTTTTAGAAGCCGCAAAAGCTTAAAAATTCACACCACCCGTTGCCACAGCGATTCATTAGTGCATTCATTACCTATTTTAACCGATACTCCATCAACCGTAACCAGTCATAATAATTCGGTTCCATTTGAAAAATTTATTTTAAAATGTCACCAAAATATCCCGCTTGTTAAACGAGTTCCTAGATGAGCGAGGATGTCTCTAGCTAGATCTCTATCATCTGTGATTAAAAATGTATTTCGGACCCTGATTCGGCCTGGCAAAATCTTTTTTTGTTTTCCTACAAATTTTTACATGTTGATAAAACCAAAATGGTTCTTTATCAACTAAATTAAAACAGAATAGCTTGTTAGACATTCCGATTATCATTCCTAAAAACCCACCACCTTCATATTCTGATGTGGATGGAGATCTTAAGAATGCAGCTCGCATTCTTTTCTCTGGTGATACCCTCGCACCTTTTGATAATAAAACGCTAGAAACCTTACGCGAAAAGCATCCCTTACCGAATCCGGCGTCCTTGCTCCCAAGTCCACCTATTTTCAATAATGTTTTACAGGTTAAAGATGAAGACACCTATGCTGCAATTATGTCGTTCACAAGTGGCTCTGCTAGCGGCATAGATGGCATCACACCACAACATCTTAAAGATCTTGTGAGTGTCTCAGCTGGTGACGCTGGCAGGGCTCTCTTAAATGACATAACCAATCTTTATAATTTCATGTTATCTGGCAAGGTATCTTCATCTTTTTTGTCTCATATTTACGGTGGTGTACTATGTGCCTTTAACAAAAAAGACGGTAGTATCCGTCCAATGTGTGGCTACGGCACTAAAGAATTTAGCCACCCCTCTCTTCCTGTGGGTGTCGTAAGAGGCGACTAAGGGATAACACAGTTCCACTATCACCTTGGAACTTAAAAAACCCGACCGGTGGCGGGATAACCATCCAACTGCTGGCTTTGAAATACACAGGCCGAAGACGGGCAGCAGCGTCTTCGGTGCGACAAAGCCAGTACTGCGGTCACCAACCCGCCTGCCCAGCGTGGTGACTATGGGCAAAACACATGAGTTCACGTTATTTTTGGCGTAAACTTGTGGAGGCCTATATCCAGCAGTGGACTGTATAGGCTGTAATGATTGATCCGTCCAATTGCTATTGGGACCACATTTCGCCGTCTGGCGTCTAAATTGGCATGTAGACACATAGTCTCCAGCCTAAAAACAAAATTTCAACCAATACAAGTGGGCTTTGGAAGCAAAGGAGGCTGTGAAGCAGCAGTTCACGCGGCTCGTACTTTTTTAAAAAGTAATGAGGCTGAAGTTCTGCTGAAAGTTGATGTAAAGAATGCTTTTAATTCTTTAGACAGTACCTTACAACCAACCGCAACTTCGTTTAGCAACCTTGCTTAACGAAGTTTCATTACATCTTCCTGAAATTTAGCCTTATGTTTGGCAATGTTACGGTTCACCATCTAAACTGCTTTTTGGCGAAAATACTATTTTTTCTAATATCGGCGTTCAGCAAGGAGACCCACTAGGTCCGGCGCTTTTTAGTCAAGGTATCCATAAATGTATCTCAAATTTAAAATCAAAATTGAACATATGGTACCTCGATGATAGAACCACAGGAGGTAAAGTGGACGATGTCGTTGAAGACTTAATCAAAATTAAAAACGAGTTTGATAAAATTGATCTCAAATTAAATTTTTCAAAATGTAATTTTTTTTCACAGATCTTCTATCACTTTCCAAAATTAATTTGGCAACGGAATTATTTAATAAAATTGCTCCTAATTTAAAAATACTTCAAAGAAGTACACTTTGTCTTCTAGGTGCACCACTTTTTGATAAAGGCATACAGCCGATTTTGGATAATAAAATTAAAATATTTGTTGAAAACACTGACAAATTGGGCACTTTAAATTCTCATATTGCTTACACTATATTAAAATATTGTCTATTTGTCCTAAAATTAGTGTATATTTTACGCGCAAGCCCAATTTGGAAATTTCCTGGAATGATCGAGAAACTTGATGCCACTTTAAAAATGCATTAGAAAAAATTCAAAATTTATCTTTTGATGAAAATTCGTGGACCCAAGCTACTTTACCAATTAGAGATGGTGGCATCGGCGTGAGAAAAATTTCTAGTGTCGCTCTTCCTACGTTTCTTGCTTCTGCGCATAATATCAAGGGTTTATGTTCTGACATCTTAAAATCTAATTCAGTCACAATAACAGATGCTACAGATGCAATAGAAAACTGGAAGTTAATGTGTCCTAATGGCGATATCCCGAAGGACGTTACAAAACAAAAACTTTGGGAAATGCCAATAGTTCACAATACTCATATAAGTTTGACGCAAAATCTTACAAGTGATAAAAACCGTGCCAGGCTTTTAGCTGTGTCAAATAAAGAGTCAGGCCACTGGTTACACGTAATGCCGTCAAAAAATCTTGGGACACTTTTAGACAATGAAAGTTTTAGAATTGCTCTCGGTCTCCGGTTGGGAGCTCCACTGTGCTTTGAAGACAGATGTCCGTGCGGAAAAAAGGTCGATTCTTTCGGACTACACGGCCTTTCCTGTAACAAGAGTTCAGGTAGGTTTTACCACCACGGTTCCCTAAACAATACCATAAAAAGAGCTCTTGCCACCATCGACGTTCCTGCTCTTATCGAGCCTACTGGAACTAGTCGCAATGATGGCAAGAGACCTGATGGATTGACGTTGGTTCCCTGGGAAAGGGGACGGGCGCTTTTGCGAGACGCAACCTGCGTTGACACACTTGCTCCATCTCATGTCAGGGAAACAGCCTTAAAAGGGGGAGCCGCAGCGGAAAAAGCTGAAACGACTAAACGGCACAAAAGTTCATCACTAAATCCAAAGTACATCTTTGTGCCGTTTGCAGTCGAAACGCTTGGACCTAGGAGTAGCAGTGCTAAAATTTTTTTTATGAGATAACTCCTCGCCTTATTGCCTCCACTGGTGACAAGAGGGCTGGTGCAGTTTTTGCCCAGAGAATCGGCATAGCGATTCAACGGGGAAATGCTGCCAGCATTCTTGGTACAATTCCACGCGGACATGATTTATACCAAAACTATCTGTTAATATTTAGTTCTTAAGTTGTGAATTGTAAATATGTATAATGTTTTAAAAGAAAATAAACATAATTGATAAGTAAATTCAGGTACTACAAAAATTTCAATAAAATAAAAATACCAGGCAACTTAAAAACTTACATAAAAGTAATATTATTTATAACACTCGACATCTAACGACTCTAAAGTATCGAAGAATAAAATAAGACCTAAGCGAAGTTAATAGCAAAGTCAAAGTAACAATAAAGTGTCAAGTGAGCTTGTAAAGTTTGCGTATTAATCATACCGGTGTTCGAGTTAGGGCTTTGCAACTATTTTAGTATGGCTCAACGGTGTCAGATTTACGTGTGATTGGGAATTGGGTAGGAGACGGAATAATAGCTTCAGTCAAGTTTAATAAACTCTACATTTCATAGACACACAGTATTCCTGCAGTCAGAATCTTATGAACATATCAATTGGGTCACTTCTTATAATAATAATAATAATAATTTTATTTCAGACAAAGTCCATACATTTTTGAATATCATATACATTTTTGATATTCAAAAATGTTTAGAATTCCTAATGTGAGGGTAACATAAAAATAAAAATCGTACATATTAAAAATAGCATGGTGTCGTCTCCTGTCAAAGATTTTCATTGTAATATGAAACTTTGAATAGTTACGGGTCTCTGTAAAGAACTCACTATAGACGGCGCCACGGTTCGCATAAACCGAAAATAAAAATCATCATATCAAGAATTTCGCTCTAGCGGGTATATCGTTCCATAGCTTAATTGGCTAGAGCGCCGACACGGTCAGTCGGAGACGCGGGTTCGAATCCCGCTGGAGCGGTCAATTTTTGATATGATATTCAAAAATGTTTAGAATTCCTAATGTGAGGGTAACATAAAAATAAAAATCGTACATATTAAAGTCCATACAATCAAACAGCATTATACAAACATAATTAATGAAGAAACAAAGAAATAAAAGAAAACAAAAATAAACATAGGAAAATAATAACATAGGATATTTATATCAAAGTACACACACGTACACTTATATGGAATTCAGAATTATTTTGTGAAAAATTTAGTTATCAATTAAAATCAGCACAAAGCAATAGTATTTTATAGGGTTGTCTCGGTTAGTAATAAGAACTTTTTTTGTCGATAACGATGAATAAATTTCGTAAGTGCCCTGAGTCATAAAATTTAAGAATACTAGTTACACAGTGTAGATACTTATAAACTAAGAAAAGTTTTTGATATTGGGTATTTTATTGATAAGGGGGTAAGTAAAGACTCATAATTTTGCAAGAATACTATTACGAGAGAGACAGCTACATTAAACATAGAAACGAAGTCCCTCAATGAGAAATACGTTGATGGGGCTAGATGGAATATCTTCAATACAGGAACACCAAACGCTCTACAGAAATCTTGGTTTTAAAACCTGGTTTACTGATCCATATATCAATTCGCCGTATAATTTTAATAAATATTTTTTTTTTTTATCTGTGGAACGAAGTTCCATAATAGTGAGTGGGAAAAAAGCGTAAGATTTTAATTAAAGTCTATATATGATGGCTGTACAGTGACTAATGTATAGTCTACGTGATGACTGTTATTATTATTGCAGTTTGCTATTAATTTTTTTTTTATATAGTAGTATTTGATAATATCTTAAATAGCATACAACAAACTACGAGTACTTCGGATACTCAGTTTTAGGGAAACTACAAAAATATTTGCAAGTTCTATTGATGTTAGGACACGTAATATTGTGTTTAAATTGAATTTACATATGAGTAGCGTAAAACATTCTTACTGCAAATAAACATGGTAAACAGAACCCTCTATGAGTTGATTACAATTTGATAACCCTGTTAGGAAATATGGTAATTTATATAAAATAATTATTTTTAATAATTATTTTGTACTGTGTGGCTACGGTACTAAAGAATATAGCCACCCCCTCTCTTCCCGTGGGTGTCGTAAGAGGCGACTAAGGGATAACACAGTTCCACTACCACCTTGGAACTTAAAAAGCCGACCGATGGCGGGATAACCATCCAAGTATTTTATTATAAGCGTATAGCTTTATTATAAGCGTATAGTATGTCTCACGTGGCTCGCCATTTTACCTACTTGTACCTTCGGCAATGTACTTCATTTAATATTATTAGTTTTTATTAGTTTTTTATTTTTTTATTTTATTAAATACTATTTTCATTACTTTTTTCGTTACTTTATCTAGTTTTTAAATGTAAATCTAACGTCCTGTGCTGGCAGCATTTGTAAAGTTGCGGACTGAAAAGCAGCAATAAGCTGAGTCTACGACCTTTTCACCAGCATTTTTTATAAAATCTCTGTAAATTAGACTAAGAAATCTTTTGTTTTTTTTATGCTTGGTGAATAAACGTCTTTATTATTATTATTAAGTGCTGGCTTTGAAATACACAGGCCGAAGACGGGCAGCAGCGTCTTCGGTGCAACAAAGCCAGCCCTGCGGTCACCAACACGCCTGCACAGCGTGGTGACTATGGGCAAAGCACATGAGTTCATGTTATTTTTGGCGTAAACTTGTGGAGGCCTATGTCCAGCAGTGGACTGTATAGGCTGTAATGATGAATTATTTTTACATTTCAAGGGTAATATAATTTCGGACAGTAAATATTGCTCCATTTTATAAATAATTAATTTCAAGAATATAATGAAACAATCACTTTAGACAAAATATGGGTAAACAGATTTGATTATTGAATAAATATGGCAACTTTTTAAAAATCACAAGGTATTCTCTAGTAAAGTTCCTGGTCACTGACAAAAATCAGTATATATTGTGTAATTCTACATATATAGAATCTCTATTAGCCGTGGACACTCAAAAATGACTTTACATTATAAAAATATCTTTCTTTTTAAGTTTTCCACTAAGGGCTGTTACGGAATAATTTAGAAATTTAGAAAATTGTTCACGATATTGAAAGTTTCAGAAAATCAGGCGTTTGATAGTTCCCAAGACTTTTACTTTTATATACAGAATTGAGATTAGAATACTATTTATATAATATGACTTTATCTTATATAGGAATAATACCAATATTCCGGTCCCCAATTTATTTGGCGTTATAGGTACTTCTCAAGAAAACGGAGCCCCCGGCAAATCTTTAGTGTGAAAGCAAAATCTGATCTGAGGAAGCCGCCAGCCGCCAAGCAACGGGCTCTTGCATTAATTTGCACAGATTAAAAGAAATATAGATGATGCTTTAAAGAAAAAAAAATTAAAAAATTCATATTTTTATGTGAAATTCGTTTATTAATTTTTATATAGGAAAGGCAATAATATGTTGATCAACCATCCATCTGGCGAAATTCTTAAGCATTCATGTAGCATTGTGCTCTAATCATTGTGCAAACAATGTCATTATCTAATATTTCACAACCTGAATAGTATTTTTTTATATATATAGTAGGTAATAATTTTTAAGATATTGTATTGATTGGTTACTTAAGTAATAATGAAAAATCAAATTTATCATATATAACTACAATGATTACCTATGATGTTTTGATATTTTTACTGATTCTTCCAGTACCGTTATAATTAAATCTTTTTGTAATTCAGACATGTATGGAATCAATAAAGCTTTATTATTTTGTTATTGTTAATTTTTAAGGAAATAATATGAAAATCACAATTTGTAATGCAAAAAAAAAATTAATCGTCTGCATTTTAACATTTATCGAATGCTACATTTATAAACTTCTGTTCATTTTTTAAATCTTGAATTTGGGTAAAAAACCGTCTTTGCCCTAGTGATCAAAACTATAAAACAAAATCAATTGATGTTTCTTTAAGTATATTTGTAAATCTAAAGTAATAGACAACCTTGTTATATAAAGTAATATTTTTATACCCATCTTTCGAGATTTATATTTCATTAGAAGTATACTTCGTTTTGCATTTGCTTAACATTAATAAGTGCATAAGTCCATAAAAGTAAAAGAATATTGTGTTACTAGAACGTAATATGTTATTAATTTTCAAGAATACTGTCTGAACAATCAATACTCTGTGCTCCTTTCGCGTTTTAAAGTGAATAGGTAGGAGCTCTTTGTGTAGGAAAACGAGGTTTCGTTCTGAATGAACCGCCATGTTTTATTTTACATTATTAATGAAATATCATTAACTCCGGCACATGGGGTAAAGTCGTAAGTATTTTCGGTTCAAGAGTCGATAAAGCTAAATCAAAATAAGCTAGTGATTAGTGATTTAATATTATCTCTCTACTTGTATATTAGTTAAACTTATTTGAATACATTTGTGTATAATTTTTTTTTCAATAAGAACTTACTTTAAAAGTACTTTTGTCAATAGCTATAAGAGTAGCTTTATTAATTAATAATCATTAGGTAAATATTAGCAATCAATAATACACCTTAAGATATTAGTAAAACCACATAACATAAAAACCAGAAAAAATAATTTGCGGTCGAATTGAGAACCTCACTTTTTCTAAGTTGTGACTGACCCGATATTTGTATATCTTAAAGATAGAATAAGAAATGAGAATAAAGTACATACTTTACATAGCCCCCAAAATTACCAAGTTGAAGTGGCGGTGGATTGGTCACCTGTGTAGCAGGATCGATGGCCGTTGGAGCATACGTCTCCTGGAGTGGAGACCGCGGAATGGAAAAAGCAGTGTGACCGATGATCTACGTGAGATTGTCGGTGGAGGCTGGATATGTATTGCAGGAAATCGAAACGTCTGGCAGGAACTTGGGCTTATATCCAGCAGTGACAGCAATAGGCTGAACTGACTACAACTAATATATAATATCTTAAAAACTAAATTCACCTCTTACAAGTAAAGTACAACACAATAGTTACAAGAAAATATCACAGATCATAAAAACAGTGATTCAACTATGAGGGAACAGAGTCCCAAAGCAGACATTTTATAAAGATGAAGATTAGGTTGCTAGTAAAATGTATCCCCTGCTAGTCTATTGTATAATTGATTAAACTATATTCCGTAACTTGGATCTGAGGTATGTATTATACAGCTCACCGCGCAAGTGTGTCACTTCATAAAATAATAGCCCTTATTAACGCGACCCAAGGACCATTTTTAACTATTAAAACCAGGTTAAGCCGCTCATTGTACGCCATATGAATTATTAACATCCGTAGAGCGTAGTTTCGCGGAGACGGTGAGAAAAATAGAAGCGAATTACGAAATTTATTTGAAACATTACGTATTCAAGGATTTGGAACCCTTGCTTGATTCGATACTATTTTCTTCGTTCACTTTCTGAAATGGTTATATTTACTGTATACTGTCTTTTGGAACTTAAATTTCAATCTGAAACTTTAAAAAATATAATATTTTAAAAGGTAAGGTACAAGAATTAAAACAAAAAAAAAATCCTAAAATTGTCTTCCAATTTCTATCTACAATTATTGCAAATTGATATATGTATATTTTTATCACCACGGTTTTCACAAGTGAACTAGTTAATCAATATTTAGTAAACACAGAAGCTCGTAATATCGAATCTAATATAATCTTCCCAAAATAATCGATCGAAATTCTCGATGTTTTTCTACAAATTTTTAATCAAACTTTTCAAGCATACAATGTGAAAGCTATAATGTTATCATAAAAAACGGCCAGTGTTCTTGAAGGTCGGATGAGAGCCAAACCGTCAATAATAACTGAGCCGTACTAAATCCAGTATATTTTACTTAATATTTTATAGGGTAACAACCTGATGGCTCACCGTCGTTCTAAATTTCTGACTAGTGATGTTCCGTTTGTTACCTGTAAAAGAAAAAATACTTAGAAGTTTAAATTTACACACATTTAATAACACAAATTAAATAATAAAAGACCAACTTATAATTTTTATACTAAAATACACTTTACGAGCAAAATTAATCTGAAAAAAACGTGTCTTAGTATTTTACTTTTTCACTATTGATCAAAGTAGTATATTGCATTAGATTTTCCAATCCCAGTTCTACTCAACTGATCAAAATCTTAAGCGGTAAGGCTTCTTATGTTAACTAGTAAGAAGTAATATAACGTTAACAATTAATGATAATAATGATGAATATTTTAAAAGCTCAGTGTTGCACTGAAAACCTACTTTTTTATATTTTAAAGAATATATAGAACCTTAACCTTTTTAAAAAATATATGCCGTCTGTTATTACTGCCAGGTTCATTAAAGCAAACCCCAACCGCGTTAAGTGTTTATTTATAGTGTTGTCGTCATTAAAATTTTTGCATCGTTGATCAAGAACAACAAGTTAAGTGAAGTGATAATTTGATACAACTTTAATTGAGACATTGTCGGTAAATATCGAAACGCTTAAGATACGTAAGTTAATGTAAAAATTTATACAAAACCAATAGCGTAGTACCTCTACCTTACAGAAGATCACAGCTAAATAATACTACTTTCAAGCAGTTTTGTGTGCCTTTGGCGAGTAAGACCAGAGCTCCTAGGGGGATTGAAGGCAAAGTCGGTAACGTGCTTGTGATGCTTCTAATGTTGCAGATGTCTGTAAGCTACGGTAATCGCTAACAATCAGGTGAGCTGTATGCCTATTTTTTACCGACTTAGTATTATAAAAAAAAGCACCATTAGCCATTACCAAATAAATAATACACCACTACACACGAATTCAACGGTACTGCAATAATAGACAACATCAATAAAATATGCACTAAAAACGTAAAACGAGGTATGAGAACAATGTTTTTAAAATAAAACCAATTCATCTGAAAACGTCACGAAAAATAACCAATCGGATCATATTGAAATATTCATAGAATAATACATGTAGATGTGCTAATAAACAAAAAGGGTTCAGTATCAAACATCGATACCGCCCCAGCCGTTCGGTATGGAGCTAGTAAAACAGCGGCCATGAATAACTGAGCAGAGGTATTTCAGAATTATGACGTCATCACTCTGTCGACCGACGTGACGCTCGATTCAAAGAATATTTGTAATGACAGATGTGTCATGTTACAGAAGGTTAGAAGCGATTTGGCAGCATTGCAGTTAAAACGGATGTAATAAATAATAACAATAAACGCTTCACACTCAATGGTCCCCAGTAGGATTTTCACCTGTGTCGGGGGTCCGAAAACACACTCAATTCACAAGTACAAACGAGTTTTTAATTACTTTTTTTTTTCGTAAAAATTACTATCTAAAGAAATATAAAATAGCGTAACTGCCTGATGTATATTATTAAAATCACTCGCGAATTGCCATTTATGGAGTTCATACTATTACAACATTATTGGAGAGCAGTATTATTTGGCTGTGATCTTCCGTGATGTTGAGGTATTCTCTAGTGGAGAGACGTCAGATTTTGAGCAAGATACTTTATTCTATACTTTGACTCAACTATTGAGACACAATAGAGAATTGATAACGAGACACTATACTATTCTAATACTTATACGTGACATTGTGTAAATAATACTTAAATAATAGTATCGCATTCCACTGCAACGTTGCATTTCTCACTTAGGTATAACATTATCCTCAGTTTGTAGTAAGGTTAGCTTTGAGGCTTTATGGGTTGTAGGCTTGATTTTTGAGTTGAGTCTTCTAGTATATATTAATTTATGTATGTATTATTGTTATGTACCTATATTTTTTGAAAAAGTATATAGCTTATATCTGTCGGTTGTTACCTATAACACATTATAAAGTTACTTTAGGAGCAGATGACCGTGTGTAAATGTTAAAAACAATATAAAACAGAAAAAAATGAGTAAATGTATCGAGATGTTACCGCAATTTGTGTAAGAATGCAACAAAAATTACATAATATTTTGAAATATTTAACAAAATTCAATATAATACCGATGACATGTCTGTAATATACCTACTATTCTATGACGGTATACTATGCCACGGCATGTACCGTACTCTTTACACGACAGGCGAATAGCGACCGCTCTGATTTTTACTCTTACTACATTCGTTACAAAATCTAAGTCACTTTGTTATTTACATTAGTTGAAACTGTTTTATACAACAAATTACTGAATCAATTTTTTTTTCTGAATATAGTAATAAACAAGACTATCTTTAACTGATAAAAAAATTATTTATTGTTAACGTTAATAAATTTTACACCTACCGACAGTATGAAGCCTGCAGAAAATGCAAACGTTGGGCTGTCTATTATTTTCCTGGCATTACTACTGGGTGACAGGTGTAAACAGGTTTATAAATATATATTGCTTCTAGTTATTTTCACTCACATGTTTAATAAATAAACCTTACATCAGAATAAGTGGTGTTTTATTGCGAATACGACGACACAGGGAAAGTTATTTATTATTAGATTAATATTTAATTTTTATCGTCGTTGTATCGAGCGAAGATCATGTGTATTTTTGATCTTAAACTTTATCCAATAAAAAACAAATAAATTTCGCACTTATTTATAGTATACTAGCTGTACCCTGTGCGCGTTGCAACGCTTTTTTTGTCATTCTAATTCTGAAACCTTTGTAGGCTCATGCACAACACTTTGATGATGATCATGACATGATCAAATGCATAGTTTCCGATTCTATAAAGGACATACAGCCAAACATTCATATATATATGTTGTATATATTATAAGCCATATCTTGACTGCGATTGCAATTTTGTTAAAAACGAGCGAAAAAATAAATACACTAACACGCAGCAATAATATTGCTATATTAACTAATGTTACGTAACAGCATTAATAGCTTAATATAATCCCTCAGTGTTTGATTTGTCGGTGTTATTCTATATATTAATACGTGAAGCAAAAACTTTGTACCCCTTTTTACGAAAAAAGCGCGGACGGCGGAGAATCAAATTTCGCACACTTATAGTTTATATAGAGAAGGAGTGCAGAATGATGATATATTTTACTTATGCATAAAATACATTGTGTTTGACACACACACACACGCATATACATACGAGTGTATACTCTTTTGTTCATTGTTGAAGTCTGTTGTCAAATTGATTTTTTTAAACGTACTTTATTTTAATCATTTTTTGGTTTTTTTTTTTACTTTTTAATTATGGTCGAGTTTTGACCACTGGCCGACCACTACTCTGTTTAATTACAAGACTTTATTTTGAAAGTTCAAACGATTCAAAAGTTCAAATTCCGCTAATGGTTAACGTACGTATCTCTGATATTAATAAAAACCATAAATAAATTAACAAACTACTCGTTTAAATTTTTAATTTATGCGAGTAAATATTAAACATTAATAAAATTATTACCTAAGTTCGCAGTCGAAGTGTTCGAGCGTTCGGAATAATTCATTCATAGCGCTATTGTTCGGATAATTGGTTCTATTTGCTCACGAAATTATGAATATTCTAACACAACGACGGAGATAAAATTGAGTCTGCTTATTAATTGGTACAAATAGAATTAGTACGTTTTAGGTGTACCTTGAATGGAATATTGGGAACGCGTCCCTTGGGCTTTAACATTTCTTGTATATAATGCTACTGTTCTTTGTATTTTGTTTTATATCTAATGAAGTATTTATTTCACAAGTTATGTCTATATGAATAAAAATTAATGTCTGAAATCGATGTATCTACGTGGATAAGTTTTGAGCAACTACAGCAAATTAGACATGAAAAAATTTTGGTATTTGTCAAGACAAGGTTTTTATAAAAAGAACTAGCTGACTCGGCAAACGTTGTCTTGCCGCTAAATGAAAATTTAGGGTTGTATGTATTTTTCAACGCCAAATCATAATAAAATAAATAATTTATCTAAAAATTAAAAAAAATTGAGGTGGACTGCCCTTAACATTTAGGGGGATGAAAAATGGATTTTGTTCGATTCTCAGACCTACCCAATATGCACACAAAATTTCATGAGAATCGGTCAAGCCGTTTCGAAGGAGTTTAACTACAAACACCGCGACACGAGAAGTTTATATATTAGATTTTTTTTTTCTAAAATGTCTCTGATATCATTGAAACGTCCAGCGGTTCACCTAGTATTAGGTAAAATAAAAAATAAATTATAATAAGATCTAAACGGATCAACGGATTTTGATGCGGTTTTCTTTGGTAAATAGAGTAATTCCAGAGGAGGGTTTATACGTATAATATATCCATAATATAGTAGTTTTGGATGTTTCTAATGTGATGTAAATAAACACATTTTTGCGCTTACATTGTAAATATTTATTTTATATTTTGTGTCAGCATTGCACCCGTGCGAAGCCGAGACGAGCCGCTAGTATTACAAAAACAAGCAGGAAAATATCTGAAATCAATGAAATGTTTAATTTTATTTCAAAACAAAAATGAATTTAATACATTCAAAATAAACTTTAACACGAAAATAAAAATAAAATAAAAACAAAACTATACACTAACGACAATTTTACAATTTGAATTGTATGATATAGGTAGAATTTCATTCAACAAATATATGATATAAAATAAGATCAGGCAAACACGAAATAGCAATATTGAGTCAATTAGTTAAAATTAAACAGCTTAATGTTGAAATGAACGTCAATACATTGAATGATATATATTGAACGCCATTTAGTATTACATTCTGCGATGTTTTTGAATACATTATGTATGATGTTAATGATTCACTGAATGTAAAATTTAATGGTACTTTGAAACTAATAGTAACTATTGATGCTATTCGTAAATAGGATGCATGTGATAAAATAAACTGTTATATATACATATAATAAAATGGTAGGAAAGTCAAAACTGTACATTGAATATCTTTTTAAAAGAATACTTGGGGTGTGATCTACAATCGATATCGAAGCCAAAAATATAGTTTTTAGAATTTTTAAATAGTTGTCTGTTTGTCTGTATCTATGTCCGGGATAAACTCAAAAAGTACCGCACGGATTTACTGTAAATTTGCCACGAATATTATTAAGAAGTCGGGTCAACATATAGGCTACATATTATCATGCTATCACCCACCGGGAACGAGCAGTGAACCTTTAGTTCCTCAACGCATTCTGTAACAACGTGTAACCTAACGACGCATATTTGAATGTTGTTATTATTATGTTAATAACCATGCTATATAAGCTAGCTTCACACTATAAAAATCACGCAATATAAGTAACTAAGCCAATAAACATAATTAAATGAATATAAGTAGACAAGACAATTTTAAAGCAGCGCCATCTATGAGATTTTTCTGTAGATATGAAATGTAAAGAAGAAACGTGTAAATGAATGTTATTTTAAAAGGTATAATCGTAGGTATTTTTGATGCTGTATAGCGTTCACTCAGACAACGTCGCGGGCAGCAGCTAGTATATAAATAAATTACTTTAGAACTATCGACCTCTGTCCGTCCATACTTTTTTACACGGTAAGTAATCACCTACATATCATATACTAAAGCCTAAACACGCTGCGTCTTATGGTATAAGCATAATTCCGATCGGTTCAGTAGTTTTCGCAGTATATGGAGCACGCTTACCTAGAAGTAGCCTATTCACTCGCGACTTAAAGATCCCCACACAGACGCTGGTAGAGAGTTCCATTCTTTAGCCGTACGCATCAAGAATGTACTAGCGAATCGCTTAGTACGTATAGTGGGTATGTCGGCAGTATATCCGAACAAAAAAACCGGCTCTCCATTTATTAGTATAGATAATTAATTATATTTGAAGCACGTAATAGTTTTACATTCTGGTAGTTTGATAGATCAAATATTAATATCGAAGAAAAGTTATTAGTAGTTTAGTTATTTTTATTGTTAATTATTTAAAGAGCGTTTGTCATCATTTAGCGTTTAATTATTTTGCAATAAAAACTTTTTTAAATATTATTGATTGATTAGTCAATTATGCTGTGTGGTTACAGCATCAAAGAATATAGCCACCCCGTCTCTTCCCGTGGGTCTCGTAAGAGGCGACTAAGGGATAACACAGTTCCACTACCACCTTGGAACTTATAAATCCGATCGATGACGGAATAACCATCCAAATACTGGCTTCGAAATACACCGGCCGAAGACGGGCAGCAGCGTCTTCGGTGCGACAAAGCCAGCTCTGCGGTCACCAACCCTGTGGTGACTATGGGCAGAACACATGAGTTCATGCCAATTTTGACGTCAACTTGTGGAGGCCTATGTCCAGTAATGGACTGCGAAAGGCTGCTGTGATGATGATGATGATGATTAGTCAATAAGTGACTCGTAGTCGTTGCATAAAAGAAACGTTACTGTGGGTGGTCACTTTACCTCCCATCAGTGCTATCTGACTCTCATAACCTTTTGATATGTGGTAAACAAATATTTTTTTTGTTATTTAGTAAATATAACTTATATTTTGTAATTATGGTTGAGCCAAAACCAACCGCTCTTGTGAAATGGTGCGAGTAGTTGCCTAAAACACCAACGGTTTGCGAGTTCGATTCCCGCTCGTGATTAATATTTGTATTTGTATAAATTTTCCTTTCCGGTTTGGATGTCTGTCCTTGTTGCTCTCCCCACTGTGCCTCGAAGAGCACGTTAAGCCGTCGGTCCCGGTTGTCATCATAAATACATGATATCGCCAACCCGCAGTGGAGCAGCGTAGTGGATTAAGCTCTAATCCTCCTACATGGAGAAAGAGGCCTATGCCCAACATTGGGATGTTAAAAGCTGAATGTAAATCATATTATTTAGGACAAATTTATATTAAACAATCTTATTGTTTTCTAATGTTTACGCGAATTTTACTCATTTAATGAAACCACTTTTTTCGGATTTTATCCCCCGGTCCGGTCCCATGGTCCCCCCGTGACCATGGTTGCTGTAAAGTATCCGAAACGTCGGGAATCAAAAGTTAATAATAAACTGCGATAAAATCCGAAAAAAGTGGTTTCATCAAACAATCTTTTAAAAACTTATAACTGTTGAGTTTTATGCCGATTCTTCTCAGCAGATTCTTCGTTTCGAGTTTGTGGCAGCGTCTCATTAATTACCTTATATTACAAAAAATTATACTTTGTATATAGAACAGTAATATAAATAAACGCTTTATTTGCATAAAATATATTTACAAAATAAAAGAAAATACTTTAAACTCAACGCCCCTCAGTGGGTTAAAGTTCTGTCAGGCATCCTGAATCTATGTCAAAAGCAAAAAATGGCTCAAACGCTTAACGGCTAAGTTGAAGTTAAGTGAAAAGATAAGTACATTCGCGTATTAAGTTTTTCTACTTTCCGCTTGAAGCGCTTTACACGTGCTCATACAAAAAACACAAACTTTAAAGAGACGTTAATAACTTGTTGAACATAAGCTTGTGCTTGACATTTTCTTTCATAATTTTACATATATACATACTGTTTTATTCAGTCTGGTTTATTTTAGTGTTATTTAGGTATATACAAACTGTGCCCCGCGGTTTTACCGACGGTAATTTGAGGGAAAAAAAGCCTATATTCTTCCTCAGTAAATATCCGATACAAAAATAATTTTTCAATTCCAATCATTATTACCACATTAGCTTTTTCAAGCAAACAGACAAACAAACTTTTTAGCTTTATAATAATATAATTGACATATATATATATATATAGCTGTTGGAAAGTATTAGATCGGCAATCATATCTGAAACTAAAACAGAACAACACCAAAAGTTAAAACAAATCAAGATGGTTATGATAATGCGTAGAGTACGTAGCCCAAAAGCGACAGTCTCAAGCTAGCACTGCTAACTAGTCTTTGTTTCAAGTTCACACGTTTTTATGTAGCGTGTGTAATGAAGTACATAAGAGAATTTACATATTTGCGCTGTCTTATCCGTAATAAAGTGTCCCGATGTACCTCATTTTCATTCTTGATCCTTGATTTTAGTAGTGTAGCGTACTCATAGATGTATAAACCTTTTACTCTTAACATAAAACCTCATTTGATTTGTATAATAAAAAAAATTTGGATATTATAAAAAAAATTATATCTTTTTAATTAGGCTCAATGTTTTTTTTTCTGTAATTTACTTTTTATGTCGTTTTACTCAATGAATAAAAATTTAGTGGAATAATAAAATAAATCATTTTGGGCCGTTGAATGTGAAGCGTTTGTTTATTTATTATTATTTTATTACACCTAATAAAAATACAGTCATCAATAACATCCTCACAATAGCAGGACCAAATAGAACATTAAAAGCTGAGCAAGTATCAAAATTTAACATACATCATTTCACGAGGGACCGATTCCAAAATACGATACAATAAAAAAATTATAAATAAGTAGGAGAAAATATTCCCCATCTTATCTGTGACACAAACACAACATCAATAAATCACTTGCCATAACATCTTATAGTCGCCATAACGGAGTAATATTAACGGGCCCAATCCAGCTAAGAAGTTTTCATTATATAAGCGAAAATTGTCCCAAGCAATAAGTTATAGGGTTCAAAGTATCTTGGCGAATGTATCCACTTAATGCAATAAATTTCTTATATAGAGGCATTCTATGCGCAGGCTTACATAGAATAAAATTATGTTTATTATTATTTATTTTTTTATGTTCAAGATTTTAGAGTGACTAGTATTAACGTATTTCCTAATCATGTCTCATACTTTCAGCCTTGTTATGATGTATCAATCTTCAAATGTATTTAACCGATTTAATATTACTTACAATACATAGTGCTGCTTAATATCGAAATATTTTTTAATTTGTTCAATCTATCTAGTGTTGCCCAAATTCAGTCTTGGTCTTGCAGTCTTGGTCTTGTTCTTGCGTTTTTGTGAGACCAAGACCAAGAACAAGACCGCGTATTTTTAGCAAGACCAAGACCAAGACTGACCGTGCAAGACTTGAGCAAGAACAAGACATAGCCTGCAAGACTCTTGCGTCTTGCAGCTAGGACTTAGCGCTATTTCACTGAGTAGTTAGGTGTAACAGTTCGGTGTATAGGTAGGTACGCTTAGGAATTCTATGAGACGCAAAAAACTGTATCAAAGAATATGAAAAACTGGACCATAATACCATAAACATATATACCATAAACCTACCATATATGGACCATAATACCATAAACATGAATACCATAAACATAGCGAATAAAAAAATATCTATTAAAATCAAACTGAGTGCATGCATAGTTATGTTTTAACCATCGGCACTTTGATAATGCGGCATCAAAGGTTTTGTACTTACTTCTCAAAGAAATTTGCCGCTTTTCTGAAGTACATGGTTATGATACACGCGCCGGCGGCTTCTTTTGAAATCTAAAACAATCGTTGCCGCCACGCCGAAATCATAACATTTGACACTATTTGATTGCCGCCATAGGGCGTAGGTATACTCATGCAAAATAATTTCGAATTTTAAGAGTACCTACAGGTGTTCCAAAGAATAAATAAGTTTCAGAGTGCTTAGAATGAAAATGAATACATTATACTGATCACGCAAGTAGTATTATGATTAGGATAAAATGGTAAGGATAGGTAGTAGATGTCATATTAATTCATTCTAGTAAGTATATATTATAATATTGATTACTTATATGGTTTTAAACTAATTACTTAGGTACTATTATTGTACATTTAGTCATTATATTTCTTAAGTTTTTACAAGAAAAAATAGCAAAAAGTGTTCAAATATCACCCGTTTAATAAATATTGTAGCCACTTTTAAATATACTTGAAACGTGTAAAAAAATTCTACAAAACTAATAAAATAATATAAAAAGCGTAGGTACTTACCTACTAATAAAATAAAAAGCCTGCGATAAGAGTTTTGTATTACTTACCAGCCCGAATATCTCTGAGAGAGATGATGAGAGTAAGTATTTACTAGCTGTGCCCGCGACTTCGTCCACGAGGAATAGTAACTTTTCATAGAGTCGGCACGTGGCGAGGCGGCGCGGTAGAAAGCAAGGAAACGTACTATAAATAAAGGAATTATTTTAATTCCAGTCATTTCCAATTGAGCTGTGCTTCGAGTCTAACTTAATAATTGTTTTTACTAATTCTCGTTGTTTTCTAAAAACGTATCACGTGTACAATTTAATATGAGTGACGAAGATTCAAATTATTCTAGTCCGAGTAACGAGAGTTTGAGTCACAGATCTAAAAGACCCAAAAGCAAATTTGAGGAGTTTTTCGAAATAATTCATGCATCCCAAACTGCCTTCTGTAAATTGTGCCAACATAAAAAGATTGAAATAAAAATGAAAAACAGAAACACTTCAGGCTTAAGGAAACATCTAATATCTTTCCACAAAAAGGAATCAGAAATATTTCTTCCTGTTAAACCAAAATTAAGTGGAGATATCACAAGCTTTTTAGTAACCGCTGGAAGAAGTGGACAGGTAAGAATATTTTTTTAACAGTTAAAAGAATTTTAACTCTGCGTAGCTATTCATGCGATACTTTCAAAAACGCCAGTAACTTACGTAAGTATTTTTGAGTTAGTGGTGTTTTCATCTAGGGGTGCGACATATTAAGTATGTAATTATCGTCTTAAATATTTTTTATAAACACCCATATTTTCATTTAATCGGCCAGTAACAACTAAGTACTTTATTTTGGTAAATTACAGTACAGTGCAACCTTAATATAACAAATATCAATTTAACGATTTTCTCGATTTAACAACAACAAACCTCCTCCTCTTATACGCTCAAACCTAGTATCTTTTAAATAATAACACAAGATTTATTGTTTTGTTTCAGTCGGAAAACAGCAGTGACAACATCACGACAGCTACAGTTGATTGGGTGGTGAAAAAATATCTTCCCTTCTCATTTTTCGATGACGAAGCTACACAAGTATATTTTCGATGTATTTGCCCTAATATGGTGTTTCCTAAAACGTCTACACTTAGAAGGAAAGTCAAAGAGCGATTTGAAGAGCTCCAATTGAATCTCAAGGAACGACTTCAACAATTATCATCTAAAATGTCTTTTACCATTGATGGGTGGACGTCAATTGCTGGTAGGAGTTACTACGGGGTTACTATTCATTATATAGACAACGAATGGAAGTATCAATCTGTAGTTCTTGATTTTATACCATCACGCGGTCGACATACTGGGGAAGATATTGCAACGATTTTCCATGAATGTTTATTGGAATATGGCATAATTGATAAAATACAAGGTATCACGGTCGACAACGCAACTGCAAATACCAAATTTATGTATGAACTGGGCAAACAGCTGCCGCCACACTTTGATTCAGACAATCAACATTTCCGGTGCTTTGCTCACATTTTAAACCTTGGTGTACAAGATTTATTAAAGACCTTAGCATTACACTGTGAGTCTGACACTAACGCGCAAGATCAGCAGTACGAAGACTATGCAGACGAAACTGAGGATGAGGAAGATGAAGAATCTGCACCAAATATTGCTGACTCGCGTACATCTGTAACAAAGTTACGCAGTATTTCCAGTAAAATAAAAAGAAGTGAGATAGTGAAGAAGAAGTTTCAGTCTGCTTGTGAAGCAGCTGGCGTGCCATCAAACCTAAATGCCATTCTTGACTGTCCAACGAGATGGAATTCCACACATGATATGATTGGATTTGGTTTAAAAGTGAGAGCGGGCATTGACATATTGTGCAGTTCTGTCACCGAATTAAATGATTTTCAAATCACAGCTAATGAATGGCAGGTACTCGAAAAATTACATAAATTTCTAATAAACTTTAAACTTTTAAGTACAAAACTTGGTGGAGACAAATATGTTACATTACCGCTAGTCATTGTATCATTCAATCTCTTGCTAGATAAAATTGAATCCATGGTAAAACAGTTAGATGAGAAACCTAATCGATCTGAAGTGGATGAAAGGCTCATTCTAGCTTTCCAAGCAGCTCGAGACAAAATGCTTAAACATTACAAGAAGAGCAACTGGATTTATTGTACTTCTTTAATTTTAGACCCAAGGCATAAGGCTCAGACTTTTGACCTGACAATGTGGGGGAAGCAACTTAAAACAGAAAGTCTGCGCAAGTTCAATGAACTTTATGAAGAATATAAAAGTCTACACTCACTGAACAAATCTCTGGAATTACCAGAAAAAGAAAATAAAGTATGTGATGAAGATGAAGACGTAATAGACTTTGATAAACTCTATGAATGTCCCTCGACGTCATCTGGATCTTGTCTTCAAGGCTTAGTGATAGACGAGTTGGAGGAGTACCTGAGAAAACCAAGAACTGCCAGCTCGGAAGACATTTTAGATTGGTGGAGGACGCATGAGACAGAGTATCCGATTTTATCGAAAATGGCCCGTGATTTTCTCTCAATACCTGCAACTTTAGTACCTGCTGAGAGGTTATTTTCTAAAGCATCATTAGTAATTAGAAAACATAGAAATAGGTTAAGTGATGAGTCAGCCAGATGGTTACATTGTATTAATTCTTGGTCAAAAAAATTGATATAAAGTATCATAACCTAATGATAAAGCTGTTGATTTGTGTTGTATTTTATTTTTTATTCAAATAAATGATAAATCGTAAAACTCTTTTATTAAATTTCTTATAAGTTGAGGGTTCAATCTCTTTCTAGACAGATAAGTATTGTTCTTTAAAATACAGTCAAGTTATTGTAATTAATTTGTTTTTTTACATGTTTTAGCAAATGTAAGCTTATAAATCATAAATGTTTATTAAGAAACAGTTACTTCCATGGAAAACGACATATAGGTCAGTTGATTTTTCGAATTTCTTATCAAATCTTCAGTTATTTATTAATCTGCTTGATCTTTACTATGGCTATGTTAATTCAAGCTCACAATGTTCCAATTCTAATACGTTTTTCTAAGATTTAAAGTAAACTTTAATAAATAGTAATAGACTAATAGGTAATTGCAAGACTTGCAAGACTCTTTCTGCAAGACCAAGACCAAGACCAAGACTGGGAGCGCAAGACCAAGACCAAGACCAAGACCAGGTGTATTGGCGCAAGACCAAGACCAAGACTGGCTAAGTCTCGTCTTGTTCTTGCATTTGGGCAACACTAAATCTATCCATAGTTTTATAAAGACGGGTAATAAAGAGGAGAAAAACATATGCTTAGATATTTCCCTTTTTTTTAGTTTTTAGCTTATAATTTAAATTCTTAGAGTAAATGTATATGTGGTCATTATTTTAAAACATTTTTAATAAACGAATATATTTAACACTTCATAATATTAAAACATTCGAACACCATCTTGTTTTCTTGTGACGTAATAAAACTACTTATAATTTCTACTTATATAAAAGATTATATTTATTCCATTTTATTACTGAAAATAAACGAATGTGATAAATTAAGTCAGGACTGTTTATGCTTCACATTTGAGCGTCATATTTTTCTTTTTTTTTCAAAAACTTCATTCTCTTATTATTTAAGACGTCAAAATTCAAATTGCTAACCTACTTGGTGACACCCAAGAGATATTCATGAAACAATATAGTATGTGTGGAAAGTACTAAACTTTGTAAAGTGACAAGTTCGTTTGAAGGAAGGCGTGTTTAAAGTTAGTACGCGTCCCCAAGTTACTTAATCTTTGACCACATGGCGCCTCTTGGGCGGCGTTCAGAGCAATATCATCTTTGGTGGCGCTCACTCCGGAAAATATACACGTGCTTTTACTACTAATTCCTATTGTACATACAAATTTATTTAAATATATTAAGTTTCTTTGACTGAAATGAAGTTTCTTTGAATGAAATGAAATGAAAACATTTATTTTGTCATAAGGTGATATACACACTTAACGAAAGTCAAAATAATGTCATTTACAAAAATAATAATACAATTAATTTAAAAAATAAAAAAAAAACTCGACAATAATAAAAGAAGGAGTATTAGAGTAGAAGAATTTTATGTATTAACCCTTTTACGTTTTCTCCTTTTGAAATATATGTCCCTTAGTAATAACTTAGTAATAACACTCTCCTGGTACGAAGGAAGTTCCTTCGGATATTATAGAAGCAACACAATTTGAAAAAAAAATGTATTATTATTATTTTGTTTGATTTATTTTATTTTACGGTATTTGTTACTTTCGAAAATACTAAATTTCCTAAATACTTTTATGTACTTAATTAAAACTAATCAACAAAATTAAAAAAAAAATAAGAACTAGAATATATATAAAATACAATTTTTTTTTTAAATTGTGTTACTTCTATACTATCTGAAGGAACTTCGTTCTTACCTGGTGTCCCATGACACCACATAATTTTATTATTTATAGTGTTTCTGTGTAAGTAAAGTAACTATTTAACTCTAAATATAAACCAATTATACCTCGAAAGATACATAGAGACAGCAAAAACCTAATAATACGATTTTGTTGGTATCCTTTTAGTTCGTAACCATAAAAATATCTCCCATTTAGTAATCAAAAAACGCTGACCAGAAGGCTGTCCTAATTAGGCGGTGCGATGAAAAACATTTTCTGCAACGATGAGCCATCAATTGGGGATTATGGGTGAGATTTAGATTACACGACTTGAACGATTACGATACGATATAATACTTAAAATTATTGACAAAGTCGTATTGATTAATATTTAAAGAAACTGGAACATGCATCAAGGTTTAATATGTTAAAGTTTTTCGTCATTCGTGGTATCTTTTCCAAATTTACGAAACTCTAATCCCTTTTTCAAATATGTTAATGTCGATCAGTCGTCGAGCCTTTCTAATCGCAATCACTACGAAGATAGAACAATATTTCATAACTAATAATATTTTATATATAATAGATAACTCGGTGAACTTCATATACAGGGGTTACTTGTATTTGTGAAAAATATGGACAAAAGATTTTCTGAACGCACTTGTAAATATTTAACAACAAAGTGACGATTTTTTTGAGAAAAGACATCAAATGTTTCTCAGCTAGGAATATTTAGTATGGAAAATTATATTTTCATTTTTACTCTTTCCCGTTACTTATTATTTATGTTTCTCACCTTTTAAACCTTCCCTGAACTTCCACAAATGTTAGCCAAATCGGTCCGGCCATGCTCGATTATTAGCGAGACAAACGAAAAACAATTATTCTTTATATATAGTAATTTTATAAATATATAATCACTCAATATTTTTTTATTATTTCTAGATACAAAAATTTCACATTTTGTTCATAATGTTGTGTAATATATTGTTTATATTTTTATATTCAACCTAACATAAATGCTATTTACTCTTTTATTCAATAAAATATTGAAAAATGTCAAACAGTGTCGTCTAGTGTAAAAGACCTTCACGTAATCTTCAGAAAATTGCCTATTACATAGAAAAAGAAAATTAGGAATGTCTTGGTATGTGTTTACTGCATCTACTAATCGTCGAAAAATATCCATATCTATTACAGACTATTAACACTGTTTTTCATTACAATTTAATAATTATTATGTATACATATAATACATACTACATATTAATGAAAAAGTGTGTATGTGCAATTCACACACGGCAGAAGAGAAACTTCTGAAAAGTCGTAGGAAGAGCGTTGCGATTTGTTCTACCAACGATGATCACGGTAATTTTTTCATCGACCTACGTTGTATTATACACACACACACACACACACACACACTTTTCACAGGGTGTATTGCGTTTAATGATTTTAGTTTTATTCAAAAGCTGATAATTGTCTTATTGTCCCTATTTAAATTAAGAGCTGATGACTCATTTTTGAGTAACCTTTGATAACGCGTATTTACTTCTGTATTTTTTCATTTACTTACGTTATATTACTTGTCGATGTAATTAGGAGTCGGTTTATTCAGTTTTAAAATTTGCTCCAACGGACTATTCAATACATAACATACCTATTATATATTCGTTCTTTTATCTATACAACAAATATTTAGTTAAAGAGCCATAATGCTTCCGTAGGTTATAATTTATCACCTTACCGTATATCCGCGGAATAAATAATAAAGGCGCAAATCCCTGTGAGGAATATAGAACGCTACCGGTACGAATTTCGTATTCGCTATCCAACGAGTTAGAATCGTACCGAGCGACACCAGAAGCTTTGAACTTTGTATTATTTATGACTGTTTTATGGATGGTCGTACGAATTTTTGTTACATGCCTGTCTGGAAATGAGGTTTTATTTAAAAGGTAATTTTCTTTGTCAATGTTTGTGTCATATGAATATGTGTGTACCGTGTAAAAAGTAAAAATACTAAAAATCGGTGTCCGTGTTTGTTAACATGACTGTGTGTGTCTGTATTATAATTGCGCTTCAGCCTGTAATGTCCCACTGCTGGGCTCTTTCCCCATGTAGGAGAAGGATCCACTACGCTTCTCCAATGCAGGTTGGCGAATATATTCCCTACGGTGAGTAACGATCGCTATCAGGTGTACATGATAACAACCGGGACCGACGGCTTAACGTGCTCTCCGAAGCATATTATAATGTAACAAATATATAGAAAATAGGGATCGCTGTATTTTAGTTTAAGGGTGAATCTATTGTGGAAACGGTTTCGCTCGTCTATATACAAATACATACTAAAAACCATTTTTATTTCTAGTCTAGGATTATTTATTGCTAGACATTTTCTTGCGTTGCTGGAAACAAGTGATTGTTGTGTGTACTTTTAGCGGTTACAGGTTCATGGTTGTTAATGGTTTCTCAGGGTTTCGGATGACTATCAACAAAACTAAAACATGACATTTATATAAAATTCATTCATCTAACAGTCAGAAAGACATGATAACCTCTCTCATGTCAGCTATACGAAGTTGTCGGTGAGAGATCACTATTAGTAATAAGACCGCCTTTGCTGGTTTATACATTAAAATCTTGTTATTTTCTTTAATGTAACTAAAAATGCACAACAAAGCATTTTTTTATACGAAAAGGACGGCAAATAAGCGTATGACTCACCTGAAAGTAAGTGGTTACTGTAGTCTATCGACAATTCAAAAGCGAGTTGCCGCCTCTACCCCCAACCCGCCCCAGGATCTCTGGCCACCTTACTCATCGCTGGAAAACCTCACTTCTTAGGAACAGTATTATTTAGCTGTGATCGAAAATAAATAAATAAATGAAATATAGTTCTGAAAATAGAGTGATTACCGAAGTTCAAAGCTTTATAGATAGCACGAAAGCTGTCGATATCAGGTGTAAACTTTCACCCGTGACGCGGGCTCCATCGGGAATGGAGCCCGACGCGTTTAGGATTCCGCCAAATGGAATATAAAACCCTCGAATTTGAAACTGGAACTTCGTTGGCTAAATACGGAATATCGTGGAGTTTATTTCGAATTTCTGTACACAATTTCATATAATTGCGATTGTGTATTGTTTTATTTGTTTTTTTTTTTTTTTTGTAGCGTTAACATAAACAAACAGCGAAAACCGATTAAATTACACAAAAAAAAATTTGGTTATATTTAACAAATAAGAATTAATTTTAAATTGCCATCATATGGTTAAGTAAAAATACATTTTAAAGCTTATTCAGCTAAGTCCATTTTTGTTTGTAAAAGAATTTTTAACAGGAGACATTGAAGAACAGTACAATCAGACCACTTTAATCGATTTCTTCAATCACTCGACTAATTACGATTCGTGAGTCTGAATCTAAAATTGTAAATGATTCTGATTTTCTCCATTGTTTAAATTTTCTATGCTTAAATACATCGAATTAAGCTCCGGTTTTTCCTACGTGAAGAAAAATGTCTATGTATGTGATATAAATGAATAAATACTAGCTGATACAGCAAATAAAAAAATATATTTTTTGCAATATATGAAAAAACAAACCGGATTTAAAACCTCTTAGAATCTTGAAATGTTTAACCGTGTACTGTAAGCAATTTAATTTAATTCATTGCAAGACACTGCAATTCATAGTATTTATCATTCTGTTTACCTAACCGTGTCCTAATCCCGTAAAATACACATGTCACTTACTAAAAATAACTGTAGCAAAAGATAATATTCTAAAAATTATTATATTTAAGCATTTAAGCTTCGACTTCGTACAACAGAATAGAGAATGAACATTAATTATACTATTAACATCACCTCTAGAATGTAAATAAAATGTACACTAGAATTTAAGTTAACCCTCCATGAATACAATAGGAGAAGTACAAGTTTTCAAACATTTTTTAAGCATTGATTGCTATGACAACGCTTGCTTTTGTATGTGTTTCCAGTGTTCATTCCTTGTCTTGTTACTTGTAAGCATCTCATTAATTAATTTATTTTTCTTTATTGGTTTACCAACAACTGGTAAACTAACGGTAATAAACGAGTGCACAATTCCTTAAAGGTAAACCCCACATGCAAGATTAACAAAAATGAATTGTTGTTACTTTAACATATTATTAACATAATAAATAACTTTAAATTTACTCCACTTATTACAATTTTTGTTATGTTATTTTTTTTTTTTTTTTTCATGATGGTCCGTTAACCATCACAGGCGAATATTTTAAATATAAAATAAATCGAGCACACGAAAGACTCAGTGTCAGCCTTGATAGGAACTTTGACGTGGTGTCAAATCACGCGTTTTGTCCTTTAAGCCATATTAGCTCTTGTACAGCATTGAATTCCAAAGTAACAAATTTTTTGTCTGCCGCCCATACATAATGGATTAAGTTTAAATTGGTTTCCTTACTAGTACACGATATAGAATCCTTGTTGGTCTCCCCATCATGCCTCGGATAGCACCTAACGATATCGGCCCTGAATGTAACCATAGACACCAGGTGGCAATCCTTACTCATAGTAGTTATTATATCATCATCATCATCATCACAGCAGCCTTCGCAGTCCTCTACTGGACATAGGCCTCTACAAGTTCACGCCAAAAATGGCGTGAACTCGTGTGTTTTGCCCATACCACCTGGTCACCACGCTGGGCAGGTGGATTGGTGACCGCAGGGCTGGCTTTGTCGCACCGAAGACGCTACTGCCCCGTCCTCTGTCTTCGGCCTGTGTATATCAAAGTCAGCAGTTGGATACTTTTTAAGTTCCAAGGTAGTAGTGGAATTGTGTTATCCCTTATTCTTAGTAATATATGTATATCAGCAACATCGCAGTGGATCAGCATAGTAGATAAAGCCGATGTCCAGCAGTGGAATATTACAAGCTGAATCAACCAAATCGAAAAATCAAGCAAAGGCTGGTATAATTAAAAAAGATTTAGAGATCCTTACTTAACAAAACTTAAAAGCATCAAAGCATAACATAAGTTCTGAGTATAATAATTTTGACATTATTTTTATATAAATATTTGTATATATAAAACGCTTTAAAGGTATCACGCTCTTAAGAATAATCTAGAACACTCGTCCTACATATAAATGTTAAATCATAACAGAAACTCAGCGTAGACAACGTGTGCCACCTCGAGCGATCGTGCTTTGAACTTAAATGTAGCTTTTGAGTCATTTAATATTTTATTCTGTCGTACAATATAATATATATCATTTTATATTACAAAACAATTCTAACATAAAAGCGTGTTTATGCTTCCATTAAAAAGAAAAGTCTACAAAGTAATAATGTCACAACGAGTGCCATATAATGTGTTTGTCAACTTTGTTGTCGGTATCAAAACAAAATAAGTTAAGGATCAAATGAAAATGCCTACTATATGCCAAATATCACAATTAGCATCAACAATTTTACTTATTTAGGGCTTACTGTGGTTGTCATTTTTAAATTACAATATTTTGGAGACGTTGTATACGCAATGGAGACCATGATGACAGGTTTGTGGTCCGGTGGCGTCATCATAAAATATACTAAAAGTCTACGATTTTATTTTTATGTTACCCACACATTAGGAGTTCTAAACATTTTTGAATATCATATCAAAAATTGACCGCTCCAGCGGGGTTCGAACCCGCGTCTCCGACTGACCGTGTCGGCGCTCTAGCCAATTAAGCTATGGAACGATGCACCCGCTAGTTCGAAATTTGTGATATGATGATTTTTATATTCGGTTTAAGCAAACCGTGGCGCCGTCTATAGTGAGCTCTTTACAGAAACCCGTAACTATTCAAAGTTTCATATTACCATGAAAATCTTTGACAGGAGATGACAGCATGCTATTTTTAATATCTACGATTTTATTAGTAATAATATTATTACGATTTTAGTAAAAATATTTTATTTAAAAATGTTTAGAATTCCTAATGTGTGGGTAACACAAAAATAAAATGGAACATCCATATATTTCGTGATGTGAAATTTCACTAGTCGCCTGAAGATTTGATGAAATTCAATCTTAAGTCTGCGTGTAAACGGAACCAGGATATCGAATTTGTCAATTTCAAAGGGCACCAGTGGCAAAAATTATGAATAAACTCCGTGCACCTACTGCAAAACATGACTTTTCATATTTTATTTTGAAGCTCTTTATCACAAGCAACGTCAACATTCTTACTTAACTTAAAAGCCTGTCAGCAAACTATGAACTCGAATTTTTGTGTTTTTCTGTAACTTTAGATTTAGTTTATGTTGCTTATATCTTAAAAAAATATTTTATCTATACGTACGTACGCACCAACCATAACATCGTTTGCCTACGTTCATCGATTTTCTAGAAATAGACCTTGAGCACGAACTTAAAACCATTGCGGTTCAACGCTACCACATTCCAGCGATTGCCAACGACCTGCTAAAGGTTGTCCTCCTGGTAGAGGATCTGCTGAAATTCCACTCCACTTTCAGTACGATTTGCCATTCTAGCTCCTTGGGATTCCAACACCTAGACATTTTAGCAACTAGTTCTTACATCCAAGAGTATATAACATATTAGCATTCATGTTCACGACCCTTGAACATATTAAAACTATAGCAATCATGTCGATTCCTATAGTTCTTCTACGACTACCCTCATTTTTGTTTTTGAAGCAGATTCCTGTCCACATTGCTGCTTGATTATTATTTATATGTTGGTATTGATTATCATGAAACAGAAGGGACATACTCCATTTAATTATTTTTCCCGTTTTCCTCAAATTTATAAATAATGCGAATACTCCATCAAAATTTTGCAATAAATAAAAGCATTGAGTGTCTAACTTTTACGCTATTTTTGTGACATATATACCATTAAATACAGTCAGTGCCTTATCTACCCAAACAAAAAAATATATTATTTACAATATATGGATTTATATATAAATATAAATATTATTATCAAACTGATACTCCGACATCACTTCTAGTTTACCGCCAAATTGCCAGTTTGCGGAAACGTCAAGTGTCTTTCAATTCGAATCGACAGGATGGGGTTAATTAACAAGCGAGACAAACATATAAAGATTTACCGAGCTAGTAAGAGATAGAAAATGTTTGGTAGCGTCAACTAATTAAAAAGTGAGACAGATATATACAGACGCTAAATGTAAGAACGGGAGAGATAGCTCTCTAGTTCCAATTCCCAGCCGATACTGTCTAGTTGAGTATGCGATCTAATTTGACGTACGGTTTATTGTTGACGTTAATTGTTACTTTTTAAAGTACATAGTACTATATAAAAGGGTTCTACTTTCAAGTTCTTTTTTTAAATTTGTTTTTACTTTTTTATTGCGTTTGTTAAAAAGATTTTTATGACAAAAAATTTAAAAATCAAATCAAATGATTAAGTAATTGAAAGAAAATATATACAAAAATGTAATAAAAATTGTTAGCGCAGTTAATAAATAATTGGGTTATTCAATTCATTTCAACTAGCCGACAAACGACAAATTAGTTTCAATCACTATACTTTATCTGTCCTTTCTCCTGCCACCCTTTTCTTAGAAGAAAAAATACCTAAAGCCATTTTAGATCCATGTAGATAAATTACTTTTTAACGGTTTCAGATCATTTAGTTAAGGTAGGGTTACAAGGGTTAAGTTAATGATAAAATCCTCTTTGAATCAACTTTTAAATTTCTTGTTGCTGTGCCAAGGCCCTCCTACAGGAAGGCACTCATTATAGGAAAGAGTTGTAGCTAAATTAACGTTGCTCGAGTGTAGCTTGGAGGACTATTTCCCTACTATACGTGTCATTATCTCTTACTTATCTAATATCTATGATAATAACCAGGACCGATTGAAACACGTCTCTCCGAAGCACCGTAGATAAGAATAGTCTGAAAAACAAGAATTGAACAATTGGCCATTACTCCTGGTACAACCAGAACGGTTATCAAAAGCTTGTTTAAGTTCAAAAAACGACTTCAGTTTAATAAAATATGTAATTACGACAATTAACTACTTTAAATGTGTAAAAATGCATTTTACTAAGAACTCCAACGTCTTTTAGCCAATGACAGTTCGCCGCAAGGTTCAACAAATGAGACTTTTCAATATTTATTTAATAAATATTCGAGACGGCAATCAGACCTAAACTCGGGGCGACGAAACTTGGAGCTCATTACTATATTGGATGAGGCAACGGCGATGAAAAGAACAGAATTAATAATAATTTGACGAGAAGTTGACGTATGACTGGCACATATTTGTATGGGTCATATAAATGTATGTCGGACTCCGAAATTCAATATGTTTCCTTAAACCCTCCCAACGTTGACTGTGGCATGTTGTTATACTTAGCTGTATACAAACGAGAAACATAAGATTAAACTCCATAAAGTATGTACCATATACAAGTTAGAATTACAAATTCACCTATTGATTCTTTTCACAATATAATTGAGAGAAAAAAAAAAATTGGTTGCCTGTAAAGTCGGTATATGGGCGAAAGTTTTACGTGACAACGACTTTGAGTGGTAAAATAATTTTAATGTGAATATTCATTCGTATAGTAGGAAGAAGGATGAAATAATAGTAACAATTTAAAACATTTATTTATACAAAGAATTATATTTAAAACATTAATTTATACAAAGAATCTCGCATTGAATTTCATTCACTTTTTATGTGATGTCTCTCTCGCTCTTAGGCGGGCTAACCATGCCCGAGTGGAAGGGACGCGTGCCTCTCACTCGCTCTCATTGTGAGCGCATAACGTGAGCGGAGCGTAACGCAGTTTCTTGAAGTGTCACCCGGCAAACCAATTTATAAGACGTTGTCACGTCAAAAAAAATATGCTTGGTTCCTATTTGACTGTGTTTGTGAGACAGACAAAGGATAAATACTTAAACTTATAGTTAATTTATCTAGTATTCTTGAAACATTGCAGTCATATCCATCGCAACTGCCATCGGCTTGATTAAGCCTGCGTAAAAATTCGCAGCCAATACCAGAATATGGTTTTAGTTAGCGCATTTGTTTTTTGAAGAAAACTAACATTTGTGAATATTTTTCAAATAGTAAATAAAAATATGGAATTAAGATACTATTATCCATTCGATTCACAGATTATTTGCAATTTTACTTGAACTAACACTTGTGTAAAAAGCAGACAAAATAAATATACCATAGGCATCTGAGTCTAAGATTCTTTTACCCGGCTGTAGTACATTAACAGCCTAATTCATTTATTTTCGTCTTGGGTAGCTTTGGTTTTTAGATACATACATATATCCTTCTCTTCTAGATGTTTTTGGAAATATGCGCCGATCTTTAAATAAAAATATTTCATTAAAAACAAAAATGTACCTATAAAAATGTAGTAGGATCGCTTGATTAAACAAACATCCTTTTTGGTTAGGTATTTTGGATTAAAATACGACCAATAATAATATATACTATTATACATTATGTAACATTACACATATAGTAACATCTTTTGCCAATTAATTTTCATGATGACAGAATATATACAAAGAGTTATTATATATATCTACAAAGAGTTAATGATTTATTGCTTAATTTGTTGATTTGTTGATTGATATTTGCTAAATAGCAGTAAGTAGTACTTGCTACCACTCCTATATGGAGAGAATTGAGAGTAGAGACGATACTCTTACATGGAAAAAGAGGCCTATGTTTATATTAATAATAATACCGTATCCGAATCGCAATATAACTCCGAGCGTAAGGGGGAGAGAACTCAAATTAGCTGAATGCGAAATACTTGCAAAATCAACTGTGCCTTTGACGTCTTCCGTCTGCCTCTTGCCAAATACCCGCTAATAGATATATTTTGTTTGCGATCGGCTCTTTTTACGTCGTTATCTTAACGAACTACGCTCCATTTTGTTCGATAGTTTCGAAAGTCTTACGAAAGTTTGAAACGGAAAATTTTTCAAACGAACTCACTTTAAAATGTTTACATTACGCTCGTCGTCAAATTGGAACGTTTTTATTAGAAAAAAATATCTTGCACAAATAAAAATATCATTTACTTTTTTTTTTGCTTAAGTTTATCTTCTATATCTAGCAATATTATGTAATTAATACAAAATAATACAAAATATAATGACATTAATGTGTGTTCAAAGCTGTTTACATTTTTGAAGCCCTGAAGCCTTTGCTAACTAAAAATTTAATTGTATTTTTTTTATTGGGGTAGGGCACAACAGGATGTATTATCTTGCTTATAATCTGGAAAAGTCCGACCGGGGATGTCCCTAAACCTTACTGAAGAACACACACATCTAAATAACGGCAGTCGGCAATAGGGTTGCGAGGCTTCTGGTGTTGTAGACGTCTACATGTGTCCACTTACCATCATTTTTACCAATAAAAAAATAGTTATAAAATAAACTTCTTTGATTGGTCCTTATTTATTTTAAAAAAAAAATTAAAACAAAAAACGGTTTTAATTTCAATCAAAACTTTTGAACAAAAATAATATAATTTAGTCAAAGCTTTACAGCTCGCTCACATAAGAATTAAAATCATTAAATTCACACTAAACTTAACACGAATCCGCTTAAAGAGTTCAACAAACAATGTTATTAAATTAAATTTATAATTTTCCATAACTTTTCAACACAAAATGAAATATAAACATAAATTTATAAAAGCAATAACACGAAATTTCGTTAGAAATAAGTCGTAATACTTGTATACTTTGACAAATATGACATCATTTTTCCTCGAGAACCGCCAAAGTATAAAACTCTTGAACCTAACGACTAAAAGGAACATGTGTAAGAATTTTTACCAATTTGTTACTGTTGAAACGCTTTGAGTTCTTAGTCGGAGAACTGGTCTTTAGTAACGACATATATTTTATTTTGAGAAATTCCGAAACTAAAAGAAATTTCAGTAAAAAAGTATTTATCGAGAATTAATGAAAATAGTAGTGACGAAAGGTTCATTATCGTTCGATTACTGTCCTATGTAAATATTTGTATTTATTATACGCGTTGGCGCAACAGTTACAACACTGGTTTGTAACTGTTGCGTTGGCGTTTGCGGGTTCATCATTACAGCCTATACAGTCCACTGCTGGACATAGGCCTCCACAAGTTTACGCCAAAAATAACGTGAACTCATGTGTTTTGCCCATAGTCACCACGCTGGGCAGGCGGGTTGGTGACCGCAGTACTGGCTTTGTCGCACCGAAGACGTTGCTGCCCGTCTTCGGCCTGTGTATTTCAAAGCCAGCAGTTGGATGGTTATCCCGCCATCGGTCGGCTTCTTAAGTTCCAAGGTGGTTGTGGAACCTTGTTATCCCTTAATCGCCTCTTACGACACCCACGGGAAGAGAGGGGGTGGCTAAATTCTTTAGTGCCGTAGCCACACAGCACAAGTTTATTATAATATGGTCATATTTAAATTTCATCGAGATCTGATTACAACTATTAGAGTAATCTCTGATAATGCGTATACTATTTTTTCATCTACCTACGTTGTTACTTATAGATATAATTGAAGTCGGTTTTCTTTTCGTTTACCTGCAAACACAATTATAGGGAATATATCCGCCAACCTGTATTGGAGCAGCGTGGGGGATTAAGCTTTGATCCTTCTCCTACATGGGGAAAAAGGGCTATACCCAGCAGTGGGATACTACATGCTGAAGCGATATAAATAATTGTTTCTGATATGAAATCTTTTCGTGCATTTCCCCTCTATTTATATATCTATTAAATATATATTTATGAATTATCTTTTGCAGATTAATATCTGCTGCTAAATTTACAATTTTATTTATCTGACTGAATACTAACTATACAATTGATATTAATAAGGCGTTTTGTAATGATTTATTTATTTTATTTAGTTTTGCTAGTAGTTGATACATTTCATTGATACATAACAATGTTAATTTTATTAATACCCAAATTTCTAAATATACAACCATATTAAAGCAAACACGACATGTAAAATTATCGTGTTAAAGTAACAATAACAATAAGAAAACAGTCCTCCCGTGACCATGGTTGCTGTAAAGTAGCCGAAACGTCAGGCATGTATAAACCCTAATAAACGGCGATAAAATATGAATAAGCTGTTTCACTAAAGTTTCTATAACCATTATAATGAGTGAAATTCGCGTAGACATTAGAAAACAATATAAGAAAACTGGATCAAACAGTAACAAATACTCAGAGAAAAAAAGCATAAATTAAAAAAATGGTAATATTTTTTTTTATTATTTTGAAGTGCCAAATAGTAACATATTAAGAATAAAATAATATCAAGATTAACGTACAGTTTAATTAAGCTAGTTTTATATTGTATCAAATTAAATCCGTAAAATTTACTAGAACATTCATCAATGGAACTTAATTCATAAAACGAACTCAAATTAAACTAAACTAAGTCCAATCAAGATACATCAATATGAAGTAATTAGTAAAAACAAATTAAATAATATTAAACTTACTAAGTGAAACCAAATTAAATTAATACAAATAAGACCAAATCAAGTTGTCATTAATCAAAACAAATTAAATTAACTCCTTGATCCTTTGATCCTTAACTTTAGCAACTTCTGACAGGTTCAAAAAGTATAGTACTGGTTTCAAATAGAGCTGTGTTCCTTTGGTGAGTAAGGTAGCCAGAGCTCCCATATATGCACTATGATGACAGTCGAGGCAAAATTGGCAGCAAGCTCACCCAAATTTCTTATAAATCATCAAATGACTTAATTTTTTATAATATTATACGATAGTATAACTCATTTTATTTATATTCCGTAATTCGTCGCTGAGCTCTTCGCCTACGCGGTACAAACTCAAAGCCCACGGGGCGGCTTGTTTCGACCCACGAGACTCAAGTATTCCTTGACAAATGCGACTTTATACTTATCATCTACATTGCTTATATAACGGTTTAGGAAATTCTAATATTTTTGAACGACCCCTCCCAGATTTTGCACGGTAACTATTAAGATGACATTTTTCGAGAATTCAGGTACTAGTCTCTAGCTTAAAAAAGCTACCAGAATCTAGATTCTAGAAGATAGGTACTTACTATTTTAATACTAATTATAAAATTGATTTAGGAATAAACCATTAAACTTCTTTCAAGAGTTTACAATATAAATAACTAGCTGTGCCCGCGGCTTCGCCCGCGTTGAAATCAATGTGTCACAAAGTTTTCCCAGCAAACTTCCAATGAAACTTTCATCAAAATCGGCTTAGCTATTCCGTAAACCTTTCTCTTGAAGCCCTCTCTCCATTAGTGAAACCGCATGTAAATCCGTTTAGTAGATTTTGAGGGAATCGATCACATACACTTTTGGGGACGCCCGCGACTACGTCCGCGTGGTTATGAAGATATGCATATCTTATCATTAAACATCTTTATAGTAATGCATTACTATAAAGATGTTTAATGCAAATTATTTTTTTACTTCAGTCACTTGAAATGCTTATCACACTGAGTAACTTTTTAAAAGGCACAATTTAGTATAATTTAATAGCTATTTTTATAAAACCTCTACACACTACATTTTTAGTTTTATTTTCAAGCTGCAGTATAAATAACCTATCAGGTGAACTTATAGCTGCTGTATATGTTTCATACAAACTATCAACCGTAATTAAACCCCCTTAGCGGTGAAATATCGCAAAATCCGTTCTTAGCGGCGACTACTAACTATAGGTAATCTACATCCCTGCCAAATTTCATCTTTGTCCATGCTGGATAGATGGACCATCCAGCGGTTTTTGAGTTCTCGTGATGAGTGAGTCAGTGACCTTTCTCTTTTATATATATAGATTACGATGCATTATTTGGACACCTCCTCACTACTGTCTACGCCCTATAAGAAACCTATATGCCAAATTTCAAGTTTGTAGCTGTTATAGTTTCGGAGATTTCGTGATGAGGGAGTCAACCTACCATCCCCGTTTTAACCCCAAAAGGGAGTTGATTTCTAAAGATACATTATTGGGACACATTCTCACTATCTAAAGAGCGTATATTTTAAATTTCAAGTCTCTTACTTCAAAAACATAGGACTTTCATACAAACTTGCAACCCCCGTTTTACCCTCTTAGGGGTAGAGTTTCGTAAAATCCGTTCTTAGCGGATGTCTACGTCCTATAAGGAGCCTACCTGCCAAATTTCAAGTTTGTAGATGTTATAGTTTCGGAGATTTTGTGATGAGTGAGTCAACCTACCATCCCCCGTTTTAACCCCAAAAGGGAGTTGATTTCTAAAGATACATTATTTGGACACCTTCTCATCATCTATAGAGCATACATTTTAAATTTCAAATCTCTTACTTCAAAAACATAGGACTTTCATACAAACTTCCAACCCCCGTTTTACCCCCTTAGGGGTCGAGTTTCTTAAAATCCGTTCTTAGCGAATGTTTACGTCCTATAAGGAGCTTTTCTGCCAAATTTCAAGTTTGTAGGTGTTATAGTTTCGGAGATTTCGTGATCAGTGAGTCAACGTACCATACCCCGTTTCAACCCCAAAAAGGGGTTGATTTCTAAAGATACATTATTTGGACGCCTTTTCATCATCTATAGAGCATACATTTTAAATTTCAGGTCTCTTACTTCAAAAACATAGGACTTTCATACAAACTTCCAACCCCCGTTTTACCCCCTTAGGGGTCGAGTTTCGTAAAATCCGTTCTTAGCGGATGTCTACGTCCTATAAGGAGCCTACCTGCCAAATTTCAAGTTTATAGGTGTTATAGTTTCGGAGATTTCGTGATCAGTGAGTCAACCTACCATCCCCGTTTTAACCCCAAAAAGGGGTTGATTTCTAAAGATACATTATTTGGACGCCTTTTCATCATCTATAGAGCATAAATTTTAAATTTCAGGTCTCTTACTTCAAAAACATAGGACTTTCATACAAACTTCCAACCCCCGTTTTACCCCCTTAGGGGTCGAGTTTCGTAAAATCCGTTCTTAGCGGATGTCTACGTCCTATAAGGAGCCTACCTGCCAAATTTCAAGTTTGTAGGTGTTATAGTTTCGGAGATTTCGTGATCAGTGAGTCAACCTACCATCCCCGTTTTAACCCCAAAAAGGGGTTGATTTCTAAAGATACATTATTTGGACGCCTTTTTATCATCTATAGAGTATACATTTTAAATTTCAGGTCTCTTACTTCAAAAACATAGGACTTTCATACAAACTTCCAACCCCCGTTTTACCCCCTTAGGGGTCGAGTTTCGTAAAATCCGTTCTTAGCGGATGTTTACGCCCTATAAGGAGCTTTCCTACCAAATTTCAAGTTTGTAGGTGTTATAGTTTCGGAGATTTCGTGATCAGTGAGTCAATGTACCATCCCCCGTTTCAACCCCAAAAAGGGGTTGATTTCTAAAGATACATTATTTGGTCACTTTCTCACCATCTATAGAGCATACATTTTAAATTTCAGGTCTCTTACTCCAAAAACATAGGACTTTCATACAAACTTCCAACCCCCGTTTTACCCCCTTAGGGGTCGAGTTTCGTAAAATCCGTTCTTAGCGGATGTCTACGTCCTATAAGGAGCCTACCTGCCAAATTTCAAGTTTGTAGGTGTTATAGTTTCGGAGATTTCGTGATGAGTGAGTGACCTCTCGCTTTTATATATATTATTATAGATTAAAGGCGACTGTATAAACTCAAAGTTTTCCTTATAAGTTCTTCCTAATCGAATCGATTGTCCTTCAATCTTGACCTATTGTATCTAATCACCTCATAACTTATTCCTTACGACAAGTCTTTCGATTATTGTTGTATCAAAATAAGCACCCATCAAAAAACATATACTAAAAATATTTACCTCTCAAAAAACACCAATAATATTTTCCCAACAAGAACATCAGTAAGCAACAGTTTTCCCAATCGACCTCAGACACAGACCCAATTTGAAACAGAAACGAACCTAAAAAATCGAACATGTGTATTGTTATTTTTCGTAATCAAAGCTAGATGTTCCTGCACAAGCGATAAATACATTTTCCAATCTCCTTTGTGTGCCGCTTTGTTGTCGTTTCTATTCACTTCATACTGTTTTTCCTACAAAACGTCGGTTTTGTTGAAACCGGCGTATGACTGAAGCTTGGAATATTATAACAATTTTGCTCCTTATGTCTTAAGAGATAAGGTCCTCGTAGGATAGTCTCTAAAATTTTCCGTCATATAATGGATTCTCAGCCTAATGAATTTTTGAGAGACAAAGCACGTACAAGCGTGTCTATTAAACAATATGTATATTGACCGGATTGGGTGAATAATTTTAAACCTCATGAACTGAGGTAGCGGAATTAAAATTTTCATGAAATTTTCATTTCGTATTAATGTTTTATTAATTTCGTATTCCGAGCGGAATTATGATATTTCAGTGGAGAGTATTCGCGGAATTTCAAAGGGAAGAGTTACATTTCAAGTTATTAATATTTTAATGCGTGAGATATTGTGCGACGTATTCGAAGAAATAAGAACGGCTTCTTCCGAAAACATCAGAGAGATCATGTTTACGTTCTTATTGTTAAATCAGACGTTTATTAAACTGACTTATACTTGTTTTTGAAGGGTAAATATTTATCCATAACGAGTTACTAGTAGGACATAATATTATGTATAAATTTCTAATGGCTAAGTTACTGAACTTTTTCGTTTGATAATTTTCCTTGAATAAGTTTTAATCCCTTAGTTTACATAAATTATATAAATAAATAATATTTGACCAACATCTTCACTCGCTCGCTTCAGCCTGTAATATCCCACTACTAGGCATAGGCATCTTTCCCCATGTAGGAGAAGGATCAGAGCTTAATCCACCACGCTGCTCCAATGCGGGTTGGCGGATATATTCCCTACTATGAGTAACGATCGCTATCAGGTGTACATGATAACAACCGGGACCGACGGCTTAACGTACTCTCCGAGGAACGGTGGGGAGACCCACAAGGACTGCACAAACACCCAGACCACGGCAAACACCTGTATGTCCAATACAAATGTTTGTCATGTGCGGGGATCGAACCCGCAACCACCAGCGCAACAGGCACAATCCATGGCTGTAACCGTTGCGCTAACGCGGCGACCAACATCTTATTAAAATAAAAAAATTGGTCCTTGTAGCAAACAATTTTTTTTTTTATTAAACGTTACACCTTTATCGACTACGTGTTGGCAAGACAAAAGCCAGACTAAATAGTTTGATCACGGCAAAGTTTGAGCGGCACCTCTAACTAGCCGCGCTTTGCATAAACCACGCGCAGAATATTGATGACCGGACCACGGAGTGTAGCCTGAGGAACGATATTAAAACAATACTACGATTTAAAAAAAAACATATTTATACATAGTTATTTGAGCAGGAAATAAAATGGTTTATTTGATAAAGAAATAATACCACATGTAAATATTTTTTAAATTAAAAATAATTATATCTTTTTTTCAACAATTTTTAACAAGTGGTATCAATTACAAAATTTACTTGTGCAAATGGTTTAATTACATAAAAAATTTTCAGTTCAAACTGAACATCCTGTATGGATTATTAGTATAATCTAATAATATTTATTTAGATAATAATTCAAAAACTTTATTATAGACAAAAATTAAATGGTAAATCTAAGCATATCAAACCTTCATTTAAAAAAATATTTTCATTCCTTTTCGTACATTTTTCTGTTCGTTTTCTCCCCTGAAAATATAGCCAGTCAGTCGGTGATAACGAAGCATTCACTTGTGGAAGAACTTTTAAAAAAGATCTAATAGTTTTTGAATTTATCTATTACAAATAAACAAAGTATCGAATCTTTTATTTTTAAAATATATTAGGGTATATTAGGGGTAAAACTTCGTTGCAATATTGTAACAACTATTCTTTTCTATAGATTTCCCCTTTTTTGAATTTCTCGCATTAAACTTTGTAACAAAAAAAATTCGTATCATTTGCATAACTACACTTCTTTTTTCGAAATCCCAAACCATCCCTCAGAATAAGACCCTAAGCTATTGCGCAGATTTGGTTGTTCTGTATTGAATTTTAACTATATCGACATTTAGGTACGCCAGATTTGAGCGATTGACTTAGTGTTTAAACTTACCAAGGCTTAGAACACGTTCAGATAATACTGACGAGGATCGTGTTTGGAAATTGAACCTAAAATTTATCTGAGCAAAATGAAATTTGCCTTTCTCCATTCTAACAAATATTCTGACATGTTCTGTATTATAATAGTTTTATTTTCTTAATAAATATAAAAAAGCATGACCGCACATACACACACACACACACACACACACACACACCGCACAGTCACACTCCAGTCGGGTTGTTTCACATTTTGAGCAGGAAATTTCCTGCTGTGCCTATTTGCATACTCATGAGTTGAAAAAACTATTTAGGAAAATAATTCTTAACATTAATAATTTCTATAATAAAAATAATTACAACCTTAACTTCACTGTCACAGCTTGTTATAAACATTTCGAAATTCCATTTAACAATTTAAATCAAACACGGTATTCGAAATCCTATATTGTATCCACGGCAAAGCCATTACTCATGCGGGCTACCTATCACGTCAATTTAGCAATGAACAACATATTGCTTCGTCGAATTTCACGCGTGCCTCGTAAACAAAGAACGACATACATATTACTAGACCTAACTGCGTGGTCTCTAAATCATAACTAGGCAATATAAACGACGCAGTATGATGACATTTAATCAATATATAAGATATATTATGTGACGAAATAATGTAAATTAATGGCAGAAACGGCCATTTATTTGGGCGATTTTTTTGTGTGTTCGCTGCTAACTTCGTTAATGGTTAGAGGTTTTTGAAGAGTTATTGAAGTAAAAATTCTTTACGCACGCTTGACTTGACTTGAATGCGTGTTGAGAGCGTTACGATAAGTGTGATCTGGGGAGGCGAACGGAGCAAGAGAGTGGTGCGAGCACACATTTTCTTTCTCTCTTTTTCTCATAGCCAGTTATTTTTCGTATATCTAATACACAGTGCAGGACTATTGTGCAGAACACTCGTTTTTTTTTTTTTGTTTGAAAGATGGTATTACGAGAAATAGTCTCGTATTGTGTAAATCAGATTACCACAACGTTGTACCAGAAAAATCGAGGAAAATCGAGAAAACTTCTCAAATATACAAAAATAAACCTTAAAAATATTTGCGAAGATTACCCCCTACAAACAAACAAAGTTAGAAACTTTACCTCTTTATAAACTTTATCTCTATTCTTAATACGTTGTTATTATATGTAAAAACTAGCTGTTCTCGCGACTTATCCGCGTGCAATTTAAAAAGATATATTGTTCAGTTCGCAGAGTTACAAAATAAATAAATTTCTAAAATGAAAGTAGTCTAAGTTACTCCTCACTGTATATATAAGCCATCTGCCAGTGAAAGTCCCGTCAAAATCGGTCCAGCCGTTTCAGCGATTAGCCGGAACAAACAGACAGACAGACAACAATAATTGTAAAAAATGTTATTTTGGTATATGTACCGTTTATACATGCATATGCATTTAGTAACGCATTTCCATACGTTATCAAAATATGACAATAATCATTTGTATAAACAAATAAAAACGAAATTAATTTTAATTATGCGTACTAATTTAAGTTCCTATAAATTTTTCTTTTAATGTAAAAAAAATCATCACAATTTCATCCCTCATATAACCCACCCCACTTAATTAGATTCTCTCTAACAAAGCCCTTACGACACATGCTCAAACTGACACATTGACGGCGACTCGAAAATTCAAGGCAATATATTGTAGAGCCGATGATTCAAATGTCACGAACAGTGTATGATACATACATATGTGTGTTTACACACCTTGCAAGAAAATTATTGGAATCAGAAGCTATCGTAGACAATCGTTACTGCCACAATTTGGCAAATAGTTACTAACACACAATACTTGAACGTAAGTAATACGAGTTTTTTCGTAATTTAAATGTCTGTAAACATTTTATGTATAAAATTCTCGTGTCACTATGTTAGTTACGATACTCCTTCCACACGGCTGGGCCGATTTTTATGAAATTTTGTGTGCATATTGGGTAGGCTTAAAAATTGGCCAACATATTTTCATACCCCTAAGTTATAAGGGGCGAGATTAATATGGCAAAACAGCGATTGTGAGGTCAGCTAGTTTAAGTATAAAAGTACCTGGGTGACCGAGCCTAGCTCGGTATTTTTAGTAAATCGTGTTTTTTGGAATTCATATTTAAATTCGAATTACATATTTATAAAATATGAATAATATTTATTTTTTAAATAACGAGTGCAATTAAAAAAAGGAAAAAAACAATTGATCAGTGACATTGGGATTTGAACCATGATCTCCTCGGTTGATCCCGACCGGCCGATTTCCCACCGAGCTATTACAACTTTAATGACAGTTGCGAAATTTACCTTCGTATTTTAACGATATTGTAGCTATTTTTTCACTCCCTAAAAACAGGGATAAAACGTCATTTTCTAAAAATGAATCCTAGTTAGATGGATTTATCTCCCCCGAAACCTCCTATATACTAAATTTTATGGAAATCGTTGGAGCCGTTTCCGAGATTCAGATTATATATATATATACAAGAATTGCTCGTTTAATAGTATATAAAATACCGGACTGGATATTTCGAATTTTCTAAATTCGGTTGTGATTTGTACTTGATCAATATTTTTCATATCTGTTCTATTTTACGTAATAGTAATGAAATTATCCGTGCTAGTCCAATTTATTTATACACTAGGGTTCTATCTTCATTCTAGTTAACTCTTCTACCTAACATTATTACTGATTATTGAGTCTGCTTATTATTTTAAGAGATTTTTGATATGATACTTTACGATAACGACGCGTTAGCGCAGTGGCATAGTTGACTGTTGAGTAACTGGTTCATGCGTAAGCAGTTATGAGTACAATTTAGCTTATTATTATTTTTCAAGCTTATTACAGACATTTGAATAGGCCGTATATCTTTTCTATCGTCTAGACCTTTGCACTTGTGTATTTTTGTGATTCCATAATACAAAAGAATAAATATTAACAAAGGCCGTTAATATGGGGCGTTATTTTTTTATTTATAAAGAAAACCAAGGATTCTAACTTCATAAATCCTTTTAGCTAAACGCTAACTAAATTTAGACGCAGACGCAGTACAAAAATTGAATTCGGGTAGATTGAGAATTAGGCGACACACGTTGTTTTTGTTGCTCGATATATATTTTAATAATTAGTCGAGTTTTTTAATGTGTTAATTGTCATTAATACACACACTCCATTCCTTTGATCACTTCTTTACTTTGCATAAGAAAAGTTTTAATTCTTTCTTCCAACTAAGATGGATCAATCAATGAAGCTTTCATCTAACTATCAAGAAATTGTTAACATGTTTGACTCCCGTATGAAGAACTATGAAGAGAGGTTGAATAAACTTTCCTTAACGGCAGCTGCCTCACCTCAGGATCTTAAGTCTCTTTCCAGTGAATTTCTCGACTTTAAAGCTTTTGTGTGGAAAACACTCACGCTATTTAAGTCTCAAGTTGAGATGTTAACACTTGGCCTGGAACGCCATGAGGCTCATTTAAGGAGAAAAATAATTCTCATCCATGGGGTCGCTGAGGAGAAGAGTGAAAAGCTCAAGGATACAGTTTTAAAAATATTCAACGATCAACTCGAATGTGCTGATGTCTCTGCAAGTGACCTGCAAGTGTGTCATCGTCTGGGAAGTAGCCAGGGCAAGCCGCGACCTATTTTAGTTCGATTCCACTCCCTGTCTAGTAGGCAGTCTGTTTGGACATCAAAAACTCTTCTGAAAGGCACGGGTGTCACGATCTCAGAATTTCTTACAAAGTCAAGACACAATGTTTTTATGGAGACTAGAAAAACATTCGGTATTAACAGCTGCTGGACTTCTGATGGGAAAATTGTGATACTGCTCCCAGACAAGACACGCCGTAAAGTCGAAACTATGTCAGAACTACAAGCAGTTATATCTCAATGTCCAGCAACTTCGAAGCTGCAGGTACAGGCAGGGGACAGCGCTTCCGAGGAAACTACGAAGCCCATCGCGAAATCTCCTCGGAAACCAAGGCGCAAGTTATAATTTAACTATGATTTTGTTGCAATTCTCAGGCTTCTTACAGAGTGTTTTGTTTGTCGCATTATTTTGTTTTGTTTCGTAAATTCTGTTATTGTATTGTAGGGTATTCGTTTAATTTCTTTGTCACGGCTTACTCACTCTGATAACATAAATTTTAGTATTACCTTCCTTAAATTGTTATATGTCTTTGTCACTATATTATTACTTCTTAGTGTATTATCAATACTTATAATAAAAATGCAACTGGTCGCTGTCTGTATGTTTAAGATGTATGAGAGGAATATTATTGGCACCTTTATCAACGCAAATAGCACCCAAAACAATGGTTGTCAGTTTTTTTTTTATTATTATTATTTTTTTTTTTTATTTCTTGGTGTGAAGCGGCTTGTCCGACTTGTATGTGGTTCTGCCAATTTGTTGTGGCCGGTTTGGCTTGACATTTAGTGTTCGTAAAAAGTTATACCAGTTTATAGAAATACGTTGAACATGTTAAGTATGTACACTACACCACGCGGACGAAGTCGCTAACACAGCTAGTTTTTATTTGTATTGATTGTTTGGTTTAATTGATTTCTAGTATACAACAAGCAGATGACGGATATGCATTAATATTTAACATAATATAGTGATTTGAATGACCAGCCTGACAATAGAAGACATGCGACAAAGTTAGTTCTACTATCTTGTTTTTTTTTTTTTTTAATTTGTTACATGATTTTTATTATTTTGCTTTTTTTTTCACTTGATTTTTTTATGTATGCTTTTTATTATGTTTTGAGTGTGTTTTGTATTATATTATAATTCAAAACTTTTTTGTAGTGTATTTAGTAGTTTAATTAAAATTAAGTTTATTATACCTTTATTTATATATTTTAGGCTGATTCATTTGTGTTTATTTTATTATGAACAGTAGTTTATTTAATTTAAGTTTAAATTCTGGCTCTTCTTCTGACGACTATTTTAGTGCAGAAAGCGATGATGTACAAGTCTCGCCAATGAATGATCAACTGCGTTCTATCTTTGCACCTTTTTCTCGTAATTTAAACATTGTCCATATAAACGCTCAGAGTGTACCCGCACATTTCTCTGATCTCTCTGCGACCTTCAGTAATAGTCTTGTCGACGCCATCTTAATTTCTGAAACTTTTCTAAAACCTTCCTTGCCATCTATTCAGTTTACCCTACCTGGTTTTATTTTAATAAGAAATGACAGAGTCGGTAAGGGTGGTGGTGGGGTTTGCATTTATTTGCGAGCTGATATTCCGTACAAAATTGTTTATTCCTCCGCAAGCCAATATTCGAAATCAGCAGAATTCCTTTTTCTTGAAATCAACTTTGGGTTTTCCAAAACACTTTTAGGCGTCCTTTACAGTCCTTCTATCCATATAGATTATTTCTCCACTTTAGAAAACATCCTTTTTAATTTTGTTCCTATCTATCAAAATTTTTTACTTTTAGGTGATTTTAATACGTGTTTAATTAAAAACGATGCTCGTTCGTGTAAACTTCTTTCTATTCTCTCTTCAATAAACTTACATTGCCTTCCACTGTCTGCTACACATCACTTTCCAAATACCACTCCTTCTCTTCTTGATCTTATTATCGTCTCTTCCCCTGAACTTGTTTCCGCTCATGGCCAATTAACCTCTTGTTTTTCCTACCATGATCTTATTTTTCTATCATTTAAAATCCGCCGCTCTAATCGTAAAATCTTGTATTCATATCGTCGAGGCTTCAGTCATATCGATGTTGAAAAACTGAAATTAGACATTTCCAAAATTGATTGTGCACCATTTTATAACGAGGTAAGTATTGACGCTAAGGTTGCTTGGTTGAACTCTACAATAACTGATTTATTTAATCAACATGCTCCTTTAAAAAGAGTAAAACTGAAACATAACCCAGCGCCATGGATTACCCTGGCAATAAGGCAATGTATGACCAAGCGTGATAAATCAAAGTCACGCTTAAGAAAAAATGCATCTGAATTCAACTTGGATCGGTACAGGTCCCTACGTAACTTATGCAATAAAATGTGTCGTGAGGCGAAGCGTCGTTATATTCACAGCACTATTGAAAGTTCTGACGGTAAACATGTCTGGAAATTCCTTAAATCTTTTGGTATTGGAAAATCTCCATCTTCTTGTGACAATTCTGTAGATATCAACGCTTTAAACTCTTACTTTTCAACTGCACCTATTTCTTTGGACGACCACAAAAAATCAAAAACTATATCGGACTTATCCAAATCTTTATTACCAAATTGTTCTTCTTTTGCTTTGCAACCGATTAGCGAACACGAAGTTAAAAAACATCTTTTATCTATAAATTCTACTGCTGCTGGTCAAGATGGAGTATGTTCCAGAATGATAAGTATCATTCTTCCAGAATTTCTTCCCATACTAACTCATTTATTTAATTACTCTATCTCTAGTTGTGTTTATCCGTCAGCGTGGAAAAAAGCCCACGTTGTCCCTTTATCAAAAATTAACAAACCTACTTCACTAACTCATTTTCGTCCTATCTCCATACTTCCTTTCCTCTCTAAAGTGCTGGAGCATATTGTGCATGAGCAATTGTCTCGATACTTGCTAACTAACTGTCTTCTGAACCCTTGGCAGTCTGGATTCCGATCGGGACATAGCACTGTTACTGCGCTTGTGAAAGTTTCGGAGGATATCAGATTTGCTATGGAGAATCAGAATCTTACGGTTGTTGTTCTGCTGGATTTCAGCAATGCATTCAATTCTGTGGATTTTGACATTTTATTAAGTATCTTAAGATCTTTAAATGTTTCTTCCTCTGCGTGTAGCTGGTTCGATTCTTATCTCCGGGATCGTTCACAGTGTGTTTGCTTGGGTGAATGTTATTCAAATTGGTGCACTCTTAGGACGGGTGTTCCTCAAGGTGGAGTTTTGTCTCCCTTACTATTCTCTATTTTCATAAATACAATTACAACGGTAATCTCTTCCAATTTTCACCTCTATGCTGATGATCTACAACTGTATCGACAATTTAGTGTTGCGGATGTAACGGCTGCTGTTGCTCATATTAATGAAGACCTTAATCGTATTAGCTACTGGGCTGAGTGTTTTGGTCTTGTCGTCAACCCCGAAAAATCACAGGCACTGATTGTTGGTAGCCGTTATATGCACTCTTGCCTATCCACTTATAATGTTCCTACTGTGACGTACAATGGCGTACCTATTAATTATGTCGATACGGCAAAAAATCTAGGTCTTCATTTTAGTCGCGACTTGTCTTGGTCCAAACATATCAGTGAAATATCTAAAAAAGTACATTATTCATTTCATTCACTAAAAAATCTCCAATACTTTCTTCCCATTAAAACTAAAACTATTCTTGTTCAATCACTTTTACTTCCTCTCCTTGACTATGCTGATGCTTGTTATCTAGATGCTACTGAAGAACAACTCAATAAACTAGAGAGACTACAGAACTCATGCATTCGTTTTATTTTTGGACTTCGTAAGTTTGACCACGTCTCTAAGTTTCGAAGTGAGCTCAAATGGCTTCCCATTAGGCTTCGCAGGAATACTCATATTCTTTGTCTCCTTTATAACATTTTATTTAATCCCTTGTCACCTAATTACCTTCGCGAGCGTTTTGAATTTTTACATCCTCCTGGTTCCTCGTGCCGATCCAACGTACAACTACTGTTGCGTATTCCTTCACACTCTTCTGGTTTCTATACTAATTCCTATACTGTCCACGCAGCTAGGCTGTGGAATTCATTGCCGTCATCAATTCGCACTTGCACGTCTATATATACATTTAAGAAAAAATTAAAAGAGCATTATCTTTCCTTATCATAATTTTAACTATGTGGGTATAATATATTTATATTTGAATATTATTATTTTGTGTGTCAGCTATATGTATTTTTTGTATGAGTATATATGTATATGGACTGTGTGAGTATATGTTTGCGCGTGTGCATGTCCATATGTGTCTGTATGTGTGTGTGTGTATGTGTGTATATATATGTATGTGTGTGTGTGCGCGCGTATATGTGTGTATATATATATCAATTATTTAATATTTTCTTTTGTACGTCTGTCTACCTACTTTAATTTCTGTCTGTAATCGTTCCTTTTTGGGTGTGCTGGAAGAAATCTCTCACAGGGATAAGCACACCCATTATACGTGAGTCTCCATGACAAAATATTGTGTATAATCTTGTACGTATAAAAAATTGTTAAATAAATAAATAAATAAATAAATAAAAATTAAAACATATCTAAATCATAATATTAAGTCGAATGTCTGATAAAACCGTTCAGAATTTTACACAATGTCTACTTTTTAATCTTTTTTACGAGAATAACCTTTTAACTCGGACTTTCAGCAAAGTTGTAACTTTCGTAATTCCTACACCGGGTTGGTCGTCAACTTGTAATAAATGGTAATAATAAAAAATAAACTTTCTGCACACCTGCTATGTTGAACTATAAAAAATTTCATCCCATCCTAAAAATTTTATCCCACAATTTATAGTGCTAGGTCATAAATGAATTTGAACAAAATATCCTTTGTGTACACAAACACAAGATTTCACCCTTGTAGTGCAACGACTTACTTCGACTAGAACTGGGATTCCAGAGTCCCTTAATTTGAGTTGTTGATAACAATATAGTTACTGTCTATTTTATCGACGTATCGACTTTATTCATGTAATATTAAGCCTGGTTGACGATGTACAAATAGAAGATAGGCAATGAAATGATTAGAGAAATAGAAGAAAAATTAGGTAACCTAAATTCAGCAATTAAATGAACAAAAACACATAATTCTAATATATAAAATTCTCGTGTCATGGTGTTAAACATTGAACTCCTCCGAAACGGCTCGACCGATTTTAATAAAATTTTGTGGGCATATCGGGTAGGTCTGAGAATTGGCCAACATCTATTTTTCATACCCCTAAGTTATAATGGGGGGGATTAAGCGGGTTAATAAGATATATGGCAAAGCAACGTTTGCGGGGTCAGCTAGTATTTATATATAATCCTTACATAACATCAAAATCTTTTTAATAAACAAAACTAAACACCTCGACCTGACAAATAAAAAAGAATACATCTTTGAAATAATTCCTTAAACGCGTTTAATTTCAATTCGGTAGACAAATGATTACAAACTCACAAACATTTAAATCTTTAAATAACTTTCAATAAACAAAACAACCTGATAAATAAAAAATAATACATCTTTCAAAAAATTCCCCAAACGCGTTTAATTTCAATTCGATAGAAAGGGACGGGCGCTTTTGTGGGACGCGACCTGCGTTGACACACTTGCTCCGTCTCATGTCAGGGAAACAGCCTTAAAAGTGGGAGCTGCAGCGGAAAAAGCTGAAACGACTAAACGGCACAAATATTCGTCACTATTTCCAAATTACATCTTTGTGCCGTTTGCAGTCGAAACACTTGCACCTTCGAGTAGCAGTGCTAAAAAATTTTTAAATGAGATAACACCTCGCTTTATTGCCTCCACTGGTGACAAGAGGGCTGGTGCATTTTTTGCCCAGAGAATCGGCATAGCGATTCAACGGGGAAATGCTGCCAGCATTCGTTGCACAATTCCACGCAGACATGATTTATACCAAAACTATCTGTAAATATTTAGTTCTTAAGTTGTGAATTGTAAATATGTATAATATTTTGTATAAATAAAATTATGTTTATTCGATAGATAAATGATTATAAACTCACAAACATTTAAATCCTTGAAAATACTTTCAATAAACAAAACAACCTGACAAATAAAAAACAATACATCTTCCACAAAATGACCCAAAACAAGCTGACAGCCCACTACGTCAATAAATCATTATATTAAAATCATATAGGAATAAAGGTGATAAAAACAGATTTATATAAAGCTTACACAAATCGAGTCCCTCGCAAAAAAGGTAGGGCGAGGCAATCTTCACACCTAATAGAAAAAGTAAATGCTTCTAAAGCGTGTTATTTATGAATAAGAAAATGACACGAAATACACGGAACACGAAAGCAAAGAGTGACCCAGAAAAGACTTATCGTAATTCGTTGGTAAGTGGTTCAAGTAATGGCTTAGGACCACTTTATATTTACCATTGGCTGGTTAACAAGTATTATGTTATAAGTATTTGTAGCTAGTTGTAACTCGCTGTTTTACCTGCTTACATTAACCAGCGCGTCGTAATGTATCGAGGTGTCTACGTATAGTTTATCACAATAAGTCGAGTTAGTAGTTCAAGTTTAGTAGCTTGACGTAAATAAAAAGTAAATATCTATTTAAACTTTTTTATTGGTTATATTGGTAGGATAATTTAATATTACAGTAAATTTGAAATCATTGGGTCAATTCGAATTATATTTTTTATACCATTAACTTTGAAAAACTATTAGAAAGCTTTTCTATCTTAACCTTTCAAGAACATCCAAGTTTCAAGAATTGCGTTTTCAATCAAATATTTTATGGAACATGTCGCCAGTCAACCAATTATTAAAAAGCGTACGTGTCGCAAAATCAGAGACTATTTTAATATATTATTTTTTTAATAAATTATTTACAATATAATTAATTGTTGTGTATTTGTTAAAGTTTTATTATAAGTATATGATATATATATATATCATATACTTATTACTATACTTACTTATTACTATATAATGCATAACGTGTTTTTGAAGTGATACTTCTTAAGGCGCATAAAGGTAAAATTCTTACGGATGAAACGGCAACGCTTTTGTCGATGGCACTGGAACGGAAATCTAAAGCTTTAGATTTGTATAAATATAAACGAGACTTAAAAATTAGTTTGCCAAAGAAATTTCACTTCTGACATGTGTACTTTGTACACACGCACTTTTTTTTAAATTCTACACACCCAATGCAAAACGAAATAAATATATATTTTATTAGACTGAACTAAAAATAGAACGCATTTGACTGGTCCGTGACTCAGTTGGCAATGACTTTCTTCTCCGGGGCTGTAGATTCGATTCCCGTAGCGAACCGAGCTAGGAACTAGTCTACTGTGTGCTTATACGCTTCAGCATGTAATATCCCACTACTGGGCATAGGCCTCTTTCCCCATGTAGGAGAAGGATCAGAGCTTAATCCACCACGCTGCTCCAATGCGGGTTGGCGGATATATTCCCTACTATGAGTAACGATCGCTATCAGGTGTATATGATAACAACCAGGACCGACGGCTTAACGTGCTCTCCGAGGCACGTCGAAGACCCACAAGAACTGCACAAACACCCAGACCACGGCAAACACCTGTATGGCCAATACAAATGTTTGTCATGTGCGGGGATCGAACCCGCAACCGCCAGCGCAATAGGTACAATCCATGGCTGTGACCGTTGCGCCAACGCGGCGTACTGTGTGCTTAAATAAGTCAAATTTATTTATTTATTTTTACGATCATAATAGCTAAACACTAACTACAAGCCTCAATCAACACAATTATTTAAATTGAATGAAAACAACAACAAACGCTTCCAGTAACAAATCAAGTAAATATTGTGCAAAATGAATTCCTAAATGAATTCATAAGCTGTTCCGCGTTCCCAATGCAAAACAACTTACAAACTCATTTCTAATTAGAGATAGAACTGTAACTTTGTCCGTTTCGTATTCACGTTAAAACATATATAATTAGAGTTGATAGAGTACGCTACTCCTGCGAGAACTGCCTGCGGCATACGAGACTCGGGTTCTGATGAACTATGTGAATCACAATTTTATAGTTACTGAAAGTCTTACAGTATTTTAATCGTGTTGATGTTAGAAAGGCAAAATAAAAACCTTTATTCTGGATAAAAGTAACAAATATAAACAAATAATAACAACCAAGCTGTAAACAAAGATATTAGTCCCAAAAAAAGGCTCTTACCAAATGTACTAGGACATGTTCTATTCTGAAGTCATAATATAAGGAAATTCAAGTCAAGTTCTCATTGTGTACAAAGATCATATACGTTGACATATTACTGTTCAAAGATTCAAACTAAACCTTGCAGGGACAAAACAAATAATATCTATAAATATTCTTATATTACGAATTATATATTCCTATACAGACAGTCCTGGAATGGAGACTACGTGCGAGCAAACGCAGTGTGTGACGTCCTCTGGCCCGCTGGACCGATGATCTGCGTAAGATTGCCCTTAAATAAATACGGCCCCCAGTAGAATTTTCTCCTGTGTCGGGGGTCCTTAAATACACACAATACACAACCACAAACGCCCAGATAATGAAAAACATCTATATGGCCAATACGAATATCTGTCGTGAGCGGGGATCGAACCCGCGACCGCCAGCGCAACAGTCAGTACTGTGACCGCTACGCCAACGCGTCGTCATAGTCATCGTCGTCGCCTTGGAGGCTGAAAGACCGGGTGTTTAGCGCAAAGTTGGAGAGGCTTTGGAGTAGGTTAAAGCAATGAAATATATATGGCAATCGACTACGTTAACGTTAGAAAGAAAATGAGAAAGACTTACTTTTAGCTTTGCTGTAAAAGTTACAAATTGATAAATATTCAAGTCTATAATAATATTAAAATATGGGAACCAAAGGAAAGATTTGCTGCTAACATTTATTGCGGAACTGATTTACCTTCATTAAATATAATAATTTGGTACAAACATATTTCGTAGTACCCGCACTAGTCAGTACTTACATATATATCACAAATCAAAAGGTATTCAATGACTTATAAACTAAGAAAAAAGTCTCCAAAAAGCTCCTCATTCTAATGCGAGGCAAAGCATTTCGATTACTAACCGCTTTAGGCACTGAAAAGAAACTTAGGATTTATAGACCGCATATAGTATCAAAAAAAATCAATGGCCGCTCTCGTGTACTGTAATGGCGCGTATACCGTCTCGACGGCGCTTAAACGCCGACGGTTTCGGGTTCGATTCAAGCTCGGAGTGGATATTTGTACAAATATATATTTCCAGTCTGGTTGTTAGTTCTTGAAGATAATCCCACCGTGCCTCGGAGAGCGCGTTAAGTTTTCGTTCCCGGTTGTTATGTACGCCTGATACCATACGCTAGATAGTTTGCTGTGTACCTTGCGTTGATGAGCCTTGAATAAATAAATAAATAAACATCTCACTGTTGGGCATAGCATATGTATTCATGTATTATGCTTCTTTCATAATACATGAATACAGGATGGCTCATTTTAGGATAAATTTTACGTTCTTGTCAAAAAATTGGGATACATTAAAAGATTACGGTATCCGCTGTAACCACAAACATTAATACGATTCTAATTTAACATGAATATGAAAATGATACATGAAATAAAATTTCGTAGATGAAAAATGTATCAGAGTGTAATGTAGGTGAGAATAATAAATCTTATTGCGATGTCACATCGCCGTCGACGAATATAGATGAGAACGTACTGACGGCACGAAACGTTTTCAAAAATATTGAGTATATTTTTAATTAAAACACACGACTGTGGTAATTAAAAAGTGATGTGACCTCAAGTAATTGCTATATTTACGTTTATTTGTTTTTTGTTGTTTGTTGTTTGTTTCTTTGACATAATGCACCAGAGTGCGCTAAAAATTTCCACTCGTTTGTTTGTATTATAATTGTTAATATAAATCCTAAATTTTACACGTCATAAAATATTTGTCAATTTTCTAAAATAAAGTATATTTATTAAGCTCAGATATAACCTACATATTGATAACAGCCTCTATACTACTAGCTCGTTGGCGCAGTTTATAGTATAGCCTTACTTTACTCCGCGGGTTGCGGGTTCGATCGATGATTTTTTGCCTAAGTATGGGATATTATATTTGTATTTATTTATTTATTTATATTTATTATTTTTATGTGTGTTTGTAAAAAAAAATATCAGTCGGCTGTTACCTATAACGCAAGCATTAAGTTGCTTTCTTTAGGAACAAACGACCGTGTGTGTATGTTATAAGATATTTACTATTATTGTATAATTATAATTACTATATTCGCTAATACAGCCAAGTTCTATGGTGGATACAAAATCCCGAAACCAACCTTTTCCCAATCTTTAACACTATCCTCTTAATTCTTTTAGCCGGTACGATTCATCTAATGTTGCTAGTTCTCAACGCCGATCACTATACACCAAAACACCACAGGACTGTTTACCGACTGTCACTAATAACATCACTAATAATAATATCACTAATATAAAATATAATAAAAATCATTTATATCTTTTTTTTTCATCATCATTTTATTATCCAAATAGAATAAAGTAAAGAAATTAGATCCATTAAAGTTTTATTTCGGTTCTAGGAACTTTTTATTCGCTGCGTCAATTTCTTAAGCTCATGTGAGTTTCTTATTTTATGTGTAATTACGACTGCTTTTAACTATCTTTCTTAGAAGAGTCATATGAGTTCCTAAATATTAGTGTAATTGTAGCTACTTTCCGTAAAATTTTCAATGCCTTTTTTAACATCTCTAAAAAAAAGTAAGTTCTCAATTCGACTGAATATTTTTCAATTTGTGTGACCTCCTTACTGTTTACCGGGTGTTAAGAATTTTATGATTCTTATTTTAATTCAAAAGCTCGTGCTTATCGTGTAGATTCATTAAAATTTGATTTAGAAGTGACGTGTCATTTTTAACTTATCCCTGATAATGCGTATTTTGTATTTATTACTTGTCAATATAAATATAAGTTGGTTTTTTTTTCTTGCGAGCGAACGCAGTTACCTACAAACATAAACAACTCAGTTATATTTTAATAAATTTTAGTTATAAGACAACTACAGCTGTTATATAGTCAGTGTAGTCAAGTACAAAGTGACTGTATCAGCATAGACATGTTACATATAGTATCACAAGCTACCCACATGTTTCCTTGTTCAACAATCAACTGACAAAGTAAATAAACTTTGACGTTGTCCGAAGCCGTCTTGTGTTACATCTAGCGACAGCAATCTTGTGGTTTCTGCAATACTGACATAGTTATATTATTCCAAATATTTATTTATTGAGTGTGATAAATAAATCTCAACACTCAATGACCACTATAAGCATAGAATATTTTGTGTTAACATAAACACGCAAAATAAACAAAAAAGTTGGCACAAACACATGACAACAAAAACATCTGTATGATCCATACAAATATTTATAATAAGCAAAGACGAATGTTATAGGTGCGTTGTTAAGACCAAATTAAGTCTTCGTAAAAAAAAGTTATTATATCTAGAGTAAAATTAAAACTGTGGCAGGACTACTAGAAGAGATTCCATCATGGGATAAGTAGTGCCTTTGTACCAGCATTGTTTATAAGAGCTATTTCCTTTTGCTATCCTAGTGTACATAAATTATTAAATAAATAAATAATATATTTTTTTTAAATTTTAACTTTCATCTTCTACTTTATTCCTACTTTTTTAACGTCGTAACATACAAAGAAGCTTTTACTGTGAATTCTTAATATAATATAAAAAGGATTTAATTTTAATTTAACTTTATTCCTTTTTTAAACGTCAATCAATAGGAACCTCGTAATACGTAATGAATTTTTTTAATTAAAATCTTCATAAACTTAAAAAAAGGAAAAAATAAAACCTTTTTGTGCGAACAGTACGTAATGAAGAAAGTATAAGGTAGACTTTTTCCGTTCACGAGACACTGATTAGTGGTGTAACTCGATATCCTGTATTCTCAACATACTGTGTAAAGCTTCCGCCTAATTGAACAGGAAAACGCAACTTGCAATATGATAATCATAAAATTTTCGTGCTTTCTTTTATAAAGGTTTTGCAAATACTAACAAAAATTAAAGCGTACATCAGTAAAAGTTTTTTTTACAAAAAGTGTGGCAAACAAGCGCACGCTTCACCTCATGATAAGTAATTACCGTAGTAGGGTAACAACCTAATTATCAACCCTTCTTTTTTTTTACGTGGGGAAAATCCATCATGGATACGCGGGGCCGCCAGAGGGTTATGTTAGACTCCTACTGACTAAAAACCACCGTGTGTTAGCAGTCATCCGCCTGGGTGGGGCGAGATGGGGTCGCGCTAGCATTCGCCACCTAACCTAATTATCAACCCTAGTCTAACAGCAACATCTTAGTTATTTGTTGTTTTATTCGTGCTGTAGGCTACCTGACATTTATTATTCGTTTATGTATATTTTATTTATTTGTATTACACATATCTTAATTTTTATTATTTTATTTATAAAATATTATTTTATATATATTTAATAAACAAGCATATCCGCACGATACCCGTAGTATAGGGTGTATTTGACATTAGTTATTTCTCTCACAATTTTTAAATTGGAATTAATTAGGCATTTCTAAAAGAACGCTCTAGAAAGAGTTCAGAGCATGACCGAGAATTTTTGACAAGGGCTAGCGAGAAAAATGTAATTCGGGTTTTTAACAAATAGGGTAACGGCACCAGTGGTCAGCCTCATAACAACTTTTTGAAGTTTGGAAAGCTGGCATTTTTACAAGATTCGTCGGATAATGAAACGTAATACATGATTGGATTAATTATTTATTATAGTTTTTAAACAACATATGTCAAAACCAACCTTTCTTTTTATAAAATATATATATAAATTCAAACAAAATATGGCACTTTTTGCCAGTGGTCAGCCTCTAAAATCCAGTAATCAGCCTTTATGAACCCAGTATTCAGCCCTTATAATTATGAATAAACATAAGATCAAAATGAGTATTATTTATATCAAAATCAACAATATTATTTATGTCTCTTATTTCATATAGCTAAATTATCAGAACAAAAAAAATCTCACCTGACCGAAATATTTTTGCAAGTAAACAATCACAGTACTTATTTGTGTTCCTTTTTTCTATAACTTAATCATAAAAACATCAATATTTATTTATAAGCTAATCAACGACATTAGTATCTATGCATACTTATATACTATGTAAATATTTCTTTTAGGTTTAATACTCATAACACGAAAGAGAAAGAGGTCACTAGCAAATCTACTAATAGTACCTAGTAAAATCTATTCTTACAATCAAATAATCACAGCCATAATCTTCCTATTTTTATATGTCTCAGCTCTCTTATATATCAACGAAGATATCTATCTTGTACTCATATCTATCTAATCATCCGAACTGTTACTTGTAATTAAGATATTCATTATTTCCCGGTATCCTATACACTTTGATTTTTTACCACACTTTTCTTTTTTTCTTTGGATAGAGTTTCGTCAATAGGAACTGAATCACTATCTGATGAACGAGGCGAAACAGACGAAAGATCTATTTTCCTTTCCTTGTTCACTTTTTATTTACTTTACTAGTGCTCACGCTTACTTTTTGACTTCGTTTGGCTGCTATTTTTTCTGTTTGTTCTTTTTTTATCATTTCCCGTTTTAATTTTCTTTCTAAGATAGAGCAATCACTTTTCCAGTTTTGGGGCAAATCATAAAAATTCTTTCATCACCATTAAATATTCTCATAGGATCATCCAGTGTATCTAGAGCATCATGTTTTTTTTAAGAACTCTATCAAGTCTTGAAACCACTTTCTTATATATTCTTCTGTTATTACTGCTCGTCCGTTAGAAATTTCTTCAGCTGTTCGTATAGATAAGGAAGGGTTTCTTCGAAAAAATGATTTAAGCCATTTTTTTCCTAGTCTGTCATTTACGAAAGGATTAGGTCTTCCATCGGCATTTACTATTGCTTGGACCGTATTTAATAAATTGTTAGTCTTTAAAGGAAACCCACATTTTGTTAATTTTGGACACAAATCCACCAGTGCAGCTTCTTCTTCTTTATTTAAAATGGAATACGTATCCATTTTTCTTGGGCCTTCTGGGACACGTAGATGGAGCCGATCTTGTAGTGTGTCTGCAAGAATTTGAAACGTTCTACTAGCCTCTCTTATGGCATTCCGTTTCGTATGGCTTCGATGGCCAAAGAGAGCTGTTCTGGAGGATAAGTTTGTCTTGGCGGCATTTTGGGCTAAAAATATCTTCTCAATTACTAAAATACAAACTACCTAAATACATTTTATAACTATTTGAGGTAAAACTAAAATGTAGTCTATCGGGGCTGAATACTGGATCAGCAACACCTAGTGGCCAGCCGCGTAAAAATAAAATGTTTAATGCGGCTGACCACTGGGTTTTTTGTGGAATATGAAAGAACATGCCTTACTAAAATTGAAAATTTTAATTTAACGGTTCTAATAACGCCTTTTCTCGCAATTTTAAAAATAATTCAAGAACCCAGTGAACAGCCCCGGGGGGCCGACTACTGGATCTTTTATAAAAAAGTAGTACCCAATGGTCAGCCCCCACAATATTTACGTAAATCAGCGATATTTTTATTCAAATTTAATATAATTCAATACATGAAGTAATACACAATGTCAAATTGCATAAAAGACTATCACATTTAATAATAAAACATGTTTTTTCTTACCTTTTAAGATAACACCACGCGAAGTAATAAATATGGCGGACATGACACTACTGCTCTTTTCAACCGCCGTCACCTGTAAGAACGAGTTTAATTCTCCCCCCTGATCCCCTAACGCACCTATCGTGTGACATATTATTCAATGAGGAATCAAAGTTTCTATTTAGGTACACGTTATTCGTTTATTCTAATTGTAGCAATATTTATGACCAATAAACGACGCAAAAGGCTGACCACTGGTTCCCGGCTGGCCACTGGTGCTGTTACCCTATATATATTTTTTTTAATTCTTTATTTTTTTAGGGACTTTTGTCTACACAGACATGTCAGCCCCATCATACCCTAATTCTCACTATGTCTAAGAAACAACAAATATAATTGTGAATAACGAATATATATTGTTTGAGTGCTAAACTGTAAATAATTATATTGTTTACCTCCTAAAGTGCCTTTAGCGTGAATCCGGAAGATATTTTCTACTGTGACTAATTATCGCTATCACGTGTCTTTGATATATACCGGGACCTACCTTACATGCCTTCTATGACATACAAAGAGACCTACAAGAACATAACAGACACAGACCACTAGCGACCACTGGCGTTATGACGCCTACCCGCACGAATATTTATTTTTTTATCAGAAACCTTTGCGTACAGAACTCTGATAATCAAATTAGTTGTAGTAATAGAGTAAATAGTAGCTGTAAATTAACCTTTTAAAAGTAGAAAATGTTTTCTCCAAATATAATCTAGACAAATACCTCCAAAAGTTGATTAAGTAAATCATGAGTTTCCTGGAATAGGCGATAAACTGCGTACACGGCTTTTATGTCTTAGCAGTAAACCGAAGTTTATTAAATCATATTTTTTGAGCATTTACGCCGCTTTGTAAAAACGGGAATATGATTTTTTTTTCATTTGCTACTGATTATTGGTTTTTAAGAAAACGTTTTTTTTTATTGAATATTTTATTTTATTAACTTTATTTTATTGTATTTATTTTATAAATTAGTGTTTCCAAAGGTGACAGAGATAGGGCCGTCATCGCGCTTGCAATGCTTCTGGTGTTGCAGACGTCTATAGGCAACGGTAATCGCTAACCATCAGATGATACGTACGCTTGTTTGCCAAAATACAATATTGGGTGGTTTTAATCGTATACAGAGATAAGTATTTTGAACACGCTAGGATAGTAAAATAAATACAGTATTTAACATACACATACGGTCATCTGTTCCTTAGATAGAAAACATAATACTTGTTTTTATATGCAATAGCTGACTAATACACATATTTATAATATTTTCTAGTAACATTTCAGCGATATATTTTTGTTTAGATAAATTAATGTGTAACAATTTCAAACATCAAGTATTTAAACTTGTCAACTCTGACACTGTAACAAATTAATAAAAAACCGTTAAAAATCTAGTTCTAGCACATTTTTTAATACCTCAAAAGTCGATTCCGTTCACTGACACTTCAACACGGCTCGCCAGACCGTTGCCCTCCCATCGGCCTCCGAGCACCCTCGAGACCCTCGGCCGAACCTTTGTTCCGCAGTGTGGGAACAAAGCGCACTCCTTGTACAATAGCGTTATAAATGCATTCAATGAAGATGAATAAGCTATTTAGATCATATAATTGACTTTTTCTTTTGCTATCTTTTGTGTTATTTTTTTAAGTTAGGAATCTTTTTAATAACACTTTCGTCGCAGTACTACTATCGTCATCAAATTTGCTTGTAATTTAGATTCATTGACGTTAAACTCGAATGAGTTTATGTGGGCATCTTATTATTAGTGATTCTAATTTATGTTCTTTCATTTATCCAATCTTTCATAAAATAAAATAAATAAATAAAATACTGCTCCTTTTCTTTAGTTTAATGACTTTTAAAAGTGCCAAATGGACACGTGATTTCACAAATGCCTCGTAGAATTAGTTATAGTTAAAGTATGTTTAACTTATTATGTCAAATAAAATAATTTCGACGTGCATTTTTGACAGTTAACTATAATGCGATTACGAGTAGATTACAATTTTGTGTTGGTATTTTTTTCCTATAATAACGTAAAACAAGGACAGTTCAGTAAGTAAATATCAAAACTAGTCCAGTTCCATTTTTCAAAATTCAACTTTTAGAAAATTCAATCAAAGTAAACTTGATGTTAGTTTTTTAAATGGGCTTGATTAAATTAGTTTATTTAATATCTGCGATTTTGTTTTTGTGTTACCCCCACATTAGGACACACACACACACATACATTACATTTAATTCTAAACATTTTTTTAAAAAAAAATTTCGATCCAGCGGGTACATCGTTCCATAGCTTAATTGGCTAGAGCGCCGACACGGTCAGTCGGAGACGCGGGTTCGACCCCCGCTGGAGCGGTCAATTTTTGATATGATATTTAAAAAAATGTTTAGTTTATTTAGCTAAATATGGAAGTGATCACAATATATTGGAAATTGCTATATATTTCTATTTTTAAAATACTGTCACGCAATGATAACCTGTAAAAAACAATTAACTTACAAAAAAATCGCTTAAATTTACAATTCACAATACACTGTACACAGGACACATACACTGTAATACAATACAACACACTGTAACAACACTGACAATACACTGTAATACAGACTGTATTGTATTAAATCGAGCGTATAAAACACAACCTGCATCCACTGACCAAAAAAGTACATTTTATATTACAATGATGTACATGACATTTAGCCACCAAGTACTCAACGAAACAACTTTTGAAGGGCGTTCAATTTCCCCGTTTTTTACAAAAGTTAATGAAAGTTGTAATCTCGACGCTCAATCTCATTTGTGTATCCTCCAATCTACGTGACATAGACGAAACCAACTGTTATATTTTTGTTGGCAGCACAGTTGGCAGCGGTCAAAGAAAATGAATCAATGTATATTATGTAACTTACTCAAAAATCATAGAGACGACATTTATACGTTTTTTTTTTAACGTCTGCTGTATTTCACAGAACGGTCAAGCAGTATATCGAGACCAAAGAGTTAGTATTTATTATTATTATTATCTGTAACAAATAAATAAATTGTACAAAAGTAGGGATTGATGCTAAAAGCATTATCTACCAGCCAACCTTAGGACGTACGAGTAGAGGAATAAACGTTAATTTGTTTGGAATTTCAGAAATTGAGTAAATTACATGACAAATAAATAAAATAAATAAATAAATTTATTTAAAATGTAATTTAACTACTTAACTACTAACTTTATATTGATATACCTTATGCGATAGGTAACTTAATGCCTATGTTTAGGTAACTGCCGACTGATATCTATATATATACATAAATGAATGTTTGTCAGTATGTCCTTTATAGAATCGTACACTATGCATTTGATCGTGTCATGATCTTTAGCAAAGTGTTGTGCATGAACCCACAAAAGTTTCTGAGTTGGTAAGGCCAAAAAGCAACGCACGCAGGGTACAGCTAGTAGTTATATATATTATGTAATAAACGTATCTATATACATATAATACACAAATGATTATAAAATACATCCATATATGTATAGAACAACAAAGAGATCAATTTACGAATTATTCGAATAATCTGTAGGCACACCAATAAAATAAATTAAGTAAAATAAATTATTGATGTCGTAATGCTTAATCGATACTTTTGTTCACACGATATTCTAGTAATTATACGAAATAACAATTGACAATCGAGACGTGACAAATTAAAATAAACTGTTATTGAAATAACTGGGAGTATCCAATGTTATGTATGTAAGTATGAATGTTGTAAAAGGATATTTTAATTACTTATCATTATGTATGAAACAACTTTTTCATATTTTATAAAAGTTTCACTAAGAAAATTTTACTACAAAAAATTCAAATAGGCTTCGAAAGCGGTTTACAATCGTTATTATAGATTTTATCTACACTAATGTTGTAACATTCTACTTATGTTTCCAATACTTGACTTATAATTACTACTGTTATAGCGCAGACAACAAAACACTCAATTTAAGCAATTTCACATGATGGTATAATATCCACATCGATATCGTAAAATCTCATTATAACATCGCGCGCATGCGCGCAGCTGCGCTCTCATTGGTTAGATTTTAATGGCGGCAAAATCACTTTGACAATACACGTACGCGTGAATTTAATATAATATTTTATTTGTATTCCGCGTTTCTTATGTCAAAATAGATTAATTATAAATAGCAAGTCGTCATAGCAACCATACAAACAAATGCTTTTTTTAATTAAACTATAAAACACGGCTTGATCACTTTTAGACTATTATTAAAAATCTAGTTTTAATTAATAAAGAAAACTTTAATATGTCAATTTTCTGGTCGTGTTGGGGTTTATAATTTAATTAAAAAGAAGCGTTTATTTCTATAGTTGCGTTTCCGACTTGGTATTTATATTTAATATGTTTTGACAGCACAAACCCGGAATACAAATAAAATATCTTTTTTAATTAAAGTATAAACTACGGATTTAATCAATTTTAGAATATTATTAAAAATATATTTTCAATTAATAAAGGATACTTAAATATATGAATTGTCTGAACACGTCAAAGCACGTACCGGAGCACGGCTTCATAGAAAATGGGCATTGTCCTTTGAACAATTATTATAAATAAACTATTGTCAGCTTTTACTCTTGTTGTTTGATTAATTGCATTAGTGAAGATAAAGTAGTGTAGTGTACACGGGTATTAAAACACTCGTTACTATTATGAAACTTGCTGCGCTCGTTTCATAAACTCACACTAGTGTTTTAATACCCTTCATTATATGACAGTTGCATAAACTACTATTATAGTACAGTATTGATTCAGTTACAGTATTCAACAATTAGTGTTACTGTATGTTAACTATAATTAGTATGCAGTTTAATATCTCAAAATAGAACTAAAACACGTACAATTATTATATTAGCTGTGCGGCTACGGCATTATAGAATATAGCCACCCCCTCTCTTCCCGTGGGAGTCGTAAGAGGCGACTAAGAGATAACACAGTTCCACGACCACCTTGGAACTTATAAGGCCGACCGATGACGGGATAGCCAACTGCTGGCTTTGAAATACACAGGCTGAAGACGAGCAGCAGCGTCTTCGTTGCGACCAAGCCAGTCCTGCGGTCACCAACCGCCTGCCCAGCGTGGTAACTATGGGCAACACACATGAGTTCACACCATTTTTAGCGCGAACTGGTGGAGGCTTAAGTCCAACAGTGGACTGCAATAGGCTGAAATGATGATGATGAACTGTAATTAGTATGTAGTTTAATATCTCAAATTAGAACTAATATACATACAATTGTAACATAAAATTTCAAATAACATAGAACAAATAATAGCGACCGTAATCAAAATCGAATGACATAAAATTCGTCAATTCATATTAAGATTAACATTGCTGACGCGATTACCGTTTGTAATTAGCGATTAGTAGATATATGTGCAGATCACATGGAGTTAATTTATAGTTGATTGTCCTTTGTCTCCTAGGTCATGTTCGCACCAATCAGAATTATACTGCTTTCAAGTGGTGTTGTGTTCTGTGGCGAGTAAGGTAGGGTTCCTGGGGAGGGTCGGGGGTAAGGTCGGCAACTCGCTTGTGGTTCACCTGATATTGCAGGTCCATAGCCTACGAAGCGTCTTGAAGTGATCCACAGCTACGAAAAAACATTATTACCTAAAATCTTTTCTTTGATAATTGTATTTGCACCCAAAGAAAAAAAGCGATTTTAATTTACATCGACAAGTAATAAAACGTGGGTAGTCGAAAAAATAATTAATAAAATACGCATTATTAAGAATAACTCAGAAACTCGTCAGTTCTCGATTAATTTTAAATGGGACAACCGCATAACAAGCACCAACTCTCGATAGAAAAAGAATCATCAAAATCGGTATATCTGTAAAAAGTTATGGAGTAACTTACAAATAAATATAGTCGAATTAAGAAAGTCCCCTTATTTTTGAAAGTCGGTTAAAATAACATAATTTAATTTAGCCCATTTTGATGAAATAGATCCACTATTGTGTCAAAATAGGCGGTATATGCGATTAATAATCTAAACAGCCCTTTCCCATTTACCAAATCCAAACTAAAATTGATAGAGCAAATTTTAACCTGCCTTTGTTTAACTCAAACTCGAAAATCAATTGTAAAACGATTACGGGATGTTGTTTGAAATTCGGACCAAAATTCTCAACTAAGCTTAAGACCACTACTATGGAATTACAACGCTATTGTTAAAGACATTTCTTAGATAATTTGTTTCATGTATCTCTTTGATTTTCATTTCTAATTAAAATTATAAATCAAAATCAAAAATAACTTTATTCAAATATGCTTCAATAGCAATTGCGAATCATCATTTTACAAATTACGTTATTTCAGAATCGCCAAGGAATTCCTGATTTACTCTTTTAAGAAAAAAAACTGTGTTTCAACATAAAATTAGTAATTTCTAACATGGCATACAGCCTCACTGAATCCACATATTTTATCATTAATATAATACCGCTGTGTTCACTCCTCACCTTATTAGCTGGTGCAAAAAATGCACAGGGAAATAGTATGATGAATAAATGGTGACATGCCGCCAGCATTCTAGACATCATTCCACGCGGACCTGATATAGAATATTGTAAAATTATGAAAGAACAGCTTATATAACTGTAGTTAGTAATATTACTGTTTCTAAATAACATCAACAAAGTTGTAGGCTCTTGTACTAACGTTATGCAGACACAATTACAAGCTTGGGCTTTTACGCACTCTCACACACACACACACCCACACATGCTTGCACTCACATAAAAATACACTCACAAATACACAAACTAACTCACATACACTCATATACACAATTATACAGCATCTCACGTGCTTGATTTGTTTAAATTTTAGCTTTTTTATGAAGATTTCTCCCCTTCATATAAGACTTGTGACAAAATTATATGTTGTATCATGGGGGAGGTTGGCTGATCATCCTTAACACAGATTATATACAAATAATACATATAGGATGTTCAGTCTGAACTCAATTTCTTTTTTTTTGTAATTAAACCTGTATATGTAATTTTTGTATTTTGTACAACTTGTTAAAAATGTTTATTGAAATAAATTATTTGACTGGATGTCACTCCACCCGCTTAATATATAATAGATACATATATTATTATAACTACTGATATAAATAATATAGTAAATTTACTTATACTTACATATATAAGTATAAGTGAATTATTATTATTATTATTATTACCATATCGTGGACATTTTCTAGACTGAATACCAAGTTCATTTTTTTATTCTGAAATACATTTTTTATTAAAGACAAGTGCGTTTCTATTTGTGTAACATTTTTTTTATAAAATGGTGTAATGGAAGAATAAATAATGAAAAGCGAAATAAGGTTGTATTTCACTCGTTACAAATAGTAGGGCGTGCCAAATGCGCTTTAGACAGGAATGAGGAAAATTAGCTTTGAATTTCAACGAAAGCTATTGCTAAGGGATTATATTCATATTTCTTCGCTGTAAACATTGATGCTTTCGTAAATTGTACTATTTTTTATGATATATAGGCTATTTTCACTAGAAGAAACTAGTTCCTAATATTTTTGGATAAAATCAAAAAATTTCTAATTATCTAGTAATAAATATTCGATCGATCGTTTATCGTTTAAAAATAAAAATTAATAAAAAAAATTAATAAAAATTTTTAAAAATCATTCGATACTTGAATTTTTTTTATTGTTTTTATTAATTTTGAATGAAATAATTAATTTAAAAAGTAGTTAATGATTTATTTAAAAATAGAAAAAGTAGCTTTAATGCGTTATGATGGCAGTAGTGTTATGAAATTATAGATTAATTAAAACTTTTATCATTTTGGATATTCATGTTGGATAACCATTTATTAAAATAGTTATTGTTAAGCTAATTGTAAAAGTTAAACGATTTTAAAATTAATTGTCATTTGTTTAATAAATGTACATCATGAAAGCATGTTAACGACAGCCATGTTATGTATATTCTTTACACGAGTGCCTTCGTTTCAATAATGCATTCAGCACAGGATTCAATAGATTAGTTTTCCCGCTCTATTATAATTCAAGACGTCTTTAGATGCAGAGTCAACGACAATTGTTGTGGCTTATAGAGACCGCGTGCTCTTGTTCGGTCAGAAAAAGAGTTGCTAGAATAAAATATTACTTAGAAATCCTTTACATATTAACTTATGTACAATTTCTAATAAATAACTAACGGATAAGTGATGTTAATAGGTATGTATTCGTGTCATCGACAAATAATAAAATTTCAACGTAGTTGAAGTCAACTAAATATAGATTATGAAGTAAAAATCAAAAGTAGTAATTTTAGGAGTCTGGTTCACAAGCATTAGATTTTGAATTAAAAAAATCATCAAAATCGGTACCCTATCAAAAGTTATAAAGTAACAAAAATAAAAATAAAAACAGTTGAACTGGAAACTTACTTTTTTTTTCGTTAGTCAGTTTAAAAAAAAAAACAATATCATAAACTCTTTTCTGTTTTATACCGAAATACGTTAAATTGCTTTCTGAGAACCTGGAAAACATGCCCAAAATATACTTCACTCACTATATTCAATCGATCGATTCAGCTTGTAACATCCCACAACTAGGCCTCTGCTCCAGTGCGGGTTGACGGATATATTCCTATGAATAACGATCGCTATGTATGTATTTTATAATAACATGTATTAACATGTATTTTATGATAACATGTATTAACATGTATCTTATGATAACTACCGAGACCGTGTGCAGGCCGACACGGCATACGCACCACTACACCAGAACGGTTCACTACATTCACACCAGAACGGTTCACTATATTCACACCAGAACGGTTCACTATATTCACACCATTTAAAATGGCTAACAGACATTAAAATATAAATACTCTATTACTTTTACTTTCCAATTGATGTTAAACAAGAACCTTTTTGGAAAGGTATTTTCTAACAGCACTGTATTGTTTTCTAATAAAAAAAAAGGACAGCAGCACTAAAAATCTTTACATTTTAATTAAAAAACAACGTTTCCATTTTAACGTTTAACAAGAGGCGGAAAATATAAAACCCAGTTTTACCGTGTAATGGAGGATAGCGTTGAAAACCGTAAAATTTTTGTTTGTTTTCCTTTACCGTACTCGTAGTAGACAAGCGCATGTGGACTTTATCAATAAGCGTTATATTATTTGAGAAAAATCACAGCACTACTTTTGTTAGTTCAATAAAGTCTAGTACATTAGAAACAGAGTAAAAAGGTCGAAAATTCATTAAATCAGATAACCTACAAAAGCGCTTTTGAATCATCGTTATGTACTTTAATACATAATATTCTACAATCAATTCAATCAGTTCCGTTTAGTTCAGCCTATTGTAGTCCACTGACCTCATAAATATGTTTTAAGATACGGTGCCAATACGCGGACACTGATGAAGGGACTAGTCTACAAGTTTAAAGTCACTCACGTGCAATGGAACGAAGTATGCATGGGGTCTCTCTTAAAGATAGAATCAGAAATAAGACTTTCCGCGAGAGAACGAAAATATAACCCAAAGAATTAACATGTGGCAGGTGGTCACCTGTGTCGCAGAACCGATGGCCGCTGGAGCAGGTGTGTCCTGGAGTGGAGTCTGCGTGTTGGCAAACGCAATGTGGGTCGTCCTCCGACCCGCTGGACCGACGATCTACATGAGATTGCAGGCTGGATGGGGATTGCGGAAAACCGGGATGTCTGATGCGATCTTGGGGAGGCTTATTATATCTAGCAGTGGACTGTAATGGGCTGAAGTGAATCATTTATATACACTTAATGCTCGTAAATATTTGCAATCTAAATATTACACCTATTATAAGTTATTATCTATAGTAATATTAGTGCTAGTCTAAATTTTATCCGTTTAAAACAATAACTGAACTTTTATGTGTGATATCATTGTCTAAGTTAATATGCCTATTCTTGTATTAACTTGAAATTAAATTGTAAATGCCGTCAGCTGAGTCGACTAGTATTAAACAAATGCTAAACAAGGAAAAAGACTGTTAGTATTTCAATGTTTTTAAAGTAGAAGCAACATTTTACCGGTTTTTCTTCGCTGTAAGCGCCATAATTGATTTTGTTTTAAGCGAAACAGGATATCCTCCGCAGCTATTTCGACGTTCTCATCAATAGAGACGGGATTAAATTATGACAAAAATGTCGATATTTTGTTACGATAAATAAAGCATTAAAATATTTCCAATGTAATGTAATTTTAAAATCACCAATATATATATATATATATATATATATATATATATATATATATATATAATAGTGTATTGTTGAGTCATTTATGTCGTTAAAAATCAATTTTTATTATTTACAAATTTATACTCAATCTTAATAAGCTTTTTGATTTATTTAATTTATTTTATTGATCCTTATTTACGGTTTTAATTTTATTGTATCACTACTACGGCATTAAAGAATATAGCCACCCCCTCTCTTCTCGTGGGAGTTGTAAGAGGCGACTAAGGGATAACATAGTTCCACTATGTAGCATATATTTTTAATAGCACGTAGTTTCGTTCCTGCTGATGTATAATAGCACAGTTATGCATTAGCGTTGCTATTTACTCTTTTTCTAGGCGACTGATTTAATTTTTGGAATACCCTCGTATTGTATTACGTCGTGGTTCACCTTAGGGGGTAGTAGTGTCGCGACGCGCTGGGTTTGCTGTATATAACCCTCAGGGCGAGGGTTTGCGGTCTCTTTGTTGGATTCTCTCACCGACTTAAGATCTGGGTGCAATTTATTGTGGGTGAGTCATTGTAGTTCCATATGGTTTAAGCTTTGCATTAGTGTAAATTGATTTTGTGAGTTTTTGAAATTTGTTATAATGTCCTGGCTGTGTAATTTTTGTATTGACTTCTTGTTTGCTTATTGCTGTGTAATGGTAGGGTGTGCTTTGTCTCTGGTGGACCGTTTCCTTTGTCAACCCGGAGATAGTGGAGGGTTGGCTTCGGAAAGGCTCACCGTTTTGGTGTGTCCTTCCAGGGTCCTTGGTGTGGCGTTTGCGGCGGCGCTTTTGGAGTGAGAGTGACCTCGTGGCGTCCTTCTGAAGGTCCGAGGACCCCCGGACATTCCGAGTTCTCTCACAACCCGAATCACCCACAACCCGAATTACCCACAACCCGAATTCTCTTCAACCCGGCTTACATTAAACTACTTCTGGAAGCGGGGCTACCGACGGCGAGACGACTGTTAAGTTAAGTTTTTTTTGTTAGCCAATTCTCCAGCCACTTGCCCAGGAATTAGGCAAGTTATGTACTTTATTTATTTTATTCTCCCCGGAGTAACTTTAGATTAAATTCAAAATAAATTGTTAAACTTGTTATTTTTTTATTTCTCTTCATCCATAATTAATTTAAGATTATGTTGGTTTTTTTTTTACTCTCTCTCTTGTATTCGCGTATTAGGAATTGTGGGTGACTCTCTAACCCAACAAACAATTGTTAACACGTAGCAACTAGCACCTTAAAACTTATAAAGCCGACCAATGGCGGATTAACCATCCAACTGCTGGCTTTGAAATACAGAGGCCGAAGACGGGCAGCAGCGTTTTTAGCGCGACAAAGTCAGCTCTGCAGTCATCAACCCACCTGCCCAGCGTGGTGCCTATGGGCAACACACATGAGTTCACGCCATTTTCGGCGTAAACTTGTGGAGGCCTATGTCCAGCAGTGGACTGCCATAGGCTGAAATGATAACTAGTTACTACATAGACAAATGCTTAATTTATTTATTTAGATATGGACTATATTCCAAGTATTTTAAGGACACCTTAGTTAGCAATTATCATCATCATCATATCAGCTCCCGGACGCCTACTGTTTACGTTGTGTTCTGTTTACTGTTTCGCCTCCCCTAATGTTTTCCACGACGATCAGTCGTGCGCAGCACGCATCCAGCGACTTCCCGCGACCCTGACCAGATCGTCGATCCACCTCGTAGCCTGCCAACACTGGGCACACACGGTCGCCACTCGAGAACCTTTCCATTGGCCATTGGTCTTTCGAGCTATGTGCCCTGCCCATTGCCACTTCAGCTGTGCGATCCTTCAAGAAATGTCGGTTACCCTAGTCGGTCTCCTACGGATCTCCTCATTTACCTCACCTCATTACTCTATCACGTAGGGAAATACCGAGCATTGCCCTCTCCATCGCCCGCTGAGCGACTTTGAGCCTTCTTATAAGACTTATATTTAGCGACCACTTTTCGGATCCATATGTCATCACTGGCAACATACAGTGGTTGAAAACTTTCGTCTTCAGACACTGCGAGATATTGGACGCGAAGATTTTCCGTAGTTTCCCGAACGCTGCCCATCCAAGCTGGATTCGGCGAGAGATCTCGTTCTCGAAGTTGGACTTATCTAACTGAATTGACTGTCCTAAGGTCTATATAATAGTCAACAACTTCGAGAACAGTGTTCCCGAATGCGAACTGAAGCGGGTGCGACATGGACGATCGACGTAATTTTCATCTAGTCCATGTTCAGTTTAAGACCCACTCTTTGGGAGACACTGTTGAGATGCTCGAGCATTATGCTCAGGTCTTCCAAGGTCTCAGCCATAAGGACTACGTCATCGGCAAAAAAAATTTAAGCAGTTATCAAAACATCCACTATAATTATATATTTTTATTATCTTGTATTACTTATTGGTGTTGATTAATGAATAAATAAAAAAATATGTATAAAAATATCGATAAAAAATTAATTGCATTATTAATACGTCACAACACTATCCGAAAACACAAGCCTGACTTACAGGTAGCAAGACGGATAGCGTCGACTACTCCATTTTCATAATTTTATCTTTTTGCTTTCGTTCCATCAGTTTTATACGATGCTTTGTAATCGCTAGTGAAGAATATATTTTTATAACATTAGCAAAGTTAGAGAGAATTAAAAAATATATATAAAGCTCACATTAGTATTATTACAGTCGTAATGCCATACACAAACATTTTATAGTTAAATATTCGAACCCTTTTACGACATTTTTAAGACATTAATATTATTGACGTTACGATCAAACTGGTCTTATGTATCTCAAGAAAAAGGCATTATTTTATCACAATTCAGTTATTTTGTATTACCCATGAGAATAAATATTTTGCTTTTGAAATAAAGGTATAAATACTTACATAACCTAATATTAATATATTTCTTTATTAGAAAGGTAAGTAACGACCGTATGATTTGCCCGACGATAAGCGGTTACCGTAGCTAATGGACGCCTGGAACACCAGAAGCATCGGAAGTACTTTGTCGACCACTGTCGTAAATTAACCCGACACATAACATCAATACTTGTCAGCATTCATTAATTAACATAATGTTACCCTCAAGATGTGTAAAGGTTCCTTAAAAGCTCATCCTATTGAGAAAATATGAAGACGTTATACGTTTTCCTGTTAGTGGACATTAATCTTAGTAAACATACTAGGACTGTTAGTAATTTTCCTCTTGATACAAGTCCGTTATAATGTACTAGCCGTGCCCGCGACTTCGTCTACGTGGAATAATGACTTTGGACAGCATTTTTTGGATATATCTTTTGGTTTATTTGGGACATCAAATAAGGTCTAATATTTTGTCTCTTATCGCAAACTTATAAAACATTGACATCATAAAGCTTACATATTTCCATACATACTTTCATCCTCTATTCCCTATTGTTATTTTACATCCTTGGTAAAATCCAGGGTAAAACTTTTACAAAGTTTGAATGTCATATAATATCGAATCCTAAAAAATAGATTTCAAGCTTTTATCTCTAAAAATGACAACACTTCCAACTTTTTATCCCCACCTTTAAACCCCTTACACCCCACATTTCGTATTAAAAAGTAGTGTACTAGATCGTTCAATAAGTCCCGAGACTAACCTGGAAATGGCGCATATATTAAAAACTCTTTTGATTTTTAAAAAGTACTGGCTATCAATACAAGAATATGTGTCAAATTTTTAAAAATGGAACAATAAAATTATTGATTTTGAAACATTTAAGTGACGCTACGGTTGTAATTTCGATACAATGGAAAAAAACGAGTTTCGCGTGTTGATAAAACATTGTTTTTTAATGGGAAAAAATACCGTTGAAGCACAGCAATGGCTTATAAAATGTTATACAGGATCAGCTCCCTCTAAAGCAACCATTTGTTGGTGGTATGCCGACTTCAAACGCGGTCGCATGGACACCAATGATGGGGAACGCTCAGGTCGTCCAAATGAAGCAGTGACTCAACAAAATATTAACCAAGTCCTCAAAATCGTATTAGAAGATCGGAAGGTAAAAGTGCGAGAGATAGCCGAGATAGTGAAGATTTCAGCTGGTAGTGTTTTCACTATTTTACATAAAAATTTGGCCATGAAAAAGATTTTTTCTAAGTGGGTACCGCGTTTGCTTACAACTAATCAAAAGGAACAACGTGTCAATGATTCAGAGCGATGTTTGGCGCTGATGAATCTAATAAAAAGGATTTTTTACTTCGGTATGTAACAATGGATGAAACCTGGATATACCATTTCACTCCGGAATCCAATCGGCAGGCAGCGGAGTGGAGAGCGGCTGGTGAAAGCCGCCCGAAGCGTCCAAAGACTCAGAAATCGGCCGGTAAGGTTATGGCGTCTATATTTTGGGTTGCGCATGGAATACTTTTCATCGACTACCTTGAAAAGGGGCAAAATATAAATAGTGACTATTACATGTGCTTATTGGAGCGATTGAAGTACGAAATTGCGGATAAACGGCCTCACATGAACAAAAAGAAAGTGGTGTTTCACCAGGACAACGCGCCTTGTCACAAGTCCGTGAGAACGATGGCCAAAATTAACGAATTGGGCTTCGAATTGCTTCCTCATCCCCCTTATTCGCCAGACTTGGCCCCCAGTGATTACTGGCTGTTTGCACACCTCACAAAAATGCTTCAGGGTAAGAAATTTGACTCAAATAGTGAAGTTATCGCAGCAACGGAGGCTTATTTTGAAGCCAAAGACAAATCGTTCTACACACATGGGATAGAAAAGTTAGAAAAGCGTTGGAGGGACTGTATCGCTCTTGGAGGAGACTATGTTGATGAATAAAAATTAATTTAAAAAAAAAGACCTCTTTTTAGTACTTAGTCTCGGGACTTATTGAACCACGTGTTATGTCCTTTTTCAGATTCTAGACTATGAGTGTATCAAATTTCATTTAAATCGATTCAGTAGTTTTGGCGTGAAAGCGCAACAGACAAACAGACAGACACGCCGAGCTACTTTCACATTTATAATATTCATCATCATCATCATCACATCACAAGGATTATAATTTACATCTTTAGCCCAGTGATTTGTTTTCGCTATAAAAAAAAATGAAATGATTCTGAAAATGTTAAGTCTTAAATGTAAACTTAACGAAAACTGATATCGAATCGAAATTTTTTTTTAGTTTTTTTATATTTAGTATTATTTGTATTGTAAATGTTATGTTAATAATAAATATTTATGAGCATTTAATAATAATAAATAGCTTTATTACGCAGAGTAACATAACAATTAAATAAAGAGAAAGCTTAAAAACAAATTACATAGCGTGCAACGAGCAGTCTCATCACTAGATAGTGATCTCTTCCAGACTACCCACCAAAAAGGAGCTCGCAATTTAGTGAGTACGTTTAGTTTCAGATTATTAACAAAATCGTACCTTTAATTTTAGGATATGATAGATTTTCCTCAAAACCTTTTTGGCAAAAAATCGATTTTTTCTAGCGAACTCCTTCCCTAAATCTGCTTTTCTTTACATTTTTCCTCCCAAACATGATAGTTTGCATTCAACACTTAGATTTCTGAATAAATATTGTCACGTCAGCAAATATGCAATATTCAAACGACGTATTTTAAAATGACCGTTTTAAAACAAGATGCAAGTTGTCGATTGAAGAATTGAGTTCCCTCGAGGCACGTACGTTGTTTTCAATTCAAGGCGGACTTACCGCTCGCTACGAACTTATGTTGCGGATTCTTTAAAGCAGGTGCTACACGATATGTTACAAATATATATAATAGTAATTACACTTTTTGTAGCTTTTTGGTAAAAAATTGAAATTAAGACGAAATAGCGTTTCTCTATAAAAACGAAAGAAACAACATTTAAATCTTTTACTTCAGCTGGAATAATTATAAAAAAACATAATTTCCTACCATCAGAATGTAAAAAATATTTCTAATATCATCACCATAGACTACATTATTATATCCAAACAATAAATGATACAAATATGTACGATTTTATTTTTGTGTTACCCACAATTAGGAATTCTAAACATTTTTGAATATCATATCAAAAATTGACCGCTCCAGCGGGATTCGAACCCGCGTCTCCGACTGACCGTGTCGGCGCTCTAGCCAATTAAGCTATGGAACGATGTACCCGCTAGAGCGAAATTTTTGATATGATGATTTTTACTTTCGGTTTAAGCGAACCGTGGCGCCGGTCAGTCGGAGACGCGGGTTCGAATCCCGCTGGAGCGGTCAATGGCTAAGATTTAGATTAGGTAAAACCGAATTTCGGGACCGTGGGGGGATGGGGGGTGGGTGGGTGGGAAACACTACCCCTGGTACCACTATCACACCTCGGAACCCCATGGTTATGGAGATATCGATGGTTAAAGTTTTGAGGTTAGAAGAAGAATTTAAAGCTATTATTATACCTTTGAGCTCCGCGTCTGACTTCACCTTAGCTCCAACGCTGCGGGCAGTGCAATTCATGCGCCGTTTTGCAACTTTATAAGTTATTTTCGAACAGAAGTACGTAAAAATAATCTCGATTTCAAGATCAACAAACGATACAACTTGCGGTAACTATGCTTCGATCCGTAGCTTTAAGATGTTATATTCACATTTCGCACTTGATATTAGCATTTTAAACGTTAAGTTATTGTTTTTACACGATTTTATTAACAACTGAGAAATAGACGTTTTAATAAAAAATGACAGGCCATTTATTGTTTCGTTCTAAAACAATATAAGCACAAATTCATTGTTTTTGTTTAAATAACTGTAAAGGCAAAAGTCTTACACCATACAGCCTTGTTTCATATTATATTTTTTAATTAAATATATTTTATTTTTAATTATTTACTGTTATAAACGAAAAATACTCAATATTTTAGTTCATTTTATATGACAATAAATAAACATATTTTACTTTTTTTACATATTTACTTAAATTAAGTGTAATAATGAGACACTAGGTAATAATTATTATAATTTTTATTATTTTTAAACTTTTTTTTTATTATTTAAATACATACTTTTACTCTTTAAGTTATCATTCTTTTGAAATATACAATCTCAACAAACAATTGTGTAAAATATTCTATAGAACTAAAATAAATTTATAAATACCTATGTAGTTAATTTTCAAAATTTATGGTCTATAATTTTAAATTATATTATCAAAATTAATTTATATTTAGTAACATTGCGTGCTAGAATATAGGTTTAGAAATTCGAAAAATACCCAAAACCGAATCGGAGCATCCCACTGTTCACGTGGTCTTGGTCTGTCCTACCCCTAGAGTGTTTTTTTTTGTGTCGCGGAGGCGCGGAGGGAGGGCAGCCCTCGCCCGCCGTGCGAAAGCGCGCGAACGAATGCGTAGAGGAGCGGCTGAGGCTGGTCGCCGAAGGCGACCAGCCTCCGCTGCGGAATGGAGCATGAGTGAGCGTGCTTTCGCACGCAAGGGCGGAAGGGCTGCACTTCCCGCAGCGCCGGAGCCAAGCGTTCCTCTAACTTTAAAGGTGGTAGATTATTTTTTTTTGTAACAAAACTGTCTATAAACGATATAATTTTTAAATTAGATAGGTTAGGGTTATTTTTTTTTTTAGTAACAAAATTGTCGATAAACGGTGTAACTTTTGAATTAGATAGGTTAGGGTTTTTTTTTTTTTTATGTAACAAAACTATGTTTATAAACGATATAATTTTTAAATTAGATAGGTTAGGGTTATTTTTTTTTTTTTAGTAACAAAATTGTCGATAAACGGTGTAACTTTTGAATTAGATAGGTTAGGGTTATTTTTTTTTTTTTTTGTAACAAAACTATGTTTATAAACGATATAATTTTTAAATTAGATAGGTTAGGGTTTTTTTTTTTTGTAACAAAACTATGTCTACAAACGGTGTAATTTTTAAATTAGATAGGTATGGGTTTCTTTCGGTCTCTTTCTGAAGTCAGATTATTGTAAAAAAAAATTATTCATGTCATGTTTTTTACTTCATTATATTTTATTTATTTAATTAAAAAATATAATATGAAACAAGGCTGTATGGTGTAAGACTTTTGCCTTTACAGTTATTTAAACAAAAACAATGAATTTGTGCTTATATTGTTTTAGAACGAAACGATAAGTGGCCTGTCATTTTTTATTAAAACGTCTATTTCTCAGTTGTTAATAAAATCGTGTAAAAACAATAACTTAACCTTTAAAATGCTAATATCAAGTGCGAAATGTGAATATAATATCTTAAAGCTACGGATCGAAGCATAGTTACCGCTAGTTGTATCGTTTGTTGATCAATCAACCTCAAAACTTTAACCATTGCTATCTCTATAACTATGGGGTTTTGAAGTGTGAAAACCGTGTGAAACCGTGTGAAAACGTTAAATTAACGTGTGGAATGTTAAAATTAAGTGTGAAATGTGAAAATAAGATGTGAAAACTATAGAATGGAGCATGAGTATCGAAGTTGTATTGTTTGTTGATTTTGGAGTCGAAATCGTTTTTATTTTTAAAATAGCTTATAAAATGTGAAAATAATGTGTGAAATGTGAAAAAACGCGTGTGAAATGTGAAAATAACGTGTGAAAGGTACGAAATTCTTCTTCTAACCTCAAAACTTTAACCATCGATATCTCCATAACCATGGGGTTCCGAGGTGTGATAGTGGTACCAGGGGTAGTGTTCCCCACCCTCCCCCCCCATCCCCCCACGGTCCCGAAATTCGGTTTTACCTAATCTAAAGCTTTACCCGGTCAATTTTTGATATGATATTCAAAAATGTAAATGATACAAAACTAAGAGCAATGACATCATAGAGGTTACAAATCTACAGATTTGTAACCTCTATGGAACACGGCAAGTTCAAACTTAAAAAAACTACGAAACCAGCATAATTGATTGTAATGTTTTCTATACATTTAAACAGTTAATTGGTTTAGACATATTTGAGTCATTGTTTGGTTTGTTATGTCTATGTTTGTCATCGTAAATTCGAGTATAGCCATTTAATTTTTAACACTTTTAACAATATAATTGTTAAATTTGACAAAACAAAAGAAATTTAATTTTATAGTAAAACTAACATAAATTAATTTCATGGATATTATATTTCATTACGTTCAAGTACGTTGATTTTTTTATCAATATATAATAAAATAATGATAGAAAAATAAAACAAAAAGCTTAAATTTTTTTGAGAGCTTGTAGTCACTGCGGGCGGGCTGTGGTGTGACTAAAGTATAGATTTTCCCCCTATTACCCCTTACTTTATTTAATCCTCGAACACAACAAATTGATCTCAATTTTAAAAACGAATTTTTTGATTTGAGAAACATACCATTACATTATAGTAGCGATAAATAAAACAAAAGATTTATTTTTAATAACATTAAAAAAGCTATTTATATGTATATAAATAAGACAATTGTGACACACACACATTTGTCCAACATTATCTCGATCGATCGATTCAGCCTAGAACATTCTACTACTGGGCATAGGCCTGTTTGTCCATGTAGGAGAAAGATCAAAGCTTAATCCAACACGCTGCTCCACTGCAGGTTGGCAATTCAAATAGACATTTTCTCATTACAGAAAATATTATTGGTTTACTTATCGTGGATAAAGCTCGTATAAATGTGCCTACAAGAAACTATTTAATTTAACATATGATTTATAAGTCATCTGTGTAAAGTTATGCG